>NC_084795.1:124768200-125444200 GCF_963169125.1 Humulus lupulus
CATTTTCGAAATTTAGTTTTTCTTTATGGTTTCTTAAAAGTCTTTGAAAGCAACTTAAGCAAATTACTTTATGGACATATATATTTATACTCAATCTATCACATTGCTCACCACCCTCTTGCAGCTTACACAAATGGGTCTAAATATGTGAAACTTAATTAGTTAGCTTACCTAGATGAGAGACATTTATATGCATTCCCATGATTTTGAGAGTCCTTTATATGCTTTTCCAAGATTTTAACAATGTAGTCTTGTCAAGGTTGTAATATACTCTTATTTTATGGCAAACGACTGCCTTTTTGTACTATGTCCCTCTTTGTAGGGTTTATACTTAACATGGTACCTTCCACGATCTTCCCAAGGTTTAGAAGGATGTCCTCCTAGTAATTACTTTTTATCATTGTCACATTTTGTCATGTCTTATTCATATAAATGGGTACATTTTGACTATAATTTATTATATATATTAATATTATTAAGGGTTTATGGTTTAGGCCATAGGGTTTATAATTACAAGTTTTAGGGTTTAGACTTTCTTACAATTGATGTAGACACATTGGATAGAGGTGTTATAATAATAAACTAAAAGCCATTTACGTTCTAGTAAATTGATAATTTGCTACTTTTTTTTCTTCCGTTTGGGATTATTTTCAATAATAACAATTTGTCATATAACCTTAATATATATTATTATCTACCAGTGAAATTAATTTTCCATACTCTAGAAGATTATAAAAAAAAATGATTAATTAATTAATATAAAATAGATCATTCCTTTTTTTCAATAAAATTATTACTCAATTCTTTCAATAATAGTTAACAAGTTATATAAATATATGTATATTTTAATATGCTCCTCTCTTAAATAAAATTAGTATGTACCAATTGCAACTTTGTCAAAACTACATTAAATAAAAAAATTTAAGTATTGTTTTTATATTATAATACATCTAATATATCAATGATTTTGTAATATTATAAAAATATAATATCAAAATTTTAATTTGGGATTCAAGTGCCAAAAGTGTAGATAGAGAATTTTCACTACAAAATTAATTAAATAATAACAAAGTACCAAAATGGATATAAGGATGATCATACACGTTTAACATAGGTATAGATTGACATTTTAGATAGGTCAACTCTTTCAAAAATGTGTATAGTCATGCACTTGATAATATTGCCTTCTTTGTGTATTACACAATGGTTAAATGATCAACTTAACCTTGAAAAATGGGAACGTGTGCCATGTATCTAATATGTCTTAGGGGATTATTCACATATATGCAACTATTAAAACTTTATTACAGAGCTTATAACAAGAAAAAGTAATAAAAATTATATCCATTCTAAATACCTAAATGTGTAAAGTAATAATTCCTTTAATTAAGGAAAGTTGTTAGTGCTTTGACCACTTTGACCATAAGCACTCGTAGCAAGTCCTAGAACACTATGGTCTCCGCTACATTTGGACTAGCTTGGGAACCTATGGACGCATTCATATGGTTCGAGATACCCCCAAGTTAGGTTAGGTGACCTTGATCGAAAGCCAATGTGCAAAGTCAGACTCGCTCTATAGTGCTTTGACCACAAGCACTCGTATCGAGTCCTAGAACACTATGGCCTCCACTACATTTGGAATAGCTTTGGCACCTCCATACGTGTTCTTATGGTTTGAGACACCCCCTAGTTATGTTAGGTTACCTCGAACAGAAGCCAATGTGCAAATTCAGACTCGCTCTATAGTGCTTTGACCACTTTGACCATAAGCACTCGTAGCGAGTACTAGAACACTATCGACTCCGCTACATTTGGAATAGCTGGGGCACCTATGGATGCATTGCTATGGTGAGAGATACCCCCCAGTTACGTTAGGTGATCTCGAACAAAAGCCAATGTTCAAAGTCGGACTCGCTCTATAGTGCTTTGGCCACTTTGATCATAAGCACTCGTAGCGAGTCCGAGAACACTATTGCCACAACTACATTTGGAATAGCTCGAGCACCTTCGAATGCATTCTTATGGTCTAAGATACCCCCCAGTTACGTTAGGTACTGTCGAACGAAAGACAAAGTGCAAATTTAGACTCGCTCTATAGTGGTTTGACCACTTTTACCATAAGCACTCGTAGCATGTCCTAACACACTATGGACACCACTATATTTGGAATAGCTCGGGCACCTCCGGATGCGTTCTTATGGTTCGAGATACCCCAAGTAATGTTAGGTGACCTCGAACGGAAGCGAATGTGCAAACTCGGACACACTCTATACTGTTTTGACAATTTTGACAATGTGAACTAGTAGCGAGTCCTAGAACACTATGGCCTCAGCTACTTTTAGAGTTGCTCAAGACCCTTAGAACGCATTCATATGGTTCGAGATACCCCCCAGATATCTTAGGAGACCTCGAATGGAAGCTAATGTATACAGTCGGACTCGCTCTAGTGCTTTGATCACTTTGACCATAAGCACTCGTAGGGAGTCCTAGAACACTATGGGCTCCGCTACATTTGGAATAGCTCGAGCACCTCTAGACTCATTCTTATGGTCCGACATACCCCCCATTTACGTTTGGTGACCTCAAACGGAAGTCAATGTGCCAAGTCAGAATTGCTCTACAGTGCTTTGACCACTTTGACCATAAGCACTCGTAGCGTGTCCTAGAATGCTATGGCCTCCGCTAAATTTGGAATAGCCCGGGTACCTCCGGACGCGTTCATATAATCCAAAATACCCCTAGTTACGTTAGGTGACCTTGAACGGAAGCCAATGTGCAAAGTCAGACTCGCTCCATAGTGCTTTGACTACTTTGACCATAAGCACTCGTAGCGAGTCCTAGAACACTATGGCCTCTGCTTCATTTGGAATAGCTCGGGCACCTCCAGACATATTTATCTGGTCCAAGATACCCCCCAGTTACGTTAGGTGACCCGAACTGAAGCCAATGTGAAAAATCAGAATGGCTATATAGTGCTTTGAGCACTTTGACCATAAGCAATCATAATGAGTCCTAGAACGCCATGGCCTCCACTACATTTGGAATAGCTCGAGCACCTCTAGACGTGTTCATAAGGTCTGAGATACCCTCCACTTATGCTAGGAGACCTTGAATGGAAGCCAATGTGCAAAGTCACACTTGCTCTATAGTGCTTTGACTAGTTTGACCAAAATTAGTTGTAGCAAGTCCTAGAACACTATGGCCTCCGCTACATTTGGAATAGATCAGGAACCTCCAGATGTGTTCATATTTTTCAAGATACCCCCCATTTAGGTTAGGTGACCTTGAATGGAGGCCAACGTGCAAAGTCAGACTCACTCTATAGTGCTTTGTCCACTTTGACCATAAGCACTCATAGCGAGTCCTAGAACACTATGGCCTCCACTACATTTCGAATAGCAAGGGAAATTTTGTATGCATTCATATGGTCTAAGATACCCCCCAGTTAAGTTAGACAACCTCGAACAAAAGCCAATGTGCAAAGTCAGACTCGCTCTATAATGCTTTGACCACGAGCATTCGTAATGAGTCCTAGAACACTATGGCCTTCGCTACATTTGGAATAGCTCGGTCACTTCTGGAGGCATCCTTATGGTCCGAGATACTCTCTGGTTACGTTAGGCTACCTCGAAAGAAAGCCAATGTGCAAAGTCGGACTTGCTCTATAATGCTTTCACACTTTGACCATAAGCACTCATTACGAGTCCTAGAACACTATGGCCTCCACTACATGTAGAATAGTAATGGAAATTCCAAACGCGTTCATATGGTCGGAGATATCCCCCAGTTACATTAGATGACCTCGAACACTAGAAATTCCAGATGCGTTCATATAGTCTAACATTGCACATTGTAATGGAAATCCAATGTGCAATGTTAGACTCGATATATAGTGCTTTGACCACTTTGACCATAAGCATTTGTAGTGAGTCCTAGAAGACTATGGCCGTGACATTTGGAATAGCTCAGGCACATTTGGTCACATTCATATGGTCCAAGATAACCCCTAGTTACGTTATGTGACCTCGAGCGGAAGCCAACGTGCAAATTAAAACTCACTCTATAGTACTTTGGCCACTGTGACCTTAGGTACTCGTAGCGAGTCCTAGAACACTATGGTCTCTGCTACATTTGGAATAGCTTGAGAACCTACATATGCATTAATATGGTTTGAGATAACCCCCAGATACCTTTGGTGACCTCAAATGGAGGCCAATGTGCAAAGTTGGAATTGCTCTATAGTGATTTGACCACTTTCACCCTAAGCACTTATAGCGAGTCCTAGAACGCTCTGGCCACTGCTAAATTTGGATTAGCCTAGGCACCTCCAGATGCATTCATATAATTTTAAATACCCCTATTTACGTTAAGTGACCTTGAACAGAAGCCTATGTGCAAAGTCAGACTCGCTCTATAGTGCGTTGACCACTTTGACCACATGCACTCGTAGTGAGTCCTAGAACATTATGGCTTGCGCTACATTTGGAATAGCTCAGGCACCTCGAGACGCGTTCATGTAGTCCAAGATAACCCCAGTTATGTTAGGTGACCTCGAACGAAATCCAATGTTCAAAGTCGGACTTGCTCTAAAGTGCTTTGATAACTTTGACCATAAGCACTAGTAGTGAGTCCTAGAACACTATGGCCTCCACTACATTTAGAATAGTTCAGGAACCTCGTGACGTGTTCATACTATTTGAGATACCCCCCTGTTACATTAGTTGACGTCGAACGTAAGCCAACGTGCAAAGTCAGACACGCTCTATAGTGCTTTGACAACTTTGACCATAAGCATTCGTATCGAGCCCAAGAACACTATGTCCTCCACTATATTTGGCATAGCTTGGGCACCTCCATATGTGTTTTTATGGTTTGAGACACCCCCTAGTTACGTTAGGTGACCTGGAATAGAAGCCAATGTGCAAAGTCAGAATCGCTCCATAGTGCTGTGACCATTTTTACCATAAGAATCGTAGCGAGTCTTAGAACACTATGGCCTCCGAAACATTTGGAATAGCTTAGGCACTTGCGGACGCGTTGTTATGGTCCTAGATACCCTCCAATTACGTTAGGTGACCTCGAGCGGATGCCATTGTGTAGAGTCAGACTCGCTTTATAGTGCTTTGACGACTTTGACCATAAGCACTCGTAGCAAGTCCTAAAACACTATGGCCTCCGCTACATTTGGAATAGCTCGGGCACCTATGAACGCATTGTTATGGTCCAAGAAACCCCCTAGTTACGTTAGGTGACCTTGAGCGGAAGCCAATGGTTAAATTTGGACTCTCGCTATAGTGCTTTGACCACTTTGACCATAAGCACTCGTAGTGAGTCCTAGAACACTATGGCCTCCGCTACATTTGGAATAGCTCGAGAACCTCCGGACGCATTCATATGGTCCGACATCTACCCTAGTTACGTTAGATGACCTCGAATGGAAGCCAATGTTCAAAGTCGGACTCGCTCAATAGTTCTTTGACCACTTTGACCCTAAGCTCTCATAGCGAGTCCTAGAACACCATGGCCTCCACTATATTTTTATTAGCTCGGGCACCTCCAGAAACGTTCATATTGTACTGACCCAATTTACTAATAAGGCTTAAGGTCCTTGATTAGTGTGCCGGGAGGGCATAACTGGATTATATGTGATTTAATGATTAAACGCATGTTATATGACTATTTGAATATCTGTGATGCATGACTATGTGTATTAGTATGCATGTAGGCCCTGATTAGGTTAGAAGGGCATAATTGTAATTTTGGCCTGTTGAGGATATAACTGTATATATATGTGATAAACTGTCGAGACCACATTATTATGTGGATATATTTGTAATCTGTGACTCAAGACGACCCTAGTGAGCGGTTTAGCAGAAAAGTTACGGCGGGGATTTATACCCGGCTCGAGGCGAGCTTGGGGGTATTTCTGGGAATTTAGAGAATATATTGGAGTCTATTTTGACATTGAGGAATATAATTGGTGATTAGTTAGGTGTTGGGAAGTAAGTGGTAAATACTAGAGACACTCGAGGAATTAGGGGGAATTGGGTGAAATGACCAAAATGCCCCTAGGTGGATTAGAAGGCTTAAGAATTATGGGAGGGTATTGTGGTCATTTGGCTTATAAAGGATAAGTGTTATTAGGCTTAATGTCCTAGTGGAATATGTAGAAAGAGCTGGTAGTCTGAAGGAAAGAAAGAAAAGGGGAAAAAAAAGGGAAATTGAAAGTCTATTTTTCTCTCTCTTGGTTTAAGCTTTTCTTCACCATTTCTTGAGGTCTTTTGGGGCAGAAACTCAGGGAGAGTTAGAGCAGAAGCTTGAGGCTAGGGCCCTTGGTTTGGTTTGAGGAATTGACAGGGGATACTCATCTTTTGAGGTAAGGTTCAAGGTAGTTTTCAGTTTCTAGTTTTTGGTATTGTCATGGATTTTAAGCTGAGTTGTGATGGGGAATTCTAGGGAAATTGAAGCTGACCTTAGAGGAGGTGAAGGCCAAGCTAGTGAGGAGGATAACCTAGGCTAAGATCATCCAGCAAAGGTAAGGAATTCTGGTTCAAGTTCTGTGGTTTCAGTTGTTGTTTTTCTTGAGTTTCTGAGCTTTAGGTTCAGCTATGGTGAATTCTTTGATTAGGGGTGCATGTGATTGAGTTATGTGTGGTTGGGATGTTTGGGATGAGTGGAGGATGTTGGTAGGCTTGTTTTTATGTTTGGTTGAAGTTTGGAAGAGTTTTGTTAAGGTTTGCCTCAGGGAAAATCGAAGGAGGAAAATGCAGGATTTGTTGTGCTGTGTTGTGTGGATTCTTCATTTGAGGTAAGGGTTTTATACATATTTAAGTTTGGATTTTTGTTTTGAATTAAGGAATTTAAATGCCTAAGCTAATCATGGTTGAGTTTTGGGTTTGTTGCTGAAATTTGAAATCAAAGGAGTGGATTTTGAGTGTGTTGATGTTTTGATTTGATTCTAGTGTTTATGGGGTGTTAGATTGTTCATATGAGGTTTGGATTTGAGTTTTGGGGTTTAGGTATTGGTTTGGGGTGATTTGGAGAGGTTAAAACTCGGGAAAAATGCAGGAAAAACCCAGAAAATCTGGGTTCGCGATGGAGCGCCGCGGCCCTGTTCTTGGGCGCCGCGGCGCGAGGAGGCTTCAGGATGGGGCATGGGCTCTGGGCGCCGCGGCCCTTGATGGGTGTGCCGCGGCCCTAGGCCATTTTGGTAGCCCAAATGTTGGATTTTTAGGGGTTTTGCCCGGGGACACGGGGGATGGTTCCGATGCTTTGTTTTATGGATTTAGAGGTCCCGGGAGTGCGGGATTGGTCCCGGGAAGTGGTCTTTGGCTTGGTTGGTATTAAAAGTGTTCTATGTGTGTTGTGACTAGGATTTCAGAGGGGCTCGTGCTAGAGGACCGTGCTCGTGACCGTGGTGCATCGGAAAGCTCGAGATACAGGTAAGAAAATCGTAACACCCGAGAATAGGGCATGGCCCCACTGTGTGATTGCAGGGCATGTCCCCGGATTGTATTATGTGCAAATGTTTAACCTTAAATGAATCGTGATGTGTGTGAATGTTTATTTCGAATGTACTATATGTGTGATTATGATGAATTGAACGGCAAGGGCCGAGTGCGGCGTAGGCCGGGTACGGCCGTGGGGCCGAAAGTAACACACAGCACATGGGATGCTTATATTCAGGGTGGGACCCAAGGGATACATGAGTTATCCTCGCGGTGAGAACCGAAACCCCAGGCTTTGGTAAGGCCTCGGGGGCGGCATGGCCGTACTTGTTTATTATGATGGTTTTCCTATTTATCAGTGAATTATGCCAGCTATATGATTTGCATATGTTATGTACTATTTGGGTTTTCTTGCTGGGTTTCGGCTCACGGGTGCTCCGTGTGGCAGGTAAAAGCAAGGAGTCAGTCAACCGGCCATGAGTATGGAGAGCGTGGGGGCGGCGCGTACATGTTCGGCCTGCCTGACTGCTTTGGTTGGGGGCATTTTGTATATGGCTGTATTTAACCATTCTTTTGATAGCTGATCAAGTGTAAATCTATTTTGAGTTGTAAATATTTTGTAAACCTTATTTTGGGATCCCAGATGTTTTATAATTAACGTTTTTAATGAAACTAAACATTTTCAAAGAGTACAGCCTTAAACTCTGGTTTATTCACACTTTTGGTTTTAGAAACCACTTAGAGTCAATTAAATGCACAATTTCTGTTTTAAACTCACTTAGTAACGGCTCTAAGGTAGTAGGGCGTTACAACTTGGTATCAGAGCGAGCCAAGGTTTATTGGTTCTGGAGATCGACCGAACATGTACGCACGCTGCCATTGAAAAGCTCGACTCAGGGTGGTTTGGTATGATCGGTTGATATATTCATGAATATGTGTTTATTGCTTTGTGTGCCTGCCTAGATTGTTATGAGCATGATGATTGAAATAACATATGCATAATGCTAGGGCAAGGCCCGTTGTATGCTGTATGATATTTGTATGTCATTTTGGTCGATTGATCTTGGTTGTTGTTGAGATTGAGAGGTGGAAATTGGACCTTGTTATCATGCCTAATGAGTGGTGTCACTGATTGCAGGCATTTAGTTGCAATGCCTCGCCAATCATCGAGACTCCGCGGCATTCAGGCCGAGGATGATAACCAGGGGCAGGACCCTCCACCTGCTCCTCAGAACTGGCAGCAGATTTTAGCTGAGATGGAGGCCAGGTTGAAGAAAACAGAGGACGAGCTTAGTCAGTTGAGGCAACCAGCTCCTCCACCGGCCACTGTGATACCACCACCGCCTAGTGTGGTACCGGCTCCGGTTCAACCTGTGACTGGGAACAGGTTGGAACCTCTATATGAAAGATTCAGAAAACAGCAACCTCCTACCTTTGAGGGGGGAGCAGACCCACTGCAGGCTGAGCAGTGGATGAGTACAATGTCTGTAATCCTGGACTTCATGAGGGTTGAAGGAAGGGATAGGGTTGATTGTGCCAGTTATATGCTTAGGCATGATGCACAAATATGGTGGGAGGTGGTAGGGCAGCGAAGGGATACTGCAATTATGACCTGGGAGGAATTCAAGAGCATTTTCAACGAGAAATACTACAGCGTAGCCGTTCGAGCGGCGAAGGCGGATGAGTTCAACAGCCTGACTCAGGGCAGGTTATCTGTCACTGAGTACGCCCTGGTATTTGATAGATTGGCGAAGTTTGCGCCAGAGCTTGTGCCGACTGATACGGCCAGAAGGGACAGGTTTGTACGGGGATTAGGTGTAATGATCGCCCGTGACGTGAGTATTACAATGGCTCCAGAGACTACCTATGCGCAAGTGGTAGACAAGGCCCTCACTGCTGAGAGGGCTGAGGATCAGATCTGGAAGGATAACGCTGCTAGGCGTGATACCAGGAGGGTAGTGCCTTCTTCTTCTGGGCCTAGTCAGGGCAGCGGCCCCAGTGAGCAGAAGAGGAGAGTACCAGACTCATTTACTCCCTATGGTTCTGACAGGAGGGTTCGCGGTTCTGTGGGTGGCCGCCAGGGCGGTAATGACAACTGGAGGGGTTATCCATTGTGTCCTCGATGCAGGCGAAGACATCAGGGCGAGTGCCGGTCCGTCTCTGGAGCGAGTACCGGCATCAGGGCATGTTTTGTTTTTGGAAGCACCAGTCACTTGAAGAAAGATTGCCCGCAGGTCAGGAAGGAGGAACCAAGGCAGGGTGACAGCCTCGCCCCTGCTAGGGTTTTCACTTTGACTCAGACCGAGGCAGAGGCCAGTCCATCAGTGGTCACAGGTCAGATATTTAGCGCTGGATCCTTGTTTACTGCATTGATTGATTCTGGTGCTACACACTCATTTGTTTCTGCTAGGGTGAATGGTCAGCTTTGTAGACCTAGTATTTTGTATGCTAGTGGTTTTCAGACTATATTGCCTACAGGAGAACTGGTAGTCTCTAAGAGGTGGGTTAGAGCCTTACCAGTAGTAGTAGATGGTAGGGAATTGTTTGTTGACCTGATTGAACTAGAGATGGATGATTTTGATATAATACTAGGGATGGATTGGTTGACGCGGTATGGAGCAACCATTGATTGTAGGCGACGAATGGTGACCTTTGAACCGGAGGGCGAGGCACCCTTTGTGTTCGTGGGAATGGTGGATGGACCGCGGGTGCCTATGATCTCGGCACTAAAGGCTAGAGACCTAATGCAGGAGGGTTGCATAGGATTCCTAGTGAGTATAGTGGATTCCTCCAAGGTGACGGTAGTGGGACCGAATGAAACCAGAGTTGTCTGTGAGTTCCCAGACTTGTTTCCAGCGGATTTGCCGGGGTTGCCGCCGCAGCGGGAGATTGAGTTCGTCATAGAATTGGCTCCGGGAGTAGAACCAGTATCCAAGGCACCTTACAGAATGGCTCCAGCAGAATTAAAGGAATTGAAGATTCAGCTGCAGGAACTACTTGATTTGGGGTTTGTCAGACCGAGTTTCTCGCCGTGGGGTGCTCCAGTTTTATTTGTTAAGAAAAAGGATGGATCGCTCAGGATGTGTATCGATTACAGAGAGTTGAATAAGTTGACCATCAAGAAAAAGTATCCATTGCCTAGGATCGACGATTTATTTGACCAGCTTCAAGGGAGTACAGTGTTTTCGAAGATTGATCTCCGATCAGGCTACTATCAGTTGAGGATCAGAGAAGAGGACATACCAAAGACTGCTTTTCGGACACTGTATGGGCATTATGAATTTCTGGTTATGTCCTTTGGGTTAACCAATGCCCCAGCGACATTTATGGATTTAATGAACAGAATTGTTAAGGATTACTTGGATAAGTTCGTGATTGTATTTATTGATGATATCCTAGTTTACTCCCAGTCAGAGACAGAGCATGAGCATCATCTGCGCCTGGTGTTGCAGCGGTTAAGAGAGCATAAGCTGTATGCTAAGTTTAGCAAATGCGAGTTCTGGTTATCGCAAGTTTCATTTCTAGGCCATATTATCAGTAAGGATGGGTTACTGGTCGACCCAAGCAAGACGGAAGCAGTGAGGGATTGGCCTAGACCCAGCAGCGTTCCTGAAGTTAGAAGTTTCCTTGGACTAGCAGGATACTACCGGCGGTTTGTAGAGGGGTTCTCCAGAATTGCTACTCCGTTGACAGAATTGACAAGGAAGAAGACCAAGTATGTGTGGACAGATCGATGTGAGAACAGCTTTAAAGAGTTGAAGCGGCAGTTGATTACTGCACCAGTGCTGAGCTTGCCAACAGATAATGAGAAGTTTGTGGTCTACTGCGACGCTTCCAGACAGGGTCTGGGGTGCGTGTTGATGCAGGCTGGGAAAGTGATTGCATACGCATCAAGGCAATTAAAGGAGTACGAGCAGAGGTATCCCACGCACGACCTGGAATTAGCTGCAGTGGTATTCGCACTTAAGGTTTGGAGACACTATCTGTATGGAGAGAGGTGCGAGATATACACTGATCACAAGAGTCTAAAGTATTTCTTTACCCAGAAGGACTTGAATATGCGCCAGAGACGGTGGCTAGAGCTGGTAAAGGATTACGATTGTGATATCCTATACCATCCTGGGAAAGCTAATGTAGTGGCTGATGCATTGAGCCGGAGGGGCCCAGGACAGCTGTATAGTTCGAGGCAGATATCTGACAGATTAGCTGGGGAGATGACCAGAGCAGGTATAGAGTTAGTGGTTGGTAGGTTAGCCAACATTACTCTTCAGTCAAAGCTCCTAGAGAGGATTAAGGAAGCACAGGGAATGGATCCCCAGTTAGTGGAATGTAGAGAGAATGTCCTAACTGGAGCAGTCAAGGACTTCTCTATTTCTGAGATGGGTTTGTTGAAGTACAAAGGACGGATTTGTGTTCCGATCAATCCAGATATTCGGCGAGAGATTCTAGACGAGTCTCATACCACTCCCTACTCTTTGCACCCAGGTTCTACAAAGATGTACCATGACTCGAAGGTGTTGTATTGGTGGTCAGGCATGAAGAGGGATATGGTGGACTATGTGGCTAGATGCTTAACCTGTCAGCAGATTAAGGCAGAACACCAGAGACCAGCAGGATTATTACAGCCTCTTGGGATTCCCGAGTGGAAATGGGAAGATATTTCCATGGACTTTGTGGTTGGATTGCCAAAGACCGTGGGTCAGCACGACTCGGTGTGGGTGATTGTGGACAGGTATACGAAGTCCGCCCACTTCTTACCTGTGAAGACAACTTATACTGTCGAATAGTATGCAGAGCTTTATGTTAAGGAGATTGTCCGACTTCATGGGGCTCCGAGGTCGATAGTATCCGACAGAGACCCCACTTTCACTTCCAAGTTTTGGAAGAGCCTGCAGAAGGCTATGGGCACGCAGCTTCGGTTTAGTACCGCTTATCATCCTCAGACAGATGGACAGTCTGAGAGGACCATTCAGATACTGGAGGACATGTTACGAGCTTGTGTGTTGGATTTCGAGGGATCTTGGAGTAGGTATCTCCCTCTGATTGAGTTCTCGTACAATAACAGTTACCAGGCGACGATCGGAGTGGCTCCGTATGAGATGCTGTATGGAAGAAAGTGCAGATCGCCGATTCACTGGGATGAGGCAGGTGAGAGGAGGTATTTAGGTCCTGAGATGGTTCAGAGGACCAATGAGGCACTTGAGAAGATTAGAGCTCGTATGCTCGCCTCCCAGAGTCGCCAGAAGAGTTATTCAGATCAGAAACGCAGGAGCGTGGAATTTCAAGTTGGTGATCATGTATTCCTCAGGGTTTCACCCCTGAGAGGAGTAAAACGATTCGGCGTTCGGGGCAAGCTGAGTCCCAGGTTTGTTGGTCCATTTGAGGTTCTAGAACGAGTTGGGGAGGTGGCTTACAGATTAGCAATGCCTCCAGCCCTATCAGGGGTTCATGACGTGTTTCATGTATCCATGCTCCGGAAGTATGTATCGGACACTACTCATGTGTTGAGCTATGAGAACTTGGAGTTGGATCGAGACTTATCATACGAAGAAAAGCCTGTTCAGATCCTTGATAGGAAGGACAAGGTCTTGAGGAGCAATACCATCGCCTTGGTTAAAGTATTGTGGAGGAATAGCAAGGTCGAAGAGGCGACATAGGAACTGGAATCAGATATGCGGGAGCGGTATCCCGAGTTGTTCAGGTAAATTTCGAGGACGAAATTCTCATGAGGAGGGGATAGTTGTAACGACCCAAATTCAGTGTTAAGGCTTAAGGGCCTGGAGTAGTGTGCCTGGAGGGCATGATGGGATTTGGTGTGTGTTTCTATTGAGTTTTATGCATGATTATCATTTAATGCACGTTATATGAATAATTGATTATTTGAGATGCATGACTATGTGAATTAGTATGCATGTAGACCTGATTGTCTTAGAATGAGCACGATTATAATCTGGCCATGTTAAGGCATAACTGTGATAATTGTACTACGTGAATCGTGCCATGTGAGGTGGTGTTTTTATCAGGATGCACGCATCGAGACGGTCCTAGTGAGCCAATTAGTTTAAAAGTCACAACGGGATGTTGTACCCGGCTCGGGTTAAGCCTAGGGGTACTTTGGGAATCTTATCAGTTGAGTTGAGAATGGGTGGTTAGTTATTGGTAATTGGGTAACCTGGGTAACCGTTTGTAACTGATGTGGGTAACAAGTTTTAAGATAGAAAGTGGTAGAATTGAAATGAAAGTGTAAAGACTTAAGTGCCCTTGAAGGTTTAGCTAAGGAGGGATTATTAGGAAGGGGTAAAATGGTCTTTTGGCAAGACAAATAGGCAAGTTTCAGCTGGGTATATGGGGTATACGGTTTGGGCATTGGATCATTTAGTGTCTTGATAAAATTAGAAGAGAAGGAAAAGAAGAGGAGAGAAAGGCTAGGGCAAGCAAGAAGAAGAAGAAGAAGAGAAGGAGAAGTGGGAGTCTAGGAGGAGGTCAAGGACTTTGTGTGGATTCTTCATTTGAGGTAAGGGTTTTATACATATTTAAGTTTGGATTTTGTTTTGAATTAAGGAATTTAAATGCCTAAGCTAAGCATGGTTGAGTTTTGGGTTTGTTGCTGAAATTTGAAATCAAAGGAGTGGATCTTGAGTGTGTTGATGTTTTGATTTGATTCTAGTGTTTATGGGGTGTTAGATTGTTCATATGAGGTTTGGATTTGAGTTTTAGGGTTTAGGTATTGGTTTGGGGTGATTTGGAGAGGTTAAAACTCGGGAAAAATGCAGGAAAAACCCAGAAAATCTGGGTTCGCGATGGAGCGCCGCGGCCCTGTTCTTGGGCGCCACAGCGCGAGGAGGCTTCAGGATGGGGCATGGGCTCTGGGCGCCGCGGCCCTTGATGGGTGTGCCGCGGCCCTAGGCCATTTTGGCAGCCCAAATGTTGGATTTTTAGGGGTTTTGCCCGGGGACACGGGGGATGGTTCCGATGCTTTGTTTTATGGATTTAGAGGTCCCGGGAGTGCGGGATTGGTCCCGGGAAGTGGTCTTGGGCTTGGTTGGTATTAAAAGTGTTCTATGTGTGTTGTGACTAGGATTTCGGAGGGGCTCGTGCTAGAGGACCGTGCTCGTGACCGTGGTGCATCGGAAAGCTCGAGATACAGGTAAGAAAACCGTAACACCCGAGAATAGGGCATGGCCCCACTGTGTGATTGCAGGGCATGGCCCCGGATTGTATTATGTGCAAATGTTTAACCTTAAATGAATCGTGATGTGTGTGAATGTTTATTTCGAATGTACTATATGTGTGATTATGATGAATTGAACGGCAAGGGCCGAGTGCGGCGTAGGCCGGGTACGGCCGTGGGGCCGAAAGTAACACACAGCACATGGGATGCTTATATTCAGGGTGGGACCCAAGGGATACATGAGTTATCCTCGCGGTGAGAACCGAAACCCCAGGCTTTGGTAAGGCCTCGAGGGCGGCATGGCCGTACTTGTTTATTATGATGGTTTTCCTATTTATCAGTGAATTATGCCAGCTATATGATTTGCATATGTTATGTACTATTTGGGTTTTCTTGCTGGGTTTCGGCTCACGGGTGCTCCGTGTGGCAGGTAAAAGCAAGGAGTCAGTCAACCGGCCATGAGTATGGAGAGCGTGGGGGCGGCGCGTACATGTTCGGCCTGCCTGACTGCTTTGGTTGGGGGCATTTTGTATATGGCTGTATTTAACCATTCTTTTGATAGCTGATCAAGTGTAAATCTATTTTGAGTTGTAAATATTTTGTAAACCTTATTTTGGGATCCCAGATGTTTTATAATTAACGTTTTTAATGAAACTAAACATTTTCAAAGAGTACAGCCTTAAACTCTGGTTTATTCACACTTTTGGTTTTAGAAACCACTTAGAGTCAATTAAATGCACAATTTCTGTTTTAAACTCACTTAGTAACGACTCTAAGGTAGTAGGGCGTTACAGGTATTGTGGTCATTTGGCTTATAAAGGATAAGTGTTATTAGGCTTAATGTCTTAGTGGAATATGTAGAAAGAGCTGGTAGTCTGAAGGAAAGAAAAGAAAAGGGAAAAAAAGAGAAATTGGAAGTCTATTTTTCTCTCTCTTGGTTTAACCTTTTCTTCAACATTTCTTGAGGTCTTTTGGGGCAGAAACTCAGGGAGAGTTAGAGCAGAAGCTTGAGGCTAGGGCTCTTGGTCTTGGTTGAGGAATTGACAGGGGATACTCATCTTTTGAGGTAAGGTTCAAGGTAGTTTTCAGTTTCTAGTTTTTGGTATTGTCATGGATTTTAAGCTGAGTTGTGATGGGGAATTCTAGGGAGATTGAAGCTGACCTTAGAGGAGGTGAAGGCCAAGATAGTGAGGAGGATAACCTAGGCTAAGCTCATCCAGCAAAGGTAAGGAATTCTAGTTCAATTTCTGTGGTTTCAGTTGTTGTGTTTCTTGAGTTTCTGAGCATTAGGTTCAGCTATGGTGAATTCTTTGATTAGGGGTGCATGTGATTGAGTTATGTGTGGTTGGGATGTTTGGGATGAGTGGAGGATGTTGGTAGGCTTGTTTTTATGTTTGGTTGTTGTTTGGAAGAGTTTTGGTAAGGTTTGCCTCGGGGAAAATCGAAGGAGGAGAATGCAGGATTTGCTGTGCTGTGATTAGCGCTACAGCGCTAGTCACTGGGTGCTGTAGCGCTAGGCCATGTGGTCTGGGGCTTTTTAGGCTCTGTTTGTAGCGTTGTAGCACTACCCTATTTCTGGAAAGGGGTTTTTGGGTTATTTTCAAGGGTTTTTGCCCAGGGGTTTGAGGTTTGATTCCACCACCCCGTTTAGTGGAATTAGGGCTTCCTGAGGGCTCGGGATTGGTCCCGAGGCTAGGATTTTGGACTTGAGGTTTGGTGATGATTATGATCTATGGTTGTGAATAGGTGTGCGCTAGGGCTCAAGAGGGATCGTGGATGAGGATCAAATTGAACAAAGCTCGCGAATCCAAAGGTAAGAAAACTACACCCGGTTATGTGTTTGTGATGGGACTAAGTGCTCCCGATAAATGTGTAATGTCATAGATGGTATTATGCCGTGGGACATGTGTCAAACGACCTAAGGGTTCCATAAATTATACTTGCGCATAGGGCGCGGCTCGGGCACTGGTAGCCGAGGACAGCCTAATATTCACTGAGCTCGGTTTAAGCGGGCCGGAGTCAGTGGGATAAATAGAGGGTGCGACCTAAGGGCGTTAACCCTAATAATCATATGTGGATTGATTATTGTTATGGAATGATATGCTTGGTATGATGAATACTTGAATAACATGAATGCTTAAACTGTTGAGTACATGCTTATGCGGTATGAGTTATCTAATTGTTTATTGAATGATTATGCTCTGTTATTGTGTTTTCTTACTGGGCCTTGGCTCACGGGTGCTACGTGGTGCAGGTAAAGGCAAAGGCAAGTTGGGCCAACCTTGAGGTGGAGAGCTGCGGGGCTGAATGTACATAGTCAGCTGTTCGGTCGCCACGACTGAGGAGTGGAACAGGATGAGAAATGCTTAATTGTCTGTTATACCTTAGAGTGGCTGGTCACCGTATCTAAATCTTGAATCTTTTGTAAACAGTCTTTAGCTTATTACTTTTGGGATCCCATGTAAAAAGAAAATTGTTTATTTATAAGAAATGCAGCTTTTGAGACCAAAATCTTTTAACCCTAGTTCAACTATAGTTTCAGTAACACGTTTTGAATTAAATGACTTGATTAGCTAGTCTTGTACCTTTATAAACACACAGTGTAGCGGTCTTTGCTATCCAGGGCGTTACACATATAATCCAAAATACCCAAAGTTATGTTAGGTAACCATGAACGGAAGCACTTGTGCAAAGTTAGACTAGCTCTATAGTGCTTTGACCACATTGACAATAATCACTCGTAGGGTGTCCTAGAACACTATGGACTCTGCTACATTTGGAATAGCTCAGGCACCTCTAGAAGCAATAATATGGTCCGAGATAACCCCCAAATACCTTTAGTGACCTATAACAGAAGACAATGTGAAAATTTTGAATTGCCCTATAGTGATTTGACCACTTTGACCATACGCACTTGTAGTGAGTCCTAGAACACTATGCCCTCCACTACATTTGGAATAGCCCGGGCACCTCCGGACGTGTTCATATATTCCTAAATTCCCATATTTACATTAGGAAACATCGAATGGAAGCCAATTTGCAAAGTCACACTCGCTCTATAATGCTTTGAACACTTTGTCCTTATGCACTAGTAGCGAGTCCTAGAACACAATGGCCTTCGCTATATTTGGAATAGCTCGGGCACCTTTGGCGGCGTTCTTACGGTTCAAGATACCCCCAAGTTACGGCAGGTGAACTTGAACGGAAGCTAATGTGTAAAGTCAGACTCGCTCTATAGTGCTTTGACAATTTTGACCATAAGCACTTGTAGCGAGTCCTAGAACACTATGGCATCCGCCTCATTTTGAGTAGCTCGAGAACCTCTAGACACGTTCATACTATTTGAGATACCCCCCAGTTACGTTAGGCGACCTCGATCGGAAGCCAATGTGCAAAGTCAGACACACTCTATAGTGGTTTGATGACTTTGACCATAAGCATTCGTATCAAGCCCAAAAACACTATGTACTCCACTACATTTTGCCTAGCTTGGGCAACTCCATATGTGTTCTTATTGTTCGAGACACCCCCTGGTAATGTTAGATGACCTCGAACTAAAGCTAATGTGAAAAGTCAGAATCGCTTTATAGTGTTGTGACCATTTTACCTTAAGCACTCGGAGCGAGTCCTAGAACACTATGGCCTTCGCTACATTTGGAATAGCTCGGGCAACTGCAGATGCATTGTTCTCGTCCAAGATACCCCCTAGTTACGCTACGTGACCTCGAGTGGAAGCCAATGTGCTAATTTGGACTCTCACTATAGTGCTTTGAACACTTTGACCATAAGCACTCGTAGCGAGTCCTAGAACACTATGGCCTTCGCTACATTTGGAATAGCTCGAGAACCTTCAGATGCATTCATATGGTCTGAGATCTCCCCCAATTACGTTAGGTGACCTTGAACAAAAGCCAATGTGCAAAGTCAGACTCGCTCCATAGTGCTTTGACCACTTTGACACTAAGCACTCATAGCGAGTCCTAGAACACTATGGCCTCCACTACATTTAGAATAGCTCAGGCACCTCCAGACGCGTTCATATAATCCAAAATACCCCTAGTTACGTTAGGTAACCTTGAACAAAAGCACTTGTGCAAAGTCATACTAGGTCTATAGTGCTTTGACCACATTGACCATAAGCACTCGTAGCGAGTCCAAGAACACTATCGCCTCCACTACATTTAGAATAGTAGGGGAGATTCAAGATGCGTTCATATGGTGTAAGATAGCCCCTAATTAAGTTATTTGACCACGAACAAAATCCAATGTGCATAGTTAGACTCGCTATATAGTGCTTTGACCACTTTGACCATAAGCATTCGTAGTGAGTCCTAGAACACTATGGCCTTAGCTACATTTGGAATAGCTCGGGTACCTCTGGATGCATTCTTATGATCCAAGATATTATCTAGTAACTATAGGTGACCTCGAACGGAAGCCAATGTGCAAAGTCGGACTCGCTTTATAGTGCTTTGACCACTTTGACCATAAGCACTCGTAGCTATTCCTAGAACACTATGGCCTCCGCTACATTTAGAATAGCTCGAGCATCTCCTGATACATTCATAAGGTTTGAGATATCCCCTTGCTACGTTAGGAGACCTTGACTAAAAGCCAATGTGTAAATACAGACACGCTCTATAGTCATTTGACTACATTGACCATAAGCACTCTTATCGAATCCTAGAACAATATAGCCTCTGCTACATTTGGAATTGGTCGGGCCCCTCTTGATGCATTCATATGGTCAGAGATTCCCCCTTGTTACGTTAGCTGACCTTGAGCGGAAGCCATTGTCCAAAGACGGGCTTGCTCTTATTGCTCTGAACTATTTGACCATAAGCACTCGTAGCGAGTCCAAGAACACTATGGCCTCCGCCACATTTGGAATTTCTTGGGAACCTCCAGATGCATTCTTATGGTCTGAGATACCCCCCAGTTATGTTAGGTGACCTCGAACGGAAGCCAATGTGAAAAGGTAGACTCACTATGTAGTCTTTTGACACTTTGAACATAAGCACGCGTAGTGAGTCCTAGAACACCATGGACTCCACAACATTTGGAATAGCTTGAGCACCTACAGACGTGCTCATAAGGTCCGAGATACCCCCCAATTACGTTAGGTGACCTCGAACGGTAGCCAATATGCAAATTCAAACTCGCTCATTAGTGGTTTGACCACTTCGACCATAAGAACTCGTAGCGAGTTCAAGAACACTATGCCCTCTGCTACATTTGGAATAGCTCGGGTACATCCAAACGTATTGTTGTTGTCTGAGATACTCTAAAGTTCTATTAGGTGACCTTGAACGGAGGCCAATGCGCAATGTCAGACTCGCTCTATATTGCTTTCACCACTTTGACCATAAGCACTCATAGTGAGTCTTAGCACACTATGGCCTCCACTACATTTACAATAGCAGAGGCAATTCTGGATGCGTTCATATGGTCTAAGAAAGCCCCAGTTACGTTAGATTACCTCGAACAAAATCCAATGTGCAAAGTTAGACTCGCTCTATAGTGCTTTTACCATTTTGGCCATAAGCATTCATAGTGAGTCCTAGAACATTGTGGCCTCCGCTACATTTGGAATAGCTCTTGAACCTCCAGATGAGGACATATGGTCTAAGATACCCCCCAGTTACGTTAGGTGACCTCGAATGGAAGCCAATGTGCAAATTCGGACTCGCTCTATAGTACTTTGACCATTTTGACCATAAGCACTCGTAGTAAGTTCTAGAACACAATGGCCATCGCTACATTTGGAATAGCTCAAGCACCTCCAGGCGCATTCATATGGTCTGAGATACCCCCCAATTATATTAGGAGACCTCCAATGGAAGGCAATGTGCAAAGTCACACTCGCTCTATAATGCTTTGACCACTTTGTCTGTATGCACTCGTAGCGAATCCTAGAACACAATGGCCTTCGCTACATTTGGAATAGCTCAGGCACCTTTGGAGGTGTTCTTACGGTACAAGATACCCCCAGTTATGTTAGGTGAACTGCGAACGAAATCAAATGTGCAAAGTCGGACTCACTCTATAGTTCTTTGAATATTTTGACCATAAGCACCTGTAGCGAGTCCTAGAACACTATGGCATCCGCCTCATTTGGAGTAGCTCGGGGACCTCAGAATGCATTCATATGTCCGAAATACCCACCAATTACGTTAGGTGACCTCGAACGGACGCCAATGTAGAAATTCAGACTCGTTATGTAGTGCTTTGATAACTTAGAGCATAAGCATTCGTAGCGTGTCCTAGAACACTATGGCCTCAACATTTGGAATAGCTCGGGCACCTCTGAACGCGATCATATGGTCCGAGATACCCTCAAGTTACGTTAGGTGACCTGAAACGGAAGACAATGTGCAAATTCGGAGTCACTCTAAAGTGCTTTGACCACGTTGACCATAAACACTCGTAGGGAGTCCTAGAATACTATGGCCTCCGGTACATTTGGAATAGGCACCTCTAGACGTGTTCATATGGTCTGTGATATCCCCCAGATAAGTAAGGTGACCTCGAACGGAATCCAATATGCAAAGTTAGACTTGCTCTATATTGCATTGACCACTTTGACCATAAGCAATCGTAGTGAGTCCTAGAAAACTATGGCCTCCGCTACATTTGGAATAGTTCAAGAACCTCCAAACGTGTTCATACTATTTGAGATAACCCCTGTTACGTTAGGTGGCCTCAAATGGAAGCCAATGTGCAAAGTCGGACACGCTCTATAGTGCTTAGACCACTTTGACCATAAGCACTCGTATCGAACCAAAAACACTATGGCCTCCACTACATTTGGAATAGCTTGGGCACCTCCATACGTGTTCTTATAGTTTGAGACACCCCCTAGATACGTTAGGTGACCTCGAACAAAAGTCAATGTGCAATGTCAGAGTCGATCTATAGTGTTGTGACCACTATTACCATAAGAATCCTAGCGAGTCCTAGAACACTATGGCCTCCGAGACATTTGGAATAGCTTAGGAACCTGTGGACCCATTGTTATGGTCCAAGATACCCTCTAATTATGTTAGGTGACCTCGAACGAATGCCATTGTGTAGAGTCGAACTAGCTCTATAGTGCTTTGACAAATTTGACCATAAGCACTTGTAGCGTCTCATAGAACCCTATGGCCTCCGCTACATGTGGAATAGCTCGGGCAGCTTCGAACGCGTTCATATGATCCGACATACCCCCCCAGTTATGTTAGGTGACCTCGCACGAAAGCCAATGTGCAAAGTTGAACTCGCTCTATAGTGCTTTGATCACTTTCACCATATGCACTTGTACCGTCTCGTAGAACACTATGGCCTTCGCTACATTTGGAATAGCTCAGGCACCTGCAGACACGTTCATATGATACAAGATACCCCCCAGTTACGTTAGGTGACCTCAAACAGAAGCCAATGTGTAAAATCGGACTCGCTCTATAGTGCTTTGACCACTTTGACAATAAGCACTCTTAGTGAGTCCTAGAAAACTATGGCCTCCGCAACATTTGGAATAGCACGGTTACCTCGGGTCGCATTCATATGGTCCAAGATACACCCTAGTTACGTTAGATGAACTCAAACGTAAGCCAATGTGCAAATTCAGACTCTCTCTATAGTTCATTGACCACTTTGACCATAAGCACTCGTATCGATTTCAAGATAACCATGGCCTCCGCTACATTTGGAATATCTCGGCAACCTCTAGACGTGTTTATATGGTCCAAGACACCCCCCCCCCCCAGTTAAGTTAGGTGACCTCAAATGAAAGCCAATATGCAAAGTCGGACTCGCTCTATAGTGCATTGACAACTTTGACATTAACCACTCGTAGTGAGTCCCATAACACTATGGCCTTCCCTACATTTGGAATAGCTCGAGCACATCCAGACGTGTTCATATGGTTTGAGATACCCCCCAATAATATTAGGTGACCTCGAATGGAAGCCAATGTGCAAAGTCACACTCGCTCTATAGAGCTTTGACCACTTTATCCTTATGCACTCGTAGCGAGTCCTAGAACCTGATGGTCAAAGTAGCGGAGGCCATGGTGTTCTACGAGACGTTATGAGTGCTTATGGTAAAAGTTGTCAAATTACTATAGAAGGAGTCTGACTCTGTACATTGGCATCCATTTGAAGTCACCTAACATAACTGGGGGGTATTTTGAACCATAACAACGCGTCCGCAGGAGCCGGAGCTATTCCAAATCTCTTGGAGGCCACAGTGTTCTAGGACTTGAAATGAGTGCTTATGGTTAAAGTTCTCACAACACTATAGATCAATTCTTTCTTTGCACATTTGGAATAGCTCGGGCACCTCCAGACGCGTTCTTATGGTTCAAACTACCGTAGTTACATTAGGTGACATTGAACGGAATCTATAATGAGACACACCCCAGTTATGTTAGGTGTCCTCAAACGGAAGCCAATGTTCAAAGTCAGCTTGGTCTATAGTGGTTTGGCTACTTTGACCACAAGCACTAGTTGCGAGTCCTAGAACACTATGGCCTACGCTACATTTGGAATAGTGCGGGCACCTCCAAACCAATTCATATGGTCTAAGATACCTCCTTGTTACATTAGGGGACATCATGGAAACCAATGTGCAAAGTCGGACTCGCTTTATTGTGCTTTGATCACTTTGACCGTAAGCACTTGTAGCGAGTCCTAGAACACTATGGCCTCTGCTACATTTGGAATAGCTCGGGCACCTCCTGACGCATCCATATGGTTCTAGATACCCCCTAGTTACGTTAGGGGACCTCAATCGAAGGCAATTGTGCAAAGTCGGACTCGCTCCATAGTGCTTTGACCACATTGACCATATGCTCTCGTATCGAATCCTAGAACACTATGGCATCTGCTACATTTGGAATAGCTTCGGCCCCTCCTGATGGATTCATATGGTCAAAGATATACCCTGTTACGTTTGGTGACCTCGAACAGAAGACAATGTGCAAAGTTGGAATCACTCTATAGTATTTTTACCTCTTTGACCATAAACACTCGTCGCGAGTCGTAGAACACTATGGCCTCCGCGACATTTGGAATAGCTCGGAAACCTCTGGACGCGTTCTTATGGTCTGAGATACCCCTCCAATTACTTTATATGATCTTGAATGGAATAAAATATGCAAAATCAAACTTGCTATATAGTGGTTTGACCAATTTGTCCAAAAGCATTCATAGCGAGTCCTAGAACACAATGGCCTTCGCCACATTTGGAATAACTTGAGCATCTTCAGACAGGTTCTGATGGTTCGAGATACCCCCTAGTTACGTTAGGTGACCTCGAACGGAAGCTAATGTGCAAAGTTGGACTCGCTCTATAGTGCTTTGACCACTTTGGCCAGAAGCACTTGTAGTGAGTCCTAGAACACTATCGAATTTGCTACCTTTGGAGTAGCTCGAGCCCCTTTGGATGCATTCATATGACCTGTGATACCCACCAGTTACATTAGGTGACCTCAAACGGAAACCAATGTGCAAAGTCAGACTCGCTCTATAGTGCATTGAACACTTTGACCATAAGCACTCTTATCGAGTACGAGAACACTGTGGCCTCCACTACATTTGGAATAGCTCTAGCACCTCCATACAAGTTCTTATGGTTTGAGACACCCCCTAGTTACATTAGGTGACGTCGCACAGAAGCCAATGTGCAAAGTCAGAATTGCTCTATAGTGCTTTGAACACTTTGTCCATAAGCACTCGCAGTGACTCTTAGAACACTATCGCCTACGCTAAATTTGGAAAAGCTCAGGCATCTTTGAACGCATTCAAATGCTCCAAGACATCCCCAATTACGATAAATGGCATCGAGCGGAAAACAATGTGCAAAGTCGGACTCGCTCTACAGTGCTTTGACCACTTTGACCATAAGCACTCGAAGCAATTCCTAGAACACTATGGCCCTCGCTACATTTCGAATAGCTCAGGCACCTCCAGACGCTTTTAAATGATTTGAGATACCCCCTAGTTACGTTAGGTGACCTCGAAGGGAAGCCAATGTGCAAATTCGGACACGCTCTATAGTTCTTTGATCACTTTGACCATAAGCCCTCGTAGCGAGTCCTAGAACAATATGGCCTCCGCTACATTTGGAATAGCTCAGGCACCTCCTAACACATTCATATGGTTCGAGATACCCCCTAGTTACGTCAGGGGACCTCGACCAAAAGCAATTGTGCAAAGTCAGACTCGCTCTATAGTTCTTTGACCACATTGACCATATGCTCTCGTATCAAATCCTTGAACACTATGGCCTCTGCTACATTTAGAATAGCTTAGGCACCTCCGGACGGATTCATATGGTCCGAGATATACCCTATTACGTTAGGTGACCTCGAACGAAAGCCAATGTGCGAAGTTGGAATCACTCTATAGTGTTTTGACATCTTTCCCCATAAGTACTCACAAAGATTCCAAGAACACTATCGCCTTCACTACATTTAGAATAGATTGAGCACCTTCGATCACATTCATATGGTCCGAGATAACCCCTAGTTACATTAGGTGACCTCGAATGGAAGCTGTTGACGGTGAAATCTCGTCAACGAAATTAGATCAGAAAACTCAAAGATAAGTCAAGTGATATTCAGATGAGATCTTAGAATGGACTTATGGAAGGATAAACACAGATCAACAATAGAGTAAAAACTGTATATTGCTTAATAGCTTCAACTTACAATGAATTTTCCAACCCCTTATTCTGAGGGGTCAAGCTATATTTATAGCTGGGCTCTAATGACCCCCTTATACATGGTGGTCCCCTGGGACCAATTAGTACATGTGTACACTGCTAAAGGTAACAACACAGGTGGTAGTGGTGCTGGAAGAGTGGTGGTCTGCTCCAGTACATGTCAGAGGTCTGCAAAAGTGCTCCTGTCTTGGTGCCTTATTGTGCCTCCACTACTTGTCTGGTATGGACCTCATAAGCGTGCTGAAGGAGTTCGTACCATGTACCATTCTTGTACTGCCATTACTTGTCTGGCATGGACATCATGTCCATACTCTAATTCTTCTTGGTTCGTAGGCGCATATCGTACCTATACGGCCTCCTCGAGCCACAAGTTCCTATCCTCACAAGGTATCTTATTCCCATGGACTTCAAGTGTTGACATCCTTAAATTATTCTAAGGTGCTTAGCAATTATGGACCTTGCGGGGTGGCACCATGAAAATGACCCTATAGTATTTTAAATTTTGGAATGGATTTAGAGAACGAAAAGAGCAGAGTGGGAATCTGGGATTATCAGTTGATTGCAAGTGAAGTGGCAGTCTGAAAGCTTATCGGATATCTTAAAGAATTAAGCGCTGAGTAGGCGAATACTTGAGGTATTAAGGGAAGTGTAATCCCTGTTGAGTTGGCCGTGGTGGCAAATGCTGGCATCTTGTTAAAGTAACACGACATAGGACATGGTAAGAGGCGAAGGATAGTGAATACTACGGTTTGGCATTGGTTCAGAGAAAACGTCAAAAAGGTTGTTGGAACTCTTAAGGCAGGAGTGTCTGCCTATTTGAAAGTATAAGAGCTGGTAAATTGTTAAATTACGAGGAAATAAAGCTCCGGAAGGAAAGAGTTGCATCTCTGCGTAATAACAGACGAGGATCTGTAAGGTGTTCAGAGAAAGAAGGGAGAGTTCTGACTCTTGATTCAACATAAAATTCCGAAGTTGTACTAAGGGTTAGGCCAGCGGGGCCTACAAGTTGATCCCACCTGGTAGAGGTGATGACTTTTGAGTATCTCTGGAATCAGGAATAAGACAATGAATTGGTCATTGTAATCTAGGCAGACCCTGAGGCTTCAGCAGGGTTACGGTGTAAACGAGAGGCTATCGAGTGTATGGCCGTTAGACAAGATCTTGTGGGGCAAGATTGTTGCGCCTGAAAGAGAGTTGTTGAGAACTAAAGTAAAGGCAGTGGACCTTGGGATTCAGGGTCAGAGTTGCGGGTTTGCTGACTGATGTGTTTGGATAAATTTCGAGGACGAAATTTTTATGAGGAGGGGATAGTTGTAACGACCCGAATTCATTAATAAGGCTTAAGGGCCTTGATTAGTGTGCCAGGATGGCGTGTTGGGATTTATGTGTGATTTTATGAGTTAAATGCATGGTTATAATTTAAAGCGTGTTATGTGACTATTTGATTATTTGAGATGCATGACTATGTATATTGGTATGCATGTAGGCCCGGATTGTGTTAGAAGGGCATAATTGTAATTTTGGCCATGTTGGGCATAACTGTATTATTATGTGATGATTGTTGAGACCACAGTGGTATGTGGGTATATCCGTGATTGGTAACTTTCGGCACGAGGCGATCCTAGAGCTGGATAGCGGGGAAAAGTCACAACGGGGCATTATAATTGACTTTGGACAAGTCAAGGAGTATTTTTGATATTGGGTTATGAAAATAAATAATTGGAGATATATTTGAGGTTAGGATGCCTAGGCGGGAATACTGGGGGATTTTACCATTTTTGCCTCGGGGACATTTTGGTACCCCGAACCTTGAGGTAACCAGCTTAAGTTATAAAAACAAAACAAATAAACCATCTGTAGACTTAGAGAAACCGACCCAGCCTCCACCCTCTCCTCTTCTTCTTTCTTTCCTCTTTCTTTCATGAAATCCACAAAAATCTTAGGAGAAATCAAGCTTGAATTGATGAAAATTGATGGTGGGATTTGGAGGTTTAGCTCAAGAGCTAATCAAGAACAAATCAGGGTAAAGGTAAGCAATTAATTCTTTTTCTCAAGTTAAATTCTGAGATTTTGTTGGGTTGTGAATGTTTATGGATTTTGATATTCAAGGTGGAGTTTGAGGCTTGAAACTTTGAAGATAGGTCATGGGATCCTTTGGGAAACAATTCTACAACTGAGGTAAGGTTTAAATTAAAGTTTGATGGTTGAAATTGAGAATTCCATGGTTGGTTTTGAGTTTTAGGTTTGAAATTTTAGAAATTTGGAATTGGGATTTTGGTGAGTGTTAGGTTGGATTTTTGGTGGAATTGTGTTGTTTAAACCATCCTAATGTTGTGATTATTAATTGGTTTTGAATTGGGAGCTTTGGGATGGCTTAAGGTGAGGTTTTAAGCTTGAAAATGGTGGGTTTTCTAGGTTCGAAGGGTCGGGCCGCGGCATGGTTCTTGGAGGGCCGTGGCCCTTTAAGGCTAAGATGCGCTGGGGATGGAGGGCGGGCCGCGGCATGGTCCTTGTAGGGCCGCGGCCCTTACCTATTTCTGGGCATTTTTGTGGCCCTGTTTGGGGGCCATGCCGCGGCATGGTTGGGCCATGCCGCGACGCTTAAGGAATTTTGGGATTTTGAGAATTTAGGCTTGGGAATTTAACCACGGGTGCTCGGGATTGAATCTTTTTATATTTTTGGCGAAGTTCAATGTTCCGGGGACTAGAACTTGGTTTAGAAACTCATTTGAGATTTATCTTATTGGTATCCATTATCTTGGTTGTGACTAGGTGTTAAGCTAGAGCTCGGGAAGTGGATCGTGCTCGGGGGCCGTCATTTTTCTATTTAAAGCATTTGGAATTAAGGTAAGAAAACTATAACACCCGTAGGATAGGGCATGGGCCCATAGTATGATTGCGGGGCGCGGCCCTATGTTGCATGTTGCATGATGAGATGATTGCAGGGCACGGCCCTATATTGCATCACATGTTAGGGTGCAGACTTGAATGAATTAATATTTGATTGCATGTTGTTGTGTTATATTATATGTGTAATTATAATGGAATGAACGGCAAGGGCCGAGAGCGGCGTAGGCCGGGTACGGCAGCGGGGCCGGAAGTAACACCTAGCACATGGGATGCTATAGTCAGGGCAGGGCCCGGTGGATACATGTGTTATCCTTACGGTGAGAACCGATACCCCAGGCTTCGGTAAGGCTCTGGGGCGCATGGCCGTGTTTGCTTAGTCTAATGGTTGACTTGTTTATCTGTGGGCTATATGATATGATTAACTATATATATTTGCATATGTTATGTTCTGCATGAGTTTTCTTGCTGGGCTTCGGCTCACGGGTGCTCCGTGTTGCAGGTAGGGCAAAGACTGAGTCAACCAACCATGAGCACGGAGAGCGTGAAGCGACGCGTACATGTTTGGCCTGCCCGACTGCTTTGGTTGGGGGTTTATTCGAAAATGGCTGTAATAATCTATGATTTTTAGTACTGATCAACTCTAAACTTATTTCAAGATGTAAATAATTTTCAAACCCTATTTTGGGATCCCAATTGTTTAATACTAGAAGTTTTATTGAGTCAACGCATTTTCAAAGATTACAGCCTTAACTTTTTATTAGTCACACTTTTGTTTCAAAACCTCGGTTAGCGAGTTCATTGCACTGTTTTGTCTTAAAACTCACTTAGTAACGGCTCTAAGGAAGTAGGGCGTTACAAGACGGCACCTGAGCGAGGTCCCTGGGCGCACGAGACGCCACCTGGCGAGGCCCCTAGGCACACGAGACGGTACCTAGACTAGGTGAGGGTCAAGGTTGCGCGAGGTCGTGGCTACGTGAGGCGCGAGATGGCACCTAGGCGAGACCCCATGGAGCGAGACCATGATGCACGACCCTTGGCGCGGGGTGCTTGGTGGTGTCATGGGGCGAGGCACGTGAGCCCCTGGTGGTGTTGCGAGGCCATGCGCGCGGACCCCAGGTGGTGTCGCGAGGCCATGCGCGTGGGTCCCTAGTGGTTTTGCGAGGCCATTCGCTCGCGGGTCCTTGGTGGTGTATGACTCAGGTGCCCTCGACATATATGGCTCTGGCGCCCCTTGCACGTTGGTAGGCGCAAGCCTTAGGTGCCTTTGTCAACTCTGACGTATGTGAGTACATCTTGACCTATGAGCATGTCAACCTCGCCCGACACCCCAGACCTCATTATGTGAGGGCCTTGTGCACCTATCCTTTTGTAATGTTTATTTTGGCCTCTTAGCTTTGCAGGGCCAAACCCCATGACTCATAACGTGTTGCTTCCCCTGAGACAACCTTCCGTTTTCGAAAGCCCTATAGGCTTAATCCCGATAGCATGACTAAGCGACCTTTATCCCTGTGTTCCGACTAGGGACTAGAGAGTTTTTCTTTAGTGGATTTTTGGCATCCACACTTGCCCCCCAGTCTATAGGGAGGCCTTTAGGCATTCTTGTAGACTCTTCTCTTCCTTATCATCTTTTTTTTTTATCAAGCTTGAGGTCCTTTGGAACCCACGAGGAAGGGGGTTCGATAGGTCTCTCTTTGGTGTACCTTGATTGTATCTATAAAGATATGTTGACCCCTTGGGTTATAGTTATCCTTTTATACATTTTTGCGTGCGCTTATTATTTCTTGCGAGAAGTGTCCTTCTCGTTATTAGGCATAGTACTATTTTTGCAAGCGTCTTCTTTGAGACCCTTTTTGCAAGCGTCTTCTTTGAGACCCTTTTTGGAAGCTTCTACTTTGAGACCCTTTTTGCCAGCGTCTACCTTGAGACTCTTTTTGTAGGCGTCTACTTTTGAGGCCCTTTTTGCAGGCGTCTACTTTTGAGACCCTTTTTGCAAGCGTCTCCTTTGGAGACCCTTTTTGCAGGCGTCTACTTTGGAGACCCTTTTTGCAAGCGTCTACTTTGGAGACCCTTTTTGCAAGCGTCTACTTTGGAGACCCTTTTTGCAGGCGTCTACTTTTGAGACCCTTTTTGCCATTTTTGAGGTGATCTCCCCTTGGGTCGGGACTTTCATGGCTAGATGGTCTTCGTTCAATCTCCAACTTGGTCAGCGACCCCTCTAGCACGACGCCCCCTTCTATATGGAATCTTCATACGTACTAGTAGTAGGGCGACTGGAGGAAGGTTTGCGTTTTTCAACATGCGAGTTCTCATGGACCTCTTCCACACGTATGTACATTTGTGCTCTCTCGAAGAAGTCATCCAAACTCGAAACTTCTCTTTTGAGCATGCTTATAGGCTATAGGCTTCCGTTTTCAAAAGGCCTATAGGCTTAAGCCCGATAGCATGACTAAGCGACCTTTATCCTTGTGTTTCAACCAGGGACTAGAGAGGTTTTCTTTAGTGGATTTTTGGCATCCACAGAAGCCAGTGTGGAAATTCAGACTAGCTCTATAGTGCTTTGACCACTTTGACCATAAGCATTCGTAGTGAGTCATTGAACACTATGGCCTTTGCTACATTGGGAATAGCTTGGGAACCTAGGGACACATTCATATGGTCTGAGATACCCCAGGTACGTTAGGTGACCTCGAACGAAATTCAAAGTACAAACACAGACTCGCTCTATAGTGCCTTGACAACTTTGACCATAAACACTCTTCGCGAGTCGTAGAACATTATGGCCTCCGCTACATTTGGAATAGCTCGGGAACCACTGGACGCATTCTTATGGTCTGAGATACCCCCCCAATTACTTTATATGACCTTGAATGGAAGAAAATGTGCAAAATCGAACTCGCTATATAGTGGTTTGACCATTTTATCAAAAAGCATTTGTAGCGAGCCCTAGAACACAATGGCCTTCGCCAATTTTGGAATAGTTTGAGCACCTTCGGATGGGTTCTTATGGTTTGACATACCCCCCAGTTATGTTAGGTGACCTCAAACGAAAGCTATTGTGAAAAGTCGGAGTCACTCTATAGTGCTTTGACCACTTTGGCCAGAAGCACTTGTAGTGAGTCCCAGAACACTATCGAATTTGCTACATGTGGAGTAGCTCGGGCACCTTTGGATGCATTCATATGACATGTGATACCCACCAGTTACGTTAGGTGAACTCGAACAGAAGCCAATGTGCAAAGTCAGACTCGCTCTATAGTGCATTAAGCCATTTGACCATATGCACTCGTATCGAGTCCGAGAACACTGTGGCCTCCACTATAATTGGAATAGATCTAGCACCTCCATACATGTTCTTATGGTTCGAGACACCCCTAGTTAAATTAGGTGACCACACATAGAAGCCAATGTGCAAAGTCAGAATCGCTCTATAGTATTGTGACAACTTTGGCCATAAGCACCCGTATCGAGTCCTAGAACACTATGGCCTCTGCTACAATTGGAATAGCTTAGGCACCTACGGATGCATTGTTATGGTCCGAGATACCCCGTGTTATGTTAGGTGACCTCAAACGAAATACAATGTGCGAAGTTGGACTCGCTCGATTGTGCTTTGATCACTTTGACCATAGGGACTTGTAGGGAGTCCTAGAACACTATGGCAACCACTACATTTGTAATAGTTAGGAAACCTCCAGACGCGTTCATATGGATCGAGATACCCCCCAGTTTCAGTAGGTGACCTCGAACGGAAGCCAATGTGCATAGTCAGACTCGCTCTATAGTGCTTTGAACACTTTGACCACAAGCACTCTTAGCGAGTCCTAGAACACTATCGCCTACGCTGAATTTGGAATAGCTCTGGGACCTCTGAACGCATTCAAACGTTCCAAGGTACCCCCTAGTTATCATAGGAGGCCTCAAACGGAAAGCAATGTGCAAAGTCACACTCGCTCTACAGTGTTTTGACCATAAGCACTCGTAGCGAGTCCAAGAACACTATGGCATCCGCTACATTTGGAATAGCTTGGGCACCTCCGAATGCATTCAAATTATCCGAGATACCCCCTCGTTACGTTAGGTAACCTCGAACAGAAGCCAATGTGCAAAGTCGGACTCGCTCTATAGTTCTTTAACCACTTTGACCATAAGCACTCATAGCAGGTCCTAAAACACTATGGCCTTTGCAATATTTGGAATAGCACGATTACCTCCGATCGTATTCATATGGTCCAAGACACACCCTTATTACGTTAGGTGACCTCAAACGGAAGCCAATGAGCAAATTTTCACTCGCTCTATAGTGCTTTGATCACTTTGACTTAAAGCACTCGTAGCAAGTCCTAGAATAAAATGGCCTCTGCTACATTTGGAATAGCTCAGGAACCTCCAACGCATTCATATGGTTCGAGATACCCCCTAGTTATGTTAGAGGATCCCAACGGAAAGCCAATGTGCAAAGTCATATTCGTTTTTTTTGACCCTCGATTTGGCCAACGTCACGGAGTCAAAATAACGATGGGAAACGAAATGAAATCAAGAAGAGACTCAAATGGAAAGTAAAATACACAAATGATTTATAGTGGTTCGGCCCCAATTGGATGGTAATGACCTACGTCCACTTAGTGTTCTTATTGATATTGCATCCCAAAATTATGATCAAAGAACTAGGGTTCTTGAGTTTCACAAGCCTTGGGAGGATTACAATTTCGATGGATAATCACACTATGCTTTTCTCTCTGAATACCAAAATTAAAAGTTCAAAAGTCAAGAAGTCCCTTCCTTGAGCCCTATTCTTCTTATTTATCAAGGGGGTTACATGGGCCGATGGGCCTTAATTACCATTAAGATCAGCATATCAAGGTAATTATTACAAGATTTCGTATCCCAAAGGAAGTAAATGAGAGTATGCGACCAGATTGGTCACACCTCATCAAGAGACTTGACAAACCAATAATTATCTGGTTGATGGTCGAATAGGATCTCTTCACTCGAAACCACCACATGCCTACGACGTGTAAGAAATTCTTGCCACATCATCAGGTGCCATTTTTGGGTAAACATTTTCCCCCCAAGTTTATTTTACTGCGACTAGCATAAAGTAAACTTAGGTGACTGACCTTTCGCATGCCCCATCAAATCTGTCAGAGCTGTCCATGCCTTCTTGAAGAAGGCAACTAATCATGTCTTTTCGGTTTCCCAAAAGTGTTCTAACGGCTATTGCACTTACCCATGCCTTGGAAAGTTACCCGTCATGATTACCTCGGTAACTGCTCCTCGACTAAAATAAATAATCCCTCAGAATCATTTTTCACTTTTTACACTTTACTTTTATCCTCAAGAACACCGAAGAACAAGGTGCAAAATCTTCAGAAGCTCAGACGGTCTTTGACGATCCATGAAGTTCCTACCTAGCCAGATTGACTTAGCGTTACAAAATTCTACTCTAACCTCCATATAAGTAAGTTCCTTAAACTTTTTAGTTGTTGAGAAGCCATGCAATATCTGTTTTATCTCCATTTTAGATTATGAGTTCTTGAAAAAAAAAATGTTTCGGGGTAAAAAGGTATGTTGATCCGCGTTTAATATGGTAGGAAAATAACACTTTGTAGAGGTTAAGAATCAGTTGGGTAGTTAGGATTATTAATTTAGGGCGTAAAATCGAAGTAAAAATTCAATTTTTAAGCATGTAGAAAAACTGGGTTTTTCCCGCCCTTTCAGAATCGAAAAGCTTTTCCTGAAAAACTTTTCACTTCTACTTTTAAATCCGTTTTCCAAACTATTCACATAAAATTTAATGTTTTTGTTAGAATGCTGCTGGTCGTATAAAAGCTTAACTTTTATACACGAGCAACATTATTCCAACTTTTACACTTCTTGGTCTTTTGGCCGTAAATTCTCATCTCCCCTTCTCTGTTAGCAGATTTTCATGCAAGATCCGCGGGGAGGTGAGAGGCCAATTGACAACGACTTGTTGGCTCAACTGCTCGAAGACAAAGAACTACCGTTGTTGCTAATCCGAGAAATTCCTTTCTCTCGCAACCCTTCAGATAATCCCTCAACCAGACTGCAAAGCATGGGCCGCGAAAAATAGACTGCCCAGAAAAAGAAATCAACCAACCCTCCAAAAAATCAGTGTGCTCCTCGGGCTGAAATTCCTTCGACAAGCGGTCGAGCCGAAAACACTCAACCCGAAATCCAAACACAGGTCCAACCTCGGGACATCCTTCGACCAGACGTCGAATGGTACGTTGCTTCTCCTAGCCAAATCATTGCTAGGATGCTAACCAATTACCTCAGGAAGTACGGACTGCCTGGGGTAATTTTATTCAAACCCACCAACGACCAGCGGGCAAACCTGCCTAGCGGTGCCTTCAGCGCCTGGTCGAGATACCATATTGAGGCAGGAGCAATCTTGCCTCTTCATCCTTTTTTCCAGGGAGTGGCCAATTATTTTGTGGTCGCTCCTTTCTAAATAACTCCAAATGGGTATAGAATGCTTTCTGCTCTCTATATCCTATATAGCCATAAAAAATGGCCTGTTCCTACACCACATAAGATCAACTACCTGCTCGATCTCAAATCCAACCCTGTTGACGGTCAGAACTATTCAATGATTTAAGGTTAGAAAACTCAGATTATTATACTAAGGACAACTAAGAATCAGATAGAAAGAACTTGAATCAACAGAATAATCAGAACTACAATGGAACAAAGATCATATATTTCTTAAGACGTCTCCTCATACAATCAATTTTCCAACCCCTTAACCTGAGGGGTCGGAACCTATTTATAGGTGGGCTCTATTGGCTCCCTGATACAAGTAGGTCCCAGTGGACATGGACATATGCAAGTACAGGGTCAGGGTAGTGGCTCAGGACATAGTGGTGTCTACCTTGACAATGCCCAAGTAGTGGTGTAGGACATCGTACTGTGGACTCTGGAATATTTTTGGGGGTGCTCAGGTAGTGCCTCCACTCTCCGTACAAGTTTGTACCGCCACTACTCGTTAGACGCAGATGACAGGGCCACGCCTCTGACCCCTTCATGATCGTACATCCTATATCAGTGTACGTAGCTTGTACCCAGTCGTCCTCATCAATTCATGTTTGGCGCCAAAATGATTATTTGACATACTTGTTTTGTGTTTCCAAGTGTTCCTCATGCATATATCGAGGAGGCTCAAAACTATACATGTCATGAGAAACCAAGGTGCGGCGAGTGTTTGTGGTGGAACATGGTGCACACATGAGAAGTAGCGAGGCTGGCCAATGGTGCGGACGCGTGCGCCTATGGGCGCGGGACCTGTGAGAAGCAGGGAGACTGCACCCTCGCATAGCGAGGCTAGCCTAGGAGGATCACACGGTGGCTGGGTGCGATGCTTCGCGTAGACGCTGCGCGCGGGAGGCTGGCCCTGAACCTCGCATAGCGAGGGTGGTGCCTCGGGGTACCCATATTCAGGTACTAGGGTGCGCGTGGGAGGCTGGCCTTGACCCTCGCATATCGAGGGTGGTGCCTCGGGGTACCCACGTTCGGGTACTAGGGTGCACGTGGGAGCCTCGCATGGTGCGGCATAAGGCAGCCTCGCATAGCGAGACATAGGGTAGCCTTGCATGGCGAGTCCCTCACATGACAGCCCTTGAACACTTATGCTCAGATGCATTTGTTTATGCATCTCGACACTTGAGCTTATCACCCCAGCGTGGGCACATCGGACCTTGCAAAGCCTTCAAGAATTGACACCATCTCAAATATTTCTTAGGATATTACTCGACATTTACACTTGCCCCAAAGTCTATAAGTACACTTTCAAGTGTGCTTGTAGACTTTTTTCTCCTCTTGTTTGATGTGTACGGCCAATTTCGGTGGACTCAACCTTGGAGTGCTACCCAATGTTGCTTGAAGAAAAACAAAGTGAGTTTTGAAGTTGTAACGCTCTGGATAGTCAAGACCGTTACACTGTGTGTTTATAAAAGTGCTAGACTTGCTAATCAAGTCATTTAATTAAGAACGTGTTTCTGAAACTATAATGGAACTAGGGTTAAAATGTTTTGGTCTCAAAAGTCACATTTCCTACAAAGAAACATTTCCTGTTGTTGACGGTGAGAACTCGTCAACTAAGTTGAGTTGGAAAAAATTATCAAGTAAAGATAGTCAATGAAAAAGCTGTAGAAATTTAAGTAATAACTCAAGAACAATGACAGAACAACAATGGAGAAATCAATCTTTCATTCACTCTCAAGCACTTGCTACAGTAAATTTTCCAACCCCCTCCCATGTGGGAGAGGGGTCCTTTTTATAGTAGGCTCTGATGGCCTGGGATACATGGTGGTCCAGGAGACCAAGTGGTACATAAGTACTTTGCCAGGAGAGTGGTTTCAGAAGCTGAGGTCGTGCAGCCAGTACAGGGGCAGGCGTCAGCAGGATGTCTCCACTACTTGTTCGTACTCATGTCAGTGGAGTGGGGACAGAAATAGTGGCGCAGGTGGTAGTGGTGTCGACTCTGACTCCTGGCCGTAGACGTACGGGCCACAACTCTTATTCCAGCACTCCCACTACCCCACTGGTACGGGTGTCCGTACTTGACGTACAGGGTCTTAGCAGCCGTACCCAGTACTATATCTTACAAGTAGGTTCCATTCGATTCGTACTGGAGCCTCTGAGCATTGGGGTCTCAAGGTATAGGGAATGGGACCCTTGGTGCGTGTAATGGTCGCGGCTGAGTGCAAGGCAGGGCGACGAGGGGTCCGCTCCTGGGCACGGGCCTTACTTGCAAGGCGCTGGGACGCCGGGCCTCGCGTGGCTGAGGCTGAGCACGAGAAGGGCCTCGCGTGGATGGCCGAGATGGGCCTCGCGTGGGCGAGGCGCGAAGCTGAGACGGGCCTCGCGCGCATGGCCGAGGCTGAGCACGAGAAGGGCCTCGCGTGCATGGACGAGATGGGCCTCGCGTGGGCGAGGTGCAAAGCTGAGACGGGCCTTGCGCGCATGGCCGAGGATGAGTACAAGAAGGGCCTCGCGTGGGCGTGGTGCGACGCCGAGAAGGGCCTCGCGTGGGCGAGGCGTGACGCCGAGACGGGCCTCACGCGCATGGCCGAGGCTGAGCACGAGAAGGGCCTCGCGTGCATGGCCGAGATGGGCCTCGCGTGGGCGAGGCGCGAAGCTGAGACGGGCCTCGCACGCATGGTTGAGGATGGCCTCGCGTGGGCGTGGTGAGATGCCGAGAAGGGCCTCGCGTGGGCAAGGCGCGAAGCCGAGACGGGCCTCGTGTGGGCGTGGTGCGACGCCGAGAAGGGGCCTCGCGTGGGCGAGGTGCGACGCTGATACGGGCCTCGCGTGCATGGACGAGGGTGGGCCTCGCGTGGGCGAGGCACGAAGCCGAGACGACCCTCGCGCGCATGGCCGAGGATGGCCTCGCGGGGGCGTGGTGCGACGCTGAGAGGGGCCTCGCGTGGGCGAGGGGCGACGCTGAGACGGGCCTCGCGTGCATGGGCGAGGGTGGCCTCGTGCCTAGGCGCGTCTTGGATCTTTTATGGGCGCGGAATATTGAGCGTCCACACCTGTTTACACGGGATCCCAAAAATATTAAGATTAAAACCATTTACAATAGATTCAAGAATTAAATACAGTATTAGCCATATAAAGGCAAAACACACAATTAGGCAATTTCTGTCCTGACCCACTCCTCGGCCATGGCGGCTGAACAGCTGGCTATGTACATTCAGCCCCGCAGCTCTCCATCTCAGGACTGGTCTAACTTGCCTTTGGCTTTACTTGCACCACGTAGCACCTGTGAGCCAAGGCTCAGCAAGAAAACACAATAACAGAGCATAAGCAATCAACAGACAATTCAATATCACATATTCCATAAACATGTTCTCAACCATTTAAACATTCAGAATAACCAAGTATTCAACATACCAAACATATCAACTCATATCATACATCAATTCACAAATGATAACTAGGGTTAGCGCCCTCAGGCCACACCCTCCGTTATCCCACTAACTCCGGCCCGCTTAAACCGAGCTCAGTGAATATTAAGCTGTCCTCGGCTACCAGTGGCCAAGCCGTGCCCTATGCGCAAATATTGTGTATGGCACCCTTAGGCCGCTATCACATGTCCCATGGAATAATACCAACATTGACATTATACAGATATCGGGAGCTCTTAGTCCCGTCACAAACAAATAACCGGGTGCAGTTTTCTTACCTTTGAATTTGCTAGCTTTGTTCAATAAAATCCTCAAGCACGATCCTTCCCAAGCACTAGCGTGAACCTAGTAACAAGCATAGACAAATTCATTACCAACCCTTAAGTCCATAACCTAGCCTCGGAACCTATCCCGAGCCCTCGGGAAGTCCTAGTTCCACCAAACAAGGTGGTGGAATCGAACCCCGAACCCTTGGTCAAAAACCCTTGAAAATAACCCTAAAATCCCTTTTTGAACATAGGGTAGCGCTACAATGCTCATTGGAGGGCGTTACAGTACTACAAACAGAACCACAATGCCCTCAGCAAACTTGGCCTAGCGCTACAACGCCCAAAGGCTAGCGCTGTAGCGCTAGTCACAGACTGCCAAACTGCTCAATTTCTTCCTGCGATTTCTCCTGAGCCAAACTTAACCAAAACTTCCCCAAACTTTCACCAAACTCAAAATCAAGCTCACTAACATGTCTAACTCATTCCAAGCATCATAATCATACAAAGTCTAACCACATGCACCCCTAATCCCAAAATTCACCATAGCTGCTCCTGGACTTCAGAACTCAACAAAACACAATCAAAACTTCAAAGTTTAAAGCTTAGAATTATACCTTTGATGGAAATTCGATTTCAAGTTAGCCTCTAGCCCTCCTTAGCTTGTTCTTCCTCAATTCCTTGGCTTGAATTCCCCTAAAGTTCCCATCAGCTCAGCTTAGACCCCATAGCATAAACAAGCCAAACCAGAAACTAAAAACTCCAAAGTCTTACCTTAGGTATTAATATGTTCATGCTAATCCCGTGCCAACCCTTCAAGCTTAGCTCAGAATTTTTGCTGCTCAGCCTAAACTAGCTCCCCTCTGAGTTTTGCTCCAAGACAACACAAGGAAATGGTGAAGGAGATCACCAACCGACCCTTAGAAAAATAACTCTGTTTTCTTCCCTTTCTTTTCCTTCTTTTCTTTCTTTCCCCAGACTTCTATATTATTCTACCATTTCCACTAAGTATAAGGCCTCAGCATACCTATCTCTTACAAGCCAATTGACCATAATGCCCTCCCTTTTAATTTTAAACCTTTAAGTGCGTCTAGGGCATTTTGGTCATTTCACCCCAACTCCCGCTTATTCCTCGAATGTCTCTAGTATTCTCCGCTTAATTCCCAACACCTAACTAATCTCCAATTATATTCCTCTATACCAAATAATTGCCAATATGTTACCTACATTTCCAGAAATACCCCGTGGCTCGCCCCGAGCCGGGTATAAATCTCCACCGTGACTTTTCCGCTAACTCGCTTACTAGGATCGTCTTGCTCATAGATTACAGATATATCCACATAATAATGTGGTCTCAACAGTTATCACATATATACAGTTATGTCCGCAACGGGCCAAAATTACGATTATGCCCTTCAAACCTATTCAGGGCCTACATGCATACTAATACACATAGTCATGCATCTCAAGTATTCAAATAGTCATATAACATGCTTTAAATCATTAAACCACATATATTCCAGATATTCCCTCCCAGCACACTAATCGAGGCCCTTAAGCCTTATTAGTAAATTTGGGTTGTTACAGAAGTTGTGTTTCTTTATAGTGTCCAAAGAAACACAAAAACCATTTAACTTTTGGGGGATCCATGAATGTCCCTAAGATTGCTTAAGGGCCAATCATTCTCAATTGCGTATCCCAAGGCTACCCATAATCCTGATCTCCACCATTCATATGGAATTGAATCCAATGGCTAGGGGGCCTTGACTTTCCTTATAAATACCCCAAGGCTTGAAGTCATTTCTACACACCAAAACTGGCCTAGCCTAATGGTATTCCCTCCAAACCACTTTCAAGAGTTCAAAGGTTCCATCAACCACAAAAGCATTCTTGAGGTAATTTTCCTTCCATTTCATTTATTCATCCTCCTTTTTTTATTATTATTTTTCCTGATTCTTCTGCTTTTTTTTTTGGGCTAGCATTGCGATGACGCTAAGCATTCTCTTGCTCCTACGGTCTTGCCCTTGCTTATCGCTCAACCGACCTTAGGCCTCCATAAGTCTATCCTTGCACACCTTCGACTTCATACATATACCTCCAGGTATGCCTCCTTCCTCCAATGATGCACATGCCCCTTCCTCTTTTTTCTTTTTATATTGATTACGCGGGGGTAGAATTACTGGTTGTACGACACTCATTCTTCAGAGTTTTTCATTCTTTTCGTAAGGCCTTTCAAGTACATGTGCATAGGCCCTTTTCTTATACCCCTCACACTCATGTTGTAGATATAGGGTTACCTTTACGCATATACGCCCTCGAGTCTTAGCTGGTCCATGGCGTCTAGCCGATGTCCCGAAGGTTCGTCCATTTTTGAATTCATTGAGTTATCATCCTCCGACTTGGAGGCCGATGTTCGTAGACCCTCTAACCATGGGGGTGTGCGAATGCTCTACCTCTGGAGACTGTCCTATCTTAGACAGAAAGCGTGCGTCCTGGAGAAGGAGCTAGAATCCAACACCAAGGGCGAGGGTTTAGGTTTCTCCCCCCAGCATGCGACATACATTTCCCAGCTACAATCAATCCTTCAGGATTGCCTTTCTGAAATTGCTTGCCTAGAAGAAAACTTGCCCCCTGAGCCTTTTTCCTTTTGTGGTGACGAGTCTCCTGGTCATAGGGGTCCCTTCTTCGAAGGCGATAGACGTGAATCAGTTGAACCAGAGTTCCTTTCTATGATCCCACCCGCACTTCCTCCCCTGCCCCCGGTCTTACGCCCTAAGGTCAAGCAAAGTGCTGGTAGATATAGGACACGTGGGGGGTCTTCCAGGATCCTTAGAAAATCTATGGCTCATAAACTGCCTATCTCTGCCCAGGTACCTGAGATGCCGAATAGAACCTCTGACACTTCCGAAGAAACGGGCAGGTCCAACCTTACCATGACTAAACTGACAAACATGCGAAAGGCTCATCAGTTAGCATCAAATCTCAAGTTCATCATCCCAAAGCGTAATGAATGCGCATCTGAGTCGCCGAAAGGGTTTGTGGCCTTCAGCGATGCCATAATCCGATCTGGTGGGGCTCTGCCGCTTCACCCCTTTTTCGTCAAAGTGCTTAACTACTTTGAACTGGCGCCTCTACAATTGTCCCTCAACTCTTGGGTGATGCTTAGCAGCCTATATGTGTTGTACCATCAGGTGCATTCCAGAGGACCTTCCATGAGTGAGTGTAACGCCCTACTACCTTAGAGCCGTTACTAAGTGAGTTTTAAGACGAAACAGTGTGCAATGAACTCGCTAACCGAGGTTTTGAAACAAAAGTGTGACTAATTAAAAGTTAAGACTGTAATCTTAGAAAAACGCGTTGTTTCAATAAAAATTCTAGTATTAAACATTTGGGATCCCAAAATAAGGTTCGAAAACTATTTACTTCTTAAAATAAGTTTACAATTGATTAGTTATAAAAATCATAGATTATTACAGCCATTTTCAAATAAACCCCCAACCAAAGCAGTCGGGCAGGCCAAACATGTACGCGTCGCTTCACGCTCTCCGTACTCATGGTTGGTTGACTCAGTCATTGCCCTTACCTGCAACACGGAGCACCCGTGAGCTGAAGCCCAGCAAGAAAACTCATGCAGAGCATAACATATGCAATTTATACAGTTTATCATAACAGATAATCCACATATAAACAAGTCAACCATTAGACTAAGCAAACACGGCCATGCCGCCCCCGAAGCCTTACCGAAGCCTGGGGTCTCGGTCTTCACCGTAGGGATACCACCCGTATCCCCTGGGTCCTACCCTGACCATAGCATCCCATGTGCTAGGTGTTACTTCCGGCTCCGCTGCCGTACCCGGCCTACGCCGCACTCGGCCCTTGCCGTTCATTTCATTATAATCATATATAACATAAATCAAGCAACATTCAAACAAATGCCAATTTATTTAAATCTGCACCCTAACATGTAATGCAATATAGGGCCATGCCCGGCAATCATCTCATCATGCAACATGCAATATAGGGCCGTGCCCCGCAATCACACTATGGGCCCATGCCCTATCCTACGGGTGTTATAGTTTTCTTACCTTTCCCTTCAATAGCTTAGATCACCCGACTCCTTGAGCACGATCCCACTCGAGCCTTAGTGCACACCTACACACAAACATAGGTCAAAGTCAACACCGAACCCCAAGTCCGAATACCTAGCCTCGGGACCAATCCCGAGCCCCCCGGGAAGTCCTAAATCCCCAAAACAAAGTGGCGGAATCGAGCCCCGAACCCTAGGTCAAAATCCCTCATCAAAAACCCAAAATTCACCTCTGTGAACAGTGCAGCGCTACAGCGCTCTAAAGAGGGCGCTGTAGCGCTACAAGCAGAATGCACCTCCCCAGAACAGGGGCTAGCGCTACAGTGCCCACTGACTAGCGCTGTAGCGCTAGTTGCAGCCCAGAAAACCCAAAATCGCATTTCTGCGATTTCTTTGAACCAATCTCAAACCAAACTTCCCCAAATCTTTACCAAACTCAAAATCAAGCTTATGAACACTCTCCATTCATCCCAAGAATCCCAAATCCTCAAATCCCAAGAACATTTATCCCAAATCTAAAAATCTACCATGATCAACCCTAAACTCAAAAATCAGTCAACAACAAGTTAAGAGCTTAGAATTCTTACCATTAATGAAAATTTCGACCTTGATTCAACCCTAGGCCTCCTTAGCTTGTTCATCATCAAAGCTTGCCCAGAAATTCCCTAAAATTCCCATCAACTCAGCTCAAAACACAGCTCAAACCATCAAAACCCTTAAAACCGAAAATCTCTAAAACTTACCTCAAAAGTTGATGTGTTCTTGCCAAATCTTCAAGTCTAACCCAAGATCCTTGATGCTCAGCCTACCGTTGCTCTCCACTAAGCTTTGCTCCAAGAAAAATGGAGCAGAATGGTGCAAAAATGCACAAACCGTCCCTTGTGAAAACCCCTCTGTTTTCCCTCTTTTCTTTCTTTCTCTCCACAGCCAACACTCTCTAAAAATCCCCCTAAGTGTAAAGCCTCATAAATAAATCTCTAAAAGCCAAATGACCAAAATGCCCTTCCTATTAACTCTAAATCCTTTTGTCCAAATAGGGCCATTTTAGTCATTTTACCCAATTCCCGCTAATCCTCAAGTGTCTCTAATATTTTCTCGTTGCTTTCCAACACCTGATAAACCACCAAATAAATATTCCCCATCATCAAAATAAATCTCAATCTATTCTCTGAATTCCTGTTCATACCCCCAGGCTCGCCCCGAGCCGGGTATAAATTCCTGTCATGACTTTCCGCTAGCCTGCTCACTGGGATCGTCTCGAGTCACAAATCACAGATACACCCACATACCACTGTGGTCTCAAAAATCATCGTATATCAATACAGTTATGCCCAACATGGCCAAAATTACAATTATGCCCTTCTAACACGATCTGGGCCTACATGCATACTAATATACATAGTCATGCATCTCAGATAAACAAATAGTCATATAACATGCTTTAAATCATAACCATGCATTTAACTCATAAAATCACACATAATTCCTATCATGCCCTCCTGGCACGCTAATCAAGGCCCTTAAGCCTTATTAGCAAAATTGGGTAGTTAGAACTATCCCCTCCTCATAAGAATTTCATCGTCGAAATTTATCCAACACATCAGTCAGTAAACCTGCAACTCTGATCATAATTTCCAAGGTCCACCGCCTTTACTTTACTTTTCAACAACACTCTTACAAGAGTAACAATCTTGCCCCCACAAGATCTCGTCTAAAAGCCATACTCTCGATAGCCCCTCGTTAACACCGCAACCCTGCCGAAGCCCAGGGTCTGTCTAGATTACAATGACCAATTCATTGTCTTATTCCTGATTCCAGAGATACTCAAAAGTCATCACCTCTACTAGGTGGGATCCATTGGTAGGCCCCGCTGGCCTAACCCTTGGTAAAACTTCAGAATTTTATGTTGAATTAAGAGTCAGAACTCTCCCTTCTTTCTCTGAACACCTTACAGATCCTCGTCTGTTATTACGCAGAGACGCAACTCTTCTCTTCCGAAACTTTATTTCCTCATAACTTAGCAATTTACCAGCTCTTTGTTCTTTCAAATAGGCAGACACTCTTGCCTTAAGAAGTTTCAACAACCTCTTGGGCTTTCTTTCTGAACTAGAGCCAAACCGTAGTATTCACTATCCTTCACCTCTTACCAAGCCCTATGTCGCGTTACATTAGCAAGACACCAGCAACTGCCACCACGACTAACTCATCAGGGATTACACTTCCCTTAACACCTCAAGTATTCGCCTACTCAGCGCTCAATTCCTTAAGATATCCGATAAACTTTCAGACTGCCATTCCACTTGCAATCAACTGATAATTCCAGGTTCCCACTCTGTTCTTTTTCGTTCTCTAGATTCGTTCCAAAATTTAAAATACTATAGGGTCTCAATTCAGTATCATCGATGTTCTACCCTGAAACCAGTTCACTTGACCCAACATCATTAACTCCCTCAACTGAGTTAAAACTTTTCATGTCCAAACACTTACTTAAGGTCTATTGTGGTATATTCCCATGATACACTACCACATCACCTAACCCCTCAGGGTCCAAAGGAAAACACTAGATTCCGTCACCCGCTCGACCCTCCCGGTACGAAGTACCCTAGGAGGTGGAATGATGTCCATTCAGAATTCTCATTCATAAACTGAATCTAATTGGATCCTTCATCCATTCCTGGTATCCTAACTTGTACCACCTTAGCAGGGTCCTACCCTGCTTCAACCAAAGCCGACACTTCGGATTCCATAGCTCAGTGACACTCACCAGCTAATCATACCTACTAGCGTTACGCCAATCTCAGTCGTTGCCTTGTCCACTCTATTACAGTCTATGGCGTTATCCCCCTAACTGACACACACCTCACAGCTAGGAGTTCCGCCTGCAATTATATCTCCCCTCGCTCAATCGAGGAATTCAAACACTGATCATCCGTCTGTTACTTTTCACCGCATCTGGGTCTCAATGTTATCTTTCTTACTAATACCCAACACTCAAGCACCTTATGATACGCGTAACTGTTAACTTAACGCTCCAAGTATATCAACCACGTTCATTCTTTCACCCCCCGCAAGGTTCGATCCATCCTCGCGTCAATATATTCCTGGGCGTGCCCAACTCGTGCTGCACTCCCATAATCCCATATCCTTACCATAGATCAGGTCCTTTATGCAATCACTCTTTACTTAACCATAACACACACACATTCCAGCATCGCCAGATATCAATCAATTCTTACCTGTCTTCTGAATTTCTTTCTGATTTGACGCCACTCAGTCCGTCTAACCTCAAGTTTTACTGTTCTCCTCATCTCCGATGTAGTTGTCTCTGGAGGTGCTTGTGCAAAAGATGACGCGCTTACCAGTCTTGTTATGCCTTCAATTCTTCAGATATTCATCATTAGCTTCTTTGTGGCTTCATATCAATTCTTCTCTTACCTGTCCTTTCTTCTTGTAGCTCTAATCTGAGTACTCTCGACGACACCCAAACTAACACTCCGTAGAACCTTACCTGTGACTCTGCCTTCTGTGTACAACGTCTTCAGCATGATCATTGCTCACCATTTCCGTCTGGGAGTAATCCACATGTACTGCTCGTGAGCTTGAAGGGGACTTGTCCATACCGTTCATGCATTCTTTGTCTAAAGAACTTACCTGTGCTGCTGTAGCTTGAACCATTCCAGAATCTTTGTTACCAGCTCCTCACACCCTACCCGGTGCAAACTAATCAATTCATGAAAAGTCTTTATCCTTGGTTTCCAACTGGTAATAACCAGGTTCTAGATCAACTCTTGGAGACATCGTCCTTTCTTGTATCCAACATTGTACTTTTCGTCCTAACTCCACGATGCTAATCAATCCCCGCGGTATAACACTCTGGCTACTCCAGGGCCAAGTTCCTTCGATTGCTTCAACAGGCTTTCTGTCAGCCAAAACTGTCTTTTACAACATTCCTTATACCAATCCTATCTGTAGTCTGACCTTGAAGTATTCCCTAAATCTTTCTTTGCATATTCACGTAACTTTCCCACTGGTCAGCTCTGTCTCCTTTACATACTCCAGATGATATCCTCAACAATCCATCTGCCAGAGTTTCTAATTCCTTCTCAATAAGTATTACTATCCTCGGCCTCTCAAATGACACCTTTGAGGCAACCTCTCTATGTCCATCTCCCTCTCGGAACATTCTCAACACCGAGCCCTTCCAGTTCGTTACATGTCCAAAGCATAAGCTCGTCAGTTAACTACTCATCCTTGAGGACTCAGCCTCGGACCTCGAATGTATCGATTCATTCCAGTTCTCCGTTTCCCGCACCATGGGAAATCCATCCTAACATCTCGAGTCATTCTACGTAGAAGTCATGCCCTCACCTGACCTCCTCTCAGGTGGCATCCTCTTCCTCATGTGCATACCAATTAACCTCCTGGTTCCTGTCGCCATCTCGATAACTACCCTTTTCGATCAGGCTTCTTTCCAATCTCAATCTAGGTGCCCAAGCACTGTCTGGAGTCCTTTTACCTCAAAATTGAGAATCCGACCTCGCTGCGTTCTATCAACAAAAGTACCGTCTTATCAGTCAGACTTTTCCCCTTTCTTGGCAATCCAGAAGCCACAACACTATCCGGGGTTCTTTCAAATTGATTATCATGAATCTATCTTTACTAATTCCATCAAAGGAAGCACTGCCAATACAGCTCTAGCACTCATGCTCTATACATCGACCATCCGTTCCTCGAACAACATGGCCCCCTCCGCCATCCACATGTAGACGATAAATTCTTACATCAGAACGGCCCACATACCTTAGACCATTCCAGATCTCATATCCTTAAATGGGTCGCCATCCATTTCAGGTACATCCATCAGTATAACTTCCTAAAAATGAATTACCCGATTCACCAAACCCATTGATTTACAATGTTGTTACCCCCACAGTCCAAACCATGTCGTAATAATCCCTTCTAACAATTCATCATCTAGGTTCTTTCCAACCCATTAAGCCAGTACCTCAGCCCGAGTACCATTCCCAGGCATCTCCCTGCCTCAACATTTAGCACTACTCTCTAATCAGGATCTCACATCCTCTTAACCAAGGGTGGAATTAACTCTGCCCGTCTATTGATAAATCCCTTGTCAGTCCGAACTCTCCTCAAAACCCGAGGATAACACCCTTTAAGCCTTTCATTTAATACCCTTTTTTTGTCCATACCTCACAGTAAACCAACACTGGTAACCTTACTGTTAAAACATCTAAATCAGCCATTTCCCCAGAGAAATCCGCTGTTCTTCTATCCCATCTCAACTAACAAACTCCGCAGCTTACTCACACACAGACCCTCCGCTGCTGCTTTCAGGGATAACTGGAGCTCTCAACCCCAACTTATATCTAGAATCCCCCTTTCAACCCAATATCAGGTCCACCACCCTTCTAGAAACCAACAACTCGAGTTCATCTGTCAAAACTGACCAACTCCTGAACTCTGAGGTTCATACCCTGAACCAAACCACCACTACGTCCAAATATCCACAGGTATAATGCACACACAAGCATATACTAGGTCAAATCCACAATGTCATACATTTAGCTACCAAATTTAACATCACTAAGTATATCCAGGTCTCAACATGCTTCATACAAGGAAATAAACGGATATTACATACGAGTTCAAATTAAACAATTAACCACATAAACTCAATATGTAAACCATTATGCCAATATTCATCCATATGCATAATAGTATTATTCAGCATGCATCAATCTCAACATGCAATAATCAAGGGCCCAGCCCAACAGCATCTCATGCATATGTCATTTCATTCCTCATGCTCCATATAAATAAGCAGGCAAACAGGGCATTCAAACATATATTCATACATGTCAATTAATCATACCAACCAACCCTGAGTCGAGCTTGTCACTAACAGCGAGCGTACATGTTCGGTCGATCTCTAGAACCAATAAACCTTGGCTCGCTCTGATACCAAGTTGTAACGCCCTACTACCTTAGAGCCATTACTAAGTGAGTTTTAAGACGAAACAGTGTGCAATGAACTCGCTAACCGAGGTTTTGAAACAAAAGTGTGACTAATTAAAAGTTAAGACTGTAATCTTAGAAAAACGCGTTGTTTCAATAAAACTTCTTAAAATAAGTTTACAATTGATTAGTTATAAAAATCATAGATTATTACAGCCATTTTCAAATAAACCCCCAACCAAAGCAGTCGGGCAGGCCAAACATGTACGCGTCGCTTCACGCTCTCCGTACTCATGGTTGGTTGACTCAGTCATTGCCCTTACCTGCAACACGGAGCACCCGTGAGCCGAAGCCCAGCAAGAAAACTCATGCAGAGCATAACATATGCAATTTATACAGTTTATCATAACAGATAATCCACATATAAACAAGTCAACCATTAGACTAAGCAAACACGGCCATGCCGCCCCCGAAGCCTTACCGAAGCCTGGGGTCTCGGTCTTCACCGTAGGGATACCACCCGTATCCCCTGGGTCCTACCCTGACCATAGCATCCCATGTGCTAGGTGTTACTTCCGGCTCCGCTGCCGTACCCGGCCTACGCCGCACTCGGCCCTTGCCGTTCATTTCATTATAATCATATATAACATAAATCAAGCAACATTCAAACAAATGCCAATTTATTTAAATCTGCACCTTAACATGTAATGCAATATAGGGCCATGCCCGGCAATCATCTCATCATGCAACATGCAATATAGGGCCGTGCCCCGCAATCACACTATGGGCCCATGCCCTATCCTACGGATGTTATAGTTTTCTTACCTTTCCCTTCAATAGCTTAGATCACCTGACTCCTTGAGCACGATCCCACTCGAGCCTTAGCGCACACCTAGGCACAAACATAGGTCAAAGTCAACACCGAACCCCAAGTCCGAATACCTAGCCTCGGGACCAATCCCGAGCCCCCCGGGAAGTCCTAAATCCCCAAAACAAAGTGGCGGAATCGAGCCCCAAACCCTAGGTCAAAATCCCTCATCAAAAACCCAAAATTCACCTCTGTGAACAGTGTAGCGCTACAGCGCTCTAAAGAGGGTGCTGTAGCGCTACAAGCAGAATGCACCTCCCCAGAACAGGGGCTAGCGCTACAGTGCCCACTGACTAGCGCTGTAGTGCTAGTTGCAGCCCAGAAAACCCAAAATCGCATTTCTGCGATTTCTTTCAACCAAACTTCCCCAAATCTTTACCAAACTCAAAATCAAGCTTATGAACACTCTCCATTCATCCAATGCATCCCAAATCCTAAAATCCCAAGAACATTTATCCCAAATCTCAAAATCTACCATGATCAACCCTAAACTCAAAAATCAGTCAACAACAAGTTAAGAGCTTAGAATTCTTACCATTAATGAAAATTTCGACCTTCATTCAACCCTAGGCCTCCTTAGCTTGTTCATCATCAAAGCTTGCCCAGAAATTCCCTAAAATTCCCATCAACTCAGCTCAAAACACAGCTCAAACCATCAAAACCCTTAAAACCGAAAATCTCTAAAACTTACCTCAAAAGTTGATGTGTTCTTGCCAAATCTTCAAGTCTAACCCAAGATCCTTGATGCTCAGCCTACCGTTGCTCTCCACTAAGCTTTGCTCCAAGAAAAATGGAGCGGAATGGTGCAAAAATGCACAAACCGTCCCTTGTGAAAACCCCTCTGTTTTCCCTCTTTTCTTTCTTTCTCTCCACAGCCAACACTCTCTAAAAATCCCCCTAAGTGTAAAGCCTCATAAATAAATCTCTAAAAGCCAAATGACCAAAATGCCCTTCCTATTAACTCTAAATCCTTTTGTCCAAATAGGGCCATTTTAGTCATTTTACCCAATTCCCGCTAATCCTCAAGTGTCTCTAATATTTTCCCGTTGCTTTCCAACACCTGATAAACCACCAAATAAATATTCCCCATCATCAAAATAAATCTCAATCTATTCTCTGAATTCCTGTTCATACCCCTAGGCTCGCCCTGAGCCGGGTATAAATTCCTGTCATGACTTTCCGCTAGCCTGCTCACTGGGATCGTCTCGAGTCACAAATCACAGATACACCCACATACCACTGTGGTCTCAAAAATCATCGTATATCAATACAGTTATGCCCAACATGGCCAAAATTACAATTATGCCCTTCTAACACGATCTGGGCCTACATGCATACTAATATACATAGTCATGCATCTCAGATTAACAAATAGTCATATAACATGCTATAAATCATAACCATGCATTTTACTCATAAAATCACACATAATTCCTATCATGCCCTCCTGGCACGCTAATCAAGGCCCTTAAGCCTTATTAGCAAAATTGGGTCGTTACAGTGAGGTTCATTACTTCTATATCCTTAGGGTGAATACATCTGCCCTTGGTTCTACCTGCTCCAGAAAGCTGCGGTCCATAAAGGGAATTCCCTCGTGGAGGGCTCCATTTCGAATAGGGGCTCGTGGAAGACAGATACTTCTTCATTTATAGTGGGCACACCTGACACACTAGCTTCAACACCCCAAGTAAGACTATTCTCACTTTGATTTCATACATGAGAGGTTTCTCTTTTTACTTGGCTTTTCTTCTATGGTTTTTCTAATTGTAGTTACTTGGCTTTTCTTCTATGGTTTTTCTAACTGTAGTTATTTCTTTTCTTTTGATGGCAGGTCTTTTAGGGGTTGTTGGCTCCACCTTGAAACCGTCGGCTCACAACCGAGTGATGAAAATCCTGGCCTTGCCAGGTGAATGCAAACAAGCCTGCGCCCTTTTTACATTGAGCAACCTTCACTTCTTCAGGCTGCTGACCCCGGACCAAACCGTCTCTCTATGCTCCGTTTCCTCTGAATCTGCGGATCCACGCCTTGCCTCACCCGAACCTGCGGGTCCATGCCCCACCTCATTTGGACCTGCGGATCCGTGGCTATACGACCACAATGAAGGTAATTATGTTGAGGGCGATCATATGGACATTGAGGAGAAAATGGTGTCTGAGAAATACTCGTGCTTGCACTCTGTTGCCGGCAGGGCTAGGGGCGTGGCCGATGACGGTCATATTGGCGGTGTTACCTCTCGGATGCCACCGTCGATGCTTAGCGGTGAGTTTGCCTTTGATACCTCTGTCCCCCGCCCCTCCGTGCCTAAAGGAATTTCATCGTTCCTTCCTTTACAGGGGCTCCTCTACCTCGGGGAGGCGTCCTGGGTGAATGTCTTCAGGCGCCTCTTTACCTAAGGAGATGACTTCGCGCTCTTCTGCTCCCCGCACCACTGCAAATAGATTAGGACCTTCTCGGTCCCCATCCCTGCCAAAGCGTGCCTCGGAAAGCACACGCATCTCCCTCGGTCAAGCTTATGTTTCTGCTTCCGAAGATCATCCTCTGGCATGCCAGTATGGGGAAGCCATGAGACATCATCTGGGAATCTTTCCCAAAGGCGAGTGGGGAACTCTGCACAATGTCCCCGACGCTGAGCTAGAAGACGCCTATATGCGAGCCTCCTTGCAGGTATTTGCCGAGATACTCGGTTTATTCATTTATGTTAGATATATATTTTTTTGTTTTCATTTTGTTTTGATATTGCCTGACCCTCAAGGCTTTATTATATGTCCTGTCCCTTACTTAGGCTTCTATCTTGAGTCATCGGATGATCGCCTCAAACTCCTCATCGACCCAACGATTACAAAGCGAGCTCGAGGAGGCATTGGGGAACCTATCGGTGGCCGAGGCAGCAAAGGATGTCTTGTCAAGTCAACTGACCGAGGCGGTTTGCCAGAGGGACACCACTTTAGCCGAGGCTGCATCAACCTCTCACACCAACACCCACCTGGAGGCTACTATCCATACTTTAAACGAGAGGATTATTGCGCTCGAGGCTGAGCTTGTGAATGGTGAGAATCGCATAGTTGAGCGCACGCTGCACGCTGTATCGAGGACCAACCCCACTATTGACCTGTCTCCCTTTGGAGATTATGCCGTTGAGAAGATTTTTCAGTGGAAGGGTTAGGATGGAAATTTGTAGGTTCCTTTGTATTCGGCCTACGTATGTGGTTGCTATGTAATCCCTCACATTATTTCCCCTTTCTCTTTTTTTTTTTTTTTGTGTTCATCAAACTTAAGGGACTTTGGTAAGTCCCTCTTATTATTATTAATTTTGGATTACATATCTCTTCCTTGATCTAATGATGATAATCTTTCTGGTGCACCTTGATTATACTTGTAAGGACACGTTAACGCATTGTGCTCTTGGGGTCCTTTCATATTCTTTGCTCGTGCTTCTTACTTTTTGCGAGAAGCGTCCTTCTCGTCATTATATATAGTACTATTTCTTTAAGGGTATCTTGTAGGACCCTTTTTGGCTAGCCGGCTTAATGATCGTTCTAGACTTATTGGGAGATTCCTTCCTTACGGCCTCACCCCTTGGGGTGTCGGCCTTTGGTTGGAGGTCATCCTTTTAAATTATTCCCTTGATATTCATAAGGGTTGCTAGTCCTTTTGAATATGAGAGATTTTTTTTTGCTTATACTCGTGCTTCCTGTCCTACCCCCCAAGTGCTTGGTGAAATTTATTTCAGCAGGCACTTGGGTTGATGCTCGCATAGAGAAGAAAAATAACATGCGAAGTTGTGAACAATTTCATTCATAGTAGGCAGGTTACAATAATATATATGAAAAGTTTACATCTACTTGGGAGGTTATCTAGGAAACCTCTTTGATTCTTGTCTACTAAGCTAACATAACATGCAACAAACTAAACACATATACTGCCTGCATCGGATGTTGAAGTCTTACTGGTAGTACTTCTTGAGGTGTTCCACATTCCATGCTCGAGGTATGACGGTGTCATCCATGCGCACCAGCTTATAGGTGTTTGGTGGTATGCATTGAGCGACTTGGTAGGGCCCTTCCCAGTTTGCCCCAAGCACCCCCGCCCCCAGGTCTCACGTGTTGGGGAGTACTTTTCTTAATACCAGGTCGCCTACTCTGTATGTTCTCTCTCGCACCCTCAAGTTGTAGTACCTTGCTGCCCGCTGCTGGTATACCACCACTCTCATTTGCGCCTTTTCCCTTCTTTCTTCTAGCATGTCTAAGCTTTCGGCCACCTGCCCATTGGCCTATGGATGCACAACAGCTGAGAAGGTTCTCCTTATCCCTCTTTCCCTATAGTACTCCTCGAACATTTCCCCTTCAAAATGGGTGCCGTTGTCAGAAATAATCTTCTAGGGCACTCCATATCTACAGACAATGAATTTGTTTACAAAGGTGGTGATATGCTTGCCCGTTATCTTTACTAGAGGTTCCGCTTCAACCTACTTGGTGAAGTAATCTATGGATACTACCGCGTACTTTGCACCACCTCTACCTGGGGGAAGGACGCCAATCAGGTCTATCCCCCAGATAGCAAAGGGACAAGGGCTTGTCATGCTAGTTAATTCATTCGGGGGTTTTCGGGAGTAGTTTGCGTGCCTCTGGCATTTGTCACATTTCTTTGCAAAATCATTTGCTTCTCTCTCCATGGAGGGCCAGTAGTACCCTTGCCTCATGGCTTTTCGAGCCGTGGATGGTCCACTCGTATGGTTGCCGCATTCACCCTCATGTATTTCATATAGTACATTCACAGCTTCTTCCTCATCAACACATCGCAAGAGTGGCACAAAAAACCTCCTCTTGTATAAGATCCCATCTACCAAGGTGTATCGGGCTGCCTTTTATACTAGCCTTTGAGCCTCCCTCTTGTCTGTTGGCACAACTCCATCCTTTAGGTAGCTTATAATCGGACTGGCCCATGACTCCTTGGGGATGCTGACCATGTGAATGTCTGAATTAATGATGCTTGGACTTGGTAAGTATTCCACAGGCACTGATTCAAGGGTATCCCCATCTTTAGTGGAAGCCAACTTCGCGAGGGCATCAGCTTGGGTATTCCTCTCTCTCGGGATTTGCTCTATGCTATACTCCACCAACTACCCCAAATAGCCTCTTACCCTTTCCAAGTATACAGCCATCTTGGGACCCCTCGCTTGATACTCACCCTTCACCTGGAATACCACCAACTATGAGTCACTAAAGATGTGTAGATGCGTTACCTTTAGCCCCTGGGCCAACCACAACCCTGCTAGAAGCGCTTCATATTCTACCTCATTATTCGAGGCTTCGAACCCAAACCATATCGCGCAGTACATCCTATGTCCTTCGGGTCCAGTCATCACGATACCTGCTCTAGATCCTCCTTCCTTGGATGCTCCATCCACATGCAGGCTCCATTCCTTAGAAATCCTTGGCTCTCCTTCTATGACTGACTGTCCCTCTTCTTCATCCCCTCCTCCATTTGGTCGATATGAGAATTCCACTGTGAAGTCTGTGAGCACTTGCCCATTGATGGAGGTCCTTGGGGTATAAGCGATGTCAAATTGACTCAACTAGATCGACCACTTCATTAGTCTCCCCGAGGGTTCAAGTTTATGCAAGACCTGCCTTAAAGGGCTATTGGTGAGTACTTCGATCGCATGGGCATGGAAATAGGGCCTCAACTTCCTTGAAGCCACAACTAACGCGTATGCCAACTTCTCTATCTCCAGGTACTGGTTCTCCGCATCTACTAACCATTTACAGATGTAGTACACAGGTTGCTGGTGTTTCTTCTCTCCTTTAACCAGGGCATCACTTATGGCATGCTCGGATACTACCAAGTATAAGTATATCCTTTCGCCCCTTTCAGGTTTTGCCAACAAGGGTGGCTTCCCTAAGTGTTCCTCCAGCTTGACAAAAGCATCCTCACATTCTTCATCCCAAGCGAACTTTTTGCTCCCTTTTAGGATATTGAAGAAGGGGAGGCACTTGTCTGTAGACCTCGAGATGAACCTATTAAGGGCTGCCACCCGTCCTGTTAGACATTGCACCTCCTTCCTGTTCTTGGGTGGGCTCATTTCTATTAGGGCCTTTATCTTATCAGGATTAGCTTCGATGCCTCTGGAGTTGACCATGAAACCTAAGAACTTTCCCGAGGATACACCGAAAATTCACTTGAGTGGATTCAACTTCATTCGGTACTTCCTGAGTGTGTCAAACATCTCTCCTAGGTCTTTGTTGAGTTCTGCGGCATTTTTGGTCTTCACCAGCATGTCGTCAATGTATACCTCCATTGTAACGACCCAAATTCACTAATAAGGCTTAAGGGCCTTGGTTAGTGTGCCTGGAGGGAATAATGGGAATTATGTGTGATTTTAATGATTAAGATGCATGATTATGATTTAAAGCATGTTATATGACTATTTGAGTATTTGAGATGCATGACTACGTGTATTATGTTATGTGATAATTTTAGCCCGTTGAGGGCATAAATGTGATACTTATGTTATGTGATTTGTACCACGTGAGTGTGGTGATATCAATGTGATGCACGTGCCGAGACGGTCCTAGAGAGCTAGATAACTCAAAAGTCACAATTTTATACCCGGCTCGGGAGGAGCCTAGGGGTACTTCGGGGATTTTGTAATTTAGTTCTTGAGAGATAATGGTAACTGGTAATAAGGTAACTTGTGTAACTGTTAGTAACCATAGAGAGTAACAGGTTTTGTTGGAGAAGTGGTAGAATTGTAATGTAAGTAAAAGGACAAGAGTGCCCTTGAGGTTTAGTTAGGAAGGGGTATTAGTGGAGGGATAAGGTGGTCTTTTGGCAGTGGTTTAGATGGCTTTGGCTGAGGGATATGGATATACATGATTCTTTATGCTAAGTGTGATTGAAATTAAGATTTGGAAGGCTAGAGAAATCAAGAAGGGAAAAGGGAGAATTAAGAACCTAGAAGGCAAAGTGGAAGAGGAGTCCCTGTGTTTGTTAAGTTTTGAACTTGATTTTGGAAGGAATTGAAAGATAGCCATGGCTTGTTTTGCATGGGAATTGAGCTGGTTTGTCAAAGGGAAATTCAGTTTAAAGCTTGGATTGGAGGAAGCTCAAGTTGAATTATTGATTGAGGTAAGGGTGTTAAACATGTTTGAAATCTTATAACTGTTATGGTTTAAGAATCTAAAGGTCTGGTTTGCACTTTTCTCAAGTTTTGGTTTAAGGGTTTGAATCTGAAATTTAAGTATGAATTCTGTGAGTGGTTGTGTAATTGAGCTACATTATGGTGTTTATAGGTTGTTGAATGGTCTATTTGGGGTTTTGAATTGGTTTTGGGGCTTAGGTATGAGTTTGGAATGATTTGGAGTGGTTTGGGTTCGGGAAAAACGCAAGGGAAAACCCAGAAATCTGGGTTCGCGAAGGAGCGCCGCGGCCCTGTTCTTGGGCACCGCGGTGCAAGGCTGATTCTAGGAAGGGCAAGCTCTCTGACTTGCTGGGCACCGCGGCCCTCTAGGGCAGCGCCGCAGTGCTAGGCCAATTTCAGATTATGGGATTTTGCAATTTTGAGCCTTTGCTCCGGGGGTTCGGGGGATGTCTTCGGTGCATTGTTTTAGGGATTTGGGGGTTCCGAGAGTGTGGGATTTGTTCCGGGAAGTAGTTTTGGATTGGATAGTGATAAAGGATGTTTCATTTGTGTTGTGACTAGGTCTTTGGAGAGGCTCGGGGTAGAGGACCGTGCTCGTGGTTTTGGGGCATCGGAAGCTCGGGATACAGGTGAGAAAACTGCACCCGACTATATGTTGTGATGGGACTAAGTGCTCCCGAGAATTGTATCGTGTCAATGAAAGTATTATGCCATGGGACATGTAAAAGCGGCCTAGGAGTGTCGTACGTAGTATTTGCGCACAGGGCGCGGCTTGGCCACTGGTAGCCGAGAATATTCACTGAGCTCGGCTTAATTAGGCCGGAGTTAGTGGGATAACGGAGGGAGCAGCCTGAGAGCGCTAGCCCTAGTTATCATTTGTGCTGTGATATGAGAAATGAATTGATGAGCTTCATATGTTGAATACTTGGTCATGCTGAATGATTACATGTTTGAGAATTTATGATGCAATGTGAGTTATGGATTTGTCTGTTGATTGCTTATGCTCTGCTGTTGTGTTTTCTTGCTGGGCCTTGGCTCACGGGTGCTACGTGGTGTAGGTAAAGGCAAAGGCAAGCTGGACCAAGCCTGAGGTGGAGAGCTCCGAGGTGGAATGTACATAGCCAGCGGTTCGACCGCCATGGTCGAGGAGTGGACCAGGACAGGGATCACCTAACTGCATTCTTTTGCCTTAGTATGGCCGGTTATTGTATATAAACCTTGTGTCTTTTGTAAACGGTCTTTGAACTTAATATTTTTGGGATCCCGTGTAACAGATGATGCTTTTTAATGAAAATGTGGCTTTTGAGACCAAAACACTTTTAACCCTAGTTCCTTTATAGTTTCGATAACACGATTTTATTTAAATGACTTGATTAGCAAGTCTGTCACTTTATAAACACACAGTGTAACGGTCTTGGCTATCAAGGGCGTTACATCGATGTTCCTTCTGATCTGGTTAGTGAACATTTTGTTCACCAATCTTTGATAGGTAACACCCGCGTTCTTTAATCCAAAAGGCATCACCTTATAACAGTAGAGTCCTTTATCTGTTATAAATGACGTATGATCTTCGTCAGCTGGGTTCATAGGTATCTGGTTGTATCTAGAGTAGGCATCCATAAAGCTAAGTAACTCATGCCCGGCCGTTGCATCCACCAGGTGATCTATCCTTGGAAGCAGAAAACTGTCCTTAGGACAAGCCTTATTGAGGTTTGAGAAGTCAATGCAAGTCCTCCATTTTCCATTCGGTTTCGGGACTAGCACTGGGTTCGACACCCATACAGGATAGAAGGATTCACAGATGAACCCATTGGCCTTCAACTTGTCCACCTCCTCCTTTAAGGCCGCGTACCTCTCTGGATCAAGCGCTTGTCTTTTCTGCCTGATGGGCCTTGCCTCAGAGGTGATATTCAAATGGTGGCACGTGATGGCTGGATCTATTCCTACCATGTCTTCGTGACTCCAAGCAAATCCATCCAGATTGTCCTTCAAAAACCTTAACAACTTCTCCTTTGCATCGCTTTGAAGGCTTTTTCCCACCTTCAACTTTCACAATGGCTCTTCCATCACCATGATCTCCTCTACCTCCTCCACAGGCTCAACCCCTGGCTCCTCCATGATTCTGGGGTCTAGTTCCTGCAGGTTTGCGCCCCCATGCACCACCATCGCCATCGATTCTCGCAGTTTCACAGACGTGCGAAGGGAGGTGTTATAACACTCCCTTGCCTCTCTTTGTTCTCCTTTCATACTCGCTACTCCACCAGGAATCGGGAACTTGACGACGAGGTGATATATTGAAGTGATCGCTTTCAATTCTCTTAGGGATGGTCTCCCCAATACCACATTGAAAGCTGAAGCACTATCTACTACGACGAAGTTTGCCATGAGTGTGGTCTGTCGGGGTTGTTCTCCCATGGTGAGTGCCAATTCGATCACCCCTAAGGGTTGTATCATGTCCCCCGTGAACCCGTATAAGGAGGATTGATAAGGTTTCAAGTGTCTGACGCCCAAACCCATCTTCTCTAAGGCGGGGCAATATAAGATATCTACGGAACTTCCGTTGTCTACGAGAACCTGATGCACCCGCATGCTGGCCAACTCAACTGTCAACACCAAAGGATCATTATGGGAAGAGTGCACCCCTCGTGCATCCTCCCCTGTGAAAGTGATTGAGTCATTTTCTCCCTTAAAGCTTTTCGGGGGTCGCTGCTCCAAACTCATGATACACGGTGGTGGACTCTGCCTGGCTTCTCTAGCGTATCTGTCTCGACCCTTCCTGGAATCTCCCCCAAACCCTGGACCTCCAAAGAATGTTCTCACCACTCCTTGTATCTCTGGGGCTCCTCCTTGTGTCCGAGGTATCATCGGCACGTCCTCCAATTTTTGCTTCTCCCTTCTGAAATATCGTCACAGGTGTCCCCTTTGGATGAGTTCTTCAATTTCTTCCTTCAAATGGGTACAATCTGCCATGGTATGGCCGGTATCCTTGTGTTATTGATAGTATTTGCTAGGGTCCCTCTTGGACCAGTGTTTTCTCATCGGTGGGGGCCTTTTGAAGGGAACCCGGTCCTCATTTGTGAGGTAGATATGCTCTCTGGTGTCCGTCAGGCTCATATAGAAGGTGTAAGCCGTTTGGCTATGGTCGCTTCCACGTTTGGTCCTTCTATGTTGATCATCTCATGAACCTTCATATGCCCTCTTCTTCTTCGCTCCATTCGACCCTTCATTGGCTAGGGGCTTTACATGGGACTCACTTTTTCCTGCCTTTAAGTTTGCATGGCCATCCTCCACACGAATGTACTTTTGTGCCCTCTCGTAGAAGTCATCTAGGTCAGTGACTTCCCTTTTGAGCATATTATCCCACAATTTGCTTCCCGAACGCACTCCGGCTGTGATGGCCATTTTCAACTCCCTACGGGTCAAGCTCCCTACTTTGGCTGCCTCCATGTTAAACCTGTGGATGTAGCCCTTTAGACTCTCATTTTCTCCCTGCTTCACGTTGGCGAGGCTGGTGTCCAGTATTGTGTAATCACGCACGACGTGATGCTGTTGGAGAAATTCATCAGAAAACTGCTGCCAAGACCTGATGGACCCTGGTCGAAGTCTCTTGAATCATTTGTACGCAGGTCCTTTCAATGTGACAGCAAAGCAATGGCACCTTGCTCCGCTACTAATCCCCCTTAAACCTCATCAGGTCGTTAAACGTGTCCAGATGGTACTTAGGATCTGTGTTGCCTTCATAGGGGGTCATATGAGGCTCCTTGAAGTTGGCTGGGAGTCGGATGGCTTCGATCTCCTTAACGAAGGGTGATTCATGGTCGAACTCGTCCTCGACGGCTTGTCATCCAGATGCGGTGACGATCTTGCTCCGTAGGCTTCTCATCTTTGTGTCTAGGTCTTGTCTCCTCTTTTTCAAGGAGTCTCTCAATGTGGATGGGCTTGCATCTCCCTTTCCTTTGCCTTCTCGGGGTGCTATAGGAGGTGTAGTCCTTTTATCCGCCCTTTTCTTGTTGAGTTCCTCTCGTAGATCTGAGGTTGTCCTCATTGAGGTGACTTCGATGTCGTTATGAGGGCCAGCGTTGTTCTTCTACTCTGACCTCGGAGGCTACTTCGGTGGTCCGGGACGTTCGTGCTGCTTCACCCCGGGGGTATTACTGGTGGAGAGTCAAGTCTTCCCATCGTCTACCAGGACGGTGGTCTCTGCCCCCTCTTGGCCTCTTTCTTTTCGCTTAGGGAGAGATATGTTTGACTTCCCTTGCAATAGGCCATTCAACACCTCTTGCATGTTCTTTAAGGTGGTTTCAAACCTTTGGTTCTTGCGGTGCAGTTCACGTATCTCCTCTTCATAGAATCGAGACCTTGACCTCAAGCTCACGGAATGGACCCGGGGATGCTTGTCAGGTCTGCGCAACGATGGGCCCGGATCCTGCCGGCCGGAGTTTGGCACCTGTGGAGGCCTTGGGGGCGGGAACTCGCTGACATCTTTAGCAGGGGCAGCTGTTGACCCTTGTTGATTCTCATCTGGAAGGACGGTCGGGGATGAAGCCTCCATCTCTACTTCGTGAACCTCGGGTTCCTTTGGGGCTTCCATATCTCTGGGCAGAGGAGGGTTCTTCATGGAGGCTTTTAGCTGATCTCCATCAAGGTGGATCTCCACCTCTTGCGACTCTCTCAGTCATTTAGAATGTCTTGGAATTTCTTCCTGCCATAACTAATGGAAGAACAGTGGCTTGACAATTATCCTTCCCACAGACGGCAGCAAATTGTTGACGGTCAGAACACGTCAACGATTTAAGGTTAGAAAACTCAGATTATTATACTAAGGATAGCTAAGAATCAGATGGAAAGAACTTGAATCAACAGAAAAATCAGAACTACAATGGAACAAAGATCATATATTCCTTAAGACGTCTCCTCATACAATCAGTTTTCCAACCCCTTAACCTGAGGGGTCGGAACCTATTTATAGGTGGGCTCTATTGGCCCCGTGATACAAGTAGGTCCCAGTGGACATGGACGTATGCAAGTATAGGGTTAGGGTAGTGGCTTAGGACATAGTGGTGTCTACCCTGACAATGCCCAAGTAGTGGTGCAGGACATCGTACTATGGACTCTGGAATATTGTCGGGGGTGTTCAGGTAGTGCCTCCACTCTTCGTACAAGTTCGTACCGCCAATACTTGTCAGACGCAGATGACAGGGCCATGCCTCTGACCCCTTCATGATCGTACATCCTATATCAGTGTATGTAGCTTGTACCCAGTCGTCCTCATCAATTCATGTTTGGCTCCTAATGATTATTTGACATACCCGTTTGGTGTTTCCAAGTGTTTCTCGTGCATATATCGAGGAGGCTCCAAACTATACATGTCTTGAGAAACCAAGGCGCGGGGAGTGTTTGTTGCGGAACAAGGTGCACACATGAGAAGTAGTGAGGGTGCCCCGCATAGCAAGGCTGGCCAATGGTGCGGACGCATCCGCCTATGGGCGCGGGACCCATGAGAAGTAGTGAGGTTGGCCAATGGTGCGGACGCATGCGCCTAAGGGCATGGGACCCGTGAGAAGTAGCGAGGCTGCACCCTCGCATAGTGAGGGTGCCTCACATAGCGAGGGTGCCTCGCATAGCAAGGATAGCCTAGGCAGATCGCATGACGGCTGGGTGCGATGCTTTGCGTAGACGCGACGCGCGGGAGGATGGCCCTGAACCTCGCATAACGAGGGTGGTGCCTCGAGGTACCCATATTCGGGTACTAGGGTGCGCGTGGGAGGCTGGCCTTGACCCTCGCATAGCGAGGGTGGTGCCTCGAGGTACCCATGTTCGGGTACTAGGGTGCACGCGGGAGCCTCGGACGGCGTGACACAAGGAAACCTCGCATAGAAAGACATAATGTAGCCTTGCATGGCGAGTCTCTCACATGACAACACTTGAAGACTTATGTTCGGATGCATGTGTTTATGCATCTCGACACTTGAGCTTATCACCCTAGCGTGGGCACATCGGACCTTGCAAAGCCTTCAAGAATGGACACCATCTCAAATATTTCTTAGGATATTACTCGAAATTTACAAACCCCAACCAAGAAAACACGGGGTTTTTTCATTTCTGTCCCCATGAATCAACTCGCATCTTCTTGAGTGAGACTACTTACAAGTCCAATGTAGGAAAGTACTTCCAGGAGTACTTTTTAACTACTGATCTGGTTGCCAACAACCTAGCCTTCACCCAAGGAGGTAATTTCTTTATTCTCTCGTCATTTATTTCTTTTTATTTTATATGCATCCTCCTTAGAAAATTAATACTCTTTAGGTCCATGGCAACGACCAGCTCCTACTCCAGAAATGGAGATTTTAGCAACATCCTTGGCCAGCATGACCGACGTAGAGAAAAGCGTCAAAGAGCTGGTAACTGAGGCCAACCTAAGGCTGGTCGGTCTTCTGGAACCTCACAAGGAGTGAGGGAATCAACGGCAGGGAGCTCTATTGGTGGAGAAGTTCCCAAGCCGCACCAAGATGTGTCACAACCTCCAAGGAGGAGGACAACTGGGGTGACAATCAAGGAACCCTCCAGCTCCCCTTGAGTAGGTGCTCCCCTTGCCTCTTTGGGAAAGGGAAGAAAGAAAGTTTTCAAACACCTTGCACCCATTGAAGAGTTTTCAGATGAGAACGGTACTGCCTTCTCATTCTTAGACAGTTTGCCAATTCCCCGTCATTTATTTGACGGGGATGGTAACTTTAAGTACGCACCCAATTTAAATTCAGATTTCTTCCAGGCAGTGAGTGAGTGTAGCAGTAGTTGAGTAAGTAATGTAGTGACCAATAGTTATAGCTCAGGTATTTTACTTACAATTTCCTTGTTCTCATTTTCAACTCCATCTATACATATTGTCTAACTGCTCGCAATGTTTCCTTGTAGATATGTCATCTGGAGATTTGTTTGACCTCTACAGCGCACTTGCTGCTCCATCGAGCAAGAAGAAGGAGAGCAAGTGACAACCGTGGAGAGAGCAGCAAGGCCCCTTCAACTAAAAAGGCCCAGACTGGGGATCCTCCAGCAGCCGTTCCCTAAAGAGAAACAACGCCCCCTCTGTCTCCACTCGATCAGACATCTCCCCCCGCACCAGCCGACCAGAATCCTACACCACCAGCACTTGGCGACCAGACACCTAACGATCAACCTGGAGATGTCCTGACAAGCACCGTGGTCAGCTCTGCGAAAGAGAGAATATACAAACTCTCAAAGCACAAACAAATCTGAGAGGCCGTCATCGGCACAAACTCCATGGAGGCCGATCAGATAATAAACTGAGCTCTGAACGAGATAGCCAGTGTAAGTGTTAGGAGTGTGTCCTAAATGCATGTAAAGACATTTGTTTTTCTGTGAATAAATAAATACAACGGTTTATTATTATTGTTATATTTAGATTGTTAAATTATTATTTGAATAATTTTGTAAATATCAGAAAAATTCCATATTCATTATTGAGGATGTGATCTTCTATTAGTACGAGAGAATTAAGATCACATGAATGAATAAAAATAGTCAACAACAACAAATTAAAGTTATGGAATTATTTAAGTGGAGTTGTAAGTACGGTTTACTGAGTATCATAATGATACAAATAATCTAGATTCGGATTATTGATGTGGAAAGACATCTCGGTAAAGGTGCTTTATATAATATGATTATATATGACATGGACCGATATGAATTAAAGTCTTTATCCAAAAACCATTTAACAATAAAGACTTGTAATTCTTATCATAACTGATGGTCATTTATAGATCAACCTAAATCTTGAGTGTTCATGAACTCCTGTTCATGTTTATTAAATCTTTTGATTTATTCGTTAAGGTCTCTTCAAAGAATGAGGCTAATGACTTTTGTTTTGGAGATTTAATATCAAGGATGGATGGGAACATGTATCAACAATACAGAATCTAATCTTTCCTAATGGATCGTTTATTAGTTCCCTTAAGGCTTAATTATGGAACTGAATGATTTTGAGCTCAAATCTATAATTAGATTATAGATTAATTATTCACTAGTGAATTAATGGTACTTAAGGAATAAGAAGTAAATTAGAAAGGTAAAATGGTAATTCTTCCATTCTAATTTATGAACTAATTAATTAGAGGGTTGAACTATTGTAAGATGGTTATATCAATGGACGACTTAAGAAAAGAGTTCTGTAAAAGTATATCTATAACATAAAGAGTGCAATTCTGAATTTATAGTGGAGTAATATTAGAATTAATAAATTAACTATTATAATTAAAGAGTTTAATTATTTAGTTTCAATTTATTGGAGCTTAATGTTATAGGTCCATGGTCCCCGAAATGGTTCAAAAAATCACTGACAAAGGTAAACACAAAAATGGGCGAAAATGACTTATGTGATGAGTAAAATATTTTTCTCTGAATCAAACATAATTATTGTTTAATTATGTGTAATTAATTAATTATTTGATTTAACAAAAATATAATTAATTTTGAATTAATTTATTTTTGGGATTTTTGGTATTTAAATAATAATAAAAATTGGGAAAAATCACATGCCATCACAAGCATGTGGTACACGTGTAGCACAGTGCACAGTCACTGTGCTACATGCATAAGAGAGTGTGTTCAGTCTCTTGATTCCACAATTTTAGTAATTTAAATATTAAATAAATAATGAGATATTTTAATATGATTAAAATATTATTATTTAAACAAAAATCTGATAACTGACCAGTTATATTGGATATATTAAATATAGGATATCAGTTTTACAGAATGTAACTTTTCAGGGATAGAAAAATATCTAGAAATCTCTCTCAGAGAAAGAGAACAGTGACATAATAAAAAGTCATTGTTCTTCGCAAAACCTAGGTCCGAACTTTATCAGATCTCATGTGTTGAGTACATCTGATAAATATTTTTTTGCCTATTATTTGTATAGCGAGCCCACACTCGTTCTTTGTGTGCTGAGAACATTTTGGAAGATCTTGGTGTGAGATCTCAAGGATTTAGCCATACAAAAGATAGCAGCAAGGAAGGACCTGAGGTATTTTTTCTATTCTTGTCTTTGATTCAATATATATATGTATGTGAATAAGTAGATCTAGAAATCTTTTGGGATTAAACTGACAATTTGATTGTTGTTCTGCTGCATATAATCTCTGATTTGATCAATAAAAACCAACAGTAAGTTGCTTTCTATTGATAAGCTTTATTTATTTGACCTTGTCATTCTCTCTCTACTAATAACTTTATCTTTTCTGATTGCAGGGAATGCTGGCTATGACTACCAGATGGTGCTGCACGAGGGCTTTGATCACTTAGTCCAAAGAATCCGACACCAAGCACGCTGAGGAGGTCAAGGTGCTCGAGGGGAAAAATGCAGAACTGCTCGAGCAGAACTCCAAGCTGGCCCAAGAGCTTCAACAGTTTCAAACTGCCCTGACCAAAGCCAATGAAGACAAAGAGAATTTTAGGGAGTGTGCTAAACTTAATTTTCAGGAGGCCAAACAGCTTGAGGCTGAGCTGATCACAAGCAGAAAGGAGACTGAGGAGCTGGAGGGGTACGTCAAGTAGCTTGAGGAGACCAATGCCAACAACTTGGAGAGGTATAGGGGAGCCACCCTCCAATGCTTTTATGAGTTTTGGAAGCACAATTGTGGGGCCAACTTCAATTGTCTTTCTGAGCGCTTGAGGTGAACTGAAATAGCCCGGTGCACTGCTCGCCTAGAGGAAGAGGAGAGAACCAACATCCCTGCCTCTCCAGAAGTCTCCCTATCCATAGGGATTGAAGGTGCGAAAAATGATGTTGGAACCACCGTCGACCAGGAAAATCCTCAAGACCCTCCTGCCTCATAGTTATTTTTGTTTTTCTTTAATTTTATCCTGTAGTCAAGACAATTTTTATTTTTATTGCTGCACGGGTAGCTTTCCTTTTAATAGACAATTACATCCGAGCAGTAACTGCTCGCGGTGTAAAGGAATTCATTTTTGATATTATAATACTTGCATTTTATTATAACATCTATTCGCATGACTGAACTTGGCATAGTACTTTGGTTTGATTTAACAAAATACAAAATTTTGAAAAATAATCGAAGTACTGTAGCATGCTTTCACTTATCTTGCTCGTGTGTTTACATACCTGTTGATATGCTTTGCTTACTAGATACCTTATATGCCCCCCAAGTGATTAAGGAGCTTTAGGTCCTCGATCACTTGCCTTAACCGAAACCTATTCGAACATTTTTGCTCGTAATAAAGACATGCATAAACAATGAAAATATTGCAAAACAACACACGTAATGAGCAAATACTTGTAATAAATAGAATACTTTGGCAAGATTGACTGGTTGCGCACAGTCCCTTTTATTTCTCATAATGAATGGACAAATCGTGTCTATACGAGTGATCAAAAATATGATCTTACACTTATAAGCGATCAGTCACAAAAATGACTAACCATTGTTCATAAACTTGTAAAAAGTAAAATAATACAATCCAATTCTGTAGGAAGAATTGTGTACTGATAGTACTTGCACAGGTGTTCTCCATTCCAATAGCAGGGAACGAGATCGCCATTTAGGCGAGAAAGTTTGTAAGTGCCTTGATGGTAGACTTCTTCGATTTGGTACGGTCCTTCCTAGTTAGGTCTGAGTACCCCAGTAGCTTGGTCGCGGGTGTTAAGGAAAACTCTTCTAAGTACTAGCTCTCTCACATTAAATTTCCTTTCACGTATTTTAGAATTGAAATGCCGGGCGACTTTTTCTGGCAAGCTACCACTCGGAGTTTGGCTTGCTCGTGCTTTTCATCGACCAAATCCAAATATTCCATTAATAATAGACTGTTAACATCTTGATCGTATGCTATCCGTCGATGTGATGGCAGATCTAATTCCATAGACAACATAGCCTCATATCCATAAGCTACGGAAAATGGAGTATGACTGATTGTTGTTCGATGGGATGTTCTGTACGACCAGAGGACTTTAGGAAACTGCTCTGGCCATGCCCCTTTGGCTTCCTCAAGCCTTTTCTTTAGAGTATCTTTCAGTGTTTTATTGACAGCCTCAACTTGCCTGTTAGTCTGCGGGTGAGCAACTGAAGAAAAGCTTTTAATAATTCCATGTTGCTCGCAAAAATCCGCGAACAAATCATTATCGAACTGCGTGTCGTTGTCTGAGACAATTTTTCTTGGTAACCCGTAGAGACACACTATGTTTTTGACCACAAAGTCCAAAACTTTCTTGGTCGTTATGGTTGGAAGTGGCTCAACTTCGGCCCACTTTGTGAAGTAATCGACAGCCACTACGGCGTATTTGACTCTGCCTTTTCCTGTGGGTAAAGATCCAATAAGGTCTATACCCCATGCTGCGAATGGCCACGGACTTTGCATCTGCTTTAGCTCATTAGGGGCTACTCGCAGAATCTTGGAGAATCTCTGACACTTGTCGCATTTTCGCACAAATTCCATTGAATCTTCATTCATTTTTGGCCAGAAGTATCCTTGCCTTAAGACCTTTTTTGATAAACTTTGCCCCCCAGCGTGGTCCCCACAAAGGCCTTCATGGACAAATCTCATTAATTCTTTGGCCTTTTCTTTAGAAAAACACCTGAGGAGTGGCATCGAGTACCCCCGTCGATATAGAATTCCGTTGACTAGGATAAACCGAGCAACCTGTCACTGAAGAGTCCTGGCTTTGTTTCTGTCTGTTGGCAACACACCATGCTTCAGGTACTCAATGAAAGGTTCCATCCATGTATCCGTCGCTTGAATCACCAGAGAGGTTTCTTCTACTTGGATGCTTGGTGCGAACATCCGTTCAACGGGTACTATATTCAAGGTGTCAGCATCCTTGGCACTCACTAACTTGGCCAAAGCATCAGCGTTTGAGTTCTGGTCGCGAGGTACTTGCTGGAGAGTATATTTGTCAAAATGTGCCAACAAATCCTTTGCTTTATTCAAATCAGCAACCATCTTCAGACCTCGAGCCTAATATTCTCTAGTGATCTGATTAACCACCAACTGGGAGTCACTGTAGATTTCAAGTGACTTTATGTTCATGTCTCTGGCTAATCATAACCCTGCGAGCAGTACTTTATACTCTACTTTGTTGTTGGACGCCTTGAAGTCAAATCTGATTACGCAATGGAATCGATGTCCTTTAGGTGTCACCACAATCACTCCGGCTCCAGCGAGGTGCTCATTAGAAGAACCGTCTGTAAACAACTTCCAAGAGGGAGTTTGGCTTTGAGGTTCAAGTTCTTCTGTTTGCTCGTTGTCTGGAAGCCCAGTAAGCTTAGCGACAAAGTTGACCAGAGCTTGTCCTTTTACTACTGCTCATGGTAAGTAAGAGATTTCAAACTGCCCAAGTTCCACCGCCCATTTTAATGTTCGGCCTGCATCTTCTGGCTTCTGCAGGACTTGCAATAGAGGTTGGTCGGTTAAAACTGTGATTGGGTGAGCTTAGAAGTATGGCTGTAGCTTTCTAGAGAATAAAATTAAGCAGTAGGCTAATTTTTCAATAGGAGGATACCGCAACTCTGCTCCTATTAGCCTTTTGCTTCCATAATATACGACTTTTTGCACATTTTCTTCCTCTCTTACCAAGACAACACTAGCAGGGTGTTCTGTGACCGTCAAATAAATCAACAAAGTTTGCTTTTCAACCGGTTTAGATAGAATCGATGGCTGCGACATATGAGACTTCAAGGCCTGGAAATCCTGTTCGCACTCCTCCGTCCACTCGAATTTCTTGTTGTCTCTAAGTAGATTAAAAAATGGGACGCACTTGTCCGTCTACTTGGAGATAAATCTACTTAGAGTAGCGATCCTCCTAGTTAAACTTTGAACATCTTTGATTTTTGTTGGCGATTTCATATCGACCAGGGCCATGATCTTCTTGGGATTAGCTTCAATTCCTCATGAGTTTACTATAAATCCCAATAATTTCTCTGATCCAACTCTGAAGGAACACTTGAGGGGATTCAACCTCATCTGATACTTGTTCAAGATGATGAAACACGCTTGCAAGTCCCCTATGTGTCCTTCTTCCTTCTTTGACTTAACTAGCATGTCATCAAACATATACTTCCATGTTTGTACCGATCAGCTCTTTGAACATGTGATTGACTAGTCGCTGGTAAGCCGCACCAGCGTTTTTCAAACTGAAGGGCATGGCTTTGTAACACTAATGCCCTGTATCGGTTCGATAGCTAGTGTGATCCTCATTAGGTGGGTGCATACGGATTTGATTGTACCCATAGTATACATCCATAAATGATAGGATCTCGTGCCTTGAAGTGGCATCGACCAGCTAGTCGATTCTCGGGAGTGGGAAACAATCTTTCGGGCAGGCTTTATTAAGGTCTGTGAAATCCACGCATGTTCTCCATTTGTCGTTCGGCTTAGGTACTAGTACGGGATTAGAGACCCACGATGGATAAAACACAACCATAATGAATCCGTTCTCCTTTAGCTTCTCGACTTCTTCCTTTAGAGCCTGCGATCTGTCTTTATCGAGGAGCCTTCTCTTTTGTTGCACTGGTGGAAAAAAATTTTATGTTCTGAACATGGCTGATAACTGCTGGGTCAATCCCAACCATGTCTTTATGCGACCAGGCAAAGACTTCCTGGTTTTTCTTCAGAAATTTCACCAGCTTCTATTTTGTTGTTGCCTCTAAGTTTTTACCGACTTTCACAACCCTGGTTGGATCTGCTTCATCGAGTTGGACCTCTTCGAGGTCCTCAATGGGTCCCACTTCTTCATCAAAATCTCCAAAGCGAGGATCCAAATCCCTATCCTCACTTTGGGAAACACCCTATTTGGTGACACAATCACCTGATGGGGCTTGTACTTCATTGGCCGTCTGCAACTCCTTTATGGAAGTTTCCCTCGATCCACCTTTCTTCGCCTTAGATATCGAGGAGTTGTAGCACTCCCTCACTTCACATTGATTTCCCAATACGCATCCTACCCCTACGTTAGTTGGGAATTTCATGGAAAGGTGCCAAACCGAGGTCACAGCTCGCAGGTCCACCAGAATAGGCCTCCTAATTATAGCATTGTATGCTGAAGGACAATAACCTACTATGAAAGTAGTGAGTAATGTCCTGTTTGCGGGCGTAGTTCCTGCTGTAACTGGAAGCCTAATCGACCCTGTTGGCGCGAGTCCTTCGCTGGAAAAACCATATATGGTTTGGTTGACAGACAACTTCATCCTCTCCAATGAAGACTTATACAATATGTTGATTGAGTTCCCTGTGTCAACCAACACCCTCTTAACCATCATGTTGGAAATCTGGACGTCAACAACCAGAATATCTAAATGTGGGAATTGTATGTGCTAAGTGTCGTCTTCAGAAAAAGTTATCAACTCCTCCTCTATTCGAGCTTTTTTAGGCGCTCGATCCTCCACACTCATCATCTTGATGTCCTGGTCAGGGCGTAAGGTCCGGGCGTACCACTCCCTTCCCTTCCCACTATCTTCTGCAAGGTGTGGGCCGCCACAAACAGTGAGTAACGTACCTTCCACAGGAGCTGGGTGTAATGGTGGCGAGCGTTGGTGTGTAGGCGCCTGCTCATTGCCTATTTGAGCCTCTCGCTAAGATCCTCATGTGGCTCGTATGTACCTCCTTAGGTGTCCCTGTCTAATTAGGAACTCAATCTCATCCTTCAACTTGTTACACTCATTGGTGTCATGACCGTAGTCATTGTGAAAACGACAAAATTTTGTTGTATCTCTCAGGGAGATATCCTTCCTTATAGGTGCTAGTCGCTTATAAGGGACAGTGGAATTGGTCACCTAGTAGACCTCCACCCTGCTTTCAACAAGGGTTGTATAGTTGGTTAATCTCGGCTCGTATCTATTGCCTTTGGGCCACTTATTTTTGGACGTTGATGGCTCATTGTTCGCCCTTTTTCCACCATTTTTACAATTCCCGTTCTCGTTTCCTTTGTCGTTGCCATTGGGATTTTTTGACCCGTTGGCGGCTTTGGTGGGATCTTCCTTCGGTCCATTGTCCTTTGCAGATGATTTCCCCTCGTTGGCAATCGCGTCATCGAGCTTGATGTATGGATCAGCTCGATCAAGAAACTCCTGAGTACTCTTTACCCCATTCTTTCTTAGGCTGTTCCAGAGGGGAGAATGGCGCCTTACCCAAACAGTTTGGGCCATCATTTTCCCCTCGTTTCCCACCGTTTTCATCCCAGCAGCTACTCGCATGAAATGCTGGACGTATTCTTTTAAGGGCTCTCCCTCCTTCTGTCGTATCTCGAGCAGCTGGTTGGCCTCAGTGGGGTGTACGCGACCAGCGTAGAATTGTCCGTAAAATTCCTTCACGAACATTTCCCATGATACTATACTAGCAGGAGGAAACTTAAAGAACCATTACTGCGCAGTGTCAGATAAGGTGGTGGGGAATATCTTGTAGTGGGCATCGTCTGACACCTTTTGGATATCCATCCGTATCTGAAACTTGTTAATATGAGATACTGGGTCCCCATACCCATCGAAGTTCGGCAATATCGGCATCTTGAATTTGCTGGGAGTTTCTGCTACAACGATCTTCTGTACAAATGGAGTGCCTCTCCTCCGATCGTACTCAATGTGGGATGTCCGGCTCCCTACCAGCTGCTGTACTGCTTGATTCAGAGCATCAATTTGGGCCTGTACAACGTTGGGGATCGTTGGGGCGACTGGTGCCGGAGGAGCGTACTCATCGTGCCTTTCGTGCCTGTCGTTGAACACGTCCCTCAGGTCATCTTCTCTGCACCTTTGTTCGCTAGCGCCCAGCCGGTCAAAGACGTTATGCTGTCTGGGCTGCCCCCACAGCATTTTCGCTTGTAGGCCTATTTTCTCTTGGCAGGGGGTTCCTATCTGTACCTCTTCTTTCATGGCCTCGACCAGCATTTATCCTGCCTGAGTCTACATTGTTATAATCATGGCCATCCCTAAATTGCGACCGACTATAGTCCGACCAATTGGTCATGCTGTTTCCTCCTCTAGCTGGCATCTCCCAAGCGTCAGGGGGAGGCCTGCGTTGGTCAGTTGCTCCCCATGCATTTTTATGTCGTTGGGGTCCTATGGCCGCAGAACCTAATTCGTTGTGCCTTCTATTAGCAGAAGGACGTTGCCCCCTGCTCGATGGATTTCGCTCATTGGCCCCTGGGCGTCTATGGGTTCGGGGAGGTTGCCCAACCCTATTCTACCTCTGGCGCTGGGGATTGCCTCGACCATCTTGAGAAGGTGGCTGCTGCTCAGGATCCTGAATTTGGATGTCCTGTTGAGCAGTAGGAGGTTGCTCCAGCCTTTGAGGGCTTGCTGGCAGAAGCGGAGGACTCGGATTTGGGGCCCGTTGTGGTGGTGCATTTGGTGGCTGATCCAGTTGAGAAACCGGTGTAGCCTGTCCCCAAGCCAACTGAATGGCTGCTTCTAAGGCGGCCGTGGCATCTCTCTGCTGGCGGTCCAGGTCCCCCTGCCGCTCATTCAGCTCCTGACGCTGACGCTCGATTTCCCTCTATTGTTGCGCCAAGGTCTCCACCGTATTCTCTTGATTGGCCCTCAGATTGGCCAACTCATCCTGCAACACACTTAGTGTTGTCCTCAACGTTTCAAAGTCCATTTCTTCCTCTTCAAAGTCCAAGTTTGGCTCATTTTCAACCACATTTGGAGGAGGAGGCTGAGTGGATGCAGCACCAGAAGTCTGTCCAGCTCTCTTAGATGTCTTTGCCATTTGATCTTCTTGAAGTTCTTGATTAAGCTCTCAATGAGAGCACCAAAATGTTGACCCTCGATTTGGCTAACGACACGGAGTCAAAATAACGACGGGAAATGAGATGAAAACAAGAAGAGACTCAAATGGAAAGTAAAATACACACACGATTTATAGTGGTTCGGCCCCAATTGGATGGTAATGACCTACGTCCACTTAGTGTTCTTATTGATATTGAATCCCAAAATTATGATCAAAGAACTGGGTTCTGGAGTTTCATAAGCTTTGGGAGGATTACAATTTTGGTGGATAATCACACTATGCTATTATCTCTGAATACCGAGATTAAAAGTTCAAAAGTCAAGAAGTCCCTTCCTTGAGCCCTCTTCTTCTTATTTATAGGCTGAAGGGGGTTACATGGGCCAATGAGCCTTATTTACCATTAAGATCAGCATATCAAGGTAATAAAAGGAAACATTATAAATGTAAGTATTACAAGATTGTGTATCCCAAAGATAGTAAATGAGAGTATGCGACCAGACTGGTCACACCTCATCTAGAGACTTGACGAACCAATAATTATCTGGTCGATGGTCGAACGGGATCTCTTCACTCGAAACCACCACGTGTAAGAAATTATTGCCACGTCATCACGTGCCATTTTTGGGTAAACAGTTTTATAGTCTTTTGACCACTTTGACCATAAGCACTCGATGTGAGTCCTAGAACACTATGGCCTCCGCTACCTTTGGAATGGCTCGGGCACCTCCGGATGCGTTCATATGGTCCGAGATATCCCAATTTCTGTTAGGTGACCTTGAACAGAGGCAATTGTGTAAAGCAGACTCGCTCCATAGTGCTTTGACCACTTTGACCACAAGTAGCCGTTGCGATTCCTAGAAAACTATGGCCTACGCTACATGTGGAATATCTCGGGCACCTCCGAAAGCATTGATATGGTCTGAGATACCCACTAGTTATGTTAGGGGACCTCGAACGAAAACCAATGTGCAAAGTCAGACACGCACCATAATGCTTTGACCACTTTGACCATAAGCACTCTTAGTGAATCCAAGAACACTATGACCTCTACTACATTTAGAATAGCTCGGCTCCTTCGGAGGCGATCTTATGGTTCGAGATACCCTCCAGTTATGTTAGGTGACCTCGAACGGAAAATAATGTGCAAAGTAAGAATCACTCTATAGTGCTTTGACCAGTTTGGCCATAAGCACTTGTAGAGAGTCGTAGAGCACTATGGACTTTGCAACATTTGGAGTAGCTTGGGCACCTCGGGACGCATTCATATGACCTGAGAAACCCCCCAGTTTCATTAGGTGACCTCGAACGGAAGAAAGTGTGCAAAGTCAGACTCGCTCTATAATGCATTGACCACTTTGACCATAAGCACTCTTATCAATTACGAGAACACTATGGTCTCCACTACATTTGGAATAGCTTGGGAACCTCCATACGTGTTCTTGTGGATCGAGACACCCCCTAGATACATTAGGTGACTTCAAAGTGAAGCCAATGTGCAAAGTCAGATCACTCTATAGTATTGTGACCACTTTGACAATAAGCACTCGTAGCGAGTCCTAGAACACTATGGGCTCCACTATATTTGGAATAGCTTAAGCACCTACAAATGCGTTGTTATGGTTTGAGACACCCCCCAGTTATGTTAGGTGAACACGAACGAAAGATAATTTGCAAAGTCGGTCTCGCTCTATTGTGCTTTGACCACTTTGACGAAAAGGACTCGTAGCAAATCCTAGAACACTATGGAGACCACTACATTTGGAATAGCTAGGGAACCTCCAGACATGTTCATATGGTTCGAGATACCCCCCAGTTACGGTAGGTGACCTCGAACGGAAGCTAATGTGCAAAGTCATACTCGCTCTACAGTGCTTTGAACACTTTGACCATTAGCACTCGTAGTGAGTCCTAAAACACTATGGCCTACGCAAAATTTGGAATAGCTCAGGCACTTGTGAACACCTTCAAACGGTCCGAGATACCCCCAGTTATATTTGGTGACCTTGAACGAATGTCAAGGTTCATATTCAGACTCCCCCTATAGTACTTTGAGCAATTTGACAATAACCACTTGTAGCGAGTCCTAGAACATTATGGCCTCCGCAACATTTGGAATAGCTTGGGCACCTCCAGACGCGTTCATATGGTCCGAATACCCCCAGTTAAGTTAGGTGACCTCAAACGGAAGCGAATGTGGAAACTCAGATTCCCTCTATAGTTCTTTGACAACTTTGACCATATGCATTCGTAGCGACTCCTAAAACACTATGGCCTCTGCTACATTTGGAATAGCTCGGGTACCTCCGGTTGCATTCATATTGTTTGAGATACCCCTAGTTATGTTAGGCGACCTCGAACGAAAGCCAATGTGCAAATTCGGACTCGCTCTCTAGTGCTTTGAACACTTTGACCATATGCACTCGTAGTGAGTCCTTGAACACTATGGACACCGCTACATTTGGAATAGCTCGGGCACCTCCTGACGCATTCATATGGTTCGAGATACCCTCTAATTATGTTAGGGGACCTCGACCGAAAGCAATTGTGCAAAGTAGGACTTAGTCTATAATTCTTTGACCATAATGACCATAAGCACTCGTATCGAATCATAGAACACTATAGCCTCTAATACCTTTGGAAAAGCTTGGGTAACTCCTGATGGAATCATATGGTCCAGGATATACAATGTTACGTTAGGTGACCTCGAACGGAAGCCAATGTGCGAAGTTGGGGTCAGTCTAGAGTGTTTTGACCTCTTTGACCATAAGCACTCATAGCGAGTCAAAGAACAATATCGCCTCCGCTACATTTAGAATAGAGCGGGCACCTCCGATCACATTCATATTGTCCGAGATACCCCCTAGTTACGTTAGGTAACCTTGAACGGAAGCCAGTGTGAAAATTCGGACTAGCTTTATAGTGCATTGTCAACTTTGACCATAAGCACTCGTAGTGAGTTGTTGAACAATATGGCCTCTGCTACATTTGGAATAGCTCGGGAACATTCAGATGCATTATTATTGTCCGAGATACACCCAGGTACATTAGGTGACCTCGAGCGAAATTCAAAGTACAAATTGGGACTCGCTCTATAGTGCCTTAACAACTTTGACCATAAACATTCGTCGTGAGTCGTAGAAAACTATGGCCTCCGCTACATTTGGAATAGCTTGGGAACCTCTGGATGCATTCTTATGGTCTGAGATACCCCCCAGTTACTTTATATGACCTCGAATGGAAGAAAATGTGCAAAATCAAACTCACTATATAGTGGTTTGACAACTTTTGTCCAAAAGCACTCGTAGTGAGTCATAGAGCACAATGGCTTTCACAACATTTGGAGTAGCTTAAGCACCTTCGGACGCGTTCTTAAGGTTTGAGATACCCCCTAGTTACGTTAGGTGACCTCGAACGGAAGACAATGTGCAAAGTCAGACTCGCTCTATAGTGCATTGACCACATTGGCCATAAGCACTCGTATAGATTCTGAGAACACCGTGGCCTCCACTACATTTGGAATAGCTCAGGCACCTCCATACTTGTTCATATGATTCGAGAAACCCCCTAGTTACATTTGGTGACCACAAAAAAAAAGCCAATGTGCAAAGTCAGAATGGCTCTATAGTGATGTGACCACTTTGGCCATAAGCACCTGTAGCGAGTCCTAGAACAATATGGCCTCCGCTACATTTGGAATAGCTCGAGTACCTACGGATGAGTTGTTATGGTCTGAGATACCCTCAGTTACGTTAGGTGACCTCGAATGAAAGACAATATGCAAAGTCAGACTCTCTATATTACGCTTTGACCACTTTGACAATAGGGACTCGTAGCGAGTCCTAAAACCCTATGGCCACCACTACATTTGGAATAGCTAGGCAACCTCAAGATGCGTTCATATGGATCGAGATACCCCCCAGTTACAGAAGGTGACCTCGAACGGAAGCCAATGTGCAAAGTCCAACTTTCTCTATAAAGCTTTGAACACTTTGACCATATGCACCCGTAGCAAGACCTAGAACACTATCGCCTACTCTAAATTTGGAATATCTCGGGCACCTCTGAACGCATTCTAACAGTCAGAGATACCCCCCAGTTACAATAGGAGGCCTCGAACGTAAACCAATGTGCAAAGTCGAACTCACTCTGTAGTTATTTGACAACTTTGACCATAAGCATTCATAGGGAGTCCTAGAAAACTATGGCCTCCGCTACATTTGGAATAGCTCGGGCACTACCAGACGCGTTCAAATGATCTTAGATACCCCTAGTTACGTTACGTGATCTCGAACAGAAGCCAATGTGCAAAGTCAGACTCGCTCTATAGTGCTTTAACCACTTTGACCATAAGCACTCGTAGCGAGTCCTAGAACACTATGGCCTCCGCAACATTTGGAATAGGACGGTTATCTTCAGTCGCATTCATATGGTCCAAGACACACCCTAGTTACTTTAGGTGACCTTGAATGGAAGCCAAATTGCGAACTTGGACTCGCTCTATAGTGCTTTGCCACTTTGACCATAAGAACTCCTAGCAAGTCCAAGAATACTATGGCCTCCGCTACATTTGGAAAAGCTCGGGCACCTCCTACGCATTCATATTGTTTGAGATAACCCCTAGTTACATTAGGGCACCCTGACCGAAAGCCAATGTGCAAAGTCGGACTCACTTTATTATCCTTTGACCACATTCACCATAACCACTCGTTGCGAGTCCTAGAACAATATGGCCTCCGCTACCTTTGGAATAGTTCAGGCACCTCTGGACGCGTTCATATGGTCCGAGATATCCAAAGTTACATTAGGTGACCTCAAACGGATGCCATTGTGCAAATTCAGACTCGCTCTATAGTGCTTTGACTACTTTGACCACAAGCACTAGTTGCTATTCCAAGAGCACTATGGCCTACGCTACATTTGGAATAGCTCAGGCACCTTCGAATGCATTCATATGGTTTGAGATACCCCCCAAATATGTTCGATGACCTCGAACAGAAACCAATGTAAAAGTCGGACTCGATCTATAATGCTTTGACCATTTTCACCATAAGCACTCGTATCGAGTCCTAGAACACAGTGACCTCCGCTACATTTGGAATAACTCTTGCACATCCTGTCGCATTCATATGGTTCAAGATTACCCCTAGTTACGTTAGGGGACCCTGACCGAAAGCCAATGTGCGAAGTTGGACTCCATTTGTAGTCCTTTGACCACTCTGACCATAAGCACACGTAATGAATCCTATAACACTATGGACTGTACTACATTTGGAATAGCTCGGGCACCTCTTGACGCATTAATAAGGTCCGAGATACACCCAGTTACGTTAGGTGAACTAGGACAAAAGCCAATGTGTAAAGTTGGACTCGCTCTATAGTGCACTGACCACTTTGCCCATAAGCTCTCGTAGCGAGTCCTAGAAAACTTTGGCCTCAGCTACATTTGGAATAGCTCGAGTACCTCTGGTCACATTCATATGGTCCGAGATACCCCAAGCTATGTTAGGTGACCTCAAACGGAAGACAATGTCAAAATTTGGACTTGCTCTCTAGTGCTTTGACCATAAGCACTCGTAGTGATTCCTAGAACACTATGTCCTCCACTACATTTGGAATGGATCGGGAACCTGCGGATGTGTTCACATTGTCCGCAATATCCCTAGTTATGTTAGGTGACCTCAAACGAAAGCCAATGGTCAAAGTCAGACTTGCTTTATAGTGCTTTGACTACTTTGACCACAAGCAATCGTTACGAGTCCTAGAAAACTATGGCCTACGCTACATTTGGAATATCTCGGGCACCTCTGAATGCATTCATATGGTATGAGATACCCCCTAGTTATTATAGGGGACCTCGAACAAATACCAATGTGCAAATTCGGACACACTCTATAATGCTTTGACCATTTTGACCATAAGCAATCTTAGCAAATCCTAGAATACTATGGCCTTTGCTACATTTGGAATAGCTCGACACCTTCGAGCGCGATCTTATGGTTCGAGATACCCCTCAATTACATTAGGTGATCTCGAACGTAAGCTAATGTGTAAAGTTGGACTCGCTCTATAGTTCTTCAACCACTCTGACCATAACCACTAGTAAAGAGTCCTTGAAAACTATGGACTTTGCAACATTTGGAGCAGCTCGGGCACCTCAAGTCGCATTCATATGACATAAAAAACCCCCCAATTACATTAGGTGACCTCGAACGGAAGCCAATGTGCAAAGTCAGACTCGCTCTATAGTGCATTGACCATTTTGACCATAAGCACTTGTATCAAGTCTGAGAACACTATGGTCGCCACTACATTTGTAATAGCTCAGTCACCTCCATACCATTTCTTAAGGTTTGAGGCACCCCCTAGTTACATTAGGTGACCTCGAACAGAAGCCAATGTGCAAAGTTAGAAACGCTCAATAGTGTTGTGACCACTTTCCCTATAAACAACCGTATCGAGTCTTAGAACACCATGGCCTCCGCTATATTCGAAATAGCTTGGGCACCTACAGACGCATTATTATGGTGTGAGATACCCATAGTTAGTTAAGGTGACCTCGAACGAAAGACAATGTGGAAAGTCAAACTCGCTCTATTGTGCTTTGACCACTTTGACCATAGGGAGTTGTAGTGAGTCCTAGAACACTATGGCCACAACTACATTTGGAATAGCTAGGCAACCTCAAGATGCGTTCATATGGATCGAGATACCCCCCAGTTAAAGAAGGTGACCTCGAACGGAAGCCAATGTGCTTTGTCGGACTTTCTCTATAAAGCTTTGAACACTTTGACCATCAGCACTCGTAGCGAGACCTAGAACACTATCGCCTACGCTAAATTTGGAATAGCTTGGGCACCTCTGAACACATTCTAACAGTCAGAGATACCCCCCAGTTATGATAGGAGGCCTCGAACGTAAACCAATGTGCAAAGTCGAACTCACTCTATAGTTATTTGACCACTTTGACCATAAGCATTCGTAGGGAGTCCTAGCACACTATGGCCTCCGCTACATTTGGAATTGCTCGGGCACTTCCAGACGTGTTCAAATGATCTAAGATACCCCCTAGTTACGTTAGGTTACCTCGAACAGAAGCCAATGTGCAAAGTCAGACTTGCACTATAGTGCTTTAACCACTTTGACCATAAGCACTCGTAGCGAGTCCTAGAACACTATGGCCACCGCAACATTGGGAATAGGATGGTTATCATCAGTCGCATTCATATGGTCCAAGATACACCCTTGTTACATTAAGTGACCTCGAACGGAATCCAATGTGCAAATTTGGACTCGCTCTATAGTGTTTTGACCACTTTGAGCATAAGAACTCTTTGCGAGTCCAAGAACACTATGGACTATCCTACATTTGGAATACTTCGGGCACCTTTGAACGTATTCATAAGGTCTAAGATACCCCCAAATACATTCAGTGACCTCGAACGAAAACCAATTTGCAAAGTCGGAGTCGCCCTTATATGCTTTGACCACTTGGACCATAAGCACTCGCAGCGAGTCCTAGAACACAATGGCCTCCGCTACATTTGGAATAGCTCTTGCACCTCCTGACGCATTCATATGGTTCGAGATACCCTCTAATTATGTTAGGGGACCCTAACTGAAAGCCAATCTGCGAAGTCAGACTCGCTGTTTAGTCCTTTGACCACTCTGACCATAAGCACTCATAATGAATCCTAGAATACTATGGACTCTGCTTCCTTTGGAATAGCTCGGGCACCTCCTGACGCATTCATATCGTCCGAGATACCCCCAGTTTCATTAGGTGACCTCGAACGGAAGCCAATGTGCAAAGTTGGACTCGCTTTATAGTGCATTGACCACTTTGACCATAAGCACTTGTAGCGAGTCCTAGAACACTATGGCCTCCGCTACATTTGGAATAGCTCGAGCACCTTTGGTCCCATTCATATGGTTCGAGATACCCCCCAGTTACGTTAGGTGACCTCGAACGGAAGCCAATGTGCAAATTCAGACTCGCTCTCTTGTGCTTTGACCAATTTGACCATAAGCACACGTTGTGATTCCTAGAACACTATGGACTTTGCTACTTTTGGAGTAGCTTGGGCACCTCTGGATGCATTCATATGACCTAAGGTACCCCCCAGTTACGTTAGGTGACCTCGAACGAAAGCCAATGTGCTAAGTCAGACTCGCTCTATAGTGCATTGACCACTTTGACCATAAGCAGTCATATCGAGTTTGAGAACACTATAGCCTCCACTACATTTGAAATAGCTTAATCATCTCGATACGTATTCTTATGGTCCGAGACACCCCCTAGTTACATTAGGTGACCTCAAACAGAAGCCAATGAGAATAGTCGGACAAGTTCTATAATGCTTTGACACTTTGACCATAAGCTCCCTTAGCGAATCCTAGAACACTACGGCCTCTGCTACATTTGGGATAGCTCGACACCTTTAGATGCGATCTTATGGTTCAAGATACCCCCACAGTTGTGTTAGGTGACCTCAAATAGAAGATAATGTGTAATGTCTTACTTGCTCTATATTGCTTTGACCACTTTCGCCATAAGCACTTGTAGAAAGTCCTAGAACAATATCGACTTTGCAACATCAGTGTAGCTCGAGCACCTCAGGATGCATTCATATGACCTAAGAAACCCCCCAATTACATTAGGTGAGCTCAAACGGAAATCATTTTACAAATTCAGACTCGCTCTATAGTGCTTTGAAATCTTTGACCATAAGCACTTGTAGCGAGTCCTAGAACACTATGTCCTCCGCTACATTTGGAATAGCTCGGGAGCCTCCAGACGTGTTCTTATGGTTTGAGATACTCCCCCAGTTACGTTAGATGACCTCGATTGGAAGCCAATTTTCAAAGTCAAACTCACTATAAAGTTCTTTGACCACTTTTTCCAAAAGCACTCGTAGTGAGTCCTAGAACACAGTGGCCTTCACTACATTTGGAATAGCTCGAGCACCATCAGATGAATTCTTAAGGTTCGAGATACCCCTCAGTTACGTTAGGTGAACTCGAACGAGAGATAATGTGCAATGTTTGACTTGCTCTAAAGTGCCTTGACCACCTTGGCCATAGGCACTTGTAGTGAGTCCTAGAACACTATGGGCTCTTCTACATTTTGAGTAGCTCGGGCTCCTCAAGATGCATTCATATGATATGAGATATCCCGCAGTTACGTTAGGTTACCTCAAAGGGAAGCCAATGTGCGAAGTCAAACTCGCTCTATAGTGCTTTGGCCACTTTGACCATAAGCACTCCTATCGAGTCCTAGAACACTATGACCTTCACTACATTTGGAATATCCCGAGCACCTCCATTTGTGTTCTAATGGTTCGAGACACCCCTTAGTTATGTTAGGTGACCTCGAAAAGAAGCCAATGTGGAAAGTCATAATCGCTCTATAGTGCTCTGACCACTTTGACCATAAGCACTATTAGCGATTCTTAGAACACTTTGTCCTCTGGTACATTTGGAATAGCTCAGACACCTGTGGACACATTGTTATGGTCCCAAATACCCCCCAATTACGTTACGTGACCTCGAACGACAGCCAATGTGCAAAGTCGGACTCACTCTATAGTGCTTTTAGTACTTTGACCATAATCACTCGTAGCGAGTCCTAGAACACTATGGCCACCACAACATTTGAAATAGCTCGGGCACCCCTGGACACGTTCATATGGTCTGAGATACCCCCCCCCCCCATGTTTTGTTAGGTGACCTCGAACGGAAGCCAAGGTGCAAATTCAGACTTGTAGTATTGTGCTTTGACCATAAGCACTCGTAGCGAGTCCTAGGACAATATCGCCTCTGCTACATTTGGAAAAGATCAAGCACCTCTGATCGCCTTCATATGGTCCATGAATACCCCCTAGTTACGGTAGGTGACCTCAAACGGAAGCCAATGTGCAGATTCGAAATCGCTCTATAGTGCTTTGACAACTTTTACCATAAGAACTTGTAGTGAGTCCTAGAACACTACGACATCTACTGCATTTGGAGTAGCTCAGGCACCTTAGGGAGCATTCATATGAACTAACAAACCCTACAATTACTTTTGGTGACCTCGAACGAAAGCCAATGTACAACGTCAGACTCGCTCTATTGTGCTTTGACCACTTTGACCATAACCACTCGTAGCGAATCGTAGAATACTATGGCCTTCGCTACATTTGGAATAGTTTAGGCACCTCCAAACACATTCATACGATCCAAGATACCCCCCTAGTTATGTTAGCTGACCTCAAATAGAATCCAATGTGCGAATTCAGACACTCTCTATAATGCGTTGACAACTTTGACCATAAGCACTCGTTGAAAGTACTAGAGCACTATGGCCTCTGCTACATTAGGAATTCCTCGGGAACCTCTAGACGCGTTCTTACTGTCCAAGATACCCCCCAGCTACATTATATGACCTCGAACGGAAGCCAATGTGAAAAGTCGAACTACCTATATAGTGGTTTGACCACTTTGTCTAAAAGCACTTGTAGCGAGTCCTAGAACACAAGCCTACGCTACATTTGGAATAGCTCTAGCACCTTTGGTCGCATTCTTATGGTTTGAGATACAGCCCCAGTTAAGAAAGGTGACCTCAAACAAAAGCCAATGTTCTAAGTAGGACTCACTTTATAGTGCTTTGACCAGTTTAACAATATGCACTCGTAGCGAGTCCTAGAACACTGTGGCCACCAAAAATTTTGTATAGCTCGGGCCTCTTTGGTCACGTTCCTATTGTCCAAGACATTGCTGAGTTACGTCAGGAGACCTCGAGTGGAAGACAATGTGCAAAGTCAGCCTCGCTCAGTAGTGCTTTGACCACTTTGATCATAAGCACTCGTAGCGAGTCGTAAAACAATATGGCCTGTGCTATATTTGGAATAACTCAAGCACCTCCAACCGCATTCATATGTTTCGAGATATCTCCTAGATACGTTAGGTGACCTCAAATGGAAGCCAATGCGCAAATTCAGACTCGCTCTATGTTGACACCGTTTTTCGTCAACTTAAATCGTAGAGCAATTAAACAATTAAACAATGAAGTGAAAGAATGATGAAGAGAAACAAGAGAACTTTTACGTGGTTCAGCAGTTAATTCTGCCTAGTCCACGAGTCTATATTATTAAGATTTGTAATTTTCTTGAAATTCTTCAGAGATGAATTACCCAGAGCTTTCTCTCAAGAAATCAGAAATCGGTCCATTACAAGTGATGATTCCTTCTTTATTTATAAAGAAGGTTGCAGAATTCATCCCCACATATTTCGGGAAGATATTCTGTATATCAATTGAAATAATGATACTAAATGCATTATCTCCTACATACACAAAAACGTCCCATGAAGATCGGGAACAGATAACAGATTAAATGACATCCCTTAGACATTGGGATTACATACAATAAATATGTTCACACATAATGGGCTCTCCTAGGTGATTCATCAGGTCTTCGAGGTCATTGAGTCTGTTACGACTTATGGGTCAATCAAGAACTCGTCACCCAACTTCACGCTACGGTCGGGATAGGTAGGTACTGTCGAGGCTGTCACACCCAAGGTTGCGCTTCCAGAGCTCGAGCTACCTCGCCTGAGGACTATCGGTAAAAGATATATTCGAGTGTCGTGCCATTGCCCATCGCGAGCTCAGAGAATATTCGAGGTTACACATCCTCGAGGTCATTGTATTACTTCAGAGGTTTTATGGCTGGACCATATGATGTTCTCGTATATTTCGAGCTCACACTTGACGAGCCCAGTTTTCGGGGTCATAACCTCTTATCTCGAAATCTGGGTGCAACATTTTGCCCCCTCAAAAGTATCAGTTCGAATCCTATGAGAAGGAAACTTTTGAACTTCCCTTCTTGGAAACTATACCATCAATTGCACTCGAGTGTGGACACGCGTCAGCCACGGGTTGCTCAATCAGAGTACTTCAGTACTTTTTCAACGCACCACGTCCTTTCACGTTTAAGCTTTTTGCTGCCATTGCTACATTCGCACCTGACCATTGGATCAAATACCAAATCCAGCCAAAGGCCCAGATTAGCTCGACCCTTGACCTCCTCTTGGGACACATATATATATAACTATGTCATCCCCTTCCTCTTCATTTTTACGTTTTAAGTTTCAGAGAGAGAAAAAACCAGAGCCAAAAAATCTTTTTTCCTCTTTGCATATTCTCTAAATCAAGAAGACAAAACAACCTTCGACTTTTCGATTCTGTGAGATCATTCTTGCAACCGTTCCTTCAGTCATTGCTTTCATTGTATCCGCAAGCCTCTGTGTGTAGGTCTCTATTCTTGACCCTCGTACTTATATTTCTTCATGCATTTTTATGTTATAGTAGCATTTTAGGACACTAGTTTAGCACTAGGACACTTTAGTCAATATCGTGTAGTTAGGCTCTTCTGAGATTACGGATTTCCAAACCCGTATTTTATATGAATGATGCAAATATGGCTCTTTTAATGGGTTTTCTTGATTTTGAATATCATATCGTGTAGACAAGGAAACGGGTATAAGATTAGGGTTTATAAATTGAACGTTTCCCAAAAATATCACTTTTTGAGTAACCGCCAACTTTTTTCCCTGAAAATCCAGGATCTTCGAAAATAAATCCACCTTCCCCCCTTTCCGTGAAATACATGCTCCGATCCTGGGCTCGTTCTTTGGATCGAGCTTAGGCCGTCTTGATTTTTATTCTTAATTTCTTGTTCGTTTGGCCCTCACCCTGTCGCTCTCTTTCTAGATGCCGCATAACTGAGAAAAGCAGTGGGGGTCAAAGCTCGCAATTCCTTACTCATCGAAAACTCCAAGCCCGAAGTCACCTTTTACCCGGAATCAACATTTGATTCGGGAGCACCAACTAAGGCGTGAGCAAGAAGATACCCGAGCTCACTTTCGACGTCAAATAAACGAGGTTGAGGAGAGGAAAAGGAAGAGACTTAGGGTCGCCATCTACCCAGATCCAGACCTCGAGCCTAGATCAATCCCCATCGATACCACTCTTAAAGTGACAATCGCCTTTAAGCCAGGCGATCTCCAATTTTCACTGATGGGAAAACCATCAAATCCCCCTTCTACCTCACAGCCAACCTCCATTCCCACCTCGAAGGGAGAATTTTTTGAGCCCGAGCACTACTGGAGCTCGATTTCTTCACTGGGGCAGATCTCTGATATCTTGGCCCTCCACCATATTAGACTATCGGGCTCACTGATGTGTCGAGCTCTAACCTCCCACGAGCGAATCTGTCGTGCCCCGAGAGATGGTAATCCCAACAGCAAGTTAAAATATGCGGCTTGGAGCCAGCAGCACATGAAGGCAGGGGCCTTATTTCCCTTAAAGTCCTTTTTCAAGGACTTCTTGGATTTTGTCGGGCTTGCTCCTTTCCAAGTCAACACCAACTCATACAGGGTTTTGTCAGCCCTGAGGTCGCTTTACCACGAGCTAAAGTGGGAAGGACCTTCACCAAAGGAGATTCTGTATCTCTTTTGCTTGAAAAGAAATCCCTCCCGAGCTCGGGGAGGGGACAACTTCTACTATCTTTCGAGCTATCCCAAGGAGAAGAAAATATTTGTGGATCTACCCAACCATCCCCCAAATTTCAAGAAGGCTTTCTTTTGGACAGATGGCCTGGCTCCTTCCAGATACTATTCGTTTAGACGAATCCGTAAGTATAAGAAATTTCTTCTTTTTTGTGCTCGAATTTTTTTCTTAGGCTCGAACCACTCATGATATGTTCATTTCTCCAGCCAATTATCATCTTCCTACTCCCACCAATAAGATGAAGGAGCACAAGGAGGCCTTGCTCCAATTCCCTTACGGTAGGCATTCCTTTTCCTATCTTCTTCATTAAGATAGGCTTCGAGCTTGTGGTCTCCTGGAAAAGGATCAGTCCATAAATGACTGGTCCAACAAGAAATACGCCAAGTGGGAGTTTGTGCCTCTCCCAACCGGCAGCCTTCTTCCGAGGTGCAACTCTAAGCCACAATCCCCAGCTCAATATTCCAGGAGTCCGCAATCAGGGAATGACGCCAATGATGAGGCCTCAAACTTGAGTGATAGAGGTACGGTCATCCTTAGCTCAGAGTTATGGTCTCCCTCACTACTCAAGCATAAGCCCGACATATTAGTCTTGTGTGATGATGATAGGGGCCACTTTTGTGTATGATCCTAGGTAGATGAGAGGGTTCATAGGCTTGATAGTTTGCTAGGGAAATACGATACTATGTATAGTCTGAACGAGGTATGGGACAGAATAGACGTTCGAGACAAATTATTATAGGGACCTTTCGAGGTTGACTTCCACATATAGGGAAGGGACTCCCCCTACCTCTTCTGAAGATTGGGGAATTACATGGTCACCGAGCAAGAGCTCGGGGGAGAGTTCCAGTTAGGTTCCTCTTTACTTTCTCTTTATTCCTTGCTTGTCTGCATTGTGCTAACTATTTGTGTCTTGGAATTTCTTATAATGTGGCACAATTGTGCAGGTGCAATGGACTCTGATCTCAACACCGTGCTTGCCAGTGGTGAGGGGGCTCAGAGGAGTAAGCGCCCGAGAGGCTCGCGAAAGTCAGATCGGCCCGCTAAGTTCCTTAAGAGGACTGAGAAGACTTCTCCTCCTCTAGTTCCCAGACTTACGAGCCCGGCCGTGGATCCTATTTCCCAGGTCAAAGCTTCCACTAGAAATGTCCCCCCTATGCCTCCTACTATCATGGTCCACCCAACGCTCGACCCTCCTCTGAAGAAACCAGCGCCCAAAGGGCACCTATTGTCAATTTTTACTCATGTTTATGAGTGTGTTGTCGACAACGCTGCCGAGACTCATGGAGCTACACTTGGCTCGGACATCCTGTCTCGGGTAGGTCAAAGCATCAGCAACTTCGAGGCTCCCTAGTGGTAGTTTTTGAATAATGCTCGAGACTACAACACCCTTTATGACAAGAGTGTCGAGCTCGCTGCTGTGGTAACTTCTCTCACTTTGCCACATGTTGTAATTATCCTTAGCATGTGTTCTAACTGGATTTGTTTGTGTTTCAGTCTCTTGCTACCGTTTCTCAGCTTAATTATAAGTTGAACAACAAGGTCGACTTGAGCATGTCCTACGCCCCAGAGTCGAAGAATCTTCAACTTAAGCTCACTGACGAGTTCGAGGTCGCAAAGGCAAAGATGGAGGCTGAAGCTGAGCAGATGAAGGCCAGGATAGCCGAGCTTGAAAAGGTTAATGCCAGGCTCGAGGAGCTTGAGAAGATCAATGCCAAGCTTGAGGAGGAGAAAAAGGTCACCTTCGAGATAATGGAGGGTGAAAAGGCTCGTCTTCTCGCAGAGTTCAAGGAGAAGAAGGATCGGGCAGTCGACCTGGCCATGTACAGGATCTAGGCCAGTAATGCCAATCTCGATACCAGCTTCCTAGGCTCTTTTGAGGAAGAGCTCGTGGCCAAATGGCAGGCTCGGGTCGATGCGGAGGAGGCTGCTCGGGAGGAGGCAGAGAGGGCCAAGGAGTATGCTGAGAAGGCTAAGGAGGATGCTCCTTCCTCCTAAATCTCGACCTGGGGCTGCGTCCCTTTGAACCTCTTGTAATAGTTTTTTATCTTCTATTTTTTATGCCCCTGGGGCTAAGACATTTTATAGCTCATGAAAGAGCTATTTTCTTATGATATCTATAATACCGTATTTGACTTTACTTTGATATTTTTGCTTTACATTTCTTAAGTCGAAATATTTCAAGCAATTTATATTAAAGTGTCCTTATGTCTGTTTATTAATACAAACACACAGTGGATTTTAAGCTCGAGCTTCAATTCATTCATGCATAGTTTACTCGACGTATTTGTGTCCGATCCCGTTACTTGTCAAGGTCGGAACTTACTTTTACCATGCACTCAAAAGTCCTTATATGGCATGTAATATAGGTGGTTTAGTTATATCCTACTTTTCTAGTTACTTTTCCTCATCCTCGGGTAGCTCCCCAAAGTTATGAGGCTGAAACTATCTTTTTTCAAGATACTCCAGCCTCGATCTCGACTTAACTTGAAGTAGGTTTATTTATATTCCAACTTTCTGTTGATTAATTTTAGCTAGTTTGTTCCAAACCTATTTAGGTCGCGCTTTTGGTTCGTAATCCGTACACAAATATTTTTGATCTAGTTATGTGTAGATCGCGCATTTGGTTTTATCCAAATTATTTTGCCTCGCGTATTTGGTTATATCCAAACATTTTGCCTAGCGCATTTGGTTATATCCAAACATTTTTATTCTTAATAACTTGGTTATGTCCAAACTATCTTAGCTCGCGTGTTTGGTTATTTCCAAACACTTTTATTCTTTAATAATTTGGTTATGTCCAAACTGTCTTAGCTCACGTATTTGGTTATATCCAAACACTTTTATTCTTTTCGTATATGCTATTTTATTTTTTCAAGCTGACGATATATATACCACCAATGCCCCCTTAATATCCTATGAGTGTGACTATAGGTTATTAAAACAAAAGAGTTTGCAAAAAATACAGCATATTGAAATGAAAATGAACTTTATTCAGAATTGAACAATTTATTAACAGAAGCATGGTAAAGATAAACAAGCACGGTTACAGGTGACATCATTCCTACACTATTGATAGTATGGTCATAGATGTTCGCCATTCCATTCTCGGGGTACCAAATCCCCATTAAATCTTGCCAATTTGTAGATGCCAGGTCGGATAACCGAGACGATCTGATAAGGTCCTTCCCAATTATGCCCGAGCACGCCAGCAACCGGGTCCCGTGTAGCCAAGAACACACGCCTTAGCACCAATTCCCCCAAACTGAATTTTCTGTCTTGAACCTTTTTATTGAAATACCGGGTAGCTCGCTGTTGGTATGCAACATTTTTAGTTGAGCCTCGTCCCGTGTTTCTTCAATCAGGTCCAGACTTACTTCGAGCTAGGATTGGTTCGAGGCTTGATCATATGCGTGGGTACGAATGGTGGGTATTTTGACTCCGATTGGTAGCATAGCCTCACATCCATATGCCAAAGAAAAAGGGGTATGTCTTGTTGAAGTACGAGCTGTGGTTCCATATGCCCACAAGACTTGGGATAACTCTTCGGGCCATTTCCCCTTAGCTTCGTCCAATTTTTTCTTCATAGAACTCTTCGGGGTTTTATTTACAACCTCGACTTGCCCATTCTCTTAGGAATGGGCCACATAGGAGAAGCTTTTTATTATCCCATTTTTCTCACAAAAGTTGGTAAACAAGTCACTATCGAATTGAGTACCTTTCTCGAACACTATCTTCCTTGGCATCCCATATCGGCAAATGATGTTTTTTACCATGAAGTCCAAGACCTTCTTCGAGGTAATTGTTGCTAGAGGTTTGACCTCAGTCCACTTCATAAAGTAATCTATTGCGACTACTGCGTACTTAACTCCGCCTTTGCTAGTTGGCAACGAGCCTATGAGGTCAATTCCCCAGATTGCAAATGGCCATGGGGAGGTGATCATAGTTAGCTCGAAAGGTGGAGCTTGAGGGATTGTGGCAAACCGTTGACACTTATCGTACCTCTTGACGTAATCAAATAAGTCTGCTTTGATGGTGGGCCAGAAGTACCCTTGGCGTATAATTTTCTTAGATAGGCTATGCCTCCAAGTGTGGTCCCCATAGAATCCTTCATGAATCTCTTCTATGATCTTCTTAGCCTTGGGTTGAGTCACACACCGGAGTAATGGCATAGAGTATCCTCTTCGATATAGCCTTTTTTCCACAATAGTGTACCTAGGAATCTGATACATCAGTTTCTGAACCTTGTTCCGTTCTGCTGAGAGAATGTCGGTTTCAAGGTACTCAACTATAAGGGTCATCTAGGTTGGCTCAGAGTTAATCATGCAGACATTCTCCTGTTCAGGCTCGCTTACACTGGGTGTCAATAGATGTTCGATTGGTACAACATTCAGCTCATCGACCTCAGTGGATGTGGCAAGCCTGGCTAGGGTGTCTGCATTTGAATTTTGCTCTCGGGGAACCTGCTCTATCGTGTAAAATTCGAAATGTTTGAGTGCTGCTTTTACTTTTGCTAGATATGTAGCCATTTTTGTCCCACGAGCCTGGTATTCCCCTAAGAGCTGGTTGACCACCAATTGAGAGTCACTGTCGCAATGTATCGCCTTAGCCTTGAGTTCATTGACTATTTGAAGTCTTGCTAGTAGAGCTTCGTATTCAGCCTCGTTATTTAACGCTTTGAAGTCAAATCTCAAAGAGGAGTGAAATCGACTCCCAGTTGGGGTGATCAATATTATTCCTGCCCCCAATCCATTTTTGTTGGAAGACCTATCGACATAAAGTTTCCACAGCTTGTGGGCTGGGGTTATAACTTCGTCGTCAGTCATTCCAGTGCATTCCACTATGAAGTCTGCCAGGGCCTGTCCTCTTATGGTTGTCCTCAGATGATAATTGATCTCGAGTTGCCCGAGCCCAAAAGCCCATTTTAGTAATCGGCCCGAGGCTTCTGGCTTGGATAGGACTTGTCGTAGTGGTTGGTCGGTCAACACATGGATCAGGTGCGCTTGGAAGCAAGGTCGGAGCTTTCGAGATGAGTGGATTAGGCTGAGAGCCAACTTCTCCCTTAAAGGATATCTCAATTTTTCCCCCAGTAACCTCTTGCTGACATAGTATATTGGCTTTTGCACCTTCTGTTATTCTCGAACGAGCACGACGCTAATGGCTTGCTTGGTTGTAGCGAGATATAGGTACAAAATTTCTCCTGTGACAGGGTTCGACAAGAAAGGAGGTTTCGCGAGGTGTTTTTTAAGTTCCTACAATAATAACTCACATTCCTCTGTCCATTCAAATTTTTTGCCACCTTTGAAAAGGTTGAAAAATGGAAGACAGCGGTCCGTAGATTTCGAGATAAACCTACTTAATGCCGCCATCCGTCAAGTCAAACTCTGGACATCCTTATGTTTTCGAGGTGAGGGCATGTCAATTAATGCTTGGATCTTGTCAGGATTAGCCTCTATTCCCTGGGCATTCACAATGAAACCTAGGAACTTCCCCGATGATACTCCAAAAGAGCATTTCTGGGGGTTGAGCTTCATGTTGTACTTCCGTAACACGGCAAAGCACTCTTCAAGGTCGTCCACATGGTTATTGTTATGTTTAGATTTAACCAACATATCATCAACATAAACTTCCACGTTATTACCTATCTCTTTGGAGAACATCATGTTTACGAGCCGTTGGTATGTGGCTCCAGCATTCTTGAGCCCGAACGGCATAACATTGTAGCAATATAGTCCTTTGTCTGTCACAAAACTCGTATGATCTTGGTCCAGGGCATGCATGGAAATATGGTTATATCCATAATAAGCATCCATGAATGACATAAGTCCATGCCCATGTCCTTAGGACATGCTTTATTGAGGTCTAAGTAATCAATACAGGTTCACCACGTTCTATTAGGTTCCGGAACTAGCACATGGATAGTGACCCAATCCGGGTAGAAGGCATCTCGTATGAACCGATTTTCCTTTAACCTGTGGACCTCTTCCTTCAGGGCCTTCTTCGTGTCGTCATCCAGGAGTCTTCGCTTTTGCTGCTTCAGGGGGAAGCTTTGGTCAATATTAAGTGCGTGGCTTATCACATTTGGGCTTATCCTTACCATGTCTGAATGTCACCACGCGAACACATCCTGGTTCTTTTTCAAAAAGCAAATTAATTGCTATTTCGTTTCATCCATAAGGTTTTTCCCTACCTTCACTATTTTTTGGGGGTCTACTTCTTCGAGCTCTTCTAACGGCTCGAGATTAGCTCTTTCCTCTATTCTTGGATCAATTTCTTCTTCTATCTTGAAGATTGTCCCATCCTTATTCTGAATTATGACAAGTGTTTGCGCACTTGTCTATTTCTTTCCTCTAACAGAAATGCTATAGCATTCCCTCCCTACAAGCTGGTCTCCTTTCAGTGTCCCGATGCCACTAGAAGTTGGGAACTTGATGGCCAAATGCCTTACATACGAAACTGCCCAAGCCCTACGAGGGCGGGTCTCCTGAGTAGTATGTTGTAGGCCGATGGTAGGTCCACTACTACGAATTCCATCATCTTGGTTGTCGAGATCGAAAGTCTCCCAAGGTTACGGGGAGTTCGATAGATCCCATACAAGCAATCCCTTCTCCTGAAAAGCTGTATAGTGTTGTTCCACAGGTCTTTAGGCCACGAAGCGTGAGTCCCATCTTTTCTAAGGAGGCCTTGTAGAGGATATTTACTGAGCTCCCATTATCAACCAGTACTCGGTGTACCCTCTTATTGGCAAGCTGAAGGGTGACGACCAGCGGGTCGTTGTGAGGAAATTGTACATGAGATGCATCATCCTCAGTAAAAGTTATGGGTTGAGATTCAACCCTTTGCTATTTTGGAGCTCTGGGTTTGGGATCGTAAGGAGACCCGTCACCAATTTTCATCTCATTCACATATTGCTTCTGGGTGTTCCTGCCCGATCCTACCATATGTGGTCCTCCCGAGATGGTTATGACATCTTCTCCGTCAATAGGAGGGGTTCGTTCGTCCTCCCTTGAACTCCTACCATATGTAGAAGCCTGATTGGGGTTTTGATTCCTAACATATTTCCTGAAATATCCTCTCGAGATCAGGCCTTCGATCTCATCTTTTAACTGCCTACATTCATCGGTTGTATGTCCGATATCTCTATGGAATCTGTAGTACTTGTTGGAGTCTCTTTTTGCTTTTTGGTTTCTCATGGGGTTTGGACGTCTGAAAGGGACCTGGTTTTCATTATCCAGGTAGATATTCTCCCAAGACTCATTGTGCTCGGTATACACCTTGTATACGGAGAAATATCTTTCCCCTTTTTTTTTCTTTCCCCCTTCTGCCTCGGGATTATTCCCTTCATTCTTCTTCCTTTTAGAAGGGTTGTCCCTAGGGGGTTTTGAGGTCGTGGGATCCGTTGATGTCGAGGCAGAGTTTGTGTTTGTTGTTGTAGTTATGGGCTGAGAGGTCATATTCAATGCTGACCTCGCCTCTTCTACATTAACAAACCTCTGAGCTCGTCGATTGAACTCGGTTAAGGACCTTACGGGCTTCCTCTGCATGTCCTCCCAGAGAGAACTTCCAGGCATTACTCCAGCTCAAACAGCCATTAAATGGCCATTGTTGTCCACATCACGAGCTCAGGCGACTTCCAAATTAAACCTTGTGAGGTAACTTTTCAATGTTTCATTCGGCTGCTGTCGGACATTGGTCAAGGCAGATGCCTCTGGCCTAATACCGACCATGGCTTTGAATTGCCTCTTGAAATCTCTAGACAATTGATCCCAAGAAGCGATCGAATGTCCCTTAAACTTCTCAAACCAGTTTTTAGCTGGTCCTGTGAGCAAGGCTAGAAACAGCATGCATTTGAGCTCATAGCCCACATTACTCCCTCGCATAATTGTGTTGAACGTACTCAAATGACTGTATGGATCAGAATTCCCATAAAATTGTGGGACATGAGGAATTCAAAATCCTTGAGGAAATGGGGTGCTGGAAATATGAGGGGCAAAGGGCTCGAGTTCTTCGTCGAACTCTTCGTCCCGATCCCGACCGCGTTCATTTTGTAAGAGCCTGAATGCTCTTTCCAGTTGTTCGATCCTTTCTTGGACTGGATCCATGGGGGCTCTGACTTGAAGTAGTGGGAACTGGTTATCGTGGATCACAACCCCAGTTTTGCACCTCAGAACAGGGTTCTTGTGTCCATTGAGATTATCCCTTAGATCTGGATTCGAGGGATTATCATTACCCCGATTATGGTTCAGTTGTTCTCGTAAATCTGGGTGATCCCTTCGATTCCCAGTATTTTTGTGTCCCTAGTCATACATACTGACGAATCTAGTGTCTCCCAAGCCTTCACTAACATGGCTCGTTGCGCGATTGTTTCGAGATGGGTTCCTTGCCGGTTGCCTCATCTCAATAGTGTGAGACCGAGACATTTGGCTTCTCGTGGGTTGGATACCTCTATGCTCCTTAGCAGTCTCTCCATTTCCACATCTTTTCCCAGCTCGCCTTTCCCTATCACCCTGAGTCGGTTGTGTTTTTCTCTAAGTTGGTGAGAGATACTTTATTGGCGATGGTGGGTGCCTTATGGGTGATGGTGGCTGCCATCCATTACGAGGCCTAGAAGGCCCTGAGTTTGCTCGAACTGGTTCAGAAGCGTTCTGCGCGTTACCAGGATTTTGGGTCTGAGCCTCCGTGGGGGCTCGGTTATTCCCTACCCCGGCTGGTACCTTTGCAGTTGAGTTGGCCGGAGCTCCAGCTCGATTGCTTCTCTAAGGCCTTGACGGAGCAGGCTGTTCCGCTGGCGGCGAAGGTTGCTCCGTTCTCCGTGTGGCAGCGCTTTTGCACGGTCGCCCACGAGGCCTATGTGGTGGAACATGAACGTCCCGCGAAGGCGGAGGTTGGGCCTCTAGCGGAGGTGGGGCCTGAGCCACCTGTGCCTCAGCAACCAATCTGGCCAGCTCTTCGTTACGTTTCTTGGCTTCTGCCAACTGCTTTCGCAGTTGACGATTTTCAAGCTCCACTATTGGGACATATCGTTCAGGATTATAATACATGCCCTCGTTGTCCCTGGGGGCCGGTGGTCCCCGATAGTCGGATGAACCACTCCTCTCATCAGGGTCCGAATTCACCATAGGCTGCTTTCCAGGGCATCGGGGGCAGTCAGCTTCATCTAAAATTTCCTCCTTGGGAACATTGGGATCATTCGCGGCCATTGTTTATTCAGGGAGGCTTTTTGACCGGACTCACATACGTATTGCTTAATGGTCTCAATGAAAGCACCAAACTGTTGACACCATTTTTCGTCAACTTAAATCGTAGAGCAATTAAACAATTAAAGAATGAATGATGAAGAGAAACACGAGAATTTTTACGTGGTTCAGCAGTCAATTCTGTCTAGTCCACGAGTCTATTTTTTAAGATTTGGACTTTTCTGGAAATTCTTTAGAGATAAATTACCCAGAGCTTTCTCTCAAGAAAACAGAAATTGGTCCTTTACAAGTGGTGATTCCTTCTCTATTTATAGAGAAGGTTGCATAATTCATCCACACATATTTCGGGAAGATATTATGTATATCAATTGAAATAATGATACTAAATGCATTATCTCCTATATACACGGAAACATCCCATGAAGATCGAGAATGGATAACAGATTAAATGACATCCATTAGACATTGGGATTACACAACAATAAATATGTTAACACATAATGGGCTCTCCCAGGTGATTCATCAGGTCTTCGAGGTCATTGAGTCTGTTATGACTTATGGGTCAATCACGAACTCGTCACCCAACTTCACGCTACGCTCGGGATAGGTAGGTATTGTCGAGGAAGTCACACCCGAGCTTGCACTTCCCGAGCTCGAACTACCTCACCTGATGACTATCGGTAAAAGATATATTCGAGTGTCGTGACATTTCCCATCGCGAGCTCAGAGAATATTCGAGGTTACACATCCTTGAGGTCGTTGTATTACTTCAGAGCTTTTACGGCTGGACCATATGATGTTCTCATATATTTCGAGCTCACACCTGACTAGCCCAATTTTCGGGGTCATAAACTCTTATCTCGAAATCTGGGTGCAACACTCTATAGTGCTTTGACAACTTTACCATAAGAACTCGTAGCGAGTCCTAGAACACTACGGTCTCCACTACATTTGGAATAGCTCGGGCACCTCCGGACGTGTTCATATGGTCTGAGATATGCCCCCAGATACATTACATGACCTCGAACGGAAGTCAATTGAAAAGTCAAACTCTCTATATAGTGCTTTGACCACTTTGTCCAAAATCACTAATAGCGAGTCCTAGAACACAATGGCCTTCGCTACATTTGGAATAGATCAAGCACAGTCAGATGCATTCTTATGGTTCGTGATACCACCCAGTTACATTAAGTGACCTCGAACGAAAGATAATGTGCAATGTTGGACTTGCTCTATAATGCTTTGACCTTTTTGGCCATAAGCACATGTAGTGAGTCCTAAAACACTATGGCCTCCGCTACATTTGGAGTAGCTTGGGCACCTCAAGGCTCATTCATATGATATGAGATATCCCTCAATTACATTATGTGACCTCGAACTGAAGCCAATGTTCCAAGTCGAACTCACTTTATAGTGTTTTGACTACTCTTACCATAAGCACTCCTATAGAGTCCTAGAACACTATGGCCTCCACTACATTTGGAATAGCTCGAGCACCTCCATACATGTTCTTATGGTTCGAGACACCCCATAGTTACTTTAGGTGACCTAGAACAGAAGCAAATGTGCAAAGTCAAAATCTCTCTATAGTGTTGTGACCACTTTGACCATATGCAGTCGTAGCGAGTCCTAGAACACTTAGGCCTCTGCTACATTTGGAATAGCTCTGGGATTTGCTGACAAGTCGTTATGGTTAGAGCTATCCCTCAGTTATGTTAGGTGACCTCGAACGGAAGCCAATGTGCAAAGTCGGACTCGCTCTAAAGTGCATTGACCACTTTGACCAAAAGCACTGGTAGCGAGTCCAAGAACACTGTGGCCTCCTTAACATTTCGAATAGCTCGGGCATCTTCGAACGCAATCTTATTGTCCGAGATTCCCCCAGTTTCGTCAGGTGACCTCGAACATAAGCCAATGCGCAAAGTCAAACTTGCTTTATAGTGCTTTGACCACTTTGACCATAAGCACTAGTAGCGAGTCGTAAAAAAATATGGCCTTTGCTATATTTGGAATAACTCAAGCACCTCCAGACGCATTCATATGTTCCGAGATACCCCCTAGTAACGTTAGGTGACCTCAAATGGAAGCCAATGTGCAAATTCAGACTTGCTTTATAGTGCTTTGAAAACTTTGACCATAAGAACTCGTAGCGAGTCCTAGAATACTACGGTCTCCGCTACATTTGGAACAGCTCGAGCACCTTCGAATGCATTAATATCATCCAAGGTACCCCTTGGTTACGTTAGGTGACCTCGAACGGAAGCCAATGTGCAAAGTCAGACTCGCTCTATAGTGCTTTGACCATTTTGACCATAAGCACTCGTAGCGAGTCCTAGAAGACTATCGCCTCTGCTACACTAGGAATAGCTCAAGCACCTTTGGTCACATTCATATAGTCAAGGAATAACCCCAAGTTACGTTAGGTGACCTTGAATGAAAGAAAATGTGCAAATTTGGACTCGCTCTATAGTGCTTTGACCACTTTGGCCATAAGAACTCGTAGTGAGTCCTAAAACACTATGGCCTCCGCAACATTTGGAGTAGCTCGGGAACCTCAGGACGCATTCATATGATATGAGATATCCCCCAATTACATTATGTGACCTCGAACTGAAGCCAATGTTCCAAGTCCAACTTGCTCTATAGTTCTTTGACTACTTTGACCATAAGCCTATAGAGTCCTAGAACACTATGGCCTCCACTACATTTTGAATAGCTCGAGCACCTCCATATGTGTTCTTACTGTTCAAGACACCCCATAGTTACGTTAGGTACCTAGAATAGAAGCCAATGTGCAAAGTCAAAATTGCTCTATAATGCTGAGACCACTTTGACCATATGTAGTTGTCGCGAGTCCAAGAACACTTTTGCCTCTGCTACTTTTTGAATAGCTCAGGCATCTGTTGACAGATCATTATGGTCAGAGATACCCCGCAGTTACATTAGGTGACCTCGAACGAAAGCCAATCTGCAAAGTCAGACTCGGTCTATAGTGCAATGACCACTTTGACCATAAGCACTTGTAGCGAGTCCAATAACACTGTGGACTCTGCAATATTTCAAATAGCTCAGGCACCTTCGAACGCATTCTTATGGTCCGACATACCCCAAGTTTCGTTAGGTGACCTCGAACAAAAGCCAATGTGCAAAGTCGAATTCGCTCTATAGTGCTTTGACCAGTTTGACCATAAGCACTCGTACGGAGTCCTAAAACCCTATGGCTCCCGCTAAATTTGGAATAGCTCGGGAACATCCAGATGCATTATTATGGTATGAGATACCCCCTAGTTATGGTAGGTGACCTCGAACGAAAGAAAATGTGCAAAGCAGGACTCACGCTATAATGTTTTGACCACTTTGACCATAAGCACTCGTTGTGAGTGCTAGAACATTATCCCCTTCGTTGCATTTTGTATTGCTGGGGCACCTACGGATGCATTCATATTGTAATGCCCTACTTCCTTAGAGCCGTTACTAGTGAGTTTAAAAACGTGCTTTCAACTCGCTAACCGAGGTTTTAAGTCAAACAGTGTAATTAAGCCATAAACAGAGGAAAAATTTAGAATTAACTCCATATCATTGAAAATCATAAAAGTTTGACACCTAGGATCCCAAAATACAGTTTAGAAATATTTACAAGATAAAAATTGAACTAAGTCGGCTAAACGACAAAATCTAAGTTCATTTACAAGCATCTCCCAAAACCCTCTGGCTGTGGCAGCCAGGCTGGCCAAACATGTACACGCCGCCTCACACCTGCTGTACTCATGCTTGGTTGATCTTCTCTTTACCCTTACTTGCACCACAGAGCATCTGTGAGCCGAAGCCCAGCAAGGAAACCCATAAACAGATAACATATGCAACACATACATCAAGCATATAAACAGACCACCAATGGGCTAAACACATACGGCCTAGCTGTCCCAGGTGTTTACCAAGCCCTGGGTTCGTGGACCACGTCATGAGGATAACCCATGTATCCTTCTAGGGACCCGCCCTGGAAACTCGCACTCCACGTTCTCAACGCTGCTCCCGGCCCCTTGCCGTTCTCGGCCTCGCACTCAATGTGCCCAACGCCGTTCCAGGCCCTTCGCCGTTCTCGGCCTACACCGTTCCCGGCTCTTGCCGATCATTCACATAATAACATACATATTATAACAAGCAAGTGCAGAATTATAGCATAATCAGTTAAATGGCTACGCTCCGCAGTTCTAACATTTTGGGCTTGGCTCTGTATATCAATTCTATTCAAACACATTGGGCTCAGCCCTGCACACAAGCTCTATGGGAACAAGGGTTTTCTTACCTGAGTCCCGAGCTCTCACATTAATAACATCCATCCATCAAGTTCTAACCCAATAAATAACTTCTAGCCATAACCCTAACCTCCGGGACCTTGAATTCTATCAATCCGAGGGACAAAATCCATCCCAAGCCTCAACCATTAAGTTCCCAAGCCTAAACACCCTTAAAAACTCAAACTGGCACTAAGGGTCGCGGCCCCACCTTCAAGAGCCGCGGCTAGCCTCAAAACAGAGGCTAGGACACCCCTGCAGCACACACGGGCTGCGGCGCGCATGAACTCCTCGGCCATCCTTGGCCGTGCTTGCACACGGGCCGCGGCCCTCATCACCGAACCTAGATTTTCTCACCATTTTTCCACACCTTTCCTCAAGCCAATTCACCCAAAACTCATCTATCAAACCCAGATAGTTAACACATATATTCCAGCTCAAAATCTACTCCAAAACTCAACTAGATCACTCAAGAGCAATTCAAACTTGCTAACATGCATACTCTAACAACCAGCTGGAATTAAACCTTAGAACCAGCCCCCTTATGCTCCAAGCTCCCTAAATCCCAGCTGAACTCCTTAGACCTTCAAGTTGATTCCCAAAGTTTCCCTTTGAATTTGCCTTAGAGAGTGAAAGAGAGAAGAAAATAAAAGCTATCCCTAGCTGTGAAGAGAAGTGCAAGTGTCGGTTCTTAAACTTCTAAACAATTCTCCCTTTTTGTTTTATTCACTTAAGTCTATGTGGTTACCTCAAGGCTCGGGGTACCGAAACGTCCCCGAGGGCAAAATGGTAAATTTCCCCAATACTCCCTCCTAGACATTCTATCCTCCAATATATCTCCAAATATTTATTTTCATGTCCCGACAATCCCATAACACACCTAGTACCCAAATTACCCCTCAACTCACCCCGAGTCCGAATCTCAACCCCGTTGTGACTCTCTGGCTAACCGCTCCCCAAGACTGTCTCGGATGGTGCTGCACAGACATATCACATATATGTAACATTTATCACATTTATCACACTTATGCCTCTAATATCCAGACGGGGCCCACATGCACATTTAACTCAATTAAACATGCATCATTATCATATATTCACATAAATCCACATATTAGCATATCAAATCACTTATTGCCTTCCAGGCACACTAATCAAGGCCCTAAGCCTGATTAGAAAATTCGAGTCGTTACACATATAGTCTGAGATACCCCCAAATTACGTTAGGTGACATCGAACGAAAGCCAATGTGCAAATTCAAACTCCGCTACATTTTGAATAGCTCGTGCACCTCCGAACATGTTCCTATGGTTTGAGATACCCCCTAGTTATGTTAGGTGACTTCGAACGGAAGAGAATGTGCATAGTCAGATTCGCTCTATAGTGCTTTGACCATAAGCACTCGTAGCGAGTCCAAGAACACTATCGCCTATGCAGCAATTGGAATAGCTTGGGTTCCTATGGATGCACTCACATCGTCCGAGATACCCCCCAATTACGTTAGGTTACCTCGAATGGAAGCCAATATGCAAATTCAAACTCGCTCTATTGTCATTTGACAACTTCGATCATATGCACTCTTAGCGAATCCTAGAACACTATGGCCTCCGCTACATTTGAAATAGTTCAGGCACCTCCGGACATGATCTTTCAGTCTGAGATATCCCCCAATTATGTTAGGAGACCTTGAATGGAAGCCAATGTGAAAAATTGGACTCGATCTGTAGTGTTTGACCACTTTGACCATAAGCACTCGTAGCAAGTCCTAGAACACTATGGCCTCCACTACATTTTGAATAGCTTAGGCACCTCTAGACGTGTTCATATGGTCTGAGATACCCCAGAGTTACAGTAGCTGACCTCAAACGGAAGCCAATGTGCAAAGTCGAGCTTGCTCTATAGTGCTTTGACCATTTGGACCATAAGCACTCGTTGCGAGTCCTAGAACGCTATGGCCTCCACTACATTTGGAATAGCTTGGGCACCTTTGGATGATGTTAGGTGACCTTGACTTAAAGCCCATATCCTAAGTCGGGCTTGCTCTATAATTCTTTGGCTGCTTTGACCATAATTACTCGTAGCGAGTCCTAGAACACTATTGCCTTCGCTACATTTGAAATAGCTCGGGCACCTCCGGACGAATAAATATGGTCTGAGATACCCCCCAGTTATGTTAGGTGATCTTGAATGATAGCCTATGTAGAAATTCAAACTCGATTTTTAGTTCATTGATAACTTTACCCATAAGCACTCATAAAGAGTCCTAGAAAGCTATGGCCTCCGCTACATTTTGAATAACTCATGCACCTCCGAACACGTTCCTATGGTTCGACATACCCCCCAATAATGTTAGGTAACCTTGAACGGAAGACAATGTGCATAGTCGGACTCGCTCTATAGTGCTTTGACCACTTTGACCATAAGCACTAGTAGCGAGTCCAAGAAAACTATTGCCTCCCCTGAATTTGGAATAGCTCGAGCTCTTATGGATGCAGTCACATGGTCTGAGATACCCCCAATTATGTTAGTTGACCTCGAACGGAAGCCAAATATGCATATTCAAACTCGCTCTATTGTCCTTTGACAACTTTGACCGTATGCACTCTTGGCGAATCCTTGAACACTATGGCCTCCGTTACATTGGAAATAGCTCGGGCACCTCCGGACACATTCTTTTGGTATGAGATACCTTGATAACTCTACAAAATAGAGTTAGTTTACCACATTTTTTTATGTTAATTGTTGCTTAGTCTTTGAGCTTTTAAGTAATTTATTAATTTTTTTAAGTAATTTTGAATTTATTAGGTTTATTTTAATTTTATAGATTTTTGTGTATTTTTATAGTTATATTATTGTAAAATGTTATAGTTTAATTTTTTAAAATTAATATTGTTAAGTTAGGAGTAAAAAGATGCAATTTTGAGTATAAATGTTTAAGTAAATTAAATTTTATTTAATATTTTCATGGAACTTTTGTTGTATATTTTATTATTGAAAATATTTAATTTTAATTTAATTTTTGTTTGTTTTATAAAGAATTTGTTGTATTTTATTTGCTCTTGAAAATCAAGAAGAATGATGAAAAAAAGTTTCATTTTTGCGAAAAACAAAGGAAATTGGCCTTTTTCCCAGCTGAAGGCCCGCAGCCACCCTCTCGGCCCAGCCGAATTCCCCTTGCTCCCTGCACCACCGTGGGCCCGCCTGCCTCCCCAGGCCCAATGCAACTAGGCCCACCACGCCCAAATGCCCAACTATTTCTCCTCCAGCCAGCACTGCCTGGCATTCACAAGGCCCAAGCCATTTCAGGCTAAACCAGGCCCATGCCTTCACAGCCCCCCAGCCTAGCAACTTGGGCCCTTCCTCCAATACCTCCTCGACTCAGCAGCTTCCCAAGCCCAACCGAGCACCACACGATGCCTCTTGCTTTTGTCTTCAACGTGGACCGAAGCCTCCAAGCAGCATCTAAATCCTCCTGGGTCGCTAGCCTTCAGCTCGTGCCTCCCAGCCCAGGCCCACGCCTGCCTCGCTCAGGAGCCTTCAGCAGTTCAGTTGGCCCACCAACGCCACCCTGCAGGCCCAACACCCCAGCACCCTTCACGGCCTGCCTAACACCCTGCCATTTCCCTTTTTTGAGTCCAACAAAAGCATATATGTTCCCTTGTCCCCTTTGCCCAAAAATGCCATTTGTACCCAAACTTTTCTACACATTTTACCCCAAAATCATCATTACACCCTAAAATTTACCCCTATTTTCCATCTTTTTATTAATTTAATCAATTTAAATTGATTATTTTAATACTCTCATTTTGGCTATAAATATGGAATTTTCAAGACAATTTGGGGGGTGCTTGGAGAGAAATTACACTAAAATTTCTACACTTTCAAGACCACTCCATTATCTTCATCTTTTTTTTTTCTTTTTGGTCATTTTTTCTATGATTTTTTAGAGGAAAAATTTGGGGGTTCCTCCAAATTTTCCTATTTATGTTTGTAATTTTATTTTGTAATTTCTATTATAGTTATGTGCTTCTAATCTTTTTCATAAGATTATTAAGATCATGATGAAGCAACTTGTAACTAGATAATATTTATGTTGTATGTTGATTTCCCTTGTAATGCAACAAAGTTTATGGATTTTTATTCTTCATATATGTCTTTCATCTTTAATGTCTCATATTTTGGATTGTTAGATAATATGCCCTTTGTTCTTCATTTTGCAAACCATAATATTCTTTATGTAAGATGTGTCATTAAATTGTACACATCCAATGCTTAGAACAAAAATATTATGTTTTTCCTTATAAATAATGTTATTTGATTTTTTGTTGTTTCATTAGGTTGATTCACATTAAATACTTTGAAATTATACTTTTTGAAAAGTGAAGAAAAATCCTATCTTTTTGGAAGTAATTTGTGCTTAAAATTATTAATCTATTTGGAAAATGATAGCTTGACTTATTTGAACTATCACTAAAACTTGAAAATCAATATACTAATAAGTATTATTAAACATACATTTTGTGGATTCTAGTATCTTAATAATCTTTCTTTTACTACTTATTTTCAAATCATAATTAATTTACTTTTATTCTCTTAAATAGCTTTATTTTAAATCTTTTATTTTATGTTCATGACATTAAATCTCATCAATCTTTGGAGCTAGGTTAGAATTTATTAATTTTGGTTTAAAATAGTTTTCTTTTTTATTTTAGACAACTCCTTTTGGTTCGATCTCGTGCTTACACGAACACTATATTTCATATATGATTCGTGCGCTTGCGAGTTATAAATTTTTAAAACATACTCGTTTTGGGTCCATCATACTCCCCAGTTACATTAGGTGGCCTCAAACAGAAACCTATGTGAAAAGTCTGACTCGCTCTATAGTGTTTGACCACTTTGACCATAAGCACTCATAGCGAGTCCTGGAAAACTGTGGCCACCACTACATTTGGTATAGCTCGGGCACCTTCGGTCACGTTATTATTGTTTGAGAAACCCCCGAGTTACGTTAGGTGACCTCGAATGGAAGAAAATGTGCAAAATCGATCTCACTCTATAGTGCTTTGACCACTTTGACCATAAGCACTCATAGTGAGTCCTAGAACGCTATGACCTCTGCTACATTTGGAATAGCTCGGGCACCTCCAGACACATTAATATGGTCCGAGACACCGCCAGTTAGGTTAGGTGATCTAGAACGAAAGTCAATGTGGAAATTCAGACTCGCTTTATTGTTCTTCGATAACTTTGACCATAAGCACTCGTAACGAGTCCTAGAACACTATGGCCTCCGCTACATTTCAAATAGTTCGTGCACCTCCAAACGCGTTCCTATGGTCTGAGATACCACCTATTAATGTTCGGTGACTTCAAACGGAAGCCAATATGCATAGTCAGACTCGCTCTATAAGGCTTTAACCACTTTGACCATAAGCACTTCTAGCAAGTCCTAGAACAATACGGCCTCAGCTACATTTGGAATAGCTCGGGCACCTCCGGACACATTAATATGGTCAGAGATACCCCCCAGTTACATTAGGAGACCTCGAACGGAAGCTAATGTGGAAATTTGGACTCGCATTATTGTTCTTTGACAACTTTGACAATAAGCACTTGTAACGAGTCCTAGAACACTATGGCCTCTGCTATATTTCAAAAAGCTCGTACACCTCAGAACGCGTTACAATGGTTCGAGTTACCCCCAGTTACGTTATGAGACATCGAATGGAAGCCAATGTGAATAGTCAGACTCGCTCTATAGTGCTTTGACCACATTGACCATATGCACTTGCAGCGACTCCTGGAATACTATGGCCACTACTACATTTATACTAGCTCGGGCACCTTCGGATGCGTTCTTATTGTCTGAGATACATCCGATGACCTTGAACAGAAGCAATGTGTAAAGCCAAACTTGCTCTATAGAGCTTTGACCACTTTGACCATAAGAATTAATAGTGAGACCTATAACATTATGGCCTTCGATACATTTTGAATAGCTCGGGCCCCTCCAGACACTATTATATTGTTCGATGTACACCCCAGTTACGTTAGGTGACCATTACCGAAAGACAACGTGCTAATTCAGACTTGCTCTATAATGCCCTATTGTGCTAATTCAGGATTGACACACTCCAATGTGATAATTAGGGCTTGACATACCCCATAGTAATGTTAGGTGACATCGAACGGAAGACAATGTGCATAGTCGGGCTCGCTCTATAGTGCTTTGACCACATGCACTCATAGCGAGTCCTAGAATACTATAGCCTCCTCTGCATTTGGAATAGCTCAGGCTCCTATGGTGCACTCATATGGTCCGAGATACCCCCCAATTACATTAGGTGACCTCGAACGGAAGCCAATGTGAAAATTGAAACTCGCCCTCTTGTGCTTTGACAACTTTGACCATATGTACTCTTAGCGAATCCTAGAACACTATGGCCTCCTCTACATTTGAAATAGCTCGGGCACCTTATACCCTTGAGTTACATTAGGTGACCTATTACGGAAGACAATGTGAAAAGTTGGTCTCACTCTGTAGTGCGTTGGCCACTTTGACCATAAACACTCTTAGCGAGTCCTAGAACTATATGGCCTCCGCTACATTTGGAATAGCTCGGGCACCTCTGGATGCATTAATATGTTCTAAGAAAGCCCCAAGTTACGTTAGGTGCCCTCGAACGAAAGCCAATGTGGAAATTCGGACTCACTTTATAGTTCTTCGATAACATTGACCATAAGCACTTGTAACGAATCTGAGAACACTATGGCCTCCGCTACATTTTGATAAGCTCATGGACCTCCAAATGCGTTCCTATGGTCCAAGTTACACCCCAGTTACATTAGGTGACATCGAACGGAAGCCAATGTGCATAGTCAGACTTGCACTATAGTGCTTTGACCACGTTGACCATAAGCACTTTTAGAGAGTCGTAGAACAGTATGGTTACTACTACATTTGGAATAGATCAGGCACCTTCAAATGCGTTCTTATGGTCCGAGATACCCCCGAGTTACACCCGAATTACGTTAGGTGACCTTGAATGGAAGCCAATGAGCAAATTCCAACTCCCTTTATAGTGCTTTGACCACTTTGACCATAAGCACTCGTAGCGGTCCTAGAACACTATGGCCTCCGCTACATTAGGAATAGGTTGGGCACCTCTGGACGTTGTCATATTGTTTGAAAGACAATGTGCTACTTCATAGTTGCTTTATAATGCTTTAACCGCTTTGACCATAAGCACTTGTACTGACTCTTAGAACAAAATTGCCTCCGCTACATTTTGAATAGCTCGGGCACCTCCAGATGTATTCATATGGTCCGCGATACCCCCGAGTTACATTAGCTGACCTAAAACGGAAGCCAATGTGCAAAGTCAAACTTGCTCTATTGTGCTTTGACCAATTTGACCATAAGCACTCATAGCGAGTCATAGAACGCTATGGCCTTTGCTACATTTGGAATAGCTCGGGCACCTCCGGACGCATTAATATGGTCCGAGACACCCCCATTTATGTTAGGTAACCTCGAACAAAAGCCAATGTAGAAATTCATACTCGCTTTTTAGTTCTTTGATAACTCTGACCATAAGCACTCATAACGAGTCCTAGAACACTAATACAAGATCACATCCTCAATAATGAATATGGAATTTTTCTGATATTTACAAAATTATTCAAACAATATTTTAACAATCTAAATATAGCAATAATAATAAACCATTGTATTTATTTATTCCCAGAAAAATAAATGTCTTTACATGCTTTTAGGACACACTCCTAACAATCTCCCACTTGTACTTAAAGAAATTGAGGCATTTCTCTCAATCCCATATTACGTACATGACCCTCGAATTGCTTTGCTGGAAGCGTATTCATGAACGGGTCTGCCAGGTTGTGTTCTGATGCGATTTTCAGATTGGTCACATCACCTCTATGTACGATTTCTCTGACTAAGTGGTATTTGCGCTCTATATGCTTTCCCCTCTTGTGGCTTCTTGGTTCTTTAGAATTGGCCACTGCTCCACTATTGTCACAGTAAAGAACAAGTGGTTTCTCCACTTCTGGAACTACTTCCAAATCTGTGTAGAACTTTTTCAGCCAAACTGCTTCCTTAGCTGCTTCACAAGCTGCTATGTATTCAGCTTCCATGGTTGAATCAGCTATACTGGATTGCTTAATGCTTCCCAAGACAAATGCTCCACCACCAAAAGTGAATACTGACCTAGAAGTAGACTTTCTACTATCCTTGTCAGATTGAAAATCTGAGTCAGTGTATCCAGTAGGTTCGAGGTCATTACCCGAATATACTAGCATATAGTCTCTCGTTCTCCTGAGATACTTGAGAATATGTTTCACCACAATCAAGTGTTCGAAACCTGGATTTGATTGACAACGACTGACAATCCCTACTGCGTAACATATGTTAGGTCTAGTACATAACATTGCATACATTAGGCTCCCTACAGCTGATGCATAGGGATACTTTCTCATATCCTCTTGCTCTTGTGGTGTCTTTAGACACTGATCTTTGCAAAGAGTAATTCCATGTCTGGTCGGCAATTGACCCTTTTTGGAAATCTCCATAGAGAATCTTTCAAGCACTTTATCAATATAATTTTCTTGTAAAAGTGCTAGGAGTTTGTTCTTTCTATCTCTTAGAATTTTAATGCCTAGAACATAGCTCGCTTCTCCCAAATCTTTCATTTGGAATTTGTCAGCCAACCATTTCCTTACATTTGATAATGTCTCTACATCATTCCCAATGAGTAGGATATCATCAACATAAAGAACTAAGAAAACCATAATTTTTCCTTTGATGTATTTATAAACATATGCTTCGTCAACATTTTGTTCGAAACCATATGTTTTAATAGTTTCATCAAATGTTAAGTTCCAAGATCTTGATGCTTGTTTCAATCCATATATGGATTTCAACAACTTGCATACCTTTTGATCTTGATCCTTCTTTATAAACCCTTTTGGCTGTTCCATATAAATGGTTTCATCAAGGTGGCCATTCAGAAAGGCTGTCTTGACGTCCATTTGCCATATCTCATAATCATAGATGGCAGCTATGGATAAAAGTATGCGAATGGATTTAAGCATGGCCAAAGGAGAAAATGTTTCTTCATAGTCCACACCCTCTCTCTGTGTGTACCCTTTGGCCACAAGTCTTGCTTTATAGGTCTCTACCTTTCCATCTGCACCCCTTTTCTTCTTGTAGATCCATTTGCATCCAATGGAATTAACATTGTTAGGCAGATCTACAAGTTCCCAGATTGAATTAGAATACATTGATTCCATTTCTTGATTCGTGCCATCTTGCCACTTATCAACATCGGGGTCTTCCATTGCTTCTTTAAAAGTCAATGGATCGTCCTTTTCAGTATCTGATACAAGAACGTGTGCCTCATGTTCGTAGCGAATAGGTTGTCTCACAATCCTCCCACTACGACGTTGCCCTGGTTTTTCCTTTTCAGGAATTGTGGTTTCTTTGGTTGTTTTGTCATTAACTGATGAAGAAGATGGAGATGAAATATTATCTGTCATTAGTTCCTCTAAAACTACTTTGCTCTGAGGTTTAAGATCATTCATATAGTCATGTTCTAAAAAGGTTGCATTTGTCGAAACAAATACCTTTTGATCACTTGGGCTATAGAAATATCCACCTCTTGTTTCTGGAGCATAGCCCACGAATATACACACTTCAGACCTAGAATCCAGTTTTCTAGATTTAGGTCTTAGCACATGAGTAGGACAACCCCAGATACGGAAATGTCGTAAACTAGGTTTATTTCCATTCCATAGTTCCAGAGGTGTCTTTGTCACAGCTTTAGATGGAACTACATTCAAAATGTAGTTAGCCGTTTGAAGTGCATATCCCCAAAACGATAAGGGAAGTGAAGAGTAGCTTAACATAGACCTGACCATGTCCAACAGAGTCTGGTTTCTTCTCTCTGAAACTCCATTTTGTTGTGGCGTTCCAGGTGCTGTGAGTTGGGATAGAATTCCATGCTCCAGCAAGAAATCTTTGAATTCAGAATCCAAATATTCACCACAACGATCAGATCGGAGTGTTTTTAAAGATTTACCTAATTGCTTCTCAGCTAGATCTTTGAAGTTTTTAAACCTATCAAACGTTTCTGACTTCTTAAGCATTAGGTACACATGACCGTATCTAGAATAGTCATCAGTAAATGTGACAAAATATTCATAATCACCTCGAGCTTGAATGTTAATTGGACAACATACATCACTATGTATTAGCTCTAGTGGTTCTTTGGCTCTAGTTCCCTTCGAAGTGAAAGGTCGTTTAGTCAATTTTCCTTCTAAACAGGATTCACAAACCGGTAGGGTTCCAACTGTTAGTTCCCTTAGAGGTCCATCTTTAGTTAACTGGTTTATCCTATCTAGACTAATATGACCTAATCTTAAGTGCCATAGATACGTGTCATTTTCTTTAGAAACCTTTTGTCTTTTGTTACTTTGTGGAACAGCTACTTTAAACAATTCAGAATTATTGAGCGATTTTTCTATTGGATTAAGCATGTACAGTCCGTCCTTTTGTTTTGCATGACAAATATTTTTCCCATTCCTTTAAATAAAAATCATATTATTATTAAAAGAAATGCCAAATTTTTGTTCATGTAACAAAGATAAAGAAATACTATTTCTATTATTTCAAGAATAAATAGCACATTATTCAAAACTAGAAAATTGTTTTTAAAATTCAAACGGACTATTCCACATGCTTTAACTGAAACTAGCGCTCCACTTCCCACTCTCATAGTCATCTCTCCTTGCTCCAACTGCTTGCGGACTCAAGCATCTGTAAACAAGAACAAACATGGTTAGTGGAACCAGAGTCAACTATCCATGATAATTTATCTTGTTCCAGCATACAAGCTTCGAGTACAAGTAAATCTGATTTACCTTTCTTTTTCTCTTTTAGCTCGGCGAGATACTTTGGACAGTTTCTCTTCCAATGACCATCAACATTACAATGGAAACACTTTCCTTTGGGTGCCATTTGTTTGGGGTCATTGTTCTTTTTGTTCTCGGGTGCCTTGGATGACTTCTTTGCCTTTTTCGGATTGTCCTTTTTAGGTTTGTTGTCATTGTTATTGTCTTTTCTTTTCTTCTTAGAAGAAGATGGTTTTGCTTCAGCCTGACTTGAGATGGTCTTATTCAAAGTCTCAAAAGTTTGTAATTCATTCAGCAATTGTGTCATGTTAAAATCCAATTTGTTCATGACATAATTGGTTGTGAATGTAGAAAAAGCAGGAGTTAAAGACTCAAGTATAATGCTTACTTGTGTCTTTTCATCCATGACTGCTCCATGCATCTGAGCTTCATGAAGCACACTGATCATGTTCAAAACATGCTCACACACATATTGACCTTTCTTCATCTTAGCATTCATGTATGTTCTAGTCGCCTCTTGACGGCTTTGATCAGATGGGCGCCCAAACACTTCCTTAAGAGATTCTAGTATCTCAAAAGCAGTTTCCATGGATTCATGCTTTGTTCGTAAGACATCACTCATGCTTACAAGAATATAACCCTTAGCTTTGTTATTAGATTGAATCCATGCATCAAATTTGTCCCGAACATGTTTCGCGGCATTGACGCCAGGTTCTTCAGGACATTCCTCATTTAGGACAAACTTGTGGTTTTCGTTAACCAACAACAGATTCATATTTGATTTCCATTTAATGAAGTTATCACCAGTTAATTTTTCTTGTGCAATCAAAGCAGTGATGGGATTTCCAAAGATAGACATATTCTGAATAAAATAAAAAATACAAATATTATTATTATATGTAGAAAAATAAATATCAAAGTTTTCGGAAATTAAACATGATGCATGAGCACAATTAAAACACATAAAATAAAGAATAATTTCCAAGATAAAATTTTCTAACAATTAAAGTGCCGCCTTAGGGTCGGTCAAATTAATTTTAGAGAATTTATAAGACATTCTTATCTTTATTGTTTAATACTTAAAATAACTCCTTATTTTCTCTTTTAAACATTAAAGTGCCACTTAGTTTGGTCAAGTTATGATTATCCACTGCAAAAGCTTAATCATAACTTTGTGAGTGTAACCCATTATTTCAGAGTTCATGACTTAACTTAGGACATGCTGCCTTAGGATCGGTCAAGAGTAAAATACATCATTAGTTCCTATCTATGTAAGAAATACAACCTTGCTATTGATATGTCTAGACACCTTCCTTAGGGGGACGAAAACAAAGCCGTCGCGAGGCGCTATTCATATCTCACGGTGTTATATTAATAATGGAGACCATGGGTTATGTTTGAGATATCAACCCTCTCCCACTCACTATTTTGAAATAAGTGTTTTTAACCTAATTAATTCCAAATTAATTATAACATCTTTAAACCTTATGAACATAATTAAAATTGGAAAGAAAGCGAGTTTCTAGGTCCATATCCAATTTTAAATTACCAATCATGTTCATCTAAACTTTACTAAAAAAACACTTTTACAATAAAGTTGGTTTAAAGAAAATAAGTCATAAAGACTTAAAATTGGTGTGATATTTTACCAAGTTTTCAAAATAAAACTAAGTAATTTACATGCAATTGATTTCACAAAACAATTCGTATAAACACATAGGACAATCCTAATAATCATGGTTCTACTAATGAGATGCATGATTATGACTGTGTGGGTTTTCATGTATGGCATAGAATGTATGTACATGTTATCAATCACATCAATCACATGAAAATAATTATTTAAATAAATAAATAAAAAATAAATGTTGAACCAGGTGCTTTTGGGTATTTCTAATTTTACAACCACTTTATAAAATTAAAAAAATAAAATAAAACCACCTTGATCTCCATTGGGCTTCTTTACTTTACTGTCGGTAGGATATGTGTCGTTGTTGGTCCAGAATAACAATAAGAAAACAATTTTCTAATTATTTTGATTAATTAAAACAAACTTTTAAATAATCATTATTTTTATTTTTCTTTTTAATTAAAACAACTTTGAATTAAAATTAGAAACTGAAATAATTAAATAAAATCTGTTATATTTAAATTTTAAATTTTGAAATTAGATTTTTTTAAAAAAATGTTTGTTAGGATAACAAAATTATCACATTATTTAAATATCAAATTTCTAATAAATAGGATATTTAACATTTAAAATTTTAAAAAAATAACAGAATAATTTTAGAAAATAAAAAAAATTCTGGACCAGCAGGACGGGGATACGTGGCGTCAAATGGGGCTGGACTGTACGGAACCGTACAGTCCGTACGGACGTCCGTACGACGTCCCGGCAGTGGCTCGGAGGGCGGCCTCAGAGGAGCGGTGGCTGAATTCTGAATCCCAGGCTCCGTTCTGACTTTTGTGTGATCGGAATTATAATTTTATGGTGTCAAAAACCAAATAAAATTACAAAAATCCTATGCCCTTTAATGGCTTACACAATGATCTACTCATAAACACATCCTAACCCAAAAACACCATACAATTAACAATTCAACATTCCCGTGCATTCAATCACATTAAGCCATCCATTCATTCATCAAAATAAATAAATGCATAAAAGTAAACCCACATAGATTCAATATATATATATGTGAAGATGGCTCTGGTACCATTTGTTGGTTTTTATTGATCAAATCAGAGATTATACGCAGCGGAACAACAATCAAATTGTTAATTTAATCCCATAAGATTTCTAGATCTACTTTTTCACATGCATATATATATTGAATCAAAGACATGAATAGAAAAATTACCTCAGGTCCTTCCTTGCTGCTATCTTTTTGTATGGCTAAATCCTTCAGATCTCACACCAAGATCTTCCAAAATGTTCTCAGCACACAAAGAACGAGTGTGGGCTCGCTATACAAACAATAGGCAAAAAACTATTTATCAGATGTTCTCAACATGGGAGATCTGATAAAGTTTGGACCTAGGTTTTGTGAAGAACAATGACTTTTGTTTGTATTACTGTTCTCTTTCTCTGAGAGAGATTTCTAGATATTTTTCTATCCCTGAAAAGTTACGTTCTAAAAAACCGATATCCTATATTTAATATATCCAATATATTAAAATAAAATCTTAGTTATTTTAAACAATTTGAAAATAACTAATCAGTTATCAGATTTTTGTTTAAATAATAATATTTTAAGCAAATTACAATATCTCATTATTTATTTAATATTTAAATAACTAAAATTGTGGAACCTAGAAACTAATTACAGTCTCTTATGCGTGTAGCACAGTGACTGTGCACTGTGCTACACGTGTACCACATGCCAATGATGACATGTGATTTTTCCCAATTTTACTATTATTTAAATAAAAATCCCAATAATAAATTAATTCAAAATTAATTATATTTTTGTTAAATCAAATAATTAATTAATTAATTACACATAATTAAACAATAATTATGTTTGATACATAGAAAAATATTTTACTTATCACATAAGTCCTTTTGGCCCATTTTTGTATTTACCTTTGTCAGTGATTGTTTGAGCCATTCCAAGGACCATGGACCTATAACATTAAGCTCCAATAAATAAACTAAATAATTAAACTCTTTAATTATAATAGTTAATTTATTTATTCTGATATTACTCCACTATAAATTCAGAATTGCACTCTTTATGTTATAGATATATTTTTATAGAAATCTTTTCTTAAGTCGTCCATTGATATAACCATCTTACAATAGTTCAACCCTCTAATTAATTAGTTCATAAATTAGAATGGAAGATTTACCATTTTACCTTTCTAATTTACTTCTTATTCCTTAAGTACCATTAATTCACTAGTGAATAATTAATCTATAATTTAATTATAGATTTGAGCTCAAAATCATTCAGTTCCAGAATTAACCCTTAAGGGAACTAATAAACGATCTGTTAGGAAAGATTAGATTCAGTATTGTTGATACATGTTCCCAGCCATCCTTGATATTAAATCTCCAAAACAAAAGTCATTAGCCTCATTCTTTGAAGAGACCTTAACGAATGAATCAAAAGATTTAATAAACATGAACAGGAGTTCATGAACACTCAGGATTTAGGTTGATCTATAAATGATCATCAGTTATGATATGAATTACAACTTTTTATTGTTAGATGGTTTTTGGATAAAGACTTTAATTCATATCGGTCCATGTCATATATAATAATATTATATAAAGCACCTTTACCGAGATGTCTTTCCACATCAATAATCTGAATCTGGATTATTTGTATCATTATGATACTCAGTAAACCATACTTACAACTCCAATTAAAGAATTCCATAACTTTAATTTGTTGTTCTTGACTATTTTTATTCATTCATGTGATCTTAACTCTTTCGTATAATACAAGATCACATCCTCAATAATGAATATGGAATTTTTCTGATATTTACAAAATTCTTCAAACAATAATTTAACAATCTAAATATAGCAATAATAATAAACCATTGTATTTATTTATTCAGAGAAAAACAAATGTCTTTACATGCTTTTAGGTCACACTCCTAACACTTGTAACGAGTCCTAGAACACTATGGCCTCCGCTACATTTCGAATAGCTCGTGCACCTCCGAACATGTTGGTATGAGTTACCCCCCAGATACGTTAGGTGACATCGAACGGAAGCCAATCTGCATAGTCGGACTCGCTCTATATTACTTTGACCACGTTGACATAAAGCACTTGTAGCGAGTCCTAGAACACTATGGCATCCGCTACATTTGGAATAGCTTGGGCAACTCTGGACGATGTCATATCGTTCAAGATACACCCCAGTAACGTTAGGTGACCTTGACCGAAAGCCAATGTGCATACTCATGCTTGCTCTATAATGCTTTAACCGCTTTGACCATAATCACTCGTAGCTTCTTCTAGAACCCAATTTCCTCCACTACATTTGGATTAGCTTGGGCACCTCTGGACACATTAATATTGTCTGAGATACCCCCCAATTACGTTTGATGACCTTGAACAGAAGCCAATGTGGAAATTCGGACTCACTCTATAGTACTTTGACAACTTTTATCATAAGCACAAGTAATGAGTCCTAGAAAACTATGGCCTCCGCTACATTTTGAATAGCTCATGCATCTCCGAACGTGTTCTTATGTTTTGACATACCCCCCAGTTATGTTATGTAACCTCGAACGAAAGACAATGTGCATAGTCAGACTCGCTCTATAATCCTTTGACCGCTTTGACCGTAAGCACTCGTAGCGAGTCTTAGAACAATATGGCCTCTGCTACATTTGGAATAGCTCTGGCACCTTCGGATGCATTAATATGGTCCGAGATACCCCCCAGTTACATTAGGGGAACTCGATCGGAAGCCAATGTGGAAATTCAGACTTGCTCTATAGTTCTTTGACAACTTTGACCATAAGCAATTGTAACGAGTCGTACAACACTATGGCCTCTGCTACATTTTGAATATTTCGTGCACCTCCAAATGTGTTCCTATGGTCTGAGTTACCCCTAGTTACATTAGGTGACATCAAATGGAAGCCAATGTTCATTGTCGAACTCGCTCTATAGTGCTTTAACCACGTTGACCATAAGTAGTTGTAGCGAGTCCTAGAACATTGTCGCCACTACTACATTTGAAATAGCTCAAAAACCTTCAGATGCGTTCTTAAGGTCTGGGATACACCCGAATTATGTTAGGTGACCTTGAATGGAAGACAACGTGCATAGTCGGACTCACTCTATAGTGCCTTGAAAAATTTCATTATAAGCACTCGTAGTGAGTCCTAGAACACTATAGCCTTTGCTGCATTTGGAATAGCTCGGGCTCCTATGGATGCGCTCATATGGTCCGAGACACCCCCAAATTACGTTAGGAGACCTCGAACGAAAGCCAATGTGGAAATTCAAACTAGCCCAATTGTGCATTGACAACTTTGACCATATGTACTCTTTGCGAATCTAAGAGCATAATGTCCTCCGCTACATTTGAAATTGCTCGGCCATGTCCGGACCCACTCTTTTGGTCTGAGATACCCCAGTTATGTTCGATGACCTCGAACGGAAGTCAATGCAAAAAGTCGGACTCCCACTATATTTCTTTTACCACTTTGACCATAAGCACTCGTAGCGAGTCCTAGAACACTTTGGCCACTAATACATTTGGAATAGTTCAGGCTCCTTTGGACACGTTTTTATGGTCCGAGATACACCCGAGTTAAGTTAGGTGACCTTGAATGGAAGCAAATGTGAAAAGTCGAACTTGCTCTATAGTGCATTGATGACTTTGACCATAAGCACTCGTAGCGAGTCCTAGAGCACTATGGCCTCCGCTACATTTGGAAAAGCTCGGGCACCTCCAGATGCTGTCATATTGTTAAAGATACTCCCAATTACGTTAGGTGATCTTGACCGAAAGCCAATGTCCAAAGTCAGGCTCACTCTATAATGCTTTGACCATAAGCACTCATAGCGAGTCCTAGAACACTATTCCCTCCGCTACATTTGGAATAGCTCGGGAACCTCCGGACGCATTAATATGGTCTGAGATAACCCCCATTTAAGTTAGGAGACCTCAAACAGATGCCAATGTGGAAATTAAGACTCGCTCTATAGTTCTTTGACAACTTTGACCATAAGCACTCGTAACATGTACTAGAACGCTATCGCCTCAACTACATTTGGAATTCCTCGGGCACCTTCGGATGCTGTCATATTGTTTGAGATACCCCCAGTTACATTAGGTGACCTTGAACGAATGCCAATATCCTAAGTCGGTCTCCCTCTATAATTCTTCGGCTACTTTGACCATAAGCACTCGTAGTGATTCATAGAACACTATTGCCTCCGCTACATTTGGAATAGCTCGGGTACCTCAAAACAAATTATTATGGTCTGAGATACCTCCCATTTCTGTTAGGTGACCTCGAACGAAAACTAATGTGGAAATTCAGACTTACTTTTTAGTTCATTGATAGCTTTGACCGTAAGCACTCATAACGAGTCCTTGAACAATATGGCCTCCACTACATTTTGAATAGCTTGTGCACCTCCGAACACATTCCTATTGTTCGATACACCACCCAGTAATGTTAGGTGACCTTGAACGGATGACAATGTGCATAGTTGGACTCGCTCTATAGTGCTTTGACCACTTTGACCATCAGCACTCGTAGCGAGTCCAATAACACTATTGCCTCCACTGCATTTGGAATAGCTCAGGAACCTATGGATTCACTCACATGGTCCAAGAGTCCCCCAATTACGTTAGGGGACCTCAAACGGAAGCCAATATGAAAATTCATACTCACTCTATTGTCCTTTGCCAACTTTGACCATATGCACTCTCAGCGAATCCTTGAACACTGTGGCCTCCGCTACATTTGAAATAGCTCAGGCACCTCCAGACATGTTCTTTTGGTCTGAGTTACCCCCCAGTTACATTAGGTGGCCTCGAACGGAAGGGAATGTGAAAAGTGGGACTCCCTCTATAGTGGTTGACTACATTGTCTATAAGCACTCGTAGAGAGTCCTAGAATGTTATAACTCGAGCACCTTCGGTCGCATTCTTAATGTTCGAGAAACCCCCAAGATACGTTAGGTGACCTCTAATGGAAGACAATGTGCAAAGTCGGTCTCCCTCTATAGTGCTTTGACCAGTTAGACCATAAGCACTCATAGCGAGTCCTAGAATGTAATGGCCTCTACTACATTTGGAATAGTTCGGGCACCTCCGGACGTATTAATATGGTCTGAGAAACCCCCAGTTACATTTGGTAACCTCGAAGGAAAGTCAATGTGGAAATTCAGACTCGCTTTATAGTTCTTTGATAACTTTGACCATAAGCACTCGTAACGAGACGTAGAACACTATGGCCTCCGCTACATTTCAAATTGCTCGTGTACCTCCGAACATGTTCCTATGGCTCGACATACCCCCCAGTAATTTTAGGAGACCTTGAACGGAAGACAATGTGCATAGTCAGACTCGCTCTATAGTGCTTTGGCAACTTTGACCATAAGCACTCTTAGCGAGGCCTAGAACTCTACGGCCTCCGCTGCCTTTTGAATAGGTCGGGATCCTATGGATGTGCTCATATGGTTTGAGATACCACCCAATTACGTTAGGTGTCCTTGAACGGAAGCCAATGTGCAAATTCAAACTCGCCCTATTACACTTTCACAACTTTGACCATATACGGTCTTAGCGAATCCTAGAACACTATGGCCTCCGCTACCTTTGAAATTGCTCGGGCACCTCCAGACATGGTCTTTGGTATGAGATACCCCCTAGTTAAGTTAGGTGACCTCGAATGGAAGCCAATGTGAAAATTCAGACTCGCTCTATAGTGCATTGACTAATTTGACCATAAGCACTCGTAGCGAGTCTTGGAACACTGTGGCCACCTCTACATTTGGTCTAGCTCGGGCACCTTCAGTCGCATTCTTATTGTTTGAGAAAGCCCCGAGTTACGTTAGGTGACCTCGAACAGAAGAAAATGTGCCAAGTCGGTCTCACTCTGTAGTGCTTTGACCACTTTGACCATAAGCACTCATAGCGAGTCTTAGAACGCTATGGTCTCCGCTTCATTTGGAATGGCTCGGGCACCTCCAGACGCATTATATGGTCTGAGACACCCCAATTACGTTTGGTAAACTCGAACGAAAGCCAATGTGGAAATTTGGACTCGCTTTATAGTTCTTTGATAACTTTGACCCTAAGCACTCGTAACGAGTCCTAGAACAATATGGCCTCCGCTACATTTCGAATAGCTCATGCACCTCTGAACGTGTTCCTATGGTCCGAGTTACACCCTAGTTATGTTAGGGGACATCGAATGGAAGCCAATGTGCATAGCCGAACTCGCTCTATAGTGCTTTGACCACGTTGACCATAAGCACTAGTAGAGAGTCGTAGAATACTGTGGCCACTACTACATTAGGAATAGCTCGGGCACCTTCACACGCATTGTTATGGTCCAGGATACACCCGAGTTATGTTAGGTGACCTTGAACAGAAGCCAATGTGCAAATTCGAACTTGTGCACCTCCAGACATGTTCATATGGTCTGAGATACCCCTGAGATACATTAGCTGACCTCAAACGAAAGCCAATATGAAAAGTCAAACTTGCTCTATAGTTCTTTGACCAATTTGACCATAAGCACTCATAGCGAGTCATAGAACGCTATGGCCTACGCTACATTTGGAATAACTCGAGCACCTCCAAACATATTAATATGTTCTGAGACACCCCCAGTTATGTTAGGTGACCTCGAACGAAAGCCAATGTGGAAATTTGGACTCGCTTGTTATTCTTTGATAACTTTGACCATAAGCACTCGTAACGAGTCCTAGAACACTATGGCCCCCGCTACATTTTGAATAGCTCATTCACCTCCGAACAAATTCCTATGGTCCGTGATACCACCCAATAATGTTAGGTGGCGTCGAATGGAAGCCAATATGCATAGTCGGACTTGCTCTATAGTGCTTTGACTACTTTGACCATAAGCACTCGTAGTGAGTCCTGGAACAATATGGCCTCCACTACATTTGGATTAGCTCGGGCACATCCAGAATAATAAATTTTTCCTGAGATACCCCTCAGTTACATTAGGTGACCTCGAATAGAAACCAGTGTGGAAATTCGAAATCTCTCCATAGTTCTTTGACAAATTTGAGCATAAGTATCAGCTGAAGGGTCGGGTCGCTCTCTTCCATGGCGAAGCGAAAGAATCCGATTCGTAAGCCTGAAATTCTTTCTGATGAACGGTCTGAGAAGGTATCGCCTGTGGCCCAAAGGGAAGCTGTGCTTGGTTTAGAGGGAGATGATGTCGCTGAACCAGAGCATGTCAATTTGATAGAATTAGGAATGCCTAGGTCCGGGGTTTCGCTTGCTAGTGATATGGATCGACAGGGTAAGAGTGCCCAGCCTGTTAAACTTGTGGACGATGGATTGGGTACCGACATGAGGAATGCTTCTTGGGCAGATAGGAGTGGAGGAGGGGATAAGGTCACGGAAGGGGATTTTCAGTTAGAGTCCCAGCATCAATGGCAACAATTTAGATCGAGTAAGCTTTCTTTTTCTGAACCGAAACTTGAATTCACTGAGCCTATTTTTAGGAATGGGCAGAAGCTGGCTCAAGTTGATATTGAAGAAGTGAAAATCCAGTCAGCCAATTGGAGCTCTGCTGTGGTTTGCATGGTGCTTGGAGCAAATCCTCCAATGGCAGAGTTTGAAGGCTTTATAAAAAGAGTTTGGGGTCATCTAGGGATTGCCCAAATCTCTATAATGACATTGGGGCTAACTTTGGTGAAATTCAATGATGAAGCAACTAGAGATCATTTTATAGAGAATGGAGTTCTTCAATTTGATAGAAAGCCTGTCATCATTAGGCCATGGACAGGAGATCTTAGTGCTATTCGTATTATCCATTCGGTTCTGCTTTGGATTCGGCTACACGAACTTGGATTGCAGTATTGGGGCAGCAAATGTATAAGTGCTTTGGTGAGCACAATCGGCAAACCTCTTCTAGTAGATAAGTTTACTAGGGAGCATTCTCGAGTCCAGTTTGCGAGGGTTCTAGTGGAGATGGACATTACTGATAATCCACCTCAAAGTTTTCAATTTATGAATGAGCATGGCCAAATTATTGAACAAGGAATAGAGTATGAGTGGCTGCCTACTAAGTGTAAGAGTTGTCTGGGTTTGGGCATACTATGGCAAATTGTCGCAAGGAGCATAAGACTATTTGGGTGGAAAAAGAAGCTCGTTCTAAAGCTGAGATCCCTTTGGAGCAGCCAAAAGTTCCTAAGGGGCATAATGAGGAGGAACCAGGTGAGCAAGCCAGTGGGCCTAAAGTAGTAGAAAACTCAGTTCCGAATACTAGTGAGGTTACTCTTCCAGGGGAGGCCAATCCAGGTCCGGCTAAGGAGAGGAATAGGGTAGCGACTTGGAAAACTCCTAGGCGTGTTGCTAATCAGAGTAGACAGGGTCACACAGCAGGTGGTAACTCTAACCTGGTTGTAGAGACTCAAAAACAGATCAACCAGTTTGTTGTTCTTCAGGAACAGGAAAAGGGTAGTAAGATTGGACATCTTCGAGGTAGTTCATCTAATGGATAAGTTCTCTATTCTGAGTTGGAATATAAGGGGGCTGAATAGTGTGAATAAACAAAGTTCAGTCCAAGATGTGTATAGAAGGAATAAGATTGGAATTAGTGGTTTGTTGGAAACTAAATTGCATGGGAATAAAATTGGTGAGTTCATGGAGCATAAATTTCCTAATTGGGAATTTTACTCTAGTCCGGTCATAGAGGGTAGACTGTTAATAATTTGGAGGAAGGGGATAGCGAGATTGATTGTTTTGGAGGAGTCTCCTCAGCTGGTTCACTGCCAGATCAACTTGGTAGGCCACAGGAGTGTATTCCATGTCACTTTTGTCTATGGTTACAATTTAGCAGAGAATAGAAGAAGCTTATGGCATGATTTAACTCGCATATCGCTTTCAGTCAAAGCTTGGATAGTTTTAGGGGACTTTAATGCCCCTTTTTCTGGTGTAGATAGATCTGGTGGTAAACCTATTTCTAGTATCGACTTGGCTGATCCTCTAGGGTGGCTAACTAATGCTAAAATTGAGGCTCTTAAGAGTGTTGATTCTTATTTTACTTGGACAAACAACCAAGATGGCTCAGCTAGGAGCTACTCAAAGATAGATCATGTGTTAATGAATGAGGAATGGTTGGACATGTTTCCTCAGTCTTTGGCTATGTTTAAATGGGAGGTGGTCTCCGATCATTGTTCTTGTGTAGTGTCTAACATCCCCATGGAGGCTATGGGAATCAAACTATTCAGATATTATAATTTCTGGTCTGGCCATTCAGAGTTTAACCAGGTATTCTTGAGCAGTTGGAGAGCCCCTGTTAAAGTTTCTAGTTTGAGAGCAATTTATATCAGGCTTGTGAGATTGAAGCATCGGCTTAAGAAGTTTAACCGGGACTGTATTGGAGATGTAGGGTTCAATTATCAGTCGGCTATGGTGGCCTATCAAGATGCTCAATTTCAAGCCCAAGAGAATCCTCAAGATCTCAAGTTGCAAGAAGCAGTGAAGGAGAGGGCATCTGAGTTTCATCATCAAGAACAAATGTATCATAGTTTTCTTGCTCAACGTAGTAAGATAAACTGGATTAGGAAGGGAGATATGAATTCCTCATACTTTGATGCCTATTTGAAGAAGCGAAAAGTAGAGAACACAATAGTTTCTTATATTAATGATCACGGTCTGCTAATAGATGATTTTAAGGAGGTGGTGGCCCATATTGTTGATCATTTCAAGAGCCATCTTGGTAGTCCTAGTTCTGCTACTGGAACAGTTGACCTGCATTGTATAGCTTTGGGCTCTAAGCTTTCAGTTGAGCAGCAGCTCTCTCTTTTAAAACCCTTTTCCAACAAGGAAATAAGAGCTGCATTGTTTAGTATCCCTAACACTAAATCGCCTGGTCCAGATGGATATGGTTTAGGTTTCTTCAAATTTCTTTGGAAGGATATTGGTCAAGATATATGCTCAACAATCACACATGATTTCTCTACAGGCCAATTTCCTAATGAGCTTCATGAAACTACTTTGTCATTGATTCCTAAGGTTCCTAATCCAGCTAGGGCCTTAGATTACAGGCCTATTGCTTGTTGTTCGACCCTTTATAAAGTAATGGCTAAATTGTTATGTTCTCGGCTGGCAGTGGTGCTTCCTTCTCTTATTCAATCAAATCAAGGTACGTTTGTTCGAGGTAGGTCGATTGCTCATAATATAATGATTCTTCAAGATCTAATCAAGAATTATGGAAGGGTTATTACTTCTCCTCGCTGTGCAATTAAGATTGACCTTAGTAAGGCTTATGACACTGTTGACTGGCAATTTTTGGAAAATCTCTTGAAGGCTTACTATTTTCCTATGAAGTTTATTGGCTGGGTTATGACTTGTATTAGGAACACTACCTATTCTTTATTGATAAATGGTCGAGTTCAGAGTAGATTCAAGGGGGAAAAGGGCTTGCACCAAGGGGATCCTATGTCCCCTCTTCTCTTTGTGCTCATTATGGAATATATGACAAGAAGTTTTCAGTTGGCTGCCAGGTCTCCATTATTTCGGTTTCACCTTATGTGTAAGAGCCTAAAGCTTCTAAACTTGTGTTTCGCAGATGATATTATTCTGTTTTGCAAAGGCTCTCTTGCGGCTGTTAGTGTTCTTAAGGATACTCTAGGGAAGTTTAGTGAAGCTTCTGGGCTGTCAATTAATGCCAAGAAGTCTCATATCTATTTTGGAGGAGTTAGTGCAGCAGATCGAAGAGAGATAATTCAGGCCATTCAACTTCCTGAGGGGAGCTTTCCCCTTCATTATCTTGGGGTTCCTATGAGGCCAACTAAATGGAAACATGCGGACTGTGAGATTATAGTTCACAAAATAAGAACTAAACTATTTTCTTGGTCTAGCAGGCATTTATCCTACGCTGGCCGATTATTGCTCATTCTCACTGTCCTTTTTGGCTTGAGAAACTATTCGATGAATGTGTTTATATTGCCTCAAAGTATCGTCAAGGAAGTTGAGAAACTGTGTATAATGTTCCTTTGGGGGGCCTCGGGGACTCGTAGTAAACTCCATTTAGCGTCTTGGCAGCAGGTATGCCTTCCTAAGGCGTATGGAGGGCTCGGGCTTAAATATGGTTCTAGCTGGAATAGAGCGCTGCTAGCTAAATATGTTTGGGCTGTCTCTAATAAATAGGACACACTTTGGGTCAAATGGGTTCAGCATGTTTACCTGAAGGGAGTAAACTTTTGGAACTATGTTCTGAAACAGGATAGTTGCTGGTATTGGCGAAAACTCTGCCATTTAAGGAACAAGTTCAGTGAAAGAGAGGTTATTGCTGTAGGCATTTCTGGGAAATTCAAGCCGTCCAAGCTGTATAACAGCTCAATAAACAAGCACCTTGTGGCTTATAAGAACGCAGTCTGGTGTCGAACTATCCTCCCTAAGCATTGTTTCTTGTTATGGATGGTGGTCAACTCTTACCTCCTAACTAGAGATAATTTGGCTAAGTCTAACATTCTGCTGAATAGCCAATTCTGCCCAGTTTGTGAGGACCAATTAGAAAGTCATCACCATTTAATTTTTTACTACTGTTTTTCCAAGAAGGTCTTATCTTGTATTTTTTCTTGGCTTGGATTTCAAGCTTGGGCCACCAAGTTTTCCGATTGGACTGTCTGGCTCAGTGTTGGGCAAAATGATAGTTTGGACATTATTCTGACTATGGTTCTAGCAGCAGTGATATATCATATATGGAGGAATAGGAATAGATGCATTTTTATGGGTTCTCTTTGACAACTAACTGTATAGCAAAAGAAGTGATTACTTTAGTCAAATATAGATTATACAATGTTCATAGTAGGAAGGTTTTACCTCATCTCAAGCTTTTCATAAGGAAGCTTCAATGTATGTAGAGTGAGGTTTGGAACTTGGTTGGCTGTTTCTTTGATGTTGTTTGGGCGGTTTGCCCTTGTTTGTATGCTTGTTTGTTCAATGAAGTATATCTTTCTTCTTGATCAAAAAAACTTTGACCATAAGCACTCGTAACGAGTCCTATAACACTAAGGCCTCTGCTACATTTCAAATAGCTCGTGCACCTCTGAACATCTTCCTATTGTCTAAGTTACCCCCCAGTTATGTTAGGTGGCATCAAACGAAAGACAATGTGCATAGTCAAAATCGCTATATAGTGCTTTGACCACTTTGACCATGACCACTCGTAGAGAGTCTTAGAACACTGTGGCCACTACAACATTTGGAATTGCTCGGGCACCTTCAGACGTGTTCTTATGGTTCGAGATACACCCGAGTTTCGTTAGGTGACCTAGAACGGAAGCTAATGTGCAAAGTTGAACGTACTCTATAGTTCTTTGACCATAAGCACTAGTAGCGAGTCCTAGAACACTATCGCCTCCGCTACATATGGAAAAGCTCGAGCACCTTTGGATGCTGTCATATTGTTTGAGATACCCCCTGTTACGTTAGGTGACCTTGACCGAAAGCCAATGTCCTATGTTGGGCACGCTCTATAATGCTTTGACTGCTTCGACCATAAGCACTCGTAGCGAGTCCTAGAATACTATTGCCTCCGCTACATTTGGAATTGCTCAGGCACCTCCGGATGCATTAATATGGTCTGAGATATCCCCCAGTTATGTTAGGTGACCTTGACCAGAAGCCAATGTTGAAAATTAGACTCGCTTTATAGTTCTTTGACAACTTTGGCCATAAGCACATGTAACGAGTCCTAGAACAGTATGGCCTCCTCTACATTTCGAATAGCTCATCACCTCTGAACACATTCCTATGGTTCGAGATACCCCCCATAGTCCGACTCACTCTATAGTGCTTTAACCACTTTGACCATAAGCACTCGTAGCGAGTCCAAGAACTCTATCGCCTCAGCTGCATTTGGAATAGCTCGGGCTCCTATGGATGCACTCACATGGTCTGAGATACCCCCCAATTACGTTAGGTGACCTCAAACGAAAGCTAATATTCAAATTCATACTCACTCTATTGACCTTTGACAAGTTTGACCATATGAACTCTTAGTGAATCCTAGAACACTATTGCCTCTGCTACATTTGAAATTTCTCGGGCACCTCCGGACACGTTTTTTTTGGTCAGAGATACCTCCAGTTAGATTAGGTGACCTCAAACAAAAGCCAATGTCAAAAGTTAGACTTGCTCTATAGTGTTTGACCAAATTGACCATAAGCACTCATATCGAGTCCTCGAACACTGTGGCCACCACTACATTTGGTATAGCTCGGGCACCTTCGGTCGCATTCTTATTATTTGAGAACCCTCGAGTTATGTTATTTGACCTCGAACAGAAGACAATGTGAAAAGTTTATTTCAGTCTGTAGTGCTTTGAACACTTTGACCATAAGCACTCGTAGCGAGTCCTAGAATTCTGTGGCCTCCGCTACATTTGGAATAGCTCAGTCACCTCTGGACCCATTAATATTGTCCGAGACACCGGCTAGTTACGTTTGGTAACCTCAAACGAAAGTCAATGTGGAAATTTGGACTCGCTTTATAGTTCCTTGATATCTTTGACCATAAGCACTCGTAACGAGTCCTAGAACACAATGGCCTCTGCTACATTTCAAATGGCTCGTGCACCTACGAACGCATTCCTATGGCTCGACGTACCCCCAATAATTTTAGGTTACCTCGAACGGAAGACAATTGGCATAGTTGGACTCGTTCTATAGTGCTTTGACCACTTTTACCATAAGCACTCGTAGCGAGTCCTCGAACACTATAGCCTCTGAAGCATTTGGAATAGGCCGGGCTCCTATGGACGCACTCAAATGGTCTGAGATACAACCTAATTAAGTTAGGTGACCTCGAACGAAAGCTAATGTTCAAATTCAAACTCGCCCTATTGCGCTTTGACAACTTTGAGCTTATGCACTCTTAGAGAATCCTAGAACACTATGTCCTCTACTACATTTGAAATTTCTTGGGCACCTCCAGACATCTTCTTTGGTCTGAGATACCCCAGTTATGTCAGGTGACTTCGAACGGAAGCCAATGTGAAAAGTCAGGCTTACTCTATAGTGCTTTGACCACTTTGACCATAAGTGCTCGTAGTGAGTCCTAGAACACTGTTACCACCCCTACATTTGGTATAGCTTGGGCACCTTCGGACGCGTTCTTATTGTCTAAGATACGCCCGAGTTACGTTAGGTGACCTAGATCAGAAGACAATGTGCAAAGTCGGTCTCACTCTGTAGTGCTTTTACCACTATGACCATAAGCACTCGTAGCGAGTCCTAGAATGCTATGGCCTCATCTAAATTTGGAATAGCAAGGGCACCTCTGGATGCATTAATACTATCCGAGAAACCCCGCAGTTACGTTGGGTGACCTCGAACGAAAGCCAATGTGGAAATTCCGACTCGCTTTATAGTTCTTTGATAAATTTGACCATGAGTACTCGTAATGAGTCCTAGAACACTATGGCCTCCGCTACATTTCGAATAGCTTGTGCACTTCTGAACGCGTTCCTATGGTCCAAGACACCACCCAGTAATGTTAGGTGACGTCGAACGAAATCCAATACGCATAGTCGGACTCTCTCTATAGAGCTTTGACCACGCTGACCATAAGCACTTGTAGCGAGTCCTAGAACAATAAGGCCTCCACTACATTTGGAATAGCTTGGGCACCTCTGAACGCATTAATATGGTCTAAGATACCCACCCAGTTATGTTAGGTTACCTCGAATGGATGCCAATGTGCAAATTTAAACTCGCTCTATTGTCCTTTGACAAATTTGACCGTATCTAGTCTTAGCGAATCCTAGAACACTATGGCCCTGCTACATTGGAAATAACTCGGGTACCTTCGGACACGTTCTTTTGGTGTGAGATACCCCCCATTTACATTAGGGGGCCTCGAACGGAAGCCAATGTGAAAATTTGGACTCGCTCTACAGTGTTTGACCACTTTGAGCTTAAGCACTCATAGCGAGTCCTGGAACACTGTGGCCACCACTACATTTGGTATAGCTTGGGTACCTTCGATCGCATTCTTATTGTTTGAGAAACCCCTGAGTTACGTTGGGTGACCTCAAATGGAAGACAATGTGAAAAGTCAGTCTCACTCTATAGTGCTTTGACCATTACGACCATAAGCACTCATAGCGAGTCCTAGAATGCTAAGGCCTCCGCTTCATTTGGAATAGCTCGGGCACCACCGGACACATTAATATGTTCTGAGACACCCCCAGTTACGTTTGGTAACATTGAACGAAAGTCAATGGGGAAATTCAGACTCGCTTTATAGTTCATCGATAACTTTGACAATAAGTCCTCTTAACGAGTCCTAGAACACTGTGGCCTCTGCTACATTTCGAATAGCTAATGCACCTCCAAACGCGTTCCTATGGTCTGAGATACCGCCCACTAATGGTCGGATAATTCAAACGGAAGAAAATAAGCATAGTCGGACTCTCTCTATAGTTCTTTGACCACTCTTTCCATAAGCACTCGTAGCGAGTCCTAGAACAATAAGGCCTCCGCTACATTTGGAATAGCTCGGGCACCTCCAGACGCAGTAATATGGTCTGAGATACCCCCCCCCCCCCTAGTTATGTTAGGAGACCTCGAACGAAAGCCGGTGTGGAAATTTGGACTCTCTCTATTGTTCTTTTACAACTTTGACCATAAGCACTTGTAACGAGTCCTAGAACACTATGGCCTCTGCTACATTTCGAATAGATCGTATACCTCCGAACACATTACTATGGTCCAAGTTACCCCCAGTTACGTTAGGTAACATCGAAGGGAAGCCAATGTGAATAGTCGGAGTCGCTCTATATTTCTTTGACCACGTTGACCATATGCACTTGTAGCAAGTCCTAGAACATTGTGGCCACTACTACATTTTGAATAGCTCGGGCACCTTTGGATGCATTCTTATGGTTTGACATACACCCGAGTTACGTTAGGTGACCTTGAACGGAAGCCAATGTGCAAAGTCGAACTCGCTCTATAGAGCTTTAACCACTTTGACCATAAGCACTAGCAGCGAGTCCTACATCATTATGGCCTTCACTACATTTGGAATAGCCCGGGCACCTCCGAACGCTGTTATATTGTTCGAGATACAACCCTGTTATGTTATGTGACGTTAACCGAAAGCCAATGTGCTAATTCGAGCTTGCTCTATAATGTTTTGACCGCTTTGAACATAAGCACTCGCAGCGAGTCCTAAAACACAATTGCCTCCGCTAAATTTGGAATAGGTGGCACCTTCGGATGCATTAATATGGTCCGAGATACCTCCCAGTTACGTTAGGTGACCTCGAACAGTAGCCAATGTGGAAATTCGGACTCGCTCTATAGTTCTTTGACATCTTTGAACATAAGCAGTCGTAACGAGTCCTAGAACCCTATGTCCTACGCTACATTTCGAATAGCTCGTGCACCTCTGAACGCATTCCTATGTTTCGACATACTCCCCTGTAATGTTAGGTGACATCGAATGGAAGACAATGTGCATAGTCGGACTCGCTCGATAGTGCTTTGACCACTTTCACCATAAGCACTCGTAGCGATTCCTAGAACACTATAGCCTCCTCTTCATTTGGAATAGCTCAGGCTCCTATGGATGTGCTCTTATGGTTCGAGATACCCCAAAATTATGTTAGGTAACCTCGACCAAAATCCAATGTGCAAATTGAAACTCACGCTATTGTGCATTGATACTTTGACCATATGCACTCTTAGCGAATCCTAGAACATTATGGCCTCCGCTACATTTGGAATAGCCCGGGCACCTTCGGTCGTATTCTTATTGTCCGAGATACCCCCGAGATACATTTGGTGACCTCTAACAGAAGACAATGTGCAAAGTCAGTCTCACTCTATAGTGCATTGGCCACTTTGACCATAAGCACTTGTATCGAGTCCTAGAACAATATGGCCTCCGCAACATTTGGAATAGCTCGGGCACCTCCGAAAGCATAAATATGGTGCAAGAAACCCCCCAGTTATGTTAGGTGACCGTAAACGAAAGCCAATGTGGAAATTCAGACCGCTATATAGTTCTTTGATAACTTTGACCATGAGCACTCGTATCGAGTCCTAGAACACTATGGCCTCCGCTACATTTCGAATAGCTCGTGCACCTTCAAACACGTGCCTATGGTCCGAGCCAACACCCAGTAATGTTAGGTGTTGTCGAACGGAATCAAAAATGCATAGCCGGACTCGCTCTATAGTGCTTTGACCATGTTGACCATAAGCACTTGTAGCGAGTCCTAGAACAATATGGCCTCCACTACATTTGGAATAACTCGGGCACCTCCCGACGCTTTAATATGGTCCAAGAAACCCCCCAGTTACGTTAGGTGCCCTCAAATGAAAGCCAATGTAGAAATTCGAACTCACTTTATAGTTCTTCGATAACATTGACCATGAGTACTTGTAACGAGTCCTAGCACACTATGGCGTCCGCTACATTTCGAATAGCTCATGCACCTCCAAATGTGTTCCTTTGGTCCGAGTTTCTCCCCAATTATGTCAGGTGACATCGAACAGAAGCCAATGTTCATAGTTAGACTCGCTCTATAGTGCTTTGACCACGTTGACTATAAGCACTTGTAGTGAATCCTAGAACATCGTCACCACTAATACATTTAAAATAGCTCGGGCACCTTTGGATGCATTCTTAAGGTCTGAAATACACTCGAGTTACATTAGGTGACCTTGAACGGAAGACAATCTGCACAATGGGACTCGCTCTATAGTGCTTTGACCACTTTGACCATAAGCACTCGTACCGAGACCTAGAACACTATAGCCTCCGCTGCATTTGGAATAGCTCGGGCTCCTATGGATGTGCTCATATGGTCCAAGATACCCCCCAATTACGTTAGGTGACCTTGAACGGAAGCCAATGTGCAAATTCAAACTCGCCCAATTTTGCTTTGACAACTTTGACCATATGCACTCTTAGCGAATCAAAGAGCACAATGGCCTTCGCTACATTTGAAATTTCTCGGGCACGTACGGACTCATTCTTTTGGTCTGAGATACTCCCCAGTTATGTTTGGTGACCTCGAACGGAAGCCACTGCGAAAAGTCAGACTCTCTCTATAGTGCTCTGACCAATTTAAAAAATAAGCACTCGTAGCGAGTCCTAGAACACTGTGGCCACCACTACATTCGGTATAGCTCGGGCACCTTCAGTCGCGTTCTTATTGTTCGAGACAGCCCCGAGTTACGTTAGGTTACCTCGAACGGAAGATAATGTGCAAAGTCGATCTCACTCTGTAGTGCTTCGACCACTTTGGCGATAAGAACTTGTAGCGAGTCCTAGAACACTATGGCCTCCGCTACATTTGGAATAACTAGGGGACCTCTGGACGCATTAATATTGTTCGAGAAACCCCCAGTTATGTTACGTGAGGTCGAACGAAAGCCAATGTAGAAATTGGGACTCGCTTTATAGTTCTTTGATAACTTTAATTAAAAGATCTCATAACCAGTCCTAGAACACTATAGCCTCCGCTACATTTCGAATAGCTCGTGCACTTCCGAACCCATTCCTACGGTTCGAGATACCACCCACTAATGTTAGGTGACGTCGAATGGAAGCCAATATGCATAGTCGGAGTCGCTCTATAGTGCTTTGACCACTTTGACCATAAGCACTTGTAGCGAGTCCTAGAACAATATGTCCTCCACTTTGAAATAGCTCAGGCACCGCTGGATGCATTAATATGGTCCGAGATACACCTCCAGTTACGTTAGGTGACCATAAATGGAAGCTAATGTTGAAATTCGAACTCACTCTATAGTTCTTTGACAACTTTGACCATAAGCATTCGTATCGAGTCCTAGAACACTATGGCCTCCGATACATTTCGAATAGCTCGTACACCTCCAAACGCGTTCCTATGGTCCGAGTTACCCGCAGTTATGTTAGGTGACATCGAATGGAAGCCAATGTGCAAAGTCGGACTCACTCTATAGTTGTTTGACCACTTTGACCATAATCACTCATAGCGAGTCCTAGAACATTGTGGCCTCTACTACATTTGGAATAGCCCATGCTCCTTTGGATGCGTTCTTCTGGTCTGAGATACACCTGAGTTACATTAGGTGACCATGAACGGAAGCCCATGTGCAAAGTTGAACTCGCTCTATAGTGCATTGACCACTTTGACCTTAAGCGTTCGTAGCGAGTCCTATAACACTGTGGCCTCTTCTACATTTGGAATAGCTTGGGCTCCTATGGATGTGCTCATATTGTCTGAGATACCCCCCAATTCCGTTAGGTGACCTCGACCGAAAGAAAATGTGTTATATTGCTTTGACCGCTTTGACCAAAAGCACTCGCAGCGATTCCTAGAACACTATTGCCTTCGCTATATTTTGAATAGCTTGAGCACCTTCGGACGCGTTAATATGGTCCGAGATACCACCTAGTTATGTTAGGAGACCTCGAACATAAGCCAATAAAGAAATTCGGACTCGCTCTATAGTTCTGTGGTGACTTAGACCATAAGCACTCGTAACGAGTCCTAGAACACTATGGCCTCCTCTACATTTCACATTGCTCGGGCACCTCTGAATGCATTCCTCTGCTTTGACATACCCTCCAGTTGTGTTAGATGACCTCGAATGGAAGACAATGTGCAAAGTCAGACTCGCTCTATAGCGCTTTGACCACTTTGACCATAAGCACTTGTAGCGAGTCCTAGAACACTATCGCCTCCGCTGCATTTGTAATAGCTCAGGCTCCTATGGATGTGTTCATATGGTCTGAGACACCCCCCAATTACGTTAGGTGACCTCGAATGGAAGCCAATGTGAAAATTCAAACTCGCTCGATTACGCTTTTACAACTTTGACCATATGCACTCTTAGCAAATCCTAGAACACTATGATCTTTGCTACATTTGTAATAGCTCGGGCACCTCCGGACACATTCTTTTGGTCTGAGACACCACCCATATACTTTAGGTGACCTTGAACGGAAGCCAATGTCAAAAGTCAAACTCTCTCTATAGTGCTTGGACAAATTTGACCATAAGCACTCGTAGCGAGTCCTAGAACTCTATGGCCATCGCTACATTTGGAATAGCTTGGGCACCTCTAGATGCATTCATATGGTTCGAGATACCCTCCAGTTACTTTAGGGTACCCTTACAAGAAAGCCAATGCGCAAAGACGGACTCGCTCTATAATGCGTTGACCACATTGACCATAAGCACTCGTATCAACTCGTAGAACACTTTAGCCATCGTTACATTTAGAATAGCACTGGCACCTCCTGACGTGTTCATAGGGTCCGAGATACGCCCGTATTATGTTAGGTGACCTCGAATGGAAGCCAATGTGCAAAGACGGACTCGCTCTATAGTGTTTTGACCATTTTTACATTAAGCACTCGTAGAGAGTCCTAGAAGACTATAGCCTCCGCTACATTTGGAATAGCTCAAGCACCTTCGTTCGCATTCATATTGTCAAGGAAGCCAATGTTCAAATTTGGACTCGCTCTATAGTGCTTTGACCACATTGACTGTAAGAACTCGTAGTGAGTCCTAGAACACTATGGCATCTGCTACATTTGGAGTAGCTGAGACAGCTCAGCAATCATTTATATGATTTGAGATACCCACTAGTTACAATAGGTTTCCTCGAACAGAAGCCAATGTGCAAAGTCAGACTCACGCTATATTTCTTTGACCACAAGCACTACATTAGATGACCTCGAATGGAAGCCAATGTGCAAAGTCGAATTCCCTAGATAGTGGATTGGGCACTTTGTCCATAAGCACTGGTAAAGAGTCCTAGAACACTATGGCCTATGCTACATTTGGAATTTCTCGAGCACATCTAAATGCGTTCATATTGTCCGAGATACCCCCCAGTTACATTGGATTACCTTGAATGAAAGCCAATGTGCAAAGTCGAACTCGCTATACAGTGGTTTGATCTCTTTGTCCAAAAGCACTCGTAGCGAGTCCTAGAACAGATTAGCCTTTGATATATTTTTAATAGCTCGAGCATCGTTGTTCGCATTCTTATGGTTCGAGATATCCCTCAGATAAGTTAGGTGACTTCGAACAGAAGTCATTGTGCAAAGTAGGACTCGCTCTATAGTACTTTGACCACTTTAACCTTAAGCACTAGTAGCGATTCCTAGAATACTGTGGCCACCACTACATTTGGAATAGCTCAGGCACCTCCGAACGCGTTCTTATGGTCTGAGATATGCCCTGAGTTGCATTAGATGACCTCGATTGGATGCCAGCGTGAAAAGTCGAACTCGCTATATAGTGCTTTGATCACTTTGTGCAAAAGCATTCGTAGCGAGTCCTAGAACACAATGTCTTTCACTACATATTGAATAGGTCATGCACCGTCAAACACATTCTTATGGTTCAAGATACCCCTCAGCTACATTAGGTGACCTCAAATAGAAGATAATGTGCAATGTTCAACTCACTCTATAGTGCTTTGACAACTTTGGCCATAAGCACTTGTAGTGAGTCCTAGAACACTATGGCCTCTGCTACATTTTGAGTAGCTTGGGCACCTTGGGACGCATTCATATGATATGAGATATCCCCCAGTTACATTAAATGACCTCGAACGGAAGCCAATGTACAAAGTCAGACACGCTCTATAGTGCATTGAACACTTTGACCATAAGCACTCTTATTGAGTCCTAGATCACTATGGCCTCCACTACATTTGGAAAAGCTCGAGCACCTCCATATGTGTTCTTATGGTTTGATACACCCCCTAGTTACGTTAGGTTACCTCGCACAGAAGCCAATGTGCAAAGCCAGAATCACTCTATACTGTTGTGACCACTTTGACCATAAGCACTCGTAGCGAGCCCTAGAACACTTTGGCCTCCGCTACATTTGGAATAGCTTGGGCACCTACGAACATGTTGTAATGGTCTGAGATACCACCCCAGTTACATTTGGTAACCTCGAATGGAAGCCAATGTGCAAATTTGGACTCACTCTATAGTTCATTGAGCACTTTGACCATAATCACTTGTAGCTAGTCCTAGAACACTATGGCCACACTACATTTGGAATAGCTCGGGCATCTCTGGACGCCTTCATATGGTCTGAGATACGCCCCAGTTATGTTCAGTAACCTCGAACATAAGCCAATGTGCAAAGTAATACTCACTCTATTAGTGCTTTGACCACTTTAACCATAAGCACTCGTAGCGACTCGTAGAACTCTATGGCCACCACTACATTTGGAGTATATCGGGCACCATCGGATGCGTTCTTATGTTCTGACATACTCGTGAGTTATGTTAGGTGACCTCGAGCAGAAGCCAAGGTGCAAAGTCAGACTCCCTCTACAGGTCTTTGACTAGTTTGATAATAAGCATTCGTAGCGCGCCCAAGAACACTATGGCCTGCGCTACATTTGAAATTTCTCGGGCACCTCCAAAAGCATTCATATGGATGGAGATTTCCCCCAGTTACGTTAGGTGACCTTGATCGAAAGCCAATGTTCAAAGTCGTACTCGCTCTATAATGGTTTGACCACTTTGACATTAAGCACTCGTATCGAATCCTAGAACACTATGGGTTGCGCTACATTTAGAGTAGCTCGGGCACCTCCGGACGCATTCAAATTGTCCGAGATGCCCAACAACGACGTTAGGTGACCTCGAACAGAAGCCAATGTGCAAAGTCAGACTCGCTCTATAGTTCTTTGACAATAAGCACTCGAAGCGAGTACAAGAACACTATGGCCTCGGCTACATTTGAAATAGCTCAGGCACCTCTATACGCATTCTTATGGTATGAGATATCCCCTACTTACGTTAGGTGACTTTGAACGGAAGCCATTTTGCAAAGTTGGACTCACTCTATAGTATTTTGATCATTATGACCTTAATCTCTCATATCGATTCATAGAACATTATGGCCTCCCTACATTTGGAATCGCTTAGGCACCTCCGGACGCGTTCATATGGCCTGAGATACCCCCCAGTTATGTTAGGTGACCTTGAACGAAAGCCAATGTGAAAAATCAGACTTGCATTAAAGTGCTTTGACCACGTTGATCATAAGCATGCGTAGTGAGTCCTCAGACATTATGGCCTCCACTACATGTAGAATAGCAGGGGAACTTCCGAACATTATGTTATATGACCTCGAACAAAATCCAATGTGAAAAATTAGGCTCGCTCTATTGTGCTTTGACCTCATTGACCATATGCACTTGTAAAGAGTCCTAGAACACTATGGCCTTCGCTACATTTTGAATAGCTCAGGAACCTCCAGACGTGTTCATATTGTCCGAGATACCCCCGAGTTACACTAGGTGACCTCGAACGGAAGCCAATGTGCAAAGTAGGAATTGCTCTATCGTGCTTTGACCACCTTGACCATAAGCACTCGTAAGGAGTCCTAGAACGCCATGACATCCGCAACATTTGGAATAGCCCAGGGACATCCATGTGTGTTCATATTATCCGCAACACCCCTAGTGATGTTAGGTGACCTCGAACAGAAGCCAATGTGCAAGGTTATACTCGCTCTATAATGTTTCGATCACTATGAACGTAAGCTCTCGTTGCGAGTCATAGAACATTATGGCCTCCGCTACATTTGGAATCCCTCGGGCACCTCCTGACGAGTTCATAGGGCCCGAGATACCCCCCAGGTACTTAGGTGACCTCGAACTAAAGCCAATGTGGAAATTCAGACTCGCTCAATACTGCTATGACCACCTTGACCATAAGCACTCATAGGGAGTCCTAGAACACTATGGCCTTCGCTACATTTGGAATAGCTTGGGCACCTCCAGACGCTTTCATATGGTCTGAGATTCCCCTAGTTACGTTAGGTGACTTCGAACGGAAGCCAATGTGTGAATTTAGACTTGCTCTATAGTGCTTTGACAACTTTGACCATAAGCACTCGTAGAGAGTCCTAGAACACTTTGGCCTCCACTACATTTGGAATAGGTTGAGCACCTCCAAACGCATTCATATGGGTCGAGATACACCCCAGTTAAGTCACATGACCTTGAATGGAAGCCAATGTGCAAATTCAGACTCGCTTTATAGTCTTTGAAAACTTTGACAGGAAACACTCATAGAGAGTCCTAGAACACTATGGACTCTGCTAAAATAGGAATAGATCGAGATCCTCTGTAGGTGTTCTAATGGTTCAAGTTACTCCCCAGTTACGTTACATGACCTCGAACGGAAGACAATGTGCAAAGTTAGAATTGTTCTATAGGGCTTTGACCACTTCGCCCATAAGCACTCGTACTGAGTCCTAGAACACTATGGTGTCCGCTACATTTAGAATAGCTCGGACATCCCCAGATGCATTCTTATGGTCTGAGATACCCCCTAGTTACCTTAGGTGACCTCGAACGGGAACCAATGTTTAATGCCGGACTCACGCTATAGTGTTTTGACTACTTTGACCAAGTACTCGTAGCGAGTCCTAGAATACTATGGCCTCTGCTACATTTGGAATAGGTCAGGCACCTACAGACGCGCTCATATGGTCCGAGTTACCCCATAATTACGTTAGATGACCTCGAACGGAATCCAATGTGCAAATTCAAACTTTCCCCATAGTGTTTTGACCACTTTGACCATACACACTCGTAGCGAGTCCTAGGACACTATAGCGTCCGCTACATTAGGAATAGCTCGGGTACCTTCGGACGCATTGTTATGGTCCGAGATACTCTCCAGTTATGTTAATGGACCTCGAATGGAAGCCAATATGCAAAGTCAGACTCGCATTAAAGTGCTTTGACCACATTGACCATAAGCACTCATAGCGAGTCCTAGAACATTATGGCCTCCACTACATTTAGATTGTAGGGGCTCTTCCAGATACATTCATATGGTATGAGATACCCCACAGTAATGTTATATGACCTCGAACAAAATCCAAAGTGAAAAATTAGACTCTCTCTATAGTGCTTTGACCACTTTGACCATAGGCACTCGTAAAGAGTCCTAAAACACTATGGCCTTCGCTACATTTTGAATAGCTAAAGAACCTCACCACATGTTCATATTGTCTGAGATACCCCCGAGTTACATTAGGTGACCTCAAACGGAAGCCAATGTGCAAAGTCAGAATTTCTCTATAGTGCTTTAACCACTTTGACCATAAGCACTTGTAAGGAGTCCTAGAATGCTATGACATCCGCAACATTTGGAATAGCCCAGTCACGTCCATACGCATTCATATTTTCCACAACACCCCTAGTGGCGATAGGTTACCTTCAACGGAAGCCAATGTGCAAAGTTAGACTCACTCTATAGTGTTTCAAACATTATGACCTTAAGCTCTCGTAGCGAGTCATAGAACATGATGGCCTCCGCTACATTTTCAATCGCTCAGGCACCTTCGAACAAGTCCATATGGCCCCAGATACCCCCCACATACATTTGTTGACCTCGAACTGAAGCCAATGTGGAAATTCGGACTCGCTCTGTACTGCTATTACCACCTTGATCATAAGCACTCGTAGGGAGTCCTAGAACACCACGGCCTCTGCTACATTTGGAATAGCTCAGGCACCTCCAGACGCTTTCATATGGTCCGAGATTGCCCTAGTTACGTTAGGTGACCTCGAACGGAAGCCAATGTGTGAATTCAGACTTGCTCTATAGTGCTTTGACAACTTTGATCGTAAACACTTGTAGCAAGTCCTAGAATACTTTGGTCGCCGCTACATTTGGAATGGGTCAGACACCTCTAAACGCATTCATATGGGCCAAGATACACCCCAGTTATGTTACATGACCTTGAGCGGATGCCAATGTGCAAATTCAGTCTTGCTTTATAGTCCTTTGAAAACTTTGACAAGAAGAACTCATTGAGAGTCCTAGAACACTATGGACTTTGCTAAAATTGGAATAGATTGAGATCCTCCGTAGGCGTTCTAATAGTTCAAGTTACCCCCAATTTATGTTACACGGCCTCGAACGGAAGACAATGTGCAAAGTTAGAATTGTTCTATAGTTTTTTGACCAATTCGCCCATAAGCACTCGTACCGCTTCCTAGAACACTATGTTGTCCGCTACATTTAGAATAGCTCGGACATCCCTAGACGCATTCTTATGGTATGAGAAACCCCCTAGCTACGTTAGGTGACCTCGAACGGGACCCAATGTTCAATGTCGTACTCTCGCTATATTATTTTGACCACTTTGACCATAAGTACTCGTAGCGAGTCCTAGAATACTATGGCCTCCGGTACATTTGGAATAGGTTAGGCACATACAGACGCACTCATATGGTCCAAGTCACCCCTTAATTATGTTAGATGACCTCGAACGGAATTCAATTTTTAAATTCAAACTTGCTCTACATTATTTTGACCACATTGACCATACACACTCGTAGTGAGTCCTAGAACACTATCGCCTCCACTACATTTGGAATAGCTCGGGTACCCCAGAATGCGTTCTTATGGTCTGAGATACTCTCCAATTATGTTAGTGGACCTCGAATGGAAGATAATGTTCTAAGTCAAACTTGCATTAAAGTGCTTTGACCACTTTGACCATACGCACTCATAGCGAGTCCTAGAACACTATGGCCTCCACTACATTTAGAATAGCAGGGGCACTTTCAGTCGCATTCATATGGTATGAGATACCCCCCAGTTATGATATATGACCTCGAACAAAATCCACTATGAAAAATTAGACTCAATCAATAGTGCTTTGACCACTTTGACAATAAGCACTCGTAAAGAGTCCAACGACACTGTGGCTGTCGCAACATTTTGAATAGTTCAGGAACCTCCAGATGTGTTCATATTGTCAGAGATACCCTAGAGTTACATTAGGTGACCTCGAACGGATGCCAATGTGCAAAGTCGGTATTGCTCTATAGTGCTTTGGCCACTTTGACAATAAGCACTCGTAGCGAGTCCTAGAACGCTATGGCATCTGCAACATTTGGAATAGCCCGGGCATGTCCTTATGTGTTAATATTAACTGGAACATCCTACTGATGTTAGGTAACCTTGAACGGAAGCCAATGTGCAAAGTTAGACTCGCTCTATAGTGTTTTGATCACTATGACCTTAAGCTCTTGTAGCGAGTCATAGAACATTATTGCCTCCACTACATTTGGAATCGCTCAGGCACCACTGAATGCATTCATATGGCCCGAGATACCCCCCAGGTACGTTAGGTGAACTCAAACTGAAGCCAATGTAGAAATTCAGACTCGCTCTTTATTGCTTTGACCACTTTGACTGTAAGCTCTCGTCGGGACACTACAAGAAATCTGATCTTTACCTACCAATATTTTACCTACCAATATATATTGGTAGGGAAAGTAATGTTTTGCCTACCAATATTTATTGGTAGATAATATTAGTAGGTAAATGCTAGTCCATTATACTATATTTCGGAACATACCTTTACCTACCAATAATATCAGTAGGTAATGATCTTTACCTACGTATATTATGGAGGGAAATTTTTTAACCATTCCCGCTCAATTTTTCCCCCATTTTCTATTTTCATTATATTATTTTATTATTATAAATGCTTATTTGGAAGCTTATGTGGAGTAAATAATTTGATTTTTCCTACATATTTTGTACCTACCAATATTTATTGGTAGGTAAATGAACGCTTTACCTACCAATATTTTTGGGATTAGTAATATTTATAGGTGATGGTGTTGACAATTATTATTGAATTATTTATGCTAGCTACCAATAAATTTGTAGGTAAATAGATTTGTCTACAAAAAAAATTCCGGAGTCCTAGAACACTATGGCCTCCGCTACATTTGGAATAGCTCAGGCGCCTCCAGACGCTTTCATATGGTTCTAGATTCTGCTAGTTACGTTAGGTGACCTAGAACGGAAGCCAATGTGCGAATATGGATTTACACTATAATGCTTTGACAACTTTGACCATAAGCACTCGTAGCGAGTCCTAGAACACTTTGCCCTTTGCTACATATGGAATAGGTTGGGCACCTCCAGACGCTTTCATATGGGTTGAGATACACCCCAATTAAGTTACGTGACCTTGAACGGAAGCCAATGTGCAAAGTCAGACACACTTTATAGTGCTTTGAGAACTTTGACAATAAGCACTCATAGCGAGTCCTAGAACACTATGGACTCAGCTAAATTTGGAATAGATCGAGCACCTCCGAGGGCATTCTAATGGACCGAGATACTCCCAGTTATGTTACATGATCTCGAATGGAAGACAATGTGCAAAGTTAGAATTGGTCTATAGTGCTTTGACCACTTTTCCCATAAGCACTTGTACCGAGTCCTAGAACACTATGGTGTTCGCTATTTGGAATTGCTCGGGAACCCCTAGATGCATTCTAATGGTCTTAGATAACCCCTAGTTACGTTAGTTGATCTCGAACGAAACCCAATGTTCAAAGTTGGACTCACGCTATAGTGTTTTTACCACTTTGACCATAAGTACTTGTAGCGAGTCCTAGAATACTATAGCCTCTACTACATTTGGAATAGGTCAGGAAACTATAGACACACTCATATGGTCCGAGTTACTGCTCAATTACATTAGATGACCTCGAACAAAATCCAATGTGGTAATTAAAACTTGCTCTATAGTGTTTTGACCACTTTGACCTTACACACTGGTAGCGAGTCCTAGAACACCATAGCCTCCGCTACATTTGGAATAGCTATTGTACCTCTTGACGCAGTCTTATGGACCAAGATACTCTCTAGTTATGTTAGTTGACCGCTAATGGAAGCCAATGTCCAAAGTCAGACTCGCATTAAAGTGCTTTGACCACTATGACCATAAGCACTCATAGTGAGTCCTAGAACACTATGGCCTCCACTACATTTATAATAGCAGGGGCACTTCTGAAAGCATTCATATGGAATGAGATACCCCCCCAGTTATGTTATATGACCTCGAACTATATCCAATGTGCAAAATTAGCCTCGCTCTATAGTGTTTTGACCACTTTGACCATAAGCGCTCGTAAAGAGTCCTAGAACTTTTTGGCCTTTGCTACATTTTGAATAGCTCAGGAACTTCCATACGTGTTCATATTGTCCGAGATACCCCTGAGTCACATTAGGTGACCACGAACGAAAGTTAACGTTCAAAGTCGGAATTGCTCTATAGTGCTTTGATCTCTTTGACATTAAGCACCCGTAGCGAGTCCTAGAACGCTATGGCATCCGTAACATTTGGAATTGCCCGGGAAGGTCCATACACATTCATATTATCTACAACATTCCTAGTGACGTTAGGTGACCTTGAATGGAAGCCAATGTGCAAAGTTAGACTCACTCTATAGTGTTTTGATCACTATGACCTTAAGCTCTCATTGCGAGTCATAGAACATTATGGCCTTTGCTACATATGGAATCGCTCGGGTCCCTCCTGACGCATTCATATGGCCCAAGATACAACCAAGGTACGTTAGGTGACCTCAAACTGAATCCAATGTGGAAATTAGGACTCTCTCCATTGTGCCTTGACCACTTTGACTGTAAGAACTCATAGGGAGTCCTAGAACACTATGGCTTCCTCTACATTTGGAATAGCTCGGGTACCTCCAGATGCTTTCATATGGTTCTAGATTCTGCTAGATATGTTAGGTGACCTCAAATGGAAGCCAGTGTACGAATTCAGACTCGCTTTATAGTGCTTTGATAACTTTGACCATAAGCACTCGTAGCGAGTCCTAGAACACTTTGGCCTCTGCTACATTTGGAATAGGTCGGAAACCTCCAGGCGCATTCATATGGGCCGAGATACAGCCCAGTTAAGTTATGTGATCTTGAATGGAAGCCAATGTGCAAATTCAGACACGCTTTATAGTGCTTTGACAACTTTGACAATAAGCACTCATAGCGAGTCCTAGAACACTATGGAGTCTACTAAATTTGGAATAGATCGAGCACCTCCGAAGGCATTCAAATGGATCAAGATACCCCCAGCTACATTACGTGACCTCGAATGGAAGACAATGTGCAAAGTTAGAATTGCTCTATAGTGCTTTGACCACATTGCCCATAAGCACTCGTACCGAGTCCTAGAACACTATGGTGTCCGCTACATTTGGAATTGCTCGGGCACCCCCAGATACATTCTTATTGTCTGAGATACCCCCTAGTTACGTTAGGTAACCTTGAACGGAACCTAATGTTCAAAGTTGGACTCGCGCTATAGTGTTTTGGCCACTTTGACCATAAGTACTCGTAGGGAGTCCTAGAATCCTATGGCCTCTGCTACATTGGCATAGGTCAGGTGCCTACAGACGTACTCATATAGTTTGAGTGACCCCTTAATTACATTAGATGACCTCGAACGGAATCCAAAGTGGAAATTCAAACTCGCTCTATAGTGTTTTGACCACTTTGACCATATGCACTAGCAGCAAGTCCTAGAACACCATCGCCTCCGCTACATTTGGAATAGCTCGGGTACCTCCGAGTGCATTGTTATGGTCCAAGATACTCTCCAGTTATGTTAGTGGACCTCGAATGGAAGCCAATAAGTAAAGTCGGACTCGCATTAAAGTGTTTTGATCACTTTGACCATAAGCACTCGTAGTGAGTCCTAGAACACTATGGCCTCCACTATATTTAGAATAGCAGGGGCACTTCCAGACCCATTCTTTGAGCTTAAGGTTTCTTTTCGATAAGTCTCCTCTTGGTGGTTTAGTTCTATTCTTTCGATCTCTTTTCTTTAGTAATACTCACTAGTCTTGTTGTTGGTTTTAAGAGTGTTCCAAATACCGTCCTTGTTCTCAAATATCCTGGTATTGGTAAGGAAAATAGGATAGAATTTTATACGTTTATATGATATGTTATGCTTATGTTATATTATATTATGTTATGTTATGTTATCTTTTTTTTACATTATGTATAGTATATAGTCCTTGGGCATGTGAATTCTCTAGCTAGCAAGCCCCAATAATTTATGGGCATATGACTTGCTTGGCTAGCAAGCCCCACAAATCTATGGGCATATGACTTGCTTAGTTAATAAGCCCCAAGAGGTATGATGGCCATTGTAGTTTATAGAATATATGTTTTATAGTACATGTTTATGATATAGTTCTATGTATATGTTTATATGTGTTAGTAGATTTTTTTTCCTTGCTAGGCATTAGGCTCATTCCTTTATTTTTATGTATGTAGGAAAATAGATAGGGTGACAAAAGGATTCTTGGTAGCTTGGTTTGTGTATTAAGGATGAAGGGATTCGATGGACTGCATGAACGATTCGAGGATGATGTTATTTTTAGTATCTTTAAATTATTTTTCTTTATGTATTTTCCACACTTAGCTTTGTAAACAATTTCCTTTAGTTTAAAGTTATGTTTTGTTTTAAAAACACTGGGATCCCATATCATTCATTTATGTATTTCAATATTTACTTTGGAATTTTTAATAAAGTTAGGATTATTTCTTATGTATGTTTTTCTCAAAAATAGTGGCTATGTCTAGTAGTTTTAATGTTCCAAGGTCTTAGAATTAGTTGGGTCATTACAAATATACTCTGATCATAAGCAATGTATTCTCAACCAAAGAAAAATTGAACAACATTAAGTAATATAATCAGTTACCATTTCACAAGTAGCAAGAGCATGACAATCTTTATTTTTAGGACCTCGGGCAGTCCTCATGATGTCCCAAATAAAGGCCTTATTGACCAAGAGGTCAACATCTTCCAAGAACCAGTGCTTGCCTCTTGTTTTGCAGATGACTGGAACCACCATCTGCATATTAAGTTTAACCCGAAACCAATTAATAAAAAATACCATTGGATAAAGAGTATGTTTAAAAAGTATGTAAAGGTTGGCCTATTTGGAAAGAAAACTTACATGCTCGGTTGTTTTGAGATTTCCATAAAACAATTTATTCCAATTTTCCTTCGTTGCCCATGTGCTAAAAGAATATGGAACATCCAGATTAATATGCTTTTAAAATCAATTTCGTCAGATAGTTTGCATACATGAAAGAATTGAAAAAAAAAACACCGAATAACGATGTGGTTGACTAACCAAAACCCGACACGACATGAACCAGTAAGTACCTACTCCCTCTGCTGCATTTTGTCGTTCCTTTAATGTAAGGATGTGTGCATAGCAGCTAATGATCTACAGGTAACAAAGATCCAATCAATGTATAATATGAATTTTAAAGATTAGTATAAACACATAAATATAATTTATTAGTGAGATCCTCTTACCGTATCCCGAACCTCCATCTTCGGAAGCAAGGTGGAAAAGTCATCATGAAACAGCACAAGATTATCAAATTTTACAAGAGCATGGTTGTCAATAGAAAGACAAAGAATGTCGTTACCTATAAAATAATTACATTGGTTAAGTTTAATAAAACCATGGGTATACTACAAGGAATACTTACTACTTATCGAACCCCTTTCCCATGACAAACATGGTCAACCGAAACTCTTCTTCAGTGTGTGCAGTTCTCATAGAAAATGACCCCACAACGTTTCCTTTGCTTGTTTTGAATTTATTCTCTAACTTCTTGTACGGAGAGGTTGTAACAAAATTACTAAACTTCACTTGGAAAATATTCTTTTTTCTTGGAGGTGTGACATGCTCATCGGCATCTATAGTCATTTTGTCGATGGATTTTGGGTTTCGAAATACCAACTCAAATTGAGTAGTTATAGGAATTTTCTCATTGCTATCTAAGCTTTGAGCGTCCTCATTTAATTCTTCTTTATCATAATCTGGGACATCCTGTATATTTTACAAAACAAATTGCACATTAAAATGACATCTGGTGCAATGTCATGATCTAACTCTTATCTTCAAAACTCTTAGTCCATGATTTGAGAAAAAGCAAAGTGAACATCTTTAGAGTATTAAAATATACATATATAAAGGAAGTGTGTTTATTTCAATTATGGAAGACAACGGGATTAACTTTAAAGAGAAGAAAAAATAATGACTTAACTACAAATAATGTAAATTGAATAAATATAAATAAACTAGGGCCTTGAGTTTGACCAGTTAATTCATGTGGATAATCAGATATAATTAACAATTATTTCACCAATAATGCATTATCCTTAATAAAGGCAATTAGGTTGGATACTAATTGATAAAATAATTTAAAAATACCTTTGCCAGCAGTGTCTCTATTTTAGACTCAGAACCATCGACTTCCAATCCATCATCGGATGCAAATGGTTCCTTGACGGCCTCCGCTGGCTCAATATCACTCCGCTTCTTCTCTGGAAGAGCTCCCAAAACGTCTTTTACAATATTTTTGCTCGGATTGACAATTTCCCTTCAAATTTGTTGGGAAGTCTCTTCTTGGAATACGCCAGTTGATTTCTTCATTGCAGCATTGGCTACATAAATTATCTCCTTCATCTTTTCATCTCACAGACGTATTTCATCCCTAAGGATGCAGTTGCAGCAGGTGTTGTTTTGGCGAGACCCAAATTGGTTGGAGGATGTGGTCATGTTGTTTACTGGGACAGTGGGTTGCCTCAGGATCATTGGCTTCCATAGAGGAATCTGCCAAATATTTATAACACATTTAACTAACATTTTTAACATCCTTAGGGGAAAACTAAGAAATCAGTAAGCACTATAATAGTTAAAAAGTTCTCTATTTACCTTGTTACCATTATAACCCCTGACCTTTGAGACAAATGACCCCAAAATTGTCTCGTTGGCATTTTCAATAAGTAAGCAGAAGTCCATGGCGTGGGGCATAGGCATGCTTCCATTTTATATGATTCCATTAGAACAGCTACAAAAAAAACAGGGAGTTAAGTTGAAGCAACACCAAATTTCATAAAGCAAAACATGCTAATGGTTGAGAAATTATAACCTGATGAAAAAAGGTGCATCATGGGAGGTAGCGATAACCATTTCTGTCCTTGTTTTTGGCAGCCTTCTTCTGAGTGCCATGGAGGCCTATAACACTATCGTGGAGGAATTGTACAACGGAAGAGGACCAGTTGAGCTTCTTAATTTTTCCAATATCTTGGAGCAAATTTACGTACTCCTTCCAAAAAAGGTTCCATAACTGGGTACCAAAAATGTGCCCATCGCAACGAGCATAAATCGTGTAACGAAATATATGTCGACACGATCAGATTTGATGGCTTTCTTCATCAAGTATCGGCATCTGGTCTACTTATCAGTGTGTATTTCTTCATAAATGTTATGCTCATCATCATTGATAGGGTCAAAGTATATCTCTTGGCCCCCATATTTGATTCCTATAATTCCTTCGAATGCCTCCACTGTTATAGAGTACCTAACTCCATCAAACTTGAGTTCGAAATTGTCAATGTCCATATTGTTGTACGAGTACCATATCAGCCCACCCTGACACTAAGGGACATACGTAAACAGCAGGGAACCAAATCCAATTTCTCTACTAACTTGCTTTGGTTTTGAGTCATACTCCTCACGAGCTTCACTAATTTCTCCACTTGACAACGACAGCAAACTGTGTCGTACATTTTCTACTTGTCTTGCATAGTGCAATCTTTAATGGGGTTACTTTGTTGGCTTCACCACTTTCTTTCTTTAGTGACTACTTTACCAGCCATCTAATCATTTCCTCAACAGACACCATCTCATCTACATCGTCCTGCCATTTAAAAAACATGGGTCAGTTTAGTGGACAATGAACCCCCTAACAACCACGATATTTATAAAAAACTATTTTATGTTAGTGTATGGCTTACCTCAGGTTGAGATGGAGTTTCTCCTTTACCCTTATCATTTTCCTTTGTCCACTTAACATTGGACTCTCCAGATTCTCCAACCTTCCTTTTTCTTGATGACATCTAATTGGATTGATTCAAAATCAAATCGGAACAGTGTTACTTCCCAAGAAATTTACTATGTTTTTAAGCAATGAATTATCAAGCAAAGATAAATTGAACTTCATTAAGCAATATACTCTTGCCATAAGCAATCATTTATCAACTAAAATAAACTTTAACATATATATATTATACATCACATAAAAAAAGTAGTAGAGTTATGCCTACAATATTCGTAAACAATACAGAGAGATGATGATATAGATATAAGTAGGTGACTACAAACTTCAAGTTCTAACAAAGATCAACCCTTAAACTTCAAGCTCAAAATCAAAACATACTATAAATCTTTGAACATTTGCTTCATTGACAAGTAACACAAATGTTGAAAATAGGTATAGGATTAGAAGTTACACAGTATAAGGCAATTATATTTTATCAGAAAGAGAAGCACATATTAGTAATTTACAGATGAGTTATACCATTAAGAATGTTTTGGACTATAATTAGAACATGTATGCTATGTCTTTGCCTAAATAAGAATCCTTAATCTTAACTGATGCAAAGTATATATATATTGACTAATATATTGAAGGTGATTCAATAGCCACTACACAACAATTTAGAAAACCAAATTTAAATCTCGTAATCTTTTTAATTCAATTTGAAAGTACAAAAGTATCAAGTATTAGATCACAAATGGTATCAATGCTCTCTGGTTGCATGTAGTGGTATTAATCTAAAAGTAAGTAACGCCATGTCTCTTGTACTTATAAAATGTTAAATATTCAGGTCCTAAAATATTTATTTTTTACATGTAAACCAATTTTCATCAATAATAATCTAATATTTCTTGTATGGTGTATTTTTTTATTTATCCACTTCACAAATAACTTTTCGTTTTTAAATAAAAACTAAGAATAATGCTATAAGGCACCATATAAAGCTAAACACCAATTAAATTAACTTACATTAATAATGGTTTAGTTTAAAATTTGGCTCAAGTAGTATTATTTAAATATTAAAATAATTAATATTAATTACTCATAAAATGCTGTCTCATATATCGTTGGACATCATATGATACCTAGCAGTGCTATCAAAAACTATTACGAAAATGCTTAATATCAAAACTAATTCAGAAATAATATAATGTCAATTATCTATTTATTTTTAAAAATAATTTATCAATATGTATTTAGTATTATTCTTGATATTATGTCAAAATTAGGTTGCACCTTAGTCCTTTCATCTGGTAATGTTATAAAATCTTCTCTGACCATAAAAGAATCCAATCAGTTGAAACATAGAGACAAAGACAAGTCATATATATACTCTGACCATAAGCAATGTATTCTCAATCAAAGAAACATTAAACATTATCATGCAATATAATCTGTTATGGAGCTATTGTCAAAGAAAATTAATAGCTTGCCAAGACAATTACTAAATTCTGTTCCAACATTACTATACTTTTCAACAATAATCATCATCAAATGACTCTAACGCTTTATGAAAGGGTAGACAAATTTATATATAGGACATTCCAATCAATTTATCAAACACAAGCAATGCATTCTCAACCCAAAATAAATTTTTTTAATCAAATGTTTGTATTCTATTTTCAAACCCAAGAAAGGAAAAAATAAAGACACACCGATCACACCATGCGTAAATAAAATCACTTAACAGAGAAAAAATAAAGAAAATGATATCTCACCTTAATAGATTATTACTCGAGCTTGATTTTTGAGGAATCCCCTTTCACCTTAACAATGATCTCTTTTCCTCACGAAACTTGAAACTCGAAATGGTGCATGAAGAACTACACTCACGAAAAAAAATCAAATTAAATAAATCAAACTACTTATATAAATTATTTATTATATACTGAACTTAAAATCCTTAACTTTGGAAATAACTCACGAAAAAAAAACCTACTTTACTAATAATGATATAAAGAAATAAAAATTTGAATGTAATGCCCCGAATCCTCCGATGTGGTCTAATGGCAGGATTAGTAGGTCGGGAGGGCCATAACTGTTTAATTATGCCATTAAATGATAATATGCATGTTTATAAGAATTATATTATAATATGATGTTATATGCATGCATGTGGGTCCACATTTGAGTATTATGATATTTTTATAATTTGGCCCGTTAAAGGTATATTTGTATATTTGGGTCCATATCGTGATTTGTGAATGAGATCCCATTATTATGGAGATATATTTGAGCTATTCATCATGAGACGGTCCTATATAATGGATTAGCAGTTTTGTCATAACGGGGTCAATTATTGGGTAATAGGAATGTTATTTTATGATAAATTGGGAGTAATTGAGATCAGGACGAAATTCTGGAAGTTTTGACTATAATATCCCCGGGGAGGTTTTTGGGACCCCGAGCACTAGGTTTTATTTGAGGTTACCTAAGCTTGAAGTAGCTTTTCAGATAGAACGTATGTTAGAAAACCTCTCATTCTTTCCCGTTAGTTCATTTTTACCGTTCGAAGCCTTTTCGAAGAAATCTCGAGTTCTAGGAGTCAGAATCAAGCGAGGATTGAGGCATAGCGATCCTAGGAAAGATTAGAAGCTTCTTGAGTGAAGTATATGACAGAAAACAACCCAATCGAAGGTAATCTAAGTTTAAAGTTTTGAGTTTTTAGAGTTTCTAAGGTTTGAATTGGATTTTGTGAACCGTTGAGTTTTTGGTTTGATTGAGCCTTGGGTTTTGATGGTTTTGGGCCATTGGGAAGCTTGGGAACTTTGATTTGATGATTTGGTAATGTTTAGGCATGATTTTTGAGGCCTTGGGATGTTGGAGAACGGATTTGGGCATGTTCTGGGTTGGGGGTCGCGGCCCTGTTCTTGGAGTGCTGCGGCCCTAGCTCGAAGAAGCAGGTGGGGGAAATTGCCTTTGCTGGGCGTCGCGGCCCTTGACGTAGGGCACCGTGGCCCTTGTTTTAGAGGGGACTGGGGGTCACGGCCCGAGGTGCCAGGGTCGCAGTCCTTGAGCAGGGTTGAGCCCGTTTGTGTGTTTTGACCCCGGGAACATAGTTTTAGGCCTCGGGATTATTCCTACTACTTAGATTAGTTTGGATTGATGTCTCGGAGGCTAGATTTTGGTATGGGAACCTATTTTGATCATTTTTATTGATGATGTCCCGTGTTTGGTATTGACTAGGTGACAGCTAAAGGACTAAAAGTTGATCGTTCTCAAGGGCTGCTCCTTAATTCATTCTAGCTCGAATCTGAGGTAAGAAAATTGCACCCTGTGTATATATGACATGCGTGATTATTATTAAGTCATGTTGATTGATTAATGTGGACATGGATTGCATATTAAATGCTAGTGAATGTTGCTTACTTGTATATGGCACTGACTAGTCAGGGATACTGACCTAAGAGTCAGAAACGGCATAAGCGTCCTGAACACAGGGCCAAATGAAGATTAGATCTAATCGATATTAGCATTGAATGGCTCTAAGGCATTAATACTGGATCAACCCTAAGGTCGATGAGACTTATAAGCACTTGGCTATTCTAAGACTAGTTACTCAAAGCCAGGGCCTAAGGTCCAGTTGACCGCTTGTCACATGGCTAGGGAACGATGTTCCAGAGTTATGACTCTGTGGTCATGAGGAAGGTTATGTTGGTGATCAGTCACCATGCAGCTATCCTGTTTAAGCTAATGAAAGGTTCACTTACCTGTTAAGCCCCGGTGACCCTATCTTCACAAGGCTGAAGGGAGCTATTCCCAATTTAGTGACATTTGCGACTTTCACCTGTCTGTTTTGGACTGATAATCCTGAATGATTATTATGATCATTGTTGATATTATATCATGCTATATTGTGTTTTCTTGCTGGGCCTCGGCTCATGGGTGCTATGTGGTGCAGGTAAAGGGAAAGAAAAGCTCACCCAGCCTTGAGTGGAGACCTTAGGTGGTGATGTGTACACATGCGGCCGCTTGACCACGATGGCCAAGGAGTTCTCAGAGGAACTAGGGGGTTTACCCTATTTTTCCTCTTAGGTCGGCGGGTTTGTAAATTTGTAATAGTAGTGACTATTTTGAGTTGTAAATAACTTGTAAAAGTTTTGATAAGCTCATGAGCAGTTATATAGTTAATAAAATATATCCTTTCCTTTTTATTTTTTTTCCACCTTAACCTGTTAACAACACTTAGAACACGTTTTAACCAAAGGACTCGGGTAACGGGTCAAATTTTCGGTTCACCGTTCACCGTAACTGTTCTAGGGTAACCAGGGCATTATAACTTGGTATCAGAGCATTCCAAGGTTAGGGTTTCTGTAGACAGGCTGGGCATGTACACACATCACTGAAGTCAAGATCGACTCATGGTTTGGTAACTATTTATGTAGTTATATGTATAACTACTTAAATATGGTATATATGCTTTACCTGTATGCATGAGACACTATGATAAACCTGTGCCCTGAATTATTATATCCTCAGCTAGAGTGTGCTAATTAGTACTGAGATTGTTGGAACATACTTATAAGTATGATTGATGGTGAACTATTATGTGATACATGTTGGGTGCTAAATGCTATAAACATGTATCTGCTTGTATACATATTGTATGACTGTGGAATGTGATAATTGTCTGCTTGTTGATGCACCGTAAGGCGACAAGAGGTTTAGTTATTACCACTTGACTGGCCGTATTGATCAATATTTCAGCAAGGTATTAGATAAGAATGAATCCAGGGCAGACAGATTCTTCAGCTGACCAGAGTGATCAGGGCCAGAATAATAATAATAGCCAGGGTCAGGAAAATGACCAGTCACAGATTCCACAACCAGCTCCTGTAAACTGGCAGCAGATAGTGAGTGATCTGCAGGCTACATTATTAAGACAGGGAGAAGAGCATCGTCTCCTGAAACAGAGGCAAGCGCCTGCAGTGGCCAGTGCATCAGAGGCACCTCCTGTGTCGGTGCCAGCAGCTGGGCAGCTTCCTGAGGTTGGAAATAAATGTGAGCCTCTCTATGAAAGGTTTAGAAAGCAACAACCTCCAGTATTTGAGGGCAGTGCAGATCCTGCCAAGGCAGAGCAGTGGATGAGTATGATTACCACTATCCTTTATTTTATGAGGGTAACTGGTAATGAGAGGGTGGCCTGTGCCACTTATATGTTTCGGGAAGATGCCCAGATTTTGTGGGAGGTTATTACCCAGAAAAAGAATGTTAATGCTCTGACTTGGGAAGAGTTTCAAACTCTATTCAATGAAAAATATTATAACGATGCTATCAGGCTAGCGAAGGCCGAGGAGTTCATTAGGCTACTTCAGGGAAATTTATCAGTCACTGAGTATGCCTTGAAATTTGATCGTTTGGCAAAGTTTGCCATGGAGCTGGTGCCCATTGATGGGACCAGGAGAGAGAGATTTTTGCAGGGGCTACAACCCAGATTAGCCAGTGATGTATGTATCACCACTGTGGCTGGGGCTACTACCTATGTACAGGTGGTTGAGAAAGCACTCACAGCTGAGAGTGCAGAGAATAGGATCTGGCGTGATAGTGCAACCAGGACGGATTTCAGGAGGGCAGGTCCTTCATTTGTGGGTTCTGGTAGGGGTGTAGGCCCCAGTGAGCAGAAGAGGAAGGTTCCTGACACCTTCCCAGTTCCAAGTACTGATAGGCGGCCCCATGGTATTTCTATGGGTCGTCCAGGTGGAAGTGAAGCCTGGAAGTCTTATCCTGAGTGCCCTAGATGCAAGAGACATCACTTGGGAGAGTGTAGGGCAAAGGCCTGCTTCTCATGTGGATCAGTAGGTCATCTTAAAAAGGATTGCCCTAAGGCAAGGAAAGAAGAACCCAGAAAGGCAGACAGCTCGGCCCCAGCTCGAGTGTTCGCATTGACTCAAGCAGAAGCTGAGGCTTCTCCCTCAGTTGTTACAGGCCAACTTCTTAGTGCTGGAACCCCTTATAATGTGTTGATTGATTTTGTTGCTACACATTCTTTTGTTGCTAGTAGTATTATTGATAGACTATGTAGACCCTATGATTTTTATGTTGTGGGGTTTGGAACTTTGTTACCCACTAGAGAGTTAATGGTATCCAGGAGATGGGTCAGATCTTTGCCAGTGACAGTAGAAGGCAGAGAGTTATCAGTGGATTTGATAGAGTTGGTTATGACTGACTTTGATATGATATTGGGTATGGATTGGTTGGCAAAGTATGGGGCAACCATTGATTGCAGAAGGAAGATGGTCACCTTTGAGCCTGAAGGTGGGGATCCTTTTGTATTTGTTGGTGCTGTGCATGGACCTCGCATTCCTATGATTTATGTATTGAGGGCTAGGGATTTATTGCAAGGAGGTTGCATTGGATTCTTAGCCAGTGTGGTTGATACCACTCAGGTCGTGCCAGTGAGACCAGAAGATACCAAACCTGTATGTGAGTTTCTGGATGTGTTTCCAGAAGATTTGCCAGGGTTGCCACCGCACAGAGAAATTGAGTTCGTTATAGAACTGGCACCAGGGGCGGAGCCAGTGTCTAGAGTGCCTTACAGAATGGCCCCAGCTGAGTTGAAAGAATTAAAGGTACAGTTGCAAGAGCTGTTAGATTTGGGTTTTATCAGATCTAGTTTCTCACCTTGGGGTGCGCCAGTTCTGTTTGTAAGGAAGAAGGATGATTCTTTGAGAATGTGTATTAATTACAGAGAACTGAATAAGCTGACAATTAAGAATTAGTATCCTTTGCCAATGATAGATGATCTGTTTGATCAGTTGCAAGGTAAGAAGGTATTCTCAAAGATCGACATTCATTCTGGTTATCATCAGTTGAGGGTCAAGGAAGGAGACATACCGAAGACTGCTTTTCATACCAGGTATGGGCATTATGAGTTCGTAGTTATGTCATTTGGATTAACTAATGCCCCTGCTTCGTTTATGGATCTGATGAACAAAATGTTCAAGGATTATCTGGACCAGTTTATGATCATCTTCATCGATAATATTCTGGTATATTCTCAGTCTGAGTCAGAACATGAGCAGCATTTGAGGTTGGTTCTACAAAGACTGAGGGAACACAGACTGTTTGCTAAGTTCAAGATATGTGAGTTCTAGTCATCTCAGGTATCCTTTCTTGGGCACATTGTCAGTAAGGAGGGGATTAAGGTAGATCCATCGAAGATTGAAGAGGTCAAAGATTGGACAAGGCCAAAGAATGATTCAGAGTTTAGAAGTTTCCTTGGATTGGCAGGTTATTATAGGCAGTTCGTGGAAGGGTTCTCAAAGATTGCTACTGCATTGACTGAGTTGACAGGCAAGAGTCAGAAATTTGTGTGGTCAGATAAGTGTGAGAACAGCTTCCAAGAACTGAAGCAAAGATTGATTACAGCTCCAATTCTGAGTCTTCCGATAGATCAGGAGAATTTTTTGATTTTCTGCGATGCTTCTCATCAGGGTTTGGGCTATGTTTTGATGCAATCAGAGAAGGTAATTGCTTATGCTTCTCATCAGTTGAAGGAGTATGAAAAGAGATATCTCACTCATGATTTAGAGTTAGCAGCTGTTGTCTTTACTTTAAAGATATGGAGGCACAATCTTTATGGAGAGAAGTGTGAGATTTATACAGACCACAAGAGCCTGAAATACTTCTTCACTCAGAAAGATTTAAATATGAGACAAAGGCGTTGGCTGGAGTTGGTAAAAGATTATGATTGTGAGATTCTGTATCACCCAGGAAAAGCCAACGTGGTAGCTAATGCTTTAAGCCGGAAGGGTCCAGGACAGATTCATGGTATGAGGCTGATAGCCAGAGAGTTAGCAGATGACATGACCAGAGCTGGTATAGAGTTGCTGGTAGGCCAGTTGGCTAATATTACGCTACAGTCTATGCCGTTGGAGAGAATTAAGGAGGGTCAGCCGAGTGATCCACAGCTGGTCAAGACTAGAGAGGATGTTCTGGCTAGAGCATCCAGAGATTATACAGTATCTGAGTTAGGGTTGCTGAGGTACAAAGGGCGGATATGTGTTCTGCTAGACACTGCTTTGAGGCGAGAGATTCTAGATGAATCTCATACTACACCTTACTCTTTGCATCCAGGCACCACAAAGATGTATCAGGATGTGAGATCGTTGTATTGGTGGCCGGGGATGAAGAGAGATGTAGTTGAGTATGTGGCTAAGTTCTTGACATGTCAATAGGTCAAGGCTGAGCATCAGAGGCCGGAAGGGTTATTGCAGCCTCTAGTTATCCCAGAGTGGAAGTGGGAAGACATCACGATGGATTTCGTGGTGGGCTTACCCAGGACTGTTGGTCAGCATGATTCTATTTGGGTGATAGTGGATTGCTACACCAAGTCAGCTCACTTTCTGCCAGTGAGGACTACTTATACAGTTGACCGGTATGCAGATCTCTATGTGAGAGAGATCGTGCGCCTCCATGGAGCACCTAGGTCGATCGTGTCGGATCGGAACCATACTTTTACTTCCAAGTTCTGGGGAAGTTTGCAGAAGGCCATGGGGACACAGTTGAAATTCAGTACAACTTATCATCCTCAGACAGATGGGCAATCTGAGAGGACGATCCAGATTCTGGAAGACATGCTGAGAGCATGTGTGCTGGACTTTGGTGGATCTTGGAGTAAGTATCTGCCTTTGATAGAGTTCTCCTACAACAACAGTTATCAGTCTACCATTGGAGTTGCACCTTATGAGATGTTGTATGGTAGGAAGTGCAGATCTCCCATTCATTGGGATGAGACAGGTGAAAGGAGATACTTGGGTCCTGAGGCAGTTCAGAGGACTAGTAAGGCCATTGAGAAGATTAGAGCTTGAATGCTTGCTTCTCAGAGTAGGCAGAAGAGCTATGTAGATCCCAAGCACAGGAACGTGGAGTTCCAAGTGCGAGACTATGTCTTCCTTAGAGTCTCGCCTTGGAAATGGGTGAGAAGGTTTGGGAAGAAGGGCAAGCTGAGCCCCCAATTTGTAGGTCCATTTGAGATCCCGGAGAGGATTGGTCAGGTGGCTTATAGATTGGCTTTGCCTACGGCGTTGTTTGTCGTGCATAATGTGTTCCATGTATAAGCTCTTCGGAGATATGTATCTGAAGTGAATCATATTCTGAGTTATGAAGATCTGGAGCTTGAGCCACATCTCTCCTTTGAGGAGCATCTAGTTTAGATACTTGACAGAAAAGATAAGGTCCTCAGGAATTATATGATACCTTTGGTTAAGGTGTTGTGGAGGAACAACAAGGTCGAGGAAGCGACCTGGGAGCTGGAGTCAGATATGTGGAGTCAGTATCCTGAGCTGTTCAGGTAAATTTCGAGGACGAAATTTCTGCAAGGAGGGGATAGTTGTAATTCCCCGAATCCTCCAATGTGGTTTAATGGCAGGATTAGTAGGCCGGGAGGGCCATAACTATTTAATTATGCCATTAAATGATAATATGCATGTTTATATGAATTATATTATAATATGATGTTATATGCATGCATGTGGGTCCACATTTGAGTATTATGATATTTTGATAATTTGGCCCGTTAAGGGTATATTTGTATATTTGGGTGCATATTGTGATTTGTGAATGAGATCCCATTATTATGGAGATATATTCGAGCTATTCGGCATGAGACGGTCCTAAATAATGGATTAGCGGTTTTGTCATAACACGGTCAATTATTAGGTAATAGGAATGTTATTTGATGATAAATTGGGAGTTATTGAGATTAGGACGAAATTCGGGAAGTTTTGACTATAATATCCCCGGGGAGGTTTTTGGGACCCCGAGCACTAAGTTTTGTTTGAGGTTACTTAAGCTTGAAGTAGCTTTTCAAATAGAACGTACGTTAGAAAACCTCTCGTTCTTTCTCGTTAGTTCATTTTTGCCGTTCGAAGCCTTTTCGAAGAAATCTCGAGTTCCAGGAGTCAGAATCAAGCGAGGATCGAGGCATAGCGATCCTAGGAAAGATCAGAAGCTTCTTAACCGAAGGATTTGATGGAAAATAACCCAATCGAAGGTAATCTAAGTTTAAAGTTTTGAGGTTTTAGAGTTTCTAAGCTTTGAATTGGATTTTGTGAACCGTTGAGTTTTTGGTTTGATTGAGCCTTGGGTTTTGATGTTTTTGGGCCATTGGGAAGCTTGGGAACTTTGATTTGATGATTTGGTAATGTTTAGGCATGATTTTGGAGGCCTTGGGATGTTGGAGAATGAGTTTGGGCATGTTCTGGGTTGGGGGTCGCGGCCCTGTTCTTGGAGTGTCGCGGCCTTAGCTCGAAGAAGTAGGTGGGAGAAATTGCCTTTTCTGGGCACCACAGCCCTTGATGTAGGGCACCGCGACCCTTGTTTCAGAGGGGACTGGGGGTCGCAGCCCAAGGTGCCAGGGCCGCAGCCCTTGAGCAGGGTTGAGCCCGTTTGTGTGTTTTGACCCCGGGAACATAGTTTTAGGCCTCGAGATTGTTCCTACTACTTGGATTAGTTTGGATTGATGTCCCGGAGGCTAGATTTGGGTTTGGGAACCTATGTTGATCATTTTTATTGATGATGTCCCGTGTTTGGTTATGACTAGGTGACCGCTAAAGGACTAAAAGATAATCGTTCTCAAGGGTCGTTCCTTTATTCATTCTAGCTCGAATCTGAGGTAAGAAAACTGCACCCGGTGTATATATGACTTGCGTGATTATTATTAAGGCATGTTGATTGATGAATGTGGACATGGATTGCATATTAAATGCTAGTGAATGTTGCTTACTTGTATATGGCACTGACTAGTCAGGGATACTGACCTAAGAGTCAGAAACGGCATAAGCGTCCTGAACGCGGGGCCGAATGAAGATTAGATCTAATCGATATTAGCATTGAATGGCTCTAAGGCATTAATGCTGGATCGACCCTAAGGTCGATGAAACTTATAAGCGCTTGGCTAGTCTAAGACTAGTTACTCAGAGCCAGGGCCTAAGGCCCAGGTGACCGCCTGTCACATGGCTAGGGAACGATGTTCCAGGGTTATAACTCTATGGTCATGAGGAAGGTTATGTTGGTGACCAGTCACCATGCACCTATCATGTTTAAGCTAATGAAAGGTTCACTTACTTGTTAAGCCCCGGTGACCCTATCGTCACAAGGCTGAAGGGAGATATTCCCAATTTAGTGACTTTTGCGACTGTCACCTGTCTATTTTGGACTGATAGTCCTGAATGATTATTATGGTCATTGTTGATATTATATCATGCTATATTGTTTTTTCTTACTGGACCTCGGCTCATGGGTGCTATGTGGTGTAGGTAAAGGGAAAGAAAAGCTCACCCAGCCTTGAGTGGAGACCTTAGGTGGTGATGTGTACATATGCGGCCGCTTGACCACCACGGCCAAGGAGTTCTCAAAGGAACTAGGGGGTTTACCCTATTTTGCCGCTTAGGTCGGCGAGTTTGTAAATTTGTATCAGTAGTGACTATTTTGAGTTGTAAATAACTTGTAAACATTTTGATAAGCTCATGAGCAGTTATATACTTAATAAAATATATCCTTTCATTTTTATTGTTTTCCCACCTTAACTTGTTAATAACACTTAGAACACGTTTTAACCAAAGGACTCGGGTAGCGGGTCAAATTTTCGGTTCACCGTTCACCGTAACTGTTCTGGGGTAACCAGGGCGGTACATTGAAACAAAAGACCATGACATTGATGATGATGATGATGATGATGATCGAAGGAACAAAGTGTTAGTAAAAACTTATACAAGATCTTTATTTATTTTCATGTAGATCTAATATTAAACAAATTAATATGAGATAACCTAGAATATGTTTCTAAAATTTAATTCAAAGAGAAATAATTATAAGAATACTAACAGTATACGCAGCAGAATGAATGAGTCATTCCTTCAGTTTCTCTAACCCTTGTATCCTTTCTGTCGCAGAGTATTACCAAGAAATTGAACCGATCTTCGATTTTCTTCACAGTCTTCCAAATTATCCTTATAATCATGAGATAGATACAGAGAGAAGAAGAGAAAATAACAAAGAGGCTTAGGAAAGGACTTGTGTTTAGAGAGAATCTAAAAACTTTCAGAAATCTGACTTGTGACTTGTCTTTAAGCACTCACTTTAGAGACTCAATTAGGCCACTTAATTTAATTAAAAAATCAATAAAATAATAGCCAATTAACAGCCCTAGGTCAAAATTATCATGGGCTTTAGGCCCGTGAAATTTCCCATTTGATTATAAGCCCATTGGACTTAAAATCAAGGACTGTATTATTTTCTATTGATTTAATTAATTAAATAATTATTTAAATCCTTTATCAAATTAATTATTTATAATTTAAACTTATTTATTAATTTAGATAATAATTTATCTTAATTAATAAATCTTACCTAATTTCTCTTTTCTTCTCTAAATTACATAACTTTATGAAACTATCCAAAATTGACTTGGTCAACTTTGATAATTCTAATTGATAATTAAATCAATTAATTGAGACTATCTAGATGATTTTATCCGATGTACAATGGGGACCATGGGCCTATAAAATCAAGCTCAAATAAGTTATCATAAATCTAACAAATAAATATACTAACTTATTAATTCTTCGTGACTCCACTAAAGACTCGAAATTGCACTCTTGAATTCATAGAACGCTCTATAACAAATATAGAGACGCTATTAATTAACCATTGTTACAACCATAATTGTCACTCAATCCTCTATAAACGATCTAGAATGAGATGGGACTAAAATACTGTTTTACCGCTCATTGTGTTTTATCCTTAAAACACTTAGTTCCTTGTAAATGATATTTCAGTAAACTAATTTAATTACTGAAATGAGATATCTATCATTTAACACCTTGAACCAAACTAAAAGAAACCATCATATCACTTCTTCATCAGAAGCTATAGATGTTCATATCTATGATTAACACTCTCACTCAATTATACTACCGAGTTCCCAAGATGTAAGTATGGGCTAGTCCGTAGGGTAAGCTGGTAACGAACAAGTCAAAGAACTCAAATAATACAATCAGTTAGAATACTAACCACTTAGAATTGAGATTGAATTGACCAATGGTCGCCTATATGATATGACTAGAATAGATAATAACGGTATGCTTACTTATCTTATCAAATGTCAATATCGGTCATGTCTGATGTAAGAAATACATCCAATCTTATCTACTTTGCTAATGTTCAGGAAAGAACATAACACCGCAATGTGTATGTAGATCATATCGTAGATTGGCATGCCAGTGTAAATCTTGTGCACTCTCTAATCTTAGGACTAACTTATTTTGAACAAATAATCATATTTATATTCCACTGTGATTAAGTCACTATAAATACGATTAGCTATATGCTCTGGATTTAATAGAAGTTTATATTAAACAAATAATCATGGAAAATAAAACATGTGAGCAAAGTGATTTACCAGTTCAAAAAAATGATTTCTATTCTTTTATTGATAATAAATGAGATTACAGAGAAATTGGGTTTTAATTAGGATTAAAAACCCCAACAAACTCCCACTTGCACTAATTGAAACTAATGCCTTAATTCTACTAATCCCATTTCCTTGATGTGTTTATCAAATGTAGCTTCTGGTAGTGTCCTTGTAAACAGATCTGCAAGATTGTCTTCAGTTGCAATCTTCATAACCTTCACATCTCCCCTGGCTATATATTCTCGAATAATGTGATACTTTTTTTCTATATGCTTACTCCTCTTGTGACTTCTAAGTTCTTTCGAGTTGGTTATTGCTCTTGTATTGTCACAAAACAACACAAGCGGTTTGTCCATTTCTGGAATAACATCAAGATTCGAATAGAACTTCTTTAGCCAGACTATTTCCTTAACTTCTTCTGACGCGACTATGTACTCAGCCTCCATGGTGGAATCTAAGATTGCAGACTGCTTTACGCATCTCCATATCACAGCTCCACCCCCGAGAGTAAACATCATTCCAGAAGTAGACTTCCTGTCATCGACATCAGTCTAAAAATCTGAATCAGTGTAGCCTACAGGGTTCAAAACACCACCCTTATAGACTAACATATAATCCCTAGCCCGCCTTAAATACTTCAGGATATGCTTAATTGCAATCCAATGTTCTGATACTGGGTTTGACTGATACTTGCTCACTACTCCCACTGCATAGCAGATATCTGGTCTAGTACACAACATGGCATACATCAGACTTCCAAATGCAGATGCGTAAAGAACTTTTCTCATTGCATCTTCCTCTTCAGGAGTCTGGGGAGACTGCTTCTTTGAAAGATGAATTTCATGGCGGGATGATAAACGTCCTTTCTTGGAATTTGTCATTGAGAATCGTTCAAGCACTTTATCTATGTAAGCTACTTGAGATAGAGCTAAGAGTTTGTTCTTTTACCCCTAATGATCTGGATACCTAGAACATAACTTGCTTCACCCAAATCCTTCATCTGAAATTTAGTGCTCAGCCAATTCTTCACATCTAAGAATTTCTTAACATTGTTTCCAATGAGTAAGATATCATCTACATAAAAAACCATGAATACCACTATTTGATTTGCCTTTAGTTGGTAAACACAAGGCTCATCAATATTTTTTTCAAAGCCATAGGTCTTGATTATTTCATAAAACCTAAGATTCCAGGAACAAGAAGCTTGTTTAAGTCCATAAATGGACCTATTCAACTTGCAAACTTGTCATTCTTCTCCAACTACTTTAAATCCTTCTGGTTGATCCATATAAATGACTTCGTCAAGCTTTCCATTAAGAAAACTATCTTGACGTCCATTTGCCAGATCTCATAGTCCAGAGCGGCTGCTATGGATAGGAGGATGCGAATGGACTTGAGCATGGCTACCAGACTAAAAGTTTCCTCATAGTCCATGCCATCTCTTTGGGTATAACCCTTTGCCACGAATCGAGCCTTATAAGTATTGATATTTCCATTAACACCTCGTTTCTTCTTGTAGATCCACTTGCACCCAATGGCCCTAAAGTCACTAGGTGCTTCCACAAGATCCTAGACGAAATTTGAGTACATGGACTCCATTTCCTGTTTCACTGCTTCGATCCATAGTTCCTTTTCAAGGCTATCCATTGCCTATTTGAAAGATAATGGATCATCATCACTAGTGTCACCAACAACCATATTGTTTTCACCATCCAAACCATAACGAACTCGGTTCCTAGAGACCCTCCCACTACGACGAGGCTCTGTGACTGATTGCTCAGGAACAATGGTACTTTCTTCATTTAAATCGGCTTACGTCGGTTGGACATGAAGAGTTGAAATTTCATCATCAACTCACGTTGATAACAACGGAACATTGGTTGGGGTCAATTCTTTAACCATCTCCTCTAAAACTACTTTGTTGTGTGGTTTGGAGTTTTGAACATAGTCATTTTCCATAAAAATAGCATTCGTAGAAGTAAACACTTTCTTTTTCTGAATGACTATAGAAAAGTGCACCCCGAGTACCTTTAGGATAGCCAACAGACATGCAAACTTTAGTTCGTGATTCTAGACTTCCCTCCTTTTTCCTCGGGATGTGGGTGGGACACCCCTAGATTCTATAATGGCTTAAACTAGGTTCATGACCATTCCAGCGTTCTAAAGGTGTTTTGGGGATTGATTTAGACAGCACGACATTGAGAATGTCATTCGCGCTTTCAATTGCATGTCCCCAGAATGAAGTTGGTAGAGTTGAGTAACTAAGCATGCATCTAACAATTTCCAATAAAGTTCAGTTCCGGTGTTCCGCTACACCAATTTGTTGCGGAGTACCCGGGGCAATATGTTGTGATAAAATCTCAAGTTCAGTTAAATGATCTTGAACTGCATATCCAAATATTCCCCACCCCTATCAGATCGCAAGATCTTTAACGTTTTACCTAATTGGTTCTAAGCCATTGCTAGGAATTCCTGAAACTTTGAAAATGTTTCTGATTTCCTATGCATTTGGTAAAGACATGAGTATCTAGAGTAATCGTCAATGAAAGTGACGAAATACTCAAAACCACCCATGACTTGTACATTCAAAGGTACACAAACATCTGATGTGGACCGTAAATGCTTGGATAGCACCATCTCCGCACATACGTATATTTAAAATATTTTCAACCAATTAATAAAATATTGGTGTGCGTACGCGGTAGGAGGGACGCGTGCAGGCTGCGCGCAATTTGCGCACACGATTGCAGCCAGGCCAAATTTTTCCATAAAAAAAATTGTGCAATTTCTCAAACAAAAACCATTTTCTAATTAATTTTTAACATGTTTCACACAAAATAAAACATATATAAAAATTAAAGGCATAGAAAACACTACAAAATAAACCTAAAAATTGCTAATAATCACATAAAATCAATATGCTTCATAAAACACATGAAAATCCATCCAATTACTCAAACACATCAAATAATCCAATTTTTAACATATTCATGCATGAAAATAAAGATTACCAAAGGCTCTGAGGCCAGTTGTTAGTAAAAACTTATACAGGATCTTTATTTATTTTCATGTAGATCTAATATTAAACAAATTAATATGAGATAACCTAGAACATGTGTTCTAAAATTGAATTCAATGAGAAAAAATTATAAAAATACTTACAGTATACGCAGGGGAATGAATGAGTCATTCCTTCAGTTTCTCTAACCCTTGTATCCTTTCTGTCGCAGAGTATTACCAAGAAATTGAACCGATCTTCGATTTTCTTCACAGTCATCCAAAGTATCCTTAGAATCACCTAGACTAGAGTGGGAAATTTTCAACACATGAGATAGATACAGAGAGAAGAAGAGAAAATAACAAAGAGGCTTAGAAAAGGACTTGTGTTTAGAGAGAATCTAAGAACTATCAGAAATCTGACTTGTGACTTGTCTCTAAGCACTCATTATATAGACTCAATTAGGCCACTTAATTTAATTAAAAAATCAATAAAATAATAGCCAATTAACAACCCTAGGTCAAAATTATTATGGGCTTTAGGCCCGTGAAATTTCTCATTTGATTATAAGCCCATTGGACTTAAAATCGAAGGTTGTATGATTTTCTATTGATTTAATTAATTAAATAATTATTTAAATCCTTTATCAAATGAATTATTTATAATTTGAACCTTGATTTAAACTTATTTATTAATTTAAATACCAATTTATCTTAATTAATAAATCTTCCCTAATTTCTCTTTTCTTCTCTAAATTACATAACTCTGTGAAACTATCCAAAATTGACCTAGTCAACTTTGATAATTCTAATTGATAATTAAATCAATTAATTGAGACTATCTAGATGATTTTATCCAAGGTACAATGGGGACCATGGGCCTATGAAATCAAGCTCATATAAGTTATCATAAATCTAATAAATAAATTTACCAACTTATTAATTCCCCGTGACTCCACTAAAGACTCAGAATTGCACTCTTGAATTCATAGAACGCTCTATAACAAATATAGATACGCTATTAATTATCCATTGTTACAACCATAATTGTCACTCAATCCTCTATAGACAGTCTACAATGAGATGGGACCAAAATACCGTTTGACCCCTCATTGTATTTTATCCTTAAAACACGTAGTTCCTTGTAAATGATATTTCAGTAAACTAATTTAATTACTAAAATGAAATCTCTATCATTTAACACCTTGAACCAAACTAAAAGGAAACCATCATTTCACTTCTTCATCAGAAACTATAGATGTTCATATCTATGATTAACACTCTCACTCAATTATAATATCGAGTTCCCAAGATGTAAGTATGGGCTAATCCGTAGGGTAAGTTGGTAACGAGCAAGTCAAAGAACTTAAATAATACAATCTGTCAGAATACTAACCACTCAGAATTGAGTTTGAATTGACCTATGGTCAACTATATGATATGACTGGAATAAATAATAACGGTATGTTTACTTATCTTATCAAATGTCAATATTTGTCCTGTCTGATGTAACAAATACATCCGATCTTATCTACTTTGCTAATGTTCTGGAAAGAACATAACACCACAATGAAGTAGATCATATCGTAGATTGGCAAGTCAATGTAAATCCTGTGCACTGACTAATCTTAGGACTAACTTATTTTGAATATATAATCATATTTATATTCTACTGTGATTATGCAACTATAAATACGATTAGCTATATGCTCGGGATTTAATAGTAGTTTATATTAAACAAATAATCATGAAAAATAAAATATGTGAGCAAAGTGATTGACCAAGTCAAAAGAAGATTTCTATTATTTTATTGATAATAATTGAGATTACAAAGAAATTGAGTTTTAATTAGGGCATAAAACCCCAACACAAAGTTGCTCACCTTATATATTTTTGTCCAAGTGTGCCCACCCGCGATAGAGATGAGGGGTTTTTCTTTAGAAATGGGCTTCTGCGAATGAAAGAGGGAGGATAGGGAATGGGAGAAAGAAGAGAGTGAATGAGAGATCTGAGAGGGAATGGGAGAGAGAAGAGAGGGAATGAAAGAGAAGAGACCCGACAGGGGTTGGTTAATTGTGACACGTGCAACTAACCGGTTCCCTCCTATATGCCCCTATTATTTTTATTGTTTTACATTCAAATATATATATAAAATATGTCAAAAGATTATTACCCATTAGATTGATGCATATTGTCTTTAAACTACTTAGATTGTTTGCAGGACCGGTCACACAGTGTGACTCCATCATTGTCCTATCTTTATAAATATAGTCAAATCTCTAAAATAAAAAAAAATAAAAAACTTGCGACGTTGACTTATTACATGTCAAAACACACAGAAATAAGTAAAACATGCATAATGAGATTATATATATATATATTAGGTAGAAACAACGTTCAAGGTACGTTTGCTTAGTTTTAAAATTGTAAATATTGTCTATTGTACGCCCTGATTTTCCCACGGGCTGATTAGCAAGCCGAGCTTCGGCCTAACCATGATTACCTCATGATCATCCCCAAGGTTGGAGCTTCTGTCATAATGTCGTGCCTTCTTAGCTCGAGGAAGCCCCAAGAGCTCGCCTTCACTGCCCAAGGCCGGGGCAGGGATTCCGAAGGTCGAAGACCGAGCTAAGTATGCAGCTCGTGGTACGAGCTGGATATGGAGGCTGTGACCCTTTGTGAAGTCAACACACGCAAGGTAAACGTGCATATATCAGGCATCATGTGTCTGATATCCCCCTGACTTCTCGGACACGCAGCAGGAACGTGCGTGTTCAGACACCCACGACTGGGTTGGGCCGTGCGGCCCATTACCTCCATACCTATTGATTTGGCCACGCTTATGTGTCAGGTTTGGGAATTAATCATGAATGTCACAGAATTGATACGACAGCTAAGAAGGTCACGGGATGACCTTCTTACCAACTTCCAGGTGCCTTCTCCTATAAATATGGAGACCCTGGGAGTTGAGAGAGGTTGGGAAAAATAATCTCTTGTAAGAAATACTCTGTAATCAAATACTCAGTATAGATCAATAATATTGACTAGTGGAGTAGAAGGATTTTAACTTTCGAACCACTTAAAAAACGTGTCTTGAGTCACCTCTTTCATCCTCTAAGATCATATATCTATTTCGGTTCACCTTTAGCACTAATCCCTTTCTCTTCCTCTCTTAATTACCTGTTGGCGAAGAACCGCGTCAATAGTTTGGTGCTTTCATTGAGAGCAAGTTCGATTAGTGCTGCTGCAAACATCCAACTATGGTGACTACTTGGTCCAGGCATGGTAACGAGACAGAACAACATGATGGACAGGAGGCTCATTATACTACCATCCCTGATGGGCAAGTTCTTGAAGTCCAGCAGCGGCCAAGAAAACAGTCGGTGGGCCAAGATGATACCGGTAGTTCGGCGCCTCGGCCACCTAATCCGAACCCATGTTATTATACTGCGGTGGAGATGGAGAACGCTCAACTGAGGAGCCAGTTAGCAACATCTAACCAGCAAATCCAGGATATCCTGGGCCGATTACCCCCTCTCAAAACTGGCGTTAACGTCAGAGAGAGGCAAGGCGAGGCTCCTAAGTCTCGCCGAGGTAACCGGTCCAGGCATAGCCGTTTGGATAGACTTCCGGCAGCCAACTCCACCCCTTCATCACACCATCGAGAGGAAAACTTCGAGGAAATGCCTAGGACCGGACAACAGCAATACAGCCGTTCGGTCAGGACATCAACTCCTAGCTCTCAGCCATCCTCGAGGATGCCCAGGAGAGCTCGAGGAGATTCCCGAAGGAGATCTGGGGAGGGCTCGCGACGTCAGCCCGTCCCCGATGACCGTCCTGCGCCTCGTCCAGATCGCTTGGCGCGGGATCAACAGGTTGGCACGGCCGAAAGGCCCCCACCAAACTTGATCCGTCCAGACGGAACTAGGATCGCCTCCCCAGTCAGGCATCCTCCATCTCCAATCCGATATCCGTCTCCTCCTCGGCCCGTCTGGGACATCCCAGCCTATGGGGGTAGTAGGAGAAACCCGTCATCAGCTGGGCCTTCCCGGCGTAGCAGGGCGCCAAGGTGAAGCTCAGGTCGTCACCACCAAAGGCGGACTCCAAGCCTATCCAGCAGGAGCCACTGGACCGGCAGTCGCCGGAATTATCTCTCTGGGGGAGACCTGCGTAAGCGGTTAATTTCGGCACAAAGTCACCAGACCACCCAGGGAGGTGACCTGCGAGATCGCCTCAAATCTCATAGAGGGGACAGAGCATGAGGAGATGGCCAGGCTCGTTCAGGGGGGGTTCTGTCCGGAGTACATAATGGAGGGAATGTCCCAAATAACCTATCTCAAGATAGGAGGGGCAATAACCCACCAAATGTGTACAATGGATCCGGAGCTATTGAACAGCCCCGGAATAACCAAGGACATCAGGACCAAACCGTTAAGCGCCTGACTCAGATGGAGGAGCTGATGAGGAAGCTCCTATCAGAGAAAGAAAAAGACGAATATGATTCGGGAGACGAGATGGAACTCTTCGCCCCCAATATAGCATCAACGGCATACCCATCTGGTTTCCGTATGCCTCACTTGTCAAAGTTCAACGAGGACGGAGACCCGTCGGACCATTTGGTGCTGTTTAACACCCTAATGATGGCCCATAACATTGGCCCGGAGCTGAGATGCTTGATCTTCCCCTCCACACTGACTGGACCTGCCAGGCAGTGGTTCAAGCAAAGTAAAAGACAGTCAATCAGTTCCTGGAAGACCTTCTCAGCCGACTTTAAAAGGGCATTCCGAGCCTCCCAGGCCGCCCGTGTTCAGGCCGACTCCCTAGCTAACGTGAGACAGCAGCCTGGTGAGACTCTGAAGGCCTACCTGAGCAGATTCGCGAACGTCGCTGCTCGGGCTAGAGACGCGGATGATAGCTCCAAGCTCATGGCCATGAGAACCGGAATCCTTGTCGGAGAAGACCTATGGAAGGATATACAGAGGAAGGGAGTCAGCTCGGTCAACGAATTCCTTAACAGAGCCCAGGAATGGATAAACTTGGAAGAAGTCGAAGCCTCAGCTGCGGGAACCAGCCAGGTTCCCGATCAGCCCGCGGGAGTAGGGACGGAGGTCGTGGCAATGAACCCAAACGTCGCACAGAGCAACCAACCCGGCGGAGGCAAAAGAAAGGGCAATGGCGAAAATAGTCAGCACGACCAAAAGAAGAATAAGTCCGTAGATAAGTTTAAGCCCGTTTTCACGACGTATACCGAGCTCACCCAGTCCAGAGAGAGTATCTTCTTGGCCAACTCTACTCGGGTCCCTTGGAAGAGGCCGGAGCCAATGAAGCACCACAAGGGAAAGAGAGACACTTCCAAATTTTTTCGTTTTCATAATGACATCGGCCACAATACCGACGATTGTAGGCATTTAAAAGATGAGATCGAGACTCTCATCCGAGCCGGTCCCTTGGCTCAATACTCGTGGAACAGGGTCCCAGCGAGTCGACTTGCTCCAGAAGCCCCAGCCAGTCAGCCCGGGTCTCGGGTAGATCAGGATGTCCCTCCCCCCGTGGTCGGAGGAGAGATATCCACCATCTCTGGAGGACCGCACATGGCTGGCACGAGCAGAGGTGCCCAGAAGAGATACATGAATGAACTAAAGGCTCACAATGGAGTAGAGTTCGTCCCGGAGCAGAGCTAGTCAAAGCAGCAGCGATTGGAGAGGCAACCAATCATTTTTATGGAGGAAGATGCAGGCCATGTCCAGTTCCCTCACAATGATCCCTTGGTTGTAGCAGTCCAGCTCACCAACTGGAGAGTGAGGAGGGTACTAATAGACAATGGGAGCTCGGTGAACCTCCTATTCCGATCCACCTTAGAGAAGATGGGTTTGACCGTCGCCGAGCTAAAGGCAACCTCCATGATGCTGTATGGTTTTTCGGGAGAAGGATCAGCGACGATAGGGACGATCGAGCTGGTGATCACCCTAGGGGAAGAATCTCGGACAGTCTCCAAACTACTCGAGTTCGTGGTCATAGACTGCCCCACTGCTTACAACGCCATTTTGGGCCGACCTACGCTCATAGCTTTCGAGGCTATCACTTCCATTCGACACCTCGCCATGAAGTTCCCTACTTCAACAAGAATCTGCACTATCCAGGGCGATCAGCTCGCTGCCAGGGAATGCTACAGCATTTCCATGAAGGGAAAATCTAAACCCGGGCAGCTGGTTATGGCTATTCTGAGTGAAGAGGAATCTCAAGAACCCTCAGCGGACCCTGAGATTGAAAAACCTCAAAGCGCCAAAGGGGGAAATGTCGCTTTAAGTGAGGATATTGACCCCCGAGTAGGCGAAGACAGATCCGAGCTCCAGGCTATTGAGGAGCTCGAGGAGGTGAACCTTGATCCACAAAATCCATCACGGATGGTCAAGCTCGGGAAAAATCTTTGCGGCAAGAGGAAGGCGGAGCTGACTACGTTTCTGCGGGCTAACTTAGACGTATTTTCCTAGTCCCACGAGGACATGGTGGGGATTAGCCCGAGTGTCATCATGCACACGCTACATCTGGATAAAAGCATTCCTGCCAAGTCTCAGAAGCAAAGAAGTTTAGGAACAACCCGGGCTGAAGCCCTAGAAGAAGAAGTAGCCCGGCTCAAAAAATGTGGCTTTATCCGCGAAGCCAAGTTTCTAATTTGGGTCACCAACCCCGTGCTAGTTCCAAAGCCCAACGGAAAATGGAGAACCTGCATCAACTTCTCCGACCTGAATAAAGCCTGCCCCAAGGATTGTTTTCCATTGCCAAGAATTGACCAGCTGGTGGATGCCACGGCGGGGCACGAGCTCATGTCCTTTATGGACGCGTACTCAGGCTACAATCAGATCGCGATGAATCTGGCGGACCAGGAACACACCAGCTTCATGACCCCGACTAATGTCTATTGCTATAAGGTCATGCCGTTCGGACTAAAGAACGCCGGAGCTACCTACCAAAGGCTAGTAAATAGAATGTTCACGGACCAGATCGGTAAAAACATGGAAGTGTACGTTGATGACATGCTAGTCAAGTCAAAGACTGCCGATAACCATGTTTCCGACCTGGAAGAATGTTTTAAAATACTACGAGAATACGGCATGAGGCTCAATCCCCAGAAATGCACTTTTGGAGTCGCATCAGGGAAATTCCTGGGGTTCATAGTCAATACCCGAGGAATCGAGGCAAACCCTGGTAAGATCCGGTCACTGCTCGAGCTTCCTTTGCCCAGGTCGCGGAAAGATGTCCAAGGCTTAACAGGAAGAGTGGCAGCACTCAACCGGTTTATTTCCAAGTCAACCGATAAGTGTTTGCCCTTCTACAACCTGCTCCGAGGAAACAAGAAGTTTGAATGGACAGTAGAATGCGAAAGCGCATTCCTCGACCTGAAGGCACATCTGGCTTAACCGCCCGTGCTATCCAAACCCAAGACAGGAGAGCCTCTTTTTCTCTACCTGGCTGTCACTGAGGATGCAACTAGTGCCGTACTGGTACGAGAAGAGGACCAAGTTCAGAAGCCAGTCTATTACATCAGCAAGAAACTTCTCGGGGCAGAATCACGATACCCATTGATGGAAAAATTGGCGTTCTGCCTAATCACGGCCTCGCGAAAGCTCAGGTTGTACTTCCAATCTCACTCAGTACACGTCATGACCGATCAGCCTCTAAGGCAGGTTTTGCAAAAACCTGAAGCATCGGGACGTTTGTTAAAATGGGCGGTCGAACTCAGTCAGTTCAAGATTTTCTACACTCCACGAACTGCTATAAAAAGTCAAGCCCTCACCGATTTTGTGGCAGAATGCACGGGATTCCAGGAGAATCCAGCAGAGGGCTCACCTCAGGTCACCTCGCCCCAATCGTTGTGGAGGATCTTCGTGGATGGTTCATCCAACGAGAACGGCTCCGGGGCCGGAATCATTCTGATATCCCTCGAGGGACATAGATTCCACTCGGTGCTAAGGTTCGGGTTCAAGGCCTCCAACAACGAGGCAGAGTACGAAGCTTTGTTGGCCGGGCTGAGGATAGCCAAGGAGTTAAAGGCGAGCTCCGTCCAGTGCTTCAGTGACTCCCAGCTCGTGGTAAACCAGGTTCTGGACGAGTATCAGGCGCGGGGACCCAAGATGGCCGCATATCTGGCAAAGGTAAAAGCCGAGCTGTCCGCATTTGAGCGAGGATCGATCGAACAGATACCTCGGGAACAGAACGCTAATGCAGATGCTCTTGCCAAGCTTGCCACCTCGGGAGAGACGGAGACCTTGGGGTTGGTGCCAATAGAATTCTTGGAAATACCAAGTATAGAAGAAGACTGGGCGGAGGTCGAGATGGTCGACACCAGGCCGATCTGGATGACCCCCATTCTTGAATATCTCATCGAGGGAAAGTTGCCTGAAGGGCGTAATGATGCATGGCGAATCCTGTATCAAGCTCTGAGATATACGTTGGTCGATGGGGTGTTGTACCGACGTGGGCATTCCCTACCTCTCCTCCGGTGCGTTCTTCCAAGTGAAGCGAAGGCCATCCTGCAAGAAGTTCACGAAGGATTCTGCGGAGACCACACCGGGGGGCAGAGCTTGGCCTTAAAGGTTCTCAGGCAAGGGTATTACTGGCCAACTCTATCCAAAGACTCGATCTTGCATGTGAAGAAGTGCGACAGGTGCCAGCGATTCGCTGCAGTTGCTCGAGCTCCTCCGGTCGAGCTGAAGATGATCTCGTCCCCATGGCCGTTTGCCGTTTGGGGGATAGACTTGGTTGGAGCCCTCCCCTCTGGAAAAGGCGGGGTCCGTTACGCCGTGGTAGCCATCGACTACTTTACTAAGTGGGCGGAGGCCGAGCCGTTGGCAACAATAACGTCCAAAAAGGTGCTTGACTTCATGGTAAAAAGCATCATCTGTTGCTTCGGCCTGCCCAAGAAGATCGTCTCCGATAACGGCACTCAGTTCGACAGCGACCTGTTCACCGAGTTCTGTAAAAGACATGGGATTGTAAAAAGTTTCTCCTCCGTGGCCTATCCTCAGGCTAATGGCCAGGTCGAAGCTGTCAACAAGACCCTAAAGGAGAGCCTCAAGAAAAGATTAGATGAAGCGAAGGGGGTCTGGCCAGAACAGCTCCCCCAGGTCCTATGGGCATACCAGACCTCGCATCGGACTCCTACGGGTCATACTCCCTTTTCCTTAACCTTTGGGAGTGAGGCAGTCCTCCCCGTGGAGATAAAAGTTCTTTCGCATAGAGTCCAGTCTTACTACCAAGATCGAAACCATGAGCTCCTGTGCCATTCCCTCGATCTGGTTGAGGAAAGGCGAGAGGATTCGCAACTCCAGCTCGCCCATTATCAGTAGAAAATCACCCGCTACTTCAACACCAAGGTCAGAAAATGCGCCTTTAGCATGGACGACTTGGTCCTGAGGAGAGTTTTCCTCGCCGGAAAATATCCGAAAGATGGAGTTTCGGGACCGAACTGGGAAGGGCCATACCAGGTCATCGAAGTCATCAAGGAGGGAACTTATAAGTTAGCTCGACTTGATGGAGGGGCAGTCCCGCGGACTTGGAACGCCATCCACTTAAAGAGATATTATCAATGATCCACTTGTAAGGCCTGGAAGGCCACTTTTTATGTATTAATGAAAATCATCTTTTTACGCATATTTGCAAGTGTAATCTTAAAGTAACCACGAAAGACCCTTTCCCAGTTACTTGGGGGGCATATGGTACCTGGATATAACCAGGTCTCCTTAACGACTTAGATGTTGATTCTTATCGATTGACCGTTGTTTTCTTAAAAGCACGAGATATTGATAAGGGTTAACGTTGACTAAGTCCTATCCTGGTTTTAACCGGGTCATAAAACTTAGAAGTTAATTTAAATCTATTGATCGATGTTCTTCCTAAAGAGCTCGAGACATGGATAAAAGTTAACGCAAACTAAGTTTTCAAATTAAGTTCCTGGTTTTAACCGGGTCATAAAACTTAGAAGTTAATTTAAATCTATTGATCGATGTTCTTCCTAAAGAGCTCGAGACATGGATAAAAGTTAACGCGAACTAAGTTTTCAAATTAAGTTCCTAGTTTTAACCGGGTCATAAAACTTAGAAGTTAATTTAAATCTATTGATCGATGTTCTTCCTAAAGAGCTCGAGATATGGATAAAAGTTAACGCGAACTAAGTTTTCAAATTAAGTTCCTGGTTTTAACCGGGTCATAAAACTTAGAAGTTAATTTAAATCTATTGATCGATGTTCTTCCTAAAGAGCTCGAGATATGGATAAAAGTTAACGCGAACTAAGTTTTCAAATTAAGTTCCTGGTTTTAACCGGGTCATAAAACTTAGAAGTTAATTTAAATCTATTGATCGATGTTCTTCCTAAAGAGCTCGAGATATGGATAAAAATTAACGCGAACTAAGTTTCTCAAAAAAAAAAATTATTGTAACCAAAGCGCGAAAAGGCATGAAAAAGCGTAAATTAAATACGTCAAAGCAAATTGTCTCGAGGTGAAAACACCTCATGCAAAGGTTACATAAAAAAAAAAAATTAAAAATATTCAAGGGAAAAAGAGAAAAAACGCCCTAAGCTCCGTCAGATGGCCCCCGGGAGGTCGCTGTCTCACCCTGCTCCGCCGCGCCAGAGCCTTCCCCAGTTTCCGAAGGTGGCGCCTCTTTCTCAAGGCGAGCTTGGAACTTCACCAGCAAGCGCGCCCAAAGACTCGGTGACATGAAAGAAAAGTCAGCCTCCGGATTGTAGGCCCAGCAGTGATAGAACAGATCTTCCATGGACTGCTCCGAAGTGGTCCGTTCGGCCTCCAGGGTGGCCTGGGCGGCCTAGATCTCAGTCTTCGCAGCCTCGAGGTCTGTCCGCGAGGTGGCAAGGGAGGTCTCGAGCTCTTGGACCTTCGAGCGGGTCTTCTTCAACTCGGCCTTCAAGGTCGCCAAGGCATCTTTAGTCGCCTTAGCCTCCTGAAGAGAGGCCTGGTGCTCGGCCCTCATATCCTCGAGCTGAGTTTTCGCCCTGATGATGCTCCGGTGAAGAGCGACAACGCCCTGCGAGAAATGAAAGATAAATTTCCTTAGCGGTAAAATAGGGAAAAGTGTAATGGTAAAAGCTTTAAAGAAAACAGGGCAGCTTACCGTTAGGGTCATGCTCATTGAAGACTCCATTACGCCAATCGGGCTCATTGTCTCAATAGCCCGGAGTTCCTTCTCGGTGAACTTGTATATATGGCTGACGGCGTAGTTCGCCGACTCATACACCGTTCCCCGGAAGGCCTCTGGGATCTTCTCCAGGTCCTGGGGATTGACTGGGATGCGTACATCGGAGGCCACCACGGCTGAAGTCCCGAGCTCCGTTCCTGCGTCCTGCGTGGCGGCTGGAGCTCGCGGAGGTGGTGGAGGCATTTGGCCTTCTCCTCCAGCAGGAAGAATCGCTCCCGCGACCTAGTCTACCGGGGTTTTCTCCTTGTCCTTTGCCGTAGACTTGGTGGAGACCCCAGCGGCGCTCTTGGACGCCTGGAGCCTTTTCATTCTTGGACCAGCTGAGGGGTTCCCCCCGAAGACTGCGCCTCGCAGGCTCTCCTCGGACTGAGACATCTCTTCTGTCAAAACAAAAAAATGGTTAGTACAAGTTAGCAACCATACAGAGACAAATACAAAGGGTTAAAGGTAAAAAGTATGCGAATACTAAGGGAGCCCAACCCCCCGAGCTAGAAGAAGAACCTAAGACGATTACTTCCCGAACTGGCGCAAGTTCTGGGTCCGGGTTTGACTCAGGGCTAGATTCTCCTACATACTACCTAAGCCCTGGAGCTAAGATACCCCTCCAGAGTGATGGCCATGAGCGGAGGTTGGTCCCATACTCCTCGAATAGGATCGACCTAAAGGCTAGGGTGTTATCTACTACTACGGTACCCCTAGGTCGGCTATCCTGGTAGTCCAACACGAGCCGATCGACGCAGTGGAGTAGGGTTGTGTCCAGGTCCGGATCACTTCGGTGACGATGGATGAGCTATCGGGGGTTGAATCTAGCTAGTCGGGGGTCGGCAATGGCCCTATCTATGTTCCTAAATATGTAAAGGTTACCTTGGCCCGAGGGACCTGCGGCTGCTCCGGACTGGATCCTCTCTTCGTCCGTTATCTAGGCGACCTCCAGCGCCCGCTTCCTGCTCCTCACAAGTGGACTCTCGTCCTCCTCGTCCTCGTCCATCGCGACCTCCTCCACGATGATGGGCATAGAGGAGCGAACTGGCGGACGCCCCCGAGACCTCCTTAGATTCAAAGTTTGATTTGGGAAAATCAGCTTACAAGCCACCATCGTCTCGTCTGTCACGAGCACCCGGTAGTCCTTCTCACTGGGGGGCAAGCCTGCCAGTGTCTCGTATTGAGCCCCGAGGGTCACAGATTTCTCTGTCCTCGCGAAGATGGCTGCAAGATTAGTCTGAGTCAGAACGGGGTATAGGAGGAGCTAAAATGACACTTAAAGTACGAGCTAAGGTCGGAGAAAACTTACGAGGACGATTGAAATAGTGATGCTCGCAATTCCGGAACCCAGTTGACATGAAGAACTGGTCCTTAAAGTCATTAGGGTGGCTGGGCAGCTCGATGACCGCCGCCGTATTGGGAAACCGGGTTAGATAGTAAAACCCGTCGCCTCACCCCCGCTGGTCCGGGCTGGCTTTGAGGCAGAAGAAATATAAAATGTCTACAGGAGTGAGGACCTCCCACTCGTGCTTCTGGAACAAATACCTCAACCCTGCCAGCAGACGGTAGGAGTTGAGGGGGAGCTGAAACGGGGCCAACCCCACGTAGTTGAGGAAATCAGCAAAATACTGATCCAGTGGAAGGAAGGGCCCTGCCTTAAAGTGTTCACCGCTCCAGGCCGCGAACGACTCGTCGAGCGGGGCACAGCTCCGCTCGCCATCTGAAGCAGGTCGAGCCACTACGGATGCTTTCCCCAAGGCGATGTTGTGGGAAATGAAGATTTTGTTAATCTTCACCTGGTCGGTTATCTTTGAGACGATCCTCTCCGCCTCAAAGAATGCATCAGGGGCCACCTCGACCTCCTTCTCCACTGCCGGCCCGAAGCGGGGGATCGGGGAGCTAGGCATCGCCGCCTTTCCTCTGTCCTGCTGGGAGGCCGAGCTGCTGACGTTCTTCTGGGGGAGATTCCTCTTTGGAGCCATCTGGTCGCCTAACGAACAAAAGAAAACATTTCAGAAAAGGCGACCCAAGCATGAGGAAAAAGCAATTATTATTTGCACGAGCTGAGGTAAGCCCAGCCCATGGAGAGTGGGACCACGCGGTTCGATGAACACGCGCCTGTGCTCCCAACAGATCCCCGAGTACTCGGGATTCATGTGTCAGGAGGGTTAGGATAGAATTTTCCTTGGGGGGAAAGTTTCAGTAGGCAGAAAATTGCAAAACCGCCTGTGAGGCGTGTTCCCTAAGCTACCCGGTTTTGCACCTAAAATTACCAAAACTCCTACCCAGAAAATTTTTCTTAGAGAAAGCATCCTAAAACCCATACTCTAAAATGGTTTCCTACAGCAAAGATACCCTAACCTAAAAAGGGCTTTCACCCTCCATATCCACAAAACCCAGTAAAACCTTGCATGCGGCTACAGTAAATTTTTTACCTATGCTACAGTGGCATATATTTTCAAAACGCACATGGTAAGGAAACTTATAGTGTGTGGCTAGGAGGTGGATGGAGGTGTCGCCTTGGTAAAAGCTTCGTCGGTGTATTGGCTTCCAAAGCTTTGAAGAAATCCGTGCGCCTAAGCTTCTTGAATGCTGAAAGTAGCAGTAACAGAGTAGAGGGTTTGTTCTTCTGAGATAAAGTGAGAAGAAGAAGAGAAGTTTGAAAATTTTCGAATGAAAGGGTGGCCACCCCTTTTTATATGTGTAAAGGATCACGTGTAGAGGGCCGTTGGATGGCCCTGATGAGGGATCCGAGGCCCTCCACTCAAAATACGAAACGACGGCTGGGCATAGGCTAGGCCATTAAATGCGGTTCTCGTAAGACGTACCATCACCACCGACGATGTTCCACGTATCAGACGCCTGCGTAAAAAGTGGAATACGAAGAGTTCATGGGGAGGTCTGAAAGCCCCTGCTGTGGTCTTATATACGGCGTGATATACCACGAGCAGGAGCTTGGGGGGCAGATGTACGCCCTGATTTTCCCACGGGTTGATTAGCAAGCCGAGCTTCGGCCTGACCATGATTTCCTCATGATCATCCCCAGGGCTGGAGCTTCTGTCGTAATGTCATGCCTTCTTAGCTCGAGGAAGCCCCAAGAGCTCGCCTTCACCGCCCAAGGCCGGGGCAGGGATTCGAAGGTCGAAGACCGAGCTAAGTATGCAGCTCATGGTACGAGCTGGATATGGAGGCTGTGACCCTTTGTGAAGTCAACACACGCAAGGTAAACGTGCATATATCAGGCATCACGTGTCTGATATCCCCCTGACTTCTCGGACACGCAGCAGGAACGTGCGTGTTCAGACACCCACGACTGGGTTGGGCCGTGCGGCCCATTACCTCCTTACCTATTGATTTGACCACACTTATGTGTCAGGTTTAGGAATTAATCATGAATGTCACAGAATTGATACGACAGCTAAGAAGGTCACGGGATGACCTTCTTACCAACTTCCAGGTGCCTTCTCCTATAAATATGGAGACCCTGGGAGTTGAGAGAGGTTGGGAAAAATAATCTCTTGTAAGAAATACTCTGTAATCAAATACTCAGTATAGATCAATAATATTGACTAGTGGAGTAGAAGGATTTTAACCTTCGAACCACTTAAAAAACGTGTCTTGAGTCACCTCTTCATCCTCTAAGATCATATATCTATTTCGGTTCACCTTTTGCACTAATCCCTTTCTCTTCCACTCTTAATTACCTGTTGGCGAAGAACCGCGTCAACATCTATAATTTTAATAAAAACTGGTTCACTGTTTTCAAAATATATATGATAGAATGAATTATAGTTCTATAGTATATATAAATATTTATATCAATAATCTCTACATATATGACATCTAAACACAACATTGACATAGAAATATATATAAATATATATATTACATGACTACATGACATATATATAAAATATAATAATATTTATAAAGAAATTAAGAATAGAAATAAAATAAGAATAGAAAAAGTCATAATTTAGATAGTAGTATAAATGAATCAACTATTTTTAGTTTCTAATGTATCTCACAATGTCCTTTGGTGAATTTTATGAAGAAAAAGAGCTCAAATTACTTGATAAAAAATAAACTATCACACAAATTTATAAGATAAAAAAAATGATATGTATGTCTTTATTATTTTTAAATAAATATGATTTAATTATTTAAAATATCAAAAAAATTCTTAAAAATATTCTATTTTAATTAATTAATTTATTTTTGTTTAAGTTTATGTTTGTTTTAGTTTTTGAATTTGACAGTGACAACAAAAGATTATATATTATATGTTTAATAAAATATTTAGTTTAAGTTTAATTAAATTTTATTTAAGTTATAAAATATATGATTTTATTATTTTTAAATAATTATTAGTGTAAAATATTTCAAAAATATTATATTTTAAATTATTTAATTATTTATTTAAGTTTAAGTCATGTTTACAATCAATCGTTAAATATATGAATATTCTATTAAATATACGAATATTTCGTTATAGTTAATAAAAAAATCATTAAAATAAAAATAAACCGTTAAAATAAAAAAAATCAGTAATGTACACACTTTATATATAGAAGAGATATATTAGTATAGAGGGACAATTGAGCTATTGGATCCTTCACATAAGACAAGACTTAATACATTGTAGCAACAAGTTAATATTGTAACTTTTTACTATATATGAATAAGAGAAAGTATTCCTTTTTAACTGAATGATAATATATATATAGGACAATTCTTTTATAGGGACTTTATTTTAAGTCTTACTGATAGGACTTTCAGTGTTTCTTGACCTGTTAATAGTTTTCAGCGTGACTTTTTTTTATGACCATGTATATTGTAGCTATTTAGAGCATCCTGCAAATTTTCAGAAAATTCCGAATAGCTTATAGTACCGAAAACTAGGTTCAAACATGTTGTTTTCCAAGCGCATAAAAAAAAATTAGTCACGCGTGCAACAACATGTTTGAACCTATCTTTCGGTACTGTAAACTATTCAGAATAAAATTTGCAGGATACTCTAAATAGCTACAATATACACGGTCATAAAAAAAAGTCGCGCCGAAAACTGTTCACGGATTGAGAAGACTGAGAGTCCTACCGGTAGGGCTTAGAGTGAAGCCCTCATAAGAAAATTATCCTATATATATTATTTATTTTTTCGTTTTGGGGGAAAAATTGTAGTCACAATTTGAATGGAATTATATCTACCAGTGAGCCATTTGTATATTGGCTGAAGTAAATTGTATAGAGTTTTTTTTTTTTTTTGTTGGATACGTGAGAACCATTTGAAATTTTCAGAAGTGGAATAGATGTGTGTGTCCATTGAGTCAACAATCCATAAAGAAAACAAAATGCAGGCTCATTTTCGGCAAAACATGAGAGAGATAGGTGGAGCTACTTTAAAAAACTAGGAACTTTCAAGGAAGTGGTTCGTATCTTCAAATCTAAAGAGAATAAGATTGAAAGTGCAGAACTAGAAACAAAATAGAAGCTCAGGGAACTAGTCAACAATCTCCCAAGTTTTAGTCCTCTTTACACTTCATTTCATTTCAAGAAATATATGTATATATATATAAATCAAAAGAAAGAAAGAAGTAGAAGAACGGCATAATGAGATTCCTGCTCCGTATTCAAATCGATGTAGAGAAAGAAAGATTAGTTTTGGAACTTTCCAGAGAAAACTTCATTGTAAATCCGGCAAAAAGTTTGGCAAAAAAAGTACTGTACATTTTAAGCTTTAAATAATAAATATATACAATAAATTATTCAAATATAGTACAACAAACTCAAAAAAGAAAAAACTCATTCGGTTGCCAATTATTATAAAAAATTTATCAGAGGAAATTTCAGCATAGAATTAAACTTTTAGACTTATTAATTCAATCTAACGACTACAAAGGACTTGAGAATCACACGCCTCAAAATAAGGTGAGAGATTAAATAATTTGCCTTATATATATCTATACCATAATTGTTTTATAATTACAAAAAAAAAATTATTTTATTATATTTCTTAAAAGACCGGAATACTAATGTGTAAAAAAGTCAAGAATTCGGTAGAGTTGATCTTCAATAACTTATGAGAGCGGCATAGGACTTTCGTGACACCCTATATCCCCTTGAGGATGTTGACAACAACTATTGGTCTCTTTCAAAATTGTAAAATTGTGAATGGTTTAGTTTTGCAATAACAGTTATAGGGAAATTCTACATACGGAGCCACTTTAGCCACGGTCTCCCTTTTACCATTAAATAAATTATAATTCAATTTTTTTATATAGGTGTGTATATTGTAGTTGAAATAAATATTTCACTAATTTTCATAAAATTATGAATACTTTATAATGTCTAAAATAATTAGTTGCACACTTATAAAAAAAAAATAGACACTTGTATAATTGATTGTTTGAACTCTATTTTGAGCATAGTAAATTATTTAAAATTTCTCAAGTGAGATGCTTCCTATCATTACTGTGTACAACGTCATTTAAAAAATTTGGATAATAATTTATCTACATGTTGAAAACAAAAACACATCTACCGGTAGAGACTAAAACGACACTCATATTATAGAATTTCCCAACAATTATTAATTAATAGGGTAAATAATATTTCGGCTCTCCAAACTTTACTACTTGGTTCACTTAAGTTCTCATCCTTTATTTTGTAGCAATTAGATTCTATACATTTACTTTTAGACTCCCATAAGTTTCTAATATTATATTTTATTAAATAAATTCTAATTTATAAAGGTAAGGATTTTAACAAACAAAACAAATATAAACATAGCATCTTTTTTTTTTCTCTTTAAACTCTTCTTAATTAATTATTATTACCAAATATATTATTTTAGTAATTTACTTATATTCTCTTTAAATATCATTGAGGGTGTTTTTATCATTAACATCTTTTTTTTCTCACTGCACATTTCTATTTAAACTTTTTAGATTGTGAATTTAATTGGAATAAAAAAAAAGTTAGAGAACTATGTGATAATAATTAGTAAAGCTTGAGTACCCAAATGCTATTTATCCTAATTAATATTTAAAAACATAATGAATTAATGTTGTTTATTATTTGCTACGAGACTGCGTCTGTTATTGGAAATCTTGCTGATTGAAATTGGAATCGGCCATGGCCTTGTGTCACTCCTCGGAAATGTATATATATTAATATTAAAATAGATATATTCATAGATTTATATTTATAGTGAAATTGTTTATTCATTTGATGGAGTATGTATACATCATCTGTTTACCTGAATATATTAAAAGAGGGAAGCCTCATGCAAGGGGCGATTGTGATTGGTTTGTCATAATTCACGTGAAACAAATCATCTCGTTTTGGTGAAAGAGAAAGTTGTAGAAAATTTAAATTGGCTCCTGCAATTTTCTGAGGCAGTAGCCACATTGAGGATTGTAGGTGTAAAGGTGACGCCATATCAGATAAATACAATACGAGCATACACATTCAACTTATTCTTGTATAGTACAAGCAAATGTATTCAAAAGGGTGACCCTTGAGATATGTCAAAAGACTCAAAACAACCTCCTAAAAAAATACAATCATTTAAAAAATTCAAACCATCTTTTAACATAAAATAAATAACAATTATAGTAGATTAAAATTTAAATTTAAAATTTCGAATTTCAAGAGAATTGCTCATATATAATTTAAATGAGTTATACAGGAGTAATGATATGTATATTCAAAGTATACACTAAAATATTGCACGCATTTATATAATATTTAGATATATATTTTGGGAGCACATATGTAACGTTCCACGTCACTATGACTGCTTCTTGTAATGACGACTGGCCCTACAAACCAACACGAGTCTTTCCAGCGGACTTTGTCCTCACTCGCACGATTCCTGAGAAAAGTCAAGCACGCTTAACTTTAGAGTTCTCAAGTGATAGTGTAACGCCCTGGATAGCCAAGACCGCTACACTGTGTACTTATAAAGGTGTAAGACTTGCTAATCAAGTCATTAGTTTTAAAAACGTGTCACCACTACTACAAAAAATGTTTTTTAGGACTCGCGCCATTTGAGAGCCTTAAAAACTAAGGTTTGCGAGTCCTAAAAAATCTTTGCGAGTCCTAAAAAATCTGGTTGAGTGCTTTTATTTAAGTTTTTAGGACTCGCATTGCGAGTCCTAAAAACTTAATTAAAGACACTCAACCAGATTTTTTAGGACTCGCTTTGCATGCTCTTTAAAGTAATTTTTTTTTTTAAAAAAATACAGCTACAATTTTAATTTTGATTTAAAAATATATATCCATTTGAGTGTCGAATATGTATCAAAAGAATTTTGAAAATAAAATACTAAAAAAATGGCAAAAATTTTTTACGAAATAAATTTAAAATTTCTAAACATGTATTGTAATTAGCTAGCTATAATATCATTCATTTTGCTCTAACCAATTGTAAAAATGACATTGCCCATTCTTCTCTAACTTCGTCAATTTCTTGAGTAGTATATGGTTTGTCGGAGGTGAACTGAAAACAAAAAAAAAACAAAAATTTAATTATAATTATATTAGTGGTAATAAATTCAAAGCATATATAAAAATTGTACTAGATTTAATACTATGTAGTTGTATATTGTTTATTACCTGTTTCGACAAGAAATGTTTGATATGAGGGGCATTGATAAGTACATTCTTCATCATCCTCATAACGTAATGACTATTGAATCCAATGAAGTTCACCTGTCATTCTAGTTACTATAGAAGAGAAATAAAGAGCTAGTATCAATCACTAACATAAAACATGAAATACTTTATAAGGATCTACATTCTAACACATGCCAAATAATATGGGGATAATTGTCAATAACACTTACTTGTAACCAAAATATGAAAAAATTACATCCCGGTTTCCAAAAAAATGCCAATGCATGAAAACAGACATAGGAACCACAACAAAATTCTACTAACCTTATGTCTGCTTTCCTTCTTCTTCATCCACAGCATATTCATCGTCGTTGTCATCGTCTTCATCAACATCTTGATTATCATATAAACTGCTTCGAGGAAACTTACTGAGTTCATTTTTGCTGTCCTCTTCACTAAGAAATTCCACCCCATATTTTGCATCTCGGTGTTTGACCACAAGCCAGCGCAGCAACCGATCTTCCTTGTTAAGGTAATGCAGCTCTTTGTTGATGTTGGGTGTAACCATCATAGTCATTTGCATCAGTTGACCCTATAGCACGTGCAAAAGATGTCTCTTCAAGTCCAAGATAAACAGAAAAGAAAAACCAATCAAAGCAAGATTGACTCTTTTATCTTTTAATTTTTCTTAAACTACAATTTTTTTTATTATAAAATTCAATCAAACATAAAACCTACTTCAGATAAATATCTTCAGATATGTTACATGTAAGTCAAATAGTGCTGGTATATTATTTGGATATTCAGTGAGGCTTAAATTTTAATACTACTAGGCATTTGGCACCTTAAATTTAGAGCATCCTTCCATCACAGAATGCCAAGAATCCATCAAATACGAAGCCCTTAAACTTAAATCCCAGCTACATCGACACGTAACACAGGAAAGATTAAAGCCACTGATTTCATTGATTTCAACAATACTAATGGTTTGTTAATAATAATGGTTTGTGTTTATATGCATTGATTTCAACAATACTAGAAAGATGAATAAATGTAAGACACAAGTTACTTTAGCTTCATCATTATTCCACTTAAACTAAACAAAGCAAACACTTAAAGAAATTTCCTTGATGTGATCAAATATAGATCCTTGATCTCTCTTCTCTTGGTATATACTAATAATGAATGATCTCATAATATTACCTAATCAAATCCAAATCCAATTTTTTTTTATTATGTTTTTCCCATGCAATGCATGAAATCATAAAAAATTTGTGAAAAATAGGATCCAAATCACAATGAGTGATTTGGATTTTAAGATCCAATCAATCACATATATACCAACTAGAATGTGATTACCAAATTTAATGTAATAGTAAAATGATAAAATAATTCTAAATTTTTAATAGGACAAAGATATAAATTTTTGGTATCATATAATTTCACTCACATATATACTTGGTATCTTATTATCAAATTTTGTACACAAATTAAAATAATAATTAATATATAAGTATGCAAACATATGTAATCAATCCAAAAAAAATAATATATACTAAAATGTATATTAATATAGAAAACCAAACTGTAGCTTATCTAAAATAATAAACCAAATAGTATCCAAGCACTCACACCACTCACATCACTAACTCTTTTGGGAGACAAAAGATGAGGATTTTGATTTAAATTCTAGAAAGACCTATCCTGCAATTATAATCTCGAAAGCACAAATAACATGTCATACATAGTTACTCTAAATTGACTCTTTTGAGCCTCGGATTAAGCAAATTTTGTGATTAGTAGCAAAATTGAAATTCAACTTAATTATTAATTAGACGGTCAAATGTTAAATATCCGGATCACAAATTTATCATTGTGGCAGTTGTCATTTTCATATTTCCACACAAAACTAAGTACAAAAAAATCCATAGAAAATCGGGCAGCATATCCCCTAATTTACTAGCCTAGCCATCTGTCACAATCAACACCAACATGTCAAACAAATCAAACAGCACACAGGTTTTCATCCATATATCACCGCAGCACACAAAATTATCAGAACCTACTTCACTAAGACATGCAAGTTCTCAATCTTCCGTTATCACCACAGCACACAGAATTCCCAGAACCGACTTCACTACGGATGAATATCTAAGATATTCAAACTTCACTAAAGTAATACAATTATCATTCAAAATTGTAAAATAACAAATAGTCTCAATATTAGCCTATATTATTTATTTGTGTATTAAAACTTGAAATTATATTATTACCCTATATTATAAATAGAAAATTATTAACCTATATTATTTTTAGTGTTTTAAACATTCTAGTTCCCTATATTATTTATTTGTATAACCATTGGGTTTATTGAAAAACTCAAAGTTTGTTATTATCATCGTTGCACAGTCCAAAAGTTCATACAAATAAAAATATTTGCACGAGCCTAAGTGTCACAACTACTTTTGGTGTATATATACACATGGATATGATAATAGTGATTTGAAGAATTTGTCAAAAAAAAAAAAATAGTGATTTGAAGAAGAAAGAAGCAAACTTGACAGAGGCGTATGTGGTCCTGGACAATTTTATTTTACTCTTCTTTGTTAGTTTGATTACTTTACATGTGAAAGCACTTGACTCTTTTTCTGAGCTTTGTTGGTATCTGGGAATTTAGTACTATGAATAATCCATTGACATGTATTCTGGTTGGTTGTTTTTGCTAGATTAATTATATATAGAATCAATCTTGTACCAAAAGAAGAATAAAAATATATTTTAGAATCAAGAGAGTCAAACAAACTCGATCCGAGTTGATTTTATTTTATTTTGTCTTTGGTGTCAAAACTATATGTATAGATATATGGTTGATGGTGGTGAGTTTATGCAGGGTTGCAAGGGAAGCGTAATATGGACAGGCATGGAGATGATGATGGTGATTGTGAGGTGGTGGAGACTCAAGAGCTGTGGGATGGGAAGGAGATCTGAAGGTATTGGTCAGAGGTATCTGTGTCTGTCACCGATGATAAGAGCTTCTCCACTACTCAGCCTCTTTTGCTGAAGAGGAGAAACACCACTTCCCAAATTGCCATAGTTGGCTCCAATCTCTATTCCATCGAGAGTCTTGACTATGAGTAAGTATACCCACTTCTTCAAAAAAAAATTAACTGCTAAAACTCTGATGAGTAGATCAACCCATTTCTTCTTCTTCTTCGTAAGGTGCCAGAGTCAGATTAACAAGTCAAAACCCGACAAGCCAAATAATTCTAGGAAAATTCCTTTAAGTTATTGCTGCAATTTTTGAGAATTGTTAGTGGAAATAACATTTATTTTTTGTATGTAATGTATTTTGGGCTCATATTACATTTTGATTTGTGTTTGAGAATGAATAGTTGTTTGAGTTTTATTATACTTCTAAAAGTGAGATTCTGTTGGAATTATTAACTGGAATTGTTTGCTATTTTCTTTTTATTAAGTTAATTTCTCTTTTTCTTTTTTTTTTCATGAGGCTAATAACAAAACAAGTTTCAATCATTTGAATTCAGGATTGCTGAAAATGAACTCTTTAAGCAGGATTGGAGATCAAAGAAGAAAAAGCAAATATTTCAAAATGTACTGCTCATGTGGGCATTTGCTCTTCTCATTGGACTCGGAACTAGACTAGTATATATATATCTGAAATTATAATATATATATTTATATAAGCAAACAAATAAAAAAAAAGAAGCAATATATATGCCTCAACCCACGGCTGGAACCGTGAGCAACCAGCACCGCCGGAGCCGAGAACCTGCACCGCCGGAGAGCCTACTGGAGCCGAGACCTGCGCCACCGTGAGTGCTAGAGCCGTGCGCCGCCATGAGTGCTAGAACGTTGGAACCGCCGTCGACGCCGCCGAGAATGCTGGAACGCCACTGCCGTTCATCTCCTTCAGCCTTGGTCATGCTGTTCAGCCGTTCATCTCCTTCAGTACTGTGTGGCTGCTGTGGGTTTGAGTATATGTAACCCTATAAAACCCCAAATGTGTATAGTTATTTAAGTATATATGTGTAATCCGAAATATATGGCTGTTTTTGAGAGTTTTACTTAAAATATTTAAGGGCTTGCTTTGGGAGTCCTTAATACTTTTTTAGGACTCGCAGCGAGTCCTAAAAAAGTATTAAGGACTCCCAAAGAAAGTCCTTAAAATTATTAAGTAAGACAATTTTTTTTTAGCTCAGATTTTTTAGGACTCGCAAATTCTTATAGGACACTCATTGCGAGTCCTAAAAGAGTATTAAGGACTCCCAAAGCAAGTCCTTAAAAATATTAAGTAAAACACTTATTTTTATAGCCCAGATTTTTTTAGGTATCGCATTTTCTTTTAGGACACTCATTGCGAGTCCTAAATTGCGTTTTTTCAGGACTCTCAATGAGTGTCCTAAAAGCTTCATAAATATTTTTAAGGACTTGCATTTATGTGCATGTCCTAAAAAAGTGTCCCGTAAAGGGTATTTTTTTGTAGTGCACTAAACATGTAAGAGATTGGGTTAAAAAGATTTTGGTTTCAAAAGTTTCATTTTATATAATTAAACTATTACATGCACAGGATCCTAGAAGAAACAGAGTTAAAAGTTAATTTACAGACTCCCGAAAACACAAAAACAAAGGTTAGCCATACTAAGGGAAAATAGACAATTTCTGAGTCTCGCGTCCCTGTCTAAACCTCAATTGTGGCGGCTGAGCAGCTGGCTATGTACATTTTGCTCGCAGAGCTCTCCAATCAAGGCTGATCAAGCTTACCCTTGCCTTTACCTGCCCCACATACCCGTGAGCCAAGGCCCAGCAAGAAAACATCATATACAACACAATCAAAGATATCAGACAATTAGTTCATTAAGCATGAGCTTTCATCAAATAATCCACAATAGACATTCAGCACATATGTTCAGATCTAAGATGCAATCAATCATTTATATCACCCATATCACATAATATTCAGGGCCGACGACTTAGGCCGCACCCTCTGTTTAACTCACTGACTCCGGCCCGCTTAAACCGAGCTCAGTGCATAATAAGTTGTCCTCGGCTACCAGTGGCCGAGCCGCGCCCTATGCGCTAGTGTAACCCTTGGCACCCTTAGGTCGTTGGTTCTCTAATTAGCTTGCATGGCATAATACCATCTTTTCAAGCATTTACAATAGGGAACCCTTAGTCCCGTCACATATATTCAACCAGGTGCAGTTTTCTTACCTTTAGTCTTTACGGTTATTGATTATGAGCAACACTCCTCAAGCACGATCTGTTCCCGCGCTTAAGCTTTTATCACCTAGTCACAACCAAAGTATAGGGTTCCATTAATATTCAAATATAGGTTTCTAGTTACAAAACTAACTCCCGGGAATCCGAATTCCACCAAGCACGGTGGTGAAACCAATCTCGAGCATACTAGACCACATTCCCATGCCTAAAATCCCCAAAAGTTCATGTACACAACTAAGGGCTGTGACCCTTGAAGCTTAGCTGCGGCCCTAGCCTCAAAACAGAACCAAGGATCATCCTGGGCAAAGACACGCGCCGCGGCCCTTGCTTTGGGCGCTGCAGCGCCCACCCTTGGCCGAGCCTCCTTGGCTTTTCTTCATCCTAGGGCCGCAGCACTCTAGAACAGAGCCGCGGCCCTTCCCTTCGTGCCCAGAAAACCCACCATTTTAAAGCTCAAAACCTCGGCCAAAACCACCCCTAAGCTCCCTACTTAAACACCCAACATTACCAAAGCTTATAAACCAACTTAAGCCACACAATTCAACAGAAAATTCAACTTAAAACTCATAGAAATCCCACTCTTAATCACTGAAACTTTAAGAACATAACCACTCAAACTAACTAGTCAAAAACCCAAACTTAAACCACTAATTCATAAATTTAAGCTTACCTTGTTAATGGAGTCCTTCCTCTAACCAAGACCCAGCTGATTCCCAATGGTTTCCAACTCAAGTTCCACCCTAAACATCAATTGGACAACATCCTCAACAACCAGTTGAAAACTCAAGGTTAAACTTCAGAAAACACATAGTTTAAATCCTTACCTTAACCTTGATTTAGTTCTTGATTAATTCCTGAGCTAAGCCTTCAAATCCCCACCTCTATTCTCAGAAATTTCCCAGCTTGATTCAACTTTGATTTCAGTGTTCCTTTTAGCCTTGTGTTTCCTTGAGAGAGAGAAAAAGAGCTGGGAAAGAGTCGGTTTATTTTCCTTCTAAGGGTTTCCTTATGTTTATCTTACCCGCTAAGTTAATTCCCAAGGCTCGGGGTGCCGGAATCGTCCCCGAGGGAAAAATGGTAAAATCCCCCAGTATTCCCATCTAGACTTCATATCTTCAAATATATCCCCATATATTTATTTTCATAACCCGATAGTCCAAATCACTACCCAATACTTAAAATACCCCTGACTTATCCAAAGTCAGCTGTTGAGCCCTGTTGTGACTTTTCCCTGCTAACTAGCCCTAGGATTGCCTCGAGTCGTGCTCTGCAAACCTACCCACATAATAATGTGGTTCTCACATTTATCACATATATATCATATTATCATAAAAAAAACATTACTAAACATATAATTACACATTTAAGTCACATAATAATCCAGCAATGCCCTCCTGGCACACTAATCAAGGCCCTTAAGCCTCATTAGTGAATTTGGGTCGTTACAACTATCCCCTCCTAATGAGAATTTTGTCCTCGAAATTTACCTGAATAGCTCGGGATACTGATCCCGCATCGCTGTCTCTAACTCCCAGGTCGCTTCTTCGACCTTGCTATTCCTCCATAACACTTTCACTAATGGTATCGTCTTATTTCGCAAGACTTTGTCCTTCCGATCCAAAATCTGAACTGGTCTCTCCTCGTAGGACAAGTTTGTCTACAAGTCCATGTCTTCATACCTCTCAACACATGTGTTGTATCAGAAACATACTTCCGTAACATAGAGACATGGAATACATTATGAACTCCTGATAGCGACGGTGGCAAGGCCAGCCTATAAGCCACCTATCCAATCCTCTCTAGGATCTCAAAAGGTCCAACAAACTGAGGGCTCAACTTGCCCTTCACTCCAAACCTCTTCACCCCTCTCAGTGGTGAAACTCGCAGAAACACGTGGTCCCCAACCTGGAACTCCACCTCCCTACGCTTAGGATCATCATAGCTTTTCTGCCTACTCTGTGAGGCAAGCATTCTAGCTCGAATCTTCTCAATAGCCTCATTAGTCTTCTGAACCATATCTGGCCCCAAATACCTTTTCTCACCCATCTCATCCCAGTGAATGGGCGATCTGCACTTTCTTCCATACAACATCTCATAAGTAGCCACTCCGATCGTGGACTGATAACTGTTGTTATATGAAAATTCATTCAATGGGAGATACTTACTCCATGAACCCTCGAAGTCAATCACTCATGCCCTAAGCATGTCCTCCAATACCTGAATCGTTCTCTCAGACTGTCCATCAGTCCGAGGATGAAAAGTTGTGCTAAACTTCAGTTGAGTCCCCATGGCTCTTTGCAGAGCTCCCCAAAACTTGGAGGTAAAGATAGGGTCTCGATTAGATACTATAGACTTTGGAACCCCATGGAGACGAACTATCTCCCTCACATATAGCTCTGCATACTGTTCCACTGAATAAGTCGACCTCACTGGCAGAAAATGAGCTTACTTGGTGTATCTGTCCACTATCACCCACACCGAGTCATGAAGTCCAACTGTCTTGGGTAACCCTCCTATGAAATCCATCGTAATATCCTCCCATTTCCACTCTGGGATACCCAAAGGCTGAAGCAACCCCACTGGTCGCTGATGCTCAGCCTTAACCTGCTGACATATTAAACATCTAAACACATACTCTACCACATCCTTCTTCATCCTGGGCCACCAATACAATGGTCGCAGATCCTGATACATCTTTGTGGTATCCGGATGAAGGGAGTATGGCATAGTGTCAGACTCATCCAATATCTCTCGTCTAATCCCCTCATCTACCGGAACACATATCCGTCCCTGATATCAGAGCAAACCTGTCTCAGAAATTGAATAATCCTTAGCTGTCCCCGATAAGACATGCTGCCTAACTTCCTGCAACTGTACATCCACTAACTGACCCTCCTTGATCTGCTCTAACAGGGTCGACTGCAAAGTGATATTAGCTAACTGGCCTACCACCAGTTCTATCCTTGCCCTGACCATCTCATCAGCCAATTCCCTTGAGATCTGGATGGAACTATACAACTGTCTTGGGCCCCTCCGGCTCAACGCATCTACCACCACGTTGGCTTTCCCCGGGTGGTAAAGGATGTCACAGTCATAATCCTTAACCAACTCCAACCAACGTCTATGTCTCATATTCAGATCCTTCTGGGTAAAGAAATACTTCAGACTCTTATGATCAGTGTATATTTTGCACTTCTCTCCATACAGATAATGATGCCACACCTTTAGTGCGAATACCACTGCTGCTAACTCCAAATCATGAGTTGGATACCGCTGCTCATACTCCTTCAGCTGCCGAGATGCATAGCCTATAACTTTCTCATTCTGCATCAGCATGAAACCTAAACCCATCCTCGACGCATCACAATAGACCACAAACTTTCCTTCGTCCGAAGGAAGACTCAACACAGGTGCAGAAATAAGTCGTCGCTTTAATTCTTAAAAGCTGTTCTCACACTACTCTGTCCAAACAAACTTCTGATTCTTCCTTGTTAACTCCGTCATCGGTGAAGAAATCTTTGAGAACCCCTCTGCAAGCCGCTTGTAGTAATCGGCCAACCCAAGGAAACTTCGCACCTCCGAGGCGTTCCTTGGCCTCGGCCAATCCCTAACTGCTTCTACCTTGGATGGATCCACCTTAATCCCTTCTGCCCCCACCATGTGTCCAAGGAAAGTCACCTCCGGCAACCAAAACTCACACTTCTTAAACTTAGCGTACAACTGATGCTCCCTCAACCTCTGCAAAACCTGTCAGAGATGCTGCTCATGCTCTGCCTCTAAACTGGAGTATACCAAAATGTCGTCCATGAAGACAATGACAAACTAATCCAAGAAGTCCTTGAACACCCTGTTCATTAGGTCCATGAAGGCTGCTGGGGCATTGGTCAGACCAAGAACTCATAATGCCCATACCGTGTCCGGAAGGCCCTCTTCGGTATATACTCATCCTTGATCCACAGCTGGTGATAACCAGATCGAAGATCAATCTTTGAGAACACTATCTTTCCCTGCAGCTGATCGAACAAGTCATCAATCCTTGGTAGAGGGAACTTATTCTAAATACTCAACTTGTTCAATTCTCTGTAATCTATGCACATCCTCAAGGTCCCATCCTTCTTCTTAACAAACAACACTGGAGCGCCCCATGGAGAATAACTAGGCCTGATGAAACCCAAATCCAGAAGTTCTTGCAGCTATATCTTCAACTCTTTCAGTTCCGCTGGTGCCATTCTATATGATGTCCTAGATACTGGTTCTGTCCTCGGTGCCAATTCAATCTCAAACTGAATCTCCCTACGCGGCGGAAACCCTGGTAGATCCTCAAGAAATACTTCTAAAAACTCACACACCAATCTGGTCTCTCCCGGCCCTGCCGGTATAACTCTAGCAGTATCCACTACACTGGCCAGAAAACCTATGTATCCCCCCTGCAACAAGTCTCTGGCTCTTAATGCCAAAATCATAGGTACGCGGGGTCCAGACACCGCACCCACAAAGACAAAAGGGTCCTCGCCCTCAGGCTCAAAAGTAACCATCTTCTTCCTGCAATCAATCGTAGCTCCATACCTGGCCAACCAATCCATCCCTAAGATCATATCAAAATCCTCCACATCTAGCTCAATCAAATCCACCGAAAGTTCTCTACTATCAACAACCACTGGCAGTGCCCTAATCAATCTCCTAGAAACTACCAGTTCCCCTGTAGGCAATAAAGTCCTAAACCCTTCAGTCCGATACTCACTAGGTCTACACAATCTATCAATCACTCTACTAGAAACAAAAGAATGTGTAGCACCAAAATCAATCAATACTGAAAAAGGGAAGCCAGTGCTAGAAAGCTGACCTGTCACCACCGAGGGACTAGCCTCAGCCTCTGCCTGGGTCAAGGTGAATACTCGAGCTAGAGTCAAGCTATCCACCTTTCCTGCTTCACCTTTCTTCACCGTTGGGCAGTCTTTCTTGAGATGCCCCACTGCCCCACACACAAAGCATGCCTTGGCCCGACACTCGTCCAGATGGCGTCTTCTATGCCTCAGGCACTCTGGATAGGTCCGCCATGCCTCGCCACCACCTTGACGACCACCCTTACCACCCCGACCCCTCCTATCAGGACCAGCAGTGATCGAAGTGTCAGGAGCCTTTCTCTTGAAGTCACTGAGGTCTCCACCCCTACCTGTCCCTGAATAAGGAGGCACCGCTCTACGGCCATCACGCCTCACTGCACTCTCCCTCCATATCTTATTCTCCGCTTCCTCAGCGGTAAGAGCCTTCTCAATGGCCTGGGCATAAGTTGTTCCATCAGGTACCGTTGTGATTCCGACATCTCGGGCTATCATAGCATTGAGCCTCCTGATGAATCGATCTTTCCTAGTAGCATCTATAGGCACAAGATCCAGTGCAAACTTCGCAAGCCTATCAAATTTTAGGGTATACTCAGGAACAGTCATATTGCCCTGCACCAGACTCACAAACTCATTGACCTTTGCTGCTCTAACAGCAACATTGTAATACTTTTGACTGAACAAATCTCTGAAACCTTCCCAACTCAGAGTAGTAACATCCCTGGTCTGCGATACCACTTCCCACCAGATGCGGGCATCCTCCCTCAACATATAAGTGGCGCAGGCCACTCTATCATGCCCCTCAATCCTCATAAAATCTAGAATTGTAGTGATCATAGTTAGCCATTGCTCGGCTTTCAATGGATCTGGTCCACCCTCAAATATTGGGGGTTGCTGCTTCCTGAACCGCTCATACAATGGCTCCCATCTGTTACCAATCTCCCTAGACTGCACAACCGATACCACTGCAGGTAGTACAATAGGGGCAACACTCCCTGATGGAGCTTGCTGTCGCAGGATACGGATCTGCTCGTCCTGACTCTGTAATCGAGCCTGCATATCTGCCATTAACTGCTGCCAGTTCTCGAGGACTGGCAGAGGATTTTGGCCCTGATCATCACTCCCGGTCCCAGACCTAGTGCCGGCTAGTCGTGTAGATTTTCTTGGACGCGTAGCTATCCAAGTCAATCTGCAAATAACGACTCGGCAGTCAGACCATGATGATAGGGTAAAACTTCTCCAAGAATCATCAATAGAGCATAACCAACCACACACAACATATAAGCATCCATTCTCATGCACTGGCTGCTAATAAGCACGCCCCCAATCTCATTACACCTTAGCTATAAAACAGGTATTCATCCATGCACAATATGCAATTAACCATCCATATATTCATGTACATGCACGACAATGCAAATAAACACGCCTCAATATTCTCACACAACAGTCAAGGGCCAGGCCCTATCAGTATCTCATGCTTCCTAATAATCCAGTAAATAACAACATTCATAGCTCATTTCAGGCACATAAGCAGATAAACACGTATACACATTACCGAACCCTGATTTGAGCTTGTCTCTAGTAACAAATGTACATGTCCAGCTTGTCTTCAGGAACCCTTAAACCTAGGATGCTCTGATACCAAGTTGTAACGCTCTGGATAACCAAGACCGCTACACGGTGTACTTATAAAGGTGCAAGACTTGCTAATCAAGTCATTAGTTTTAAAAACATGTCACTAAACATGTAAGTGCTAGGGTTAAAAAGATTTTGGTTTCAAAAGTTTCATTTTATATAATTAAACTATTACATGCACGGGATCCCAGAAAAAACAGAGTTAAAAGTTAATTTACAGACTCCCAAAAACACAAAAACAAAGGTTAGCCATACTAAGGCAAAATAGACAATTTCTGAGTCTCGCGTCCCTGTCTAAACCTCAACCGTGGCGGCTGAGCAGCTGGCTATGTACATTTTGCTCGCAGAGCTCTCCAATCAAGGCTGATCAAGCTTACCTTTGCCTTTACCAGCACCACGTAGCACCCGTGAGCCAAGGCCCAGCAAGAAAACATCATATACAACACAATCAGAGATATCAGACACTTAGTTCATTAAGCATGAGCTCTCATCAAATAATCCACAATAGAAATTCATCATATATGTTCAGATCTAAGATGCAATCAATCATTTATATCACCCATATCACATAATATTCAGGGCCGACGACTTAGGCCGCACCCTCTGTTTAACCCATTGACTGTACCCCGCTTAAATCGAGCTCAGTGCATAATAAGCTGTCCTCGGCTACCAGTGGCCAAGCCGCACCTTGTGCGCTAGTGTAACCCTTGGCGCCCTTAGGCCGTTGGTTCACGAAATAGCTTGCATGGCATAATACCATCTTTTCAAGCATTTAAAATAGGGAACCCTTAGTCCCATCACATATATTCAACCAGGTGCAATTTCCTTACCCTTAGTCTTTACGATTATTGATTATGAGCAACACTCCTCAAGCACGACCCGTTCCCGAGCCTAAGCTTTTATCACCTAGTCACAACAAAGGTATAGGGTTCCATTAATATTCAAATATAGGTTTCCGGTTACAAAACTAACTCCCGAGAATCCGAATTCCACCAAGCACGGTGGTGAAACCAATCCCGAGCATACTAGACCATATTCCCATTCCAAAAATCCCCAAAAGTTCATGTACACAACTAAGGGCTGCGGCCCTTGAAGCTTAGCCGCGACCCTAGCCTCAAAACAGAACCAAGGATCACCCTGGGCAAAGACACGTGCCGCGACCCTTGCTTTGGACGCCGCGGCGCCCATCCTTGGCCAAGCCTCCTTGGCTTTTCTTCATCCTAAGACCGCAGTGCTCTAGAACAGAGTCGCGGACCTTCCCTTCGCGCACAGAAAACCCACCATTTTAAAGCTCAAAACCTCGGCCAAAACCACCCCTAAGCTCCCTACGTCAACACCCAACATTACCAAAGCTTATAAACCAACTTAAGCCACACAATTCAACAGAAAATTCTACTTAAAACTCATAGAAATCCCACTCTTAATCACTGAAACTTTAAGAACATAACCACTCAAACTAACCAGTCAAAAACCCAAACTTAAACCACTAATTCATAAATTTAAGCTTACCTTGTTAATGGAGTCCTTCCTCTAACCAAAACCCAGCTGATTCCCAATGGTTTCCAACTCAAGTTCCACCCTAAACATCAATTGGACAACATCCTTAACAACCAGTTGAAAACTCAAGGTTAAACTTCAGAAAACACATAGTTTAAATCCTTACCTTAACCTTGATTTAGTTCTTGATTAATTCCTGAACTAAGCCTTCAAATCCCCACCTCAATTCTCAGAAATTTCCCAGCTTGATTCAACTTTGATTTCAGTGTTCCTTTTTTCCTTGTGTTTCCTTGAGGGAGAGAAAAGAGCTGAGAAAGAGTCAGTTTATTTTCCTTCTAAGGGTTTCCTTATGTTTATCTTACCCGCTAAGTTAATTCCCAAGGCTCGGGGTGCCGGAACCGTCCCCGAGGGAAAAATGGTAAAATCCCCCAGTATTCCCATCTAGACTTCCTATCTTCAAATATATCCCCATATATTTATTTTCATAACCCGATAGTCCAAATCACTACCCAATACTTAAAATACCCCTGACTTATCCAAAGTCAGCTGTTGAGCCCTGTTGTGACTTTTCCCCGCTAACTAGCCCTAGGATCGCCTCGAGTCGTGCTCTGCAAACCTACCCACATATTAATGTGGTTCCCACATTTATCACATATATATATATCATATTATCACAAAAAAATCATTACTAAACATATAATTACACATTTAAATCACATAATAATCCATAATGCCCTCCTGACACACTAATTAGCGAATTTGGGTCGTTACAGATAGGCTACCGAAAAGAAGATGCATCTTATTGATATAGGTAGTACCCATCAATCCATTTAAGCCCTCTTCAACTGTGTAGTCCCATACCTACACAGTCTTACAATAATCACACTTGACCTTCCCCAGGCGGTGTGGGATTGCACAGCTTTACCTGGTCTTTCCCCTTACGGATCACGGGATTCTGACTGTCACAATCACCCCCCCTTACGGGCCCGACGTCCCCGTCGGCCACACTTCCAGTTGGGTCAAGGCTCTGCTACCAAGTTGTAACACCCTGGATAGCCAAGACTATTACACTATGTGTTTATAAAGGTGCAAGACTTGCTAATCAATTCATTTAGTTAGAAATGTGTTACTGAAACTATAATTGAACTAGGGTTAAAATATTTCGGTTACATAAGTTACATTTCATATAATTTTACATTTTATACATGGGATCGCAAAAGAAATAGAGTTTTAAAGACAGTTTACAAAAATTCCAGGTTATAAACATGTAGTGGCCACTCTAAGGGCGAAACAGACATTTAGGCTTCTCCCTTCCTGTATCACTCCTCGGTCGTGGCGGTCGATCAGCTGACTATGTACATTCAGTCGCCGAAGCTCTCCAACTTAAGACTGGTCCACCTTGCTCTTCCCTTTACCTGCACCACGAAGCACCCGTGAGCTGAGGCCCAGCAAGAAACCATATAACAAAGCATAATCATCAATCGATCAACCAGATAACTCATAAAGCATAGTCATATATTCAACAATCCATAATATTCTCATAATCAGGCATTCAGCATGCCAAGTTCATCAAATTAACCTTAATAACCAATTCATATATTAACCAAGGTCGATGATCTTAGGTCGCATCCCCTATTTATCTCACTGACTCCGGCCCGCTTAAACCGAGCTCAGTGAATATTAAGTTGTCCTCAGCTACCAGTGGCCAAGCCACGCCCTGTGCGCAAATATTGATTCCGACACTCTTAGGCCGTTTATCACATGTCCCATGGCACAATACCATCTCATGACATCACATATATAGGGAGCTCTTAGTCCCAAACTTAACACATAACCGGGTGCAGTTTCTTACCTTTAGATTCCGATCGCTTGATTAGTGAAACTATCCCTCAAGCACGATCCCGTCCGAGCCTTAGCGTACACCTAGTCACAGCCATAAATTAGAAACATCACTAAACTTCAATTCCATAACCTAACCTCGGGACCAATCCCGAACCCTAGGGAAACCCTAATTCCACCAAACGGGGTGGTGGAATCAAACCCCGAGCCCCCGGGCAAAAACCCTAAGAATTAACCCAAAAATTCACTTCTGAAGGCAGGGTAGCGCTATAGTTCCATAAAGTGTGTGCTACAGCGCTTCAACCAAAGCCAAAGGCCCTTGAAAAACCCAAGCCTAGCGCTGTAGCACCCAAAGGCTAGCGCTACAGCGCTAGTCACAGAACCTTCAGCACCCTATTTTTCTTCCTTCGATTTTCCCTGAGCCAAAACTCTATAGAACCCCTCCAAACCTCAACCATACTTCAAAACAAGCCTACCAATTACTATATCTCACCCCACACAACCCAAAAACCTAAAACTTAGGCACATGCACCATCAAGCAAGGAAATCAATAATTGAACTTGAGAACTAAAAAACTCATTAGTTGAAACCAGACCTAACCCAGCAACTTATATATTCAAGCTCAGAATTTTTTACCATTGATGGGGAATTCGACCCTAGGTTTCCCTTAGTATCCTTCCAGCCTTTAGCTCCTCAATTCCTCAAGCTTAATTCCCTAGAATTCCCATCCAAAACTCAATTCAAACACAACTCATCAAAACCAAAAAAACTCAAACCAAACTTTAAACCAAACTTTAAACCATAACTTTATTTGGGAATTAACTGCAACTAACCCACTTGATCACCTCAAGAACCAAGGTCCCAATCCTAGCTTAAGTTCCCATTGAGTTATAGCTTCAAAAAATCCACAAGAAATGAAGAAAATGGTCAAAACTGAGTTAGAGAAAAGGATAGCTTATGAGTGATGTTTTTCCTTCTTTCTTTCCTCCTTCTTTTCTATCTTTTTTTTTCCTTCAGCTTCTCAAACATTCTAAATATTCTACTAAGGATAAAAGCAGAAATAACTCTTATCTATTATTAAATCCAATGACCATATTGCCCTCCCAATTATAACTAAACCTTTAAGTCATTCTAAGGGCATTTTGGTCATTGGTCCCAATTCCCGCTAATTCCTCGAGTGTTCCCAATAATCACCGCTTCCATCCCGACACCTAACTAATCACCAATTATATTCCTCAATATCAAATAGCCTCCAATATGTTTCCCAGATTCCCATAAATTCCCCCAGGCTCCCCCGAGCCGGGTATAAATCCCCTCTGTGACTTTTTTGCTAAACCGCTCACTAGGATCGCCTTGAGTCACAAGCTGCAGATATATCCACATAATAATGTGGTCTCAACAATTTATCACAAATATTTTCATTTATGCCCTCAACAGGCCAAAATTACAAATTTGCCCTTATAACCTAATCAGGCCTATATGCATACTAATACTCATAATTATGCATCTCATATATTCAAATAATTATATAAGCATGGTTATGACATAATCATACATTGAATCATTTAAATCACACATAATCCAGTTATGCCCTCCCGGCACACTAATAAAGGCCCTTAAGCCTTATTAGTAATTTTGGGTCGTTATAACTTGGTATCAAAGCATCCTAGGTTTAAGGGTTCCTGAAGACTGGCGGGACATGTACATTCGTTGCTAAAGACAAGCTCGACTCAGGGGGTGGTAATTGTGCATACATGTTTATGTGCTTAAAAGAATACGAATGCTGATATATGTGTGATTAATAAGAAGCATGAGATACTGATAAGGCCTGGCCCTTGACTGTTGTGTGATGATATTGAGGCGTGCATATTAGCATTGCTACTGTATGTGAATGAATATTTGAATAAACTATTATATCTGGATTGTTTGTGAATGATTGGGTTCCAATGGTGGATTATGGAAGGATTATTACCCCGTCATCATAGTCTGGTTTCTGAGTCGTTGAATGTAGATTAACTTGGATAAATATGCGTTCAAGGAAATCTACACGACTAGCCGGCACCAGATCTGAGACTAGAGATGATGACCAGGGCCAGACCCCTCCGCTAGTCCCTGAGAACTGGCAGCAACTTATGGCAGACATGCAAGCACGGCTACAGAGCCAGGATGAGAAGATCCGACTTCTGCGACAGCAGGCTTGATCAGGGAGTGCTGCCCCTATTGTGCCACCTGTAGTGGTATCAGTTGTACATCCAGCAGAGGTTGGGAACAGATGGGAGCCCTTGTACGAGCGGTTCAAGAAACATCATCCTCCAACTTTTGAAGGAGGACCAAATCCACTAAAGGTTAAACAGTGGATGAGTATGGTCACTACTATTATATATTTTATGAGAATAAAGGGTCACGACAGAGTGGCCTATGCCACATATCTGCTGAGGGAGGATGCCCGATTCTGGTGGGAAGTGTCATCACAGACAAGGGATGTTACTGCATTGACTTAGGAAGGATTCAAGGATTTATTCAGCCAGAAGTATTACAATGTTGCCATCTTGGCAGCAAAGGTTAATGAATTTGTGGGGTTGGTTCAGGGCAGTATTACAGTTATAGAATATCTTTGAAGTTCGACAGACTTGCGAAGTTTGCACCTGATCTTGTGCCTAGTGAAGCAGCTAGGCAAGACAGATTTAACAGAGGGCTTAATGCTATGATAGCCTGAGATGTGAGGATTACAACAGTTCCTGGGGGGAAAACTTATGCCTAGGCTGTGGAGAAGGCTCTTACCGCTGAGGAAGCGGAGAATAAGATCTGGAGGGAGAGTGCAGTAAGGCGAGAGGGTCGCAGGGCGGTGCCTCCCTATTCTGGGTCTGGTAGGGGTGGAGGCCCCAGTGATCTAAAGAGGAAGACCCCTGATGCTTCGACTGCTCCTGGTCCTGATAGGAAAGGTCAGGGTACTCAGGGTGGCCATCAGGGAGGTGGTGATTCATGAAGGAGTTATCCTGAGTGCACGAGGTGCAGAAGACGCCATTCGGGCGAATGTCGGGCTAAGGCCTGTTATGTGTGCAGGGTGGTAGGACACCTCAAGAAAGACTGTCCAACAGTGAAGAAAGGGGAAGCAAGGAAGGTGGACAGCTTGACTCCAGCTCGAGTGTTCACCCTGACGCAGGCAGAGGCCGAGGCTAGTCCCTCGGTAGTGATAGGTCAGCTTTCTAGCACTAGCTCTCCTTTTACTGTATTGATTGACTCTGGTGCTACGCATTTGTTTGTTTCTAGTAAGGTAATTGATAGACTGTGTAGACCTAGTGAGTATTATACCGCGGGGTTTGGGACTATATTTCCTACAAGGGAACTGGTAGTTTCTAGGAGGTGGATTAAAGCATTGCTAGTGATGGTTGATGGTAGGGAATTGTCAGTAGACATGATTGAGTTGGGTATGGAGGACTTTGACATGATTTTGGGAATGGATTGGTTGGTTAGAAACGGAGCTACTATTGATTGCAGGAAGAAGATGGTGACCTTTGAACCAGAGGGCGAAGATCCCTTTGTGTTTGTGGGAGCGGTATATGGACCTCGCATACCCATGATATCAGCGCTGAGAGCCAGAGATTTATTACAGGGTGGATGCGTAGGCTTTCTAGCTAGTGTGGTGGATACCACTAGGGTTTTTCCAGTAGGGCCGGAGGAGACCAAATTGGTTTGTGAGTTCTTAGATGTGTTCCCTGAGGATTTACTAGGGCTGCCACCATATAGGGAGATTCAGTTTGTTATTGAGTTAGCGCCAAGGACAGAGCCAGTGTCAAGGGCACCTTTTAGAATGGCACCGGCAGAACTGAAGGAGTTGAAGATACAGTTACAGGAGCTTCTGGATTTGGGGTTCATCAGACCGAGCTACTTGCCATGGCATGCTCTAGTTTTGTTTGTGAAAAAGAAGGACGAGACTCTAAAAATGTGTATAAACTACAGGGAATTGAACAAGTTGACTATCAAGAATAAGTATCCTCTACCAAGGATTGGCGACTTATTTGATCAGCTGCAGGGAAAGACGGTGTTCTCGAAGATTGATCTTCGATCTGGTTATCACTAGCTGAGGATCAAGGACGAGGACATACCGAAGACAGCCTTCCGAACGAGGTATGAGCACTATGAGTTTCTAGTCATGTCATTTGGTTTGACCAATGCCCCAGCAACCTTCATGGACTTAATGAACAGGGTGTTCAAGGACTTCTTGGATTAGTTCATTATTGTTTTCATCGAAGACATCTTAGTGTACTCCAGTTCAGAGGCAAAGCACAAGTTTCATCTATGACAGGTTCTACAGAGATTGAGAGAGCATCAATTGTACGCAAAGTTTAAGAAGTGCAAGTTTTGGATACCAGAGGTGACATTTATTGGACATATTGTTGGTCCAAATGGGATTAAGGTGGATCCATCTAAGGTGGAGGCAGTTAGGGATTGGCCGAGGCCAAGGAACGCCTCGAAGGTTTGGAGTTTTCTCGGTCTGGCAGGTTACTTTAGGCGGTTTGTGGAAGGGTTCTCAATGATCGCTGCACCAATGACAAAATTGACATGGAAGAATTTGAAGTTTGTCTGGTCAGAGAAGTGTAAGAACAGCTTTCAGGAGTTGAAGCGACGACTCGTTACGACACCTGTGTTGAGTCTTCCTTTGGAGAAAGGAAAGTTTGTGGTTTATTGCGATGCGTCAAGGTTGGGTTTGGGCTTTGTGTTGATGCAGAATGAGAAGGTTATAGCTTATGCGTCATGACAGCTTGAGGGATATGAGCAGCGGTATCCTACCCATGATTTGGAGCTAGCAGCGGTGGTATTCGCACTGAAGGTTTGGTGAAACTATTTGTATGGGGAGAAGTGCGAGATATACACTGATCACAAGAGTTTGAAGTACTTCTTTACACATAAGGACCTGAACATGAGGCAGAGACGTTGGCTAGAGTTTGTAAAAGACTATAACTGTGATATTCTTTACCATCCCGGGAAAGCCAACGTAGTGGCGGATGCATTGACCCAGAGGGGCCCAGGTCTGTTATATAGTTCCACCCAGATTTCAAGGGAGTTAGCTGATGAGATGGCCAGAGCAGGGATATAATTAGTAGTGGGCTGGTTGGCCGACATTACTCTGCATCAACCCTGCTAGAGCGGATTAAGGAAGGATAGTTGGTAGATGCTCAGTTACAGGAGGTTAGAGAGAATGTCTTAGCGGGAGTAGATAAGGACTATTCTATTTCTGAGGTTGGTTTGCTACGTTATCAAGGGAGGATTTGTGTCCCAGCTGATGTGGGGATCAGACGAGAGATATTTGATGAGTCGCATACTACGTCGTACTCACTTCATCCGGGTACAACGAAGATGTACCAAAATCTACAAACATTATATTGGTGGCCTGGGATGAAGAAGAATGTGGTGGAGTACGTAGCCAGATGTTTAGCCTATCAGTAGGTGAAGGCTGAGCATCAGCGACCAGCAGGGTTACTTCATCCTTTGGGTATTCTCGAGTGGAAATGGGAGGATATTACGATGGATTTTGTGGGAGGTTTACCTAGGACTGTAGGGCTTCATGGCTCGGTGTGGGTGATAGTGGACAGATACTCCAAGTCAGCTCATTTCCTTCTAGTGAGATCGACCTATACAGTGGATTAGGATGTGGAGTTATATGTGAGGGAGATTGTACGACTCCATGGAGTTCCTAAGTCCATAGTATCAGATCGATATCCTATCTTTACCTCCAAGTTTTGGGGTAGTTTGCAGAAGGCTATGGCAACTCAGCTGAAGTTTAGCCTGGCCTTTCACCCCCAGACTGATGGACAGTCTGAGAGGATGATTTAGGTGTTGGAGGATATGCTTAGGGCATGCGTGATTGATTTTGAGGGATCGTGGAGTAAGTATCTTCCATTGATTAAGTTTTCATACAACAATAGTTACCAACCAACGATTGGAGTGGCTCCCTATGAGATGTTGTATAGGAGGAGATGTAGATCACCCATTCATTGGGATGAGATGGGTGAGATGAAGTACTTAGGGCCGGACATGATTCAAAAGACGAATGAAGCTATTGAAAAGATCTGAGCTAGGATGCTCGCCTCATAGAGCAGACAGAAGAGTTACGCTGATCCTAAGCGTAGAGACATGGAGTTCCAGGTTGGGGACCACGTGTTTTTCCAAGTTTCACCACTGCGAGGGGTGAGGAGATTTGGGAAGAAGGGCAAGCTGAGCCCTAGATTCATCAGACCTTTTGAGATCCTAGAGAGGATCAAACAGGTGGCTTACAGGTTAGCATTACCATCGTCGCTGTCGGGAGTTCATAACGTATTTCACATTTTTGTGCTCCGGAAATACGTTTCAGATACAACACATGTGTTGAAGTATGAAGACCTAGAATTCTAGACAGATTTATCCTATGAGGAGTGACTAGTTTAGATTTTGGATCGTAAGGATACAATACTATGGAATAAGACGATTCCTCTGGTTAAAGTGTTATGTAGGAATAGTAGGGTCGAGGAGGCGACCTGGGAGCTTGAGTCAACAATGCGAGATCAGTATCCCGAGTTATTCAGGTAAATTTCAAGGATGAAATTCTCATTAGGAGGGGATAGTTGTAACGACCCAAAATCATTAATAAGGCTTAAGGGCCTTGATTAGTGTGCCGGGAGGGCATAACTGGATTATGTGTGATTTAAATGATTCAATGCATGATTATGTCATAACCATGCTTATATTATTATTTGAATATATGAGATGCATAATTATGAGTATTAGTATGCATATAGGCCTGATTAGGTTATAAGGGCAAATTTGTAATTTTGGCCTGTTGAAGGCATAAATGAAAATATTTGTGATAAATTGTTGAGACCACATTATTATGTGGATATATCTGCAGCTTGTGACTCAAGGCGATCCTAGTGAGCGGTTTAGCGAAAAAGTCACGGTGGGGATTTATACCCGGCTCGGGGGAGCCTAGGGGTATTTTTGGGAATCTAGGAAATATATTGGAGGCTATTTGATATTGAGGAATATAATTGGTGATTAGTGCCAAAAGAAGGATCTGATCACTGTAGGTCTCGAACTGAACCGTTATCCTAACAGGTGGTCTGATAACCACCTGGATGTTGTAATGCCAAGTCCCAGCTCAAGCTGCTCACATCATTGTGAACTAGAGGTTCTATTTGGCTACTTTTCCACATATTCATCTGCGACCTATACCCCGAGCTGAGTAACTAGACTCGTGCTAATTTTTAGGGTACATCATTTGCCCCCCAAGCTCCTGCCCATGCTTGATGTCAACACTTTCTGACATGCACAAAAGAGGCTTTTAGGCTTCTGCCATGTAAAATCGTATGGACGTATCGACATTTTCTTTGAATGAACATATAAACTGTAAGTATTTCCTCACCTGTTTTGAATCTTTCAATTCTTTATTTTCCAGTGAGTTTTTTTTTTTACTTCAGAGAACATTCTGTGTTCACTATCGCTTAGGTTATTTCTAAGTTTAAATAGGGTTTGGTTTAGGCTAAATGAACAAGACTAGGCTTGTTTAAAAATAAGGTATTCATAAAGTTGGGCAAATTTTCTTAGTTTTACAAAGAAAATGTTACTGGTAAATCAATTAGAATGCCTGTTTGGATGTAGAAGACAAGAGGGTTTTAAGTTTGATTCTAGGTAGCTTAAGTGTCGCGATTCCTTAAGCAGTTTTGCATTAAACCGCGTTCAAAATAAATGTAGTGGGTCTGACAAGTGTGACACACGAATCCTGAAGTATCAGGGAATTTCACGAATATAAAGCGTGTGGCCTAGGACCACGCGTGGATCAATTTTAAATCACCAAAAGTAAACCACTTAAACCCTCAGATCACTGTACCTTTTATAATTGTAGCTTGTAATTGTCTTAGGTCGCCACTAATAGGCTGCTTTGTTGTCAGGCGAGCTAAATCATGGCCCCTCCAAAGAAAAACACAACGAGCTCCTCTACGCAGAGCAAGGATAAGGGCAAGCAAGTCACGTCTGACTCTCCAATTCCTCATTTCAACCTTGTGGTGGAGAGGGAACTTGTCATGGAACCCAACGCCTTCTTTGAGGCCGAGCACATAGTTTCCTGGATGAGGACACAGGGGAAGGTTAATAAGATCCTGCTAAGCCATATGATTGAGATGGGAGTTGATGGCCTCCTTCCCCGACCTCCGTTGGAAGGAGAGCGGAGCTATGCCCTCCAAGATGACTATGGGGCTTGGAGTGATGAGCACCTAAAGGCAATTGCATTCCTCCAATTTGACCACTATTTTGTAGATTTCCTGAACTACATCAAACTGGATCCGTTCTAGCTCCCACCAAACTCATATCAACTTTTGGCAAGGTTAAAACATCTATTTCTGAGGCACGAGCGGGAGGTCCCCACCCCGGCATATATTATGTATTTTTTCTGCCTCAAGGGTAGACCTAACCAGAAGGGACGAGGTGACGGCTTTTACTACCTCACTCGCTTTCCCAACTCAGCATCCATCATCAACCTCCCCAGCCACCCAAATGACTATAAAGATTTTTTCTTTATGTCAAATGGGTTCATGAACTGCGAGCATCGATACTTCAACAACCCTCGTAAGTCTTCTATCTTTATGAATTCAGCACGTGAACTTTCTTATCACTTTCACACTTTTTTTTTTTGCTTATGTATTCTAACTAAGTTCATTCCTTGTGCAACTATATACACGAGGACAGGGCAGTTTGAGACCCTTGGGGGTTAATATGAGTCTTTGTCTAGTCTAACTCTGAAGGAAAAAACTTTCGTTAGGTTGTGAACGATGCCACCTTGGTGGCCTGCGACCTGAATAGCAAGGGACAAACACTGGCTCTTAGGACCCAAGGTCCTCTTCCTGTTATCCTTGAGCTCCCCCCTCCCCAAGAAGTCTTGCCATCCATTGAAGACATCAAGGAAAAAGTAGACCTGGCCCGCTGGTGCACAAAAGGCGAGCTCTTGAAGATAATTAGGGCCCTGAACCAGAGCGAGCTGCATCTGGGGTAGCAGCCGACCCCTCCGGCCAAGGTAACCCATATAGAGAGTTATATCAGGTTGTTGTCAGTTTTAGGCTAGTTCGCTTCAACCCCAACCAGCTCGTTAGTTGCCACCATATTGACCCAGACCTAAACACAATACTCCTTCAGTGTGTGGATAATTTAGTGGTACACTATGACCATAGCTACACCAAATGTACCATTGTGGTTGACAACACTCTCCATTTTATGTTCTCCATTTTTTAGGAGTATGGGACAAACCGTAGGACCTGGCCTTCCTTGTGTCGGGATATATACGCTCCTAGTTTTAGGCAGTATGTAGAAGATTCCATCCACGAAGAAGGACCAGAACTCCCTATGAACCAGGAGGTAATAATTTTAGAATCTCCCCCACCTCCATTAATCCAAGAATTAGAGGTTAGGCCTAGCCCAGTCCATAACCCCGAGATGATCATAGTAGATTCCTACTCTAGCTCGGAGGGTAGGGTTCTTGCTCTTTTTCCTGTCTTTACATTAATTTGACTAATTATTTCTTATTTCTGGATCATTTACTCGTTCTTTTTCAGGAGAAGAGATTGAGCTGCCAAATGCCTCGGGTTTGAGGGGTGCCTTTAAGGCTGGCGGGGCTGGAGCTGGTCCTTTGGTGAAGAGGCCCAGACTAACAAAGAAACATGCTCCCAAGTTACGGACTTCCACCGAATCTCTAGTTAAAAACAGAGGTGCCAACTCCATCCAGGAGCATCCACAAAAGGCTCTTCCCCTAGCTCCAGTGACAAGAGTCACAGTTCTCCAAGCTTCGCCTCCTCTTCCTCGACATGTACCTCCCTTAATTCCTCAAGTGATCTAAGGCGGGCTCCCATCGTCCAGATCCCCGTTAAGCCACTCGACTTGGCAAGGATCCCCAAGGCATTTTAGTGAATTGTATATGAGATGGCGAGCCATATGATGGGCCACACCTATAGGGAAAACACCAAGGATCTGAGGGCCATGGAGGAACGTACTCCAAAGAACGTCCTCGATTTTACTATGGGGATGAACCTCACTGGGAGTCCTCTTCTCATCCTTCTAGCTTTTCTTTGCCTTTTCTCCTTAGTTATTTTAAACTATTCTTCACATGCCTTATCCTTTTGTAGTCTGTCCTGGCTCAACTTCGACGAATTGCTCAGGTTAAAGCTTGGGATGAGGAGCTCAGAGCTGCCCTATGTGCCGCCCAAGAGAGCGAGCAATCCGCAAAAGTCACCCTAATTTCCTCCCAGGAGGGCGAGCGAGTTACAAAGGAAGGTGAGCGGATGGCTAAGAACCAGATCATGGAGGTGAACCATCACCTGGACCAGCTGCAGGCTGAAAATGAGGGGCAGAAAGAAACTTGATGAGGTCGAGGCCAAGGCTAATGAGGAAGCTGAGAGGGTGAGGACAGAGATCGCGGAGTCATCGACTCAAATGGAGGAGATGTTTTACCGTTGCTAGGCTTTCTACCAGGACGAGAACTTCTCCTTCATGCAACCAGAGTTATGGGAACCATATCTTGCCAAGTTCAAGATTCGGTTCTCACAAGAACCTCAGAGACCGTCGAAGCTTCTGACCCTGCTGAAGGAGATGGCGAAGAGGTGACCTCTTTTGAGCAAGTCGACGAACCCCATTGATGATATTATTATTTTTGTTTATATTTTTATACTTTTGTAATTAAGTCCTTAGGGACCAAAACTATTGCCTTTGGGCTCAGGTCAAGGTTTTTTCTCCTTGAGATAATAATATATTTTTTAATACATATCTAACTTGTGATCTATTTGTGTTCCCCTTAATCTATTGCTTTCCCATGTTTATGAATCCTTAGATTCTTGTACATTCAAAATCTTAGGGGTTGTCTTTAGATCGGGATAGATTTTTGATGGCTTGGGCCTCGGACCTGGTAATATCTAGGGGTTTTAATAGGCATAATAACTTTGTACCTATTGGGAATCAGACCTCGAACCTGGTTGAATCTAGGGGTCTTAATGGGCTTAATAGGTTTGTACCTGTTAGGAATCAGGCCTTAGACCTGGTTGTATCTAGGGGTTTTATTTTGAGATTTTCCAAAGGTAGTTCGTGTGAAGAAAATTGAAAAACCGAGCTTTAAAAAGTCGTTTAATAATCAATTTTTAAAAACTTTAAGTTTTAACTTTCATCCGAACTAGCTGAACTTTTTTAAAAGCTCTCTTCGGTTATTCCCCCCCCCCCCCCAAGCAACCAGAACTTATAAGTGTTCTAGGTTTCTTTTACAAAGTGAGCTCGTGATAACAAAATGATAAAATTGATTACTTAATAATCCAACTATTATTAAACTGAAATGGCTTTTATAAACAAGCCTTACATAAATGGTAATTCCGAAAACATTAAAGACAGCAAAATTATTTGTAATACTTTTTGAGGTGTAGGGCATTCAAGGTCCGTGGGACTATTTCTCTAGTTAGTTGGGCTTGCTTAAAAGTCCCTTCGTCCAATATTTCCACGATCTGATATGGTCCTTTCCAGTTCGTCCCTACCACACCGTCCTTGGGACTTTACTTGCTAAAAAGACCCTTCGGAGAACAAGAACGCTTAATTCAATTCTACGTCCTTTCACCTTCGAATTGAAATAACTAGTGATTTGGGCGAGTTGTAATTGTGATGCCTCTCGTTTTTCTTCAATTAGATCAAGGGATGCACTAAGTATCTCGTGGTTATGATCCTGATCAAAGTTCTTTTTTCTGTGGGTTGTTACCAACGCCTCTATTTGAAGCATAGACTCGCTTCCAACGGTCAGAGAAAAATGGGTATATCTCTTCGAAGTTCGATGTGAGGTCCGGTAGGCCCAGAGTACCTGCAGGAGCTTCTTAGGCCATAATCCCTTGACTTCATCTAATTGTTTCTTCAAGCTCGCCTTTAAGGTCTTGTTTATGGCCTCGACCTGCCCATTGGCTTGTGGGTATGCTACTGACGAGATATTATTGGTTATGCCATATTTTTCACAAAAGTCTATGAAGAGATCGCTATCGAATTGAGTTCCATTGTCAGACACAATATTTTTAGGGAGCCCAAGTCAACATATTATATATTTTACAACAAAATCCAAGACGCTCTTCGAGGTGATGGTCACCAAAGGTTCAGCCTCTACCCACTTCGTGAAGTAATCGATGACGACTACCGCATAACGAGCTCCTCCTTTTCCTGTTGGAAAAGGGCCAATTAAGTAAATTCCCCATACTACAAACAGCCAAGGGGATGAGATCATGGTTAGCTCGACGGGAGTAGCTTGGGAAACTATGGCAAAGCGTTGGCATTTTTCAAACTTCTACACATACGAGATCGAGTCCTTTGTTAGCGTGGGCCAAAAATATCCCTCTCTCAATACCATTAGAGCTAGGTTTTTCCCCAGCATGGTCTCTGCAGAAGCCTACGTGTATTCCTTACAAAATAGTATGCACTTCCTCGGGCAGAACACATCGCAGGAGGGGTAGCAAATGCCCTCGTCGATATAGAATCCCTTCAACCATAACATATTGTGGAGCTTGATACAACAGCTGTCTCACATCCTTTCGATCGTCATGTCACTTTCCAGTTGTGAGGTACTCCACTATAGGGGTCATCTAGGTCGTCTTTATGTCAATCATTCCGACCCCAACTGTTCCTGCTGTTATACTCGAGCTTTCCATGAATTCCATTGGGACTACATTCGGTGTATCTGCCTCTCTGGTGGTAGCAAGTCAAGCCAGGGCATCAACATTGGAATCCTGCTCGCGGGGTACTTTTTCAATGGAGTTGAACTCAAACTCAGACAATTCACTCTTAACCTTGGCTAAGTAGGCCACCATCTTGATACCACGAGCTTGATATTCTCCCAATAACGGATTGACTATGAGTTGAGAATCACTATAACATTGGATGGCCTTTTCCTTTAGATATTTTGCCACCCTTAGTCCTGCCAATAAGGCCTCATATTCGGCTTTGTTGTTGGATGCTTCGAATCTGAACCTGAGAGTTGTATGGAATCTATGCTCTTCAGGTGAGGTTAAGATTATCCCAGCTCCCTCCCGATCCATTTTCATTAGATAATCAATCAACAAAGATTTTACATAATTCCTGCACCGATTCCCATACCAACTCGGCCTGAAAACCTGTGCACTCAGCCACAAAATCAGCAAGGGCTTGGATCTATATTGCTGTCAGCGGCACATATAATATCTCAAAGTGGCTGAGTTCGATGGCCCATTTTAATAGATTTCTCGACGTTTCAGGTTCTTGCAAAACCTACCTTTAAGGTTGGTCGGTTAAGACGTGGATAGAATGGGAATGGAAGTATGGCCTGAGCTTCCTTGAAGCTAAAATAAGACAAAACATGAGCTTTTCTATCAATGGGTACCAGGATTCAGCTCCGACAAGTCTTTTACTTACATAATACACAAATTTTTGCGCCCCATTTTATTCTCGAGCTAACATAGCACTAACTGCATTTTCTCTCATGGCCAGATATAGAAACAAACACTCCTCGGAGGTTGGTTTTGATAGTATGGGGGGTTTAGCTAGATGCGCTTTCAGGTCACGAAATGCCTGTTCGCATTCTTCGCTCCATTCAAACTTCTTGTTTCCTCAGAGCAAGTTGTAAAATGGGAGACACTTGTTAGTGGCTTTTGAAATGAAGAATTTTAAGGCCGCCACCTTTCCGGTTAAGCTTTGTACTTCCTTTCGCGACCTGGGCAAAGGCATTTCTAACAACGACCTGATCTTCTCTGGATTTGCCTCTATCCCCCTCCTGTTAACTATAAACCCCATAATTTTCCCGACGAAACTCTGAAAGTGCACTTCTGGGGATTAAACTTCATGTCATACTTCCTAAGTATGCCAAAACATTCTTCCAGAATAGATACATGGTTACTGGCAGTCTTTGATTTAATGAGCATATCATCAACATACACTTCCATGTTTCTCCCGATCTGGTTAGTGAACATTTTGTTGACTAACCGTTGGTATGTAACACCCTTCATTCTTCAGCCTGAATGGAATAACTTTGTAACAATATATGTTATGCTTAGTCATGAAGCTGATATGCTCTTGGTCTGCAGGGTTCATCCTGATCTGGTTATATCCAGAATACGCGTCCATGAAAGACATGAGCTCGTGACCGGCTGTGGCGTCTACTAACTAATCAATTCTTAGTAATGGGAAACAGTCCTTAGGACAAGCCTTGTTGAGATCAGAGAAATAAATGTAACTTCTCCACTTCCCGTTTGTCTTTGAGACCAGAACGGGGTTAGCAACCTAGATCGGGTATTTTGATTCCCTGATAAATTTGCATTTAAGTAGGTGGGCTACTTCTTCTAATACTTCAGATCGTACTGTTCCCAAAACCCTTTGTTTTTGGGACTTTGCGAGAACATTCTTGTCAAAGTTCAAAGTATGCATTATTATACTAGGACTGATTCCCACCATATCCTCATGCGACCAGGCGAAGACGTCAAAGTTCTTCCTCATGAATTTGACCAGCTCCTTCTTCCTTTCAGCTTCAAGATCTTTCCCAACTTGGACAACTCTTGAAGGTGTTTCTGGGTCGATATTTATTTTCTCGAGCTCCTCCACTTCTTTAAGCTTAAATTTATCTTCGCCTACTCACTGATCAATGTCATCCTATTGGGAAACCTCATTGTCTCCTTCTTGAGGTTCTTCTGTCCCATGAATAACTTCTACTACCATACCTCCTTCGTTTATGACCATTGCCTGCTGCCCGGGTTGTGACTTTCCCTTCATAGATATGTTGTAGCATTCTCGCATGGCGATCTGGCCTCCACATACTATGCATATACCTGAAGTTAAGGGAAAATTCATTGCCAAGTGTTAGATCGAGGTGATGGCCTCAAAAACCATTAGCGCGGGTCGTCCCACAATTGCGTTATACGCAGTCCGACAATCGATTACCACGAACTCAATTATTTTTGTAGCAGTTCGTGTTTCATCTCCTAGCATAACCACCAGTCTCAATTTCCCTATGGCTACCATCCCTTCTCCTAAAATTCATATAGTGTCATAGAGGTTGCCTTTAAATCGGTCACGGACAATCCCATTTTTCTAGGGTGGGCATGAAATGCACATTTACTAAGCTTCCATTGTTTACCAGTATCCTTTGCACCCTTTGAGTAGCGAGCTACACAGTTACCACCAGCGGGTCATTATGTGGAAATTGAACGTGGCTAGTGTCCTCCTCTGTGAAAATGATTGGTTGTTTTTCCAACCGCTATTGTTTTGATAACCGCTGCTCTGAGATAAATTCCACACCGTTATGAGTTTTCAGCTCATTTATATAACTCTTTTGGGCTCTATTACTCGTGCCTGCCAAATGAGGTCCTCCGAAAATAGTAGTTATACCTCCTCGTACTATTGGGGGAGGGTCAACCTGATTCATCTGATCCACTTGAGTCCTCAGCTGACCTGCCGAAGCTTCCAGAGCTGGATGAGAGTTCTCCCCGGCAGACTGATTAGGAGCAACCCGATTTTGGGCGTACTAGGCTAATGTTCCAGCCCGAATGAGAGTCTCAATCTCATCCTTCACCTGTTGGCAATCATCGACATTATGATCGATGTCATTGTGTTATCGGTAGAACTTTGAGGGATCTCTCTTCACCCTCTAATTCCTTAAAGGTCCTGGTTTCTTCCACGGAAGGCCATTGGAATATGCCTGTAAGATATGTTCCCTTGTATCTATTAGGTCAGTGTAGGTGGCATAAATGGGCTTGAACTTTTCCCTAGCCTTGTTCTTCTTCGTGACATTCTAGTCGCCCTTACCATTCCCTTTTCTATTGTTGTTCCCCATTTGGTTATTTGGGTAATAGGTTGAGCCGTAGCTGCAACACCTGTCACCGCTCCAGCGAGCTGAATAGGGGCCTGGATGGTTCCCGTGAAAACATATTGCTCCTCTTCCGAGTTTATCCACTCCTAAGCTCGAGCCAAGAACTCATCTACACTCTTAACTCCTTTTTGCTGGAGCTCTTGCCATAGATCGCCTTCTACCAGGAATCCTGTTCTGATCACCTTGAGCTTGCAGCTATCATTAGTGTCTCTAGCTCGTGTTGTGACGTTGGCGAATCTGCTCAGATATGCCTTCAAGGACTCACCAGGTTGTTGTTTTACGTTGGCCAATGAGTTAGCCTCTACGTGAGCTTCCTATGAAGTTCAGAACGCTCTCTTGAACTCGAAAGACAACTTCTTCCACGAGTTTATTGAATGTTTTTCGTACTTTTTGAACCACTATTTTGCAGGTTTGACCAAAGTCGCGCGGAACAGGATACATCTTAGATCGAACTCGACATTGTGGGCCACCATCATTGTATTCAACATCCCGAGGTGGTCTGATGGATCTGTGTTTCCATCAAATGATGGCATGTTCGGCATCCTGAAGCCAATAGGATATGTAGCCCCTGCAATATTCAGGGCGAAAGGTTCGAGCTCCTCATCGAAGTCAGAATCATCAATCCCCTTTCCAGATAAAAGCTTCTTCATCTACTTCTCCATCAAGGACAGTCACTCAAGGGTTAGGTCTTTGGTCTTGATAACTCTACAAAATAGAGTTATTTTACCACTTTTTATGTGCTAATTGTTGCTTAATTCTTGAGTTTTTAATTGATTTATTAAGTTTTAAAGTAATTTTGATTTTATTGGGGTTTTTTTTTTTTTTGATCAAGAAGAAAATAGACTTCATTGAACAAATGAACATTACAACTAAACAAAACCAATGAGAGTCAAAGACTCCACCCTCAACAGGAACCCATACAACTACACATCAGAACTGAGGACTATTATCTACATTGTAAATGCCGAATGTACAGTTGATCCTTAACTGAAACAAGTCTTTTAGACACTATATTTAGCCTATATTTAGTAGTATACTTAATATCCTGAGTTAGCTTCAGAACTGTGGAAGAATAGCCTTCATAAAAACATTGATTCCTGTTTATCCAAATGCTATAGATGACAGAAGCACAGACTAGATTAACAATATCAGCTGTAACTCCTTTTCAGGCCCTTGCCAACCACACCAACCAGCTATGATAGTCTAGAGGCCAAGCATCAAACCCCAACCAATCAAATATACATTTAACCAGCTGAGTAGAGAAGTTACATTCAAAGAATAGATGGGAGTGGCTTTCCTGAATTCTGTCACACACAGGGCATAACTCAGAGGCTAGCTGAACTTGCATCCTACTGAGGTTATCCCTAGTTAACAGATGAGAATTTACAACTTGCCAGAGCATAAATCTGTGATTTGGAAGAATGATTCTGCTCCAAATAGTTCTGTAGAACTCATCCCTCTGCTGAACCAAAAGACTGTTGTACAATCTTGTGGATTTAAATCTCCCTTGCACACCAGCAGAGATGATATCAGTAGGCCTAAAATGATCCCGGAGATGACATAGCTTTCGCCAATACCAACTACAATCTGCTATTAAGACATAGTTCCAGAAGTCAGCACCTTTCAGATAAATGGAATGGATACATTTTACCCAAAGCAGATCAGGTTTCGTAGATAAGGCCCAAACATATTTAGCTAACACAGCCCAGTTCCAAGTAGCTCCATCTCTGAAACCCAAATCTCCATAGACTTTAGGAAGACAAACCTTCTGCCAAGAGGGAATGTGTAATTTACTTCTCTGCCCAGCTGAACCCCACAGGAAGCCCCTACATATCCTCTCAATTTCCTTAACTATGCTTTGAGGCAAAACAAAGATAGACATCCAATATTTTTGAAGCCCAAGTAACACTGAATTTATGAGTTGAATCCGGCCAGCAAAAGACAAGTGTCTACTTGCCCAATTCTGAATTTTCAAGCGAAATTTCTGAAGAATAACCTCACAGTCTTCATGCTTCCATTTTGTAGGCCTCATAGGGACCCCAAGATAAGTAAGGGGAAATAATCCTTCTGTCAGATTTAACTCATGAGCAATTCAAGATTTTTCTGTGTTAGAAACTCAACCAAAATAAACCAGCGATTTATCTGAATTTATAGAAAGACCTGTGGCTGTAGCAAAGCTATCAAGCACCCCTTTGACAAATCTAATAGCAGCAAGAGATCCTTTACAAAATAACAATAAATCATCTGCAAAGCAAAGATTAATGAGTTTGAGACTTTTACACATTGGATGATACCGAAAGGGTGAATTAAGAGCAGCTTGTTGCAAACTCCTAGTCAAATATTCCATAATAATGACAAACAACAAAGGTGACATGGGGTCTCCTTGTCTCTGCCCTTTCCCTCCTTTAAATTTACCCTGAATCCTACCATTCATCAAGAGAAAGTAAGATGTATTCCTAACACAAGCCATGATCCAACCAATAAATTTCATAGGAAATTTCAAAGCTTTCAACAGGTTCTCAAGGAAGACCCAATCTACTGTGTCATAGGCCTTTCTGAGGTCTATTTTGATAGCACATCTCGATGAAGTAGTAGCTCTCCCATAGTTTTTTATGAGATCTTGGAATATCATAATATTGTGGGCAATAGACCGACCCTTGACAAATGCTCCCTGATTAGGCTGAATAACATCAGGAAGAATATCGGCCATTCTCTTACAAATCAGCTTCGACATACACTTATATAATGTTGAGCAACAAGCGATGGGTCTATAATCTACAGCCCTTGAAGGATTGGCAACCTTAGGAATCAAAGATAAGGTTGTTTCGTGGAGCTCAGAAGGGAAAATACCTGATTCAAAACAGTGGGTAATTGCTTCGCACACCTCATCCCCAATGTCATTCCAGACTGCTTTAAAAAATCCAGAACCAAACCCATCCGGACTCGGAGACTTGGTTATAGGAATACTGAAGAGAGCTCCTTCCTAGAAAAAGGTTTAAGGAGTTTCATTTTCTGTAAAACTGACAGTTGAGGTCCCATCTCTACTATCTGAGTATTAATACTCCCTGAAGCCGAACTAGAGCTGCCCAAAAAGTCTCTAAAATGCCCCACATAATGAGAGACCACTTCTGAGAAATTATCCACCATTTTGCCATCTTCAGTTATGAAAGAGACAATACCATTCTCCGCTTTACGCTTCTTTAAATAAGCATAAAAAAGGAAGTATTTAAATCTCCTTGTCTCAGCCATGTGATCTTACTCCTCTAAATTAAGAAGCTTTGATAGAGTTTTTCCTGGACTGAATAAGCCTCAGCAGCTTCCTTTTCAGCTTCCTGAAAATCCAATACATGGGGATAAGCTTCAGCTTGTAAACGAGCTACTTGAAAGGTCTCTTTAGCTTTATAGAATTTAGCCTTCAGGTCACCTATCTTATCTGTGTTAAAAACTTTCAGACAGTGTTTCAATCTCAGCATTTTAAGGTAAATGGCCCGAATTCCTGTTGCATTAATTGGCTGATTCCAACTTCTTAAAACCTGAATATGAAAATCTGGAAGCTCTATCCAATAATTGAAGAACCGAAACATCCTTATTCCCAGCTTCTCTTGAACCTGAAGTTTGACTAGACAAGAGCAATGATCAGAAAATGCTTCCCAACTGAACATAGCTGTAGCTTAAGGAAATAAGTCCACCCACTTCTCATTAATGAGAACATGATCAATTTTAGTATAGATTCTAGCTGCACCATGTTAATTATTAGTCCAAGTAAAATAAGACCCAACACTTTTTAAATGCTCTAGATAAGAATCTGCAAGCCACCTATTAGGATCAGCCAACTCCAAGCCAGAAATTGGCTTCCCACCCGATCTATCTTGGCATGTAAAAGGGGCATTGAAATCCCCTAGATAAATCCAAGCTGTGTCCTTAAGAAAAGGCCTTCTTAGCCCCTCCCAAAGGCTTCTCCTTCCTTCTATAGAATTCATTCCATAGACGAAAGTTACTCCAAAACTCTGCTGCACACCAGTCAACTTAACCAAACAATGAATAAACTGATTTGATTTCTCTAAGATAGTAACCTTCACAAAAGACTTCCTCCAAACAATCAAAAGACGCCCTTCAATTTCTGGACTAGTATAGTAATCCCAATTCAGAAAATAAAATTCTACAAACCTACTAATTTTGCTGCCCTTCAACTTGGTCTCTAAAAGGCCACCAACTCCTATTCTGTACCTCTTACAAAGATCACTAACATGGCCATGTTTATTAATTCGATTAAGCCCTCTTACATTCCAACTCATTATATTACTACTATCCATTTGAAGAAATTGATAGAGAATTTTCACCCTTACCACTCAACCGGTCCTCTTGGAGCACAACAAATTTGTTCAAACTCTTGTTCGTTTGCCCAGTCACCTTAGCATTTTTAACAGATCCCTGTCCCTCCTTTGAATGAGCAGCAACCTTTTTTGGAGTGTGCCATAGATGGCTTGCCTGATTAATGTCCCTAATCCCAGCTGAAACCTCCTTATCTGGTAAAAGAGGGCCACCCTGATCGGTCTGTGTCTTGACTTCTTCTGAACTAGTCTGATCTACAACCTTATCAGTATCCACATGAATCTTAGTACCCTTCAATTTTACAGCTTTAAAACCAGCTGATCTCTGAGCTTTTTCATCCTTATTTAACCTGGTTTCCTTCATGACCCACTGAGCATTCTTAGTCTTCCTACAATCTGTCATTGAATGACCAAAACCAGAACAGTTCTTGCATTTAATTGGCAACCATTCATATTCAACTCCTTGCTCCATGATTTGACCATGTTCATTAATATACTGAATACTTGTAGGAGGGTTATCCGTAACTTCCATCTCAACTAGCACCCGAGTGAACTGAATACGTGAGTATTCTCTTGTGTATTTGTCTACCATTATTGGCTTGCCTATTGTACTAACAAGGGCACTAAGACATTTACTGCCCCAATACTGAAGACCCAGATCTTGTAGACGAATCCAAAGCAGAACAGAGCGAACTAGACGAACAACACTCAGATCTGTTGTCCATGGTCGAATAATTACAGGTTTCTTGTCAAACTGGATTATGCCATTCTCTAGAACATGGTCCCTTGTTGCTTCATCATTGAACTTAACCATTGTTAAACCCATAGTCATTCTTGCTATCTGAGCTATCCCAAGATGACCCCAAATCCTTTTTATGAATCCTTCAAAAACTGCCATAGGTGGATTTGCTCCTAGCACCATACAAATGACAGCCGAGTTCCAGTTTGCCGATTGGAACTTAACCTCCTCAATATCGATCCTAGCAAATTTCTGACCCTCCCTGAATTCTGGTTCTGCAAATTCAAGCTTCTGATCTGAGAAGGATAAGGTTTTAGCTGTGAACGATTGCCATTGTTTCTGAGCTGAGGTTTGAAAGTCGTCCTCACCAGTCGCATCTGCCCACGAGGCCTTCATATGACCCGAATCCTCCATTTTTCTCTGTGCAGTCGCAAAGCACTGCGGTCCTGTACCCTCCGACCCAATAATCTCATCAATTTGACGTTCTAACTCCTCAAAATTATCCACATCTCCTTCACCATTCGCAGCACATTTTGTATCTTCAAACCCACGATCATGGTCCAAGTCCAGATCTGGAGACTTCTCTTCTAAATTTTGTGGATTAACTTGCTCTCCTACCTGAATTGCTGGCTTACGTACTGGCTTCCTCTTCTTCGCCATGGGAGAAAACGAACCAGCACTCTATTGGGTTTATTTTTATTTTATATATTTTTGTGTGTTTTTATAGTTATTTTGTTGTAAAATGTTGTAGTTAATTATTTGAATTATTGTTGTTTAATTTGGGGCAAAAAAATATTGTATTATTGAGCTTAAATGTTAAATATAAATTAAGTTATAATTAATATTTTTAAAGAATTAACTTGATTTATTTTATAGTGAAAATATTTTATTATGATTTATTTTATGTTTATTTTGTTAAGGAATTTGTGGTATATTTGTGTTTGAAAAAAAAAATAGATAAAAAAGCTAAAGAAATCAAGGAAAAATGGCATTCTTAAAAATGCCTTGAGACAAGCCCCACTTGGGCCCAGCTTCCTCTCCCACCCAGCCATCTGGGCCGCCTGTTGCACCCAACCTAGCCCCACGGCCCAAGCCTTCCAGGCCCAACCTGCCAGCTCCAACATTCACGTTCAGCAACTCCTGGGCCCGTCTCCACCAGAAGTATCCCTCCTGCAGCTGCCCGAGCCGTCTCCTCATGCCTCCATTAGTCACACAGCCCAAGCCCCCAAATTCCCATCTGTCACACCGACAAAGCCATTTTATCTTGAGCCCAACAATGTTCCTTTGTCCTTTCTCCAAAATTGCCACATTTTTTTACCCAAACTTCTCTACACATTTTACCCCAACATCATCATTACACCCTATAATTTACCCCTATTTGCCATATTATTATTAATTTAATTAATTTATTCAATTTAATTAATTTAAATTGATTATTTTAATACACTTTTTTTTTGCTATAAATAAGGGAGTTTAGTGATTAATTTTGGGAAAAATGTTACCATACCACAAGTTCTACACTTTCAAGACCTCTCAATTCGCTTCATCTTTTTCTTCTTTTTGGTCATTTTTCCTATGAGTTTTTAGAGGAAAAATTTGGGGGTTTCTCCTCCAAATTTTCCTATTTATGTTTGTAATTTTTAGTTTGTATTTGCTACTCTAGTTATGAGTTTCTAATCTTTTTAAGATTATTAAGGTGATGATGAAATAGTATGTAACTAGATAGTACTTATTTTGTATATTGATTTCCCATTTTGTGCAACAAAGTTTATGGATTTTTCTTCAAATATCTTCTTTCATCTTAAATATCATGTATTTTGGATTGTTAGCACATATTTACACTTTGTTCTTCATTAGTGCAAAAACGTAATATTCTTTGTGTAAGATGTGTCATTAAATTGTACACATCCAATGCTTAGAACAAAAATATTATGTTTTGCCTTATAAATAATGTTCATTGATTTATTTGTTATTTCATTAGATTTATTTACATTAAATACTTTCAAATTATAATTTAAAAAAAAAAGTGAAGATAGATCCTATATTTTTATAAAAAGTTGTGCTCAAATAGAATATCTAATTTGAATAAGTGATGGTTTGATTAATTTCTACTATTACTAAAACTTGGGAATCAATGTACTTTTAAATATTCTTGAACTTATATTTTGTGGATTCTATTATCTTAATAATCTTTCTTTTACCATCTTGATTTCTATTATTAATTTATTTTTATATATTGTCTTTAATTTCTTTACTATTATCTTTTATTTTATTTTCATTATACAAAAATCTCATCAATCTTTGGAGCTAGGTTAGAATTTATTAATTTGATTTAAAATAGTTTTCTTTTTTATTTTAGACAACTCCTTTAGGTTCGACATCCTTGCTTACGCGATCACTATTCTATATGAACGATTCGTGTGCTTGCGATATAAATATTTAAAACATACCCATTTTGGATCCATCAGGTCTCTAGGTTAGCTGGGGGCTTTTCACCAGCTCACATCCTATTGTACACATTTAATGGGTTGTTGTCCCTCCAAGTTCGAGATTTGTAAGGTGGGACATTCCTATTGTCGCGTACGATAGACGGAACTCCCTCATGTCGAGTATAACTCATATCATCATTGCGAGCCGAATACCTTCTTTGCGAGTTCAAATGATCGCGCAAGTCGGGCTGTGGATCTTATCGAGGACTTTGCGATGAGCTAAGGTGATTTTTTAGGTTGCTCTCAGACCAGCCTCCACGGTGACTCCCCGTCCAGTAACTTCTATTTGTGAAACTTACAGTTTGCGGCTGACATCGAGGACTTGGATTCTCAGCACGTGCCCATGGGACATAAGTGTCTATTGGCGGAGGAGGATTTCTCCTACTATTTCCATGAGCTAGAGCATCTCTTTGTGGGCGCGATGGTGTAGGATGTCTAACCGGTGATGGCGGATGTCTTATTTGTGAGGCTATCCTCATTCCATCAGGACGAACAAAATTTGCCCGCTTTGGCTCTACCCCAATGTCACAAGTTCTCTGTGCTTGGAGCTCTGCTCGTGGCACAGGCGGATGCCCTGGGGCGTTTTGTCTCTTGGAACTTGTCCCAACTCACCCTAGAGGGTTGTTATGGGCATTCCTAGGAATATGTGCAAATGGCACAGAGCTTGGGGTCACAGTTTTGACCGACCGTCTAACATGTTGATGATGGTTCCTGTGATGACTAGTTGGCTGAGCACTTCAGTGGTTTCTCTCTGAAGGTACAGATCTCGGTGTGGCAGTCCTGACAGAGCGACTGGGTTTAGATTGATTATTCTTGTGGGACTTATGAGACCCACTTTGCCTCTTTCTGACATTATCGTCGGTTGGAAGAGGGGGTAACCAAGCCAGGACCTCCTCAATCTGTCTGTTTGCCCTAGCGAGATGGGTTCTCAATTGGGAATTCTGCATCTTGACGACAGTTAAATATCCTGATTTAAGATTTGGTGGGAGTGACGCCGAAATCCCAGTATCATCTTGACCCACCGGTTGTTTCCTAGGACATTACTGAACATCTGGGCCCCTTTCAGTGGGAACAACAGTATGTTGGGCCGTTTGCCCACCAGGATGCTCCATTTCATTGTCATGCATCGATCAACTAAGCACCATGAGAAATTTCGAATGAAACTGGAAAAGCATTAATTTCCTCTCAATGAAAGCACCAAACTATTGACGTAGTTTTCGTCAACAATAGATTTAGCAATCTAATAAGGATATCAGTGCCTATTTGTAAGCCGTAATGAAATAATGAGAACCCTTTCGTACACACACAAATTTTACGTGGTTCAGTGGTTAAAATCCACCTAGTCCACGAGATAATATTATTGCTTTTATCTCACAATTTATCCAGAGTTTCAATAATACAACAAGGCCATCTCGTTCCCTGTCCAGTATTCCTCATATTTATAGTCGAATTTCCTGGACAGGTTTGGGTAACCGTGTGCATAAATATGGTATCCATTTAATACAGATTATTCCCATTTACATTGGGATACGATTACATAACAAAATAGAATATACTCATTCTATCTCAGATCATAAATGATAAATATGCATTACAGTTTGGGCATTAATGAGCGTATAAAGTGCCTCCAAGTCTCTTGGGATCCTTCAGTATGCGTTCTGACTAGGTTTCCATGAGTTGAATATCTTCATCGAGTGGATGATCAAAGATTATCCGAACCTTAGCTCGGATTAACTTTAAACTGCCAAAAGAAGGATCTGACCACCATAGGTCTTAAACTGAACTGTTATCCTAAGAGGCGGCCTGATAACAACCTGGATGTTGTAATGCCAAGCCCGAGCTCCAGCTACTCAAATCATTATTAATTAGAGGTTTTACTTGGTTGTTTTTGCATATATTCATCTGCCAGATGTACCCCAAGCTGAGTGACTAGACTCGTGCTAAATTTTAGGGTACAACAATGGTTAACTAAACAACCATAACCTATGTGCACTCTTTAGCATGTTAAGACTAGCCAGAAAACATCATTAAATGCTTATAAGTAATTCTTGATACAATTTCCTAAATCAGATTTATCTAGTCACACCCATTAACTAATCACTGTTACTGAAACAAATTCGAGCATTTAATTCAAATCGTTCATGAATTACACCAATTCTAATAATACAATGACAGTTCAACTCACGAAGACAATATCCAATAATACTATCAACCTGCAAGGTAGCAGACAATACACCAAAGTAAACCCTAGAATTCAACTTGGGAGTAAAAAATTATTTGGATCTCACAGGTACTCCTAAACATGCATACCATTAAAATGGGGAATCGAGCATCAACATTGTCCATTGCAAACATGCAATCCCTCCAAGGGTAAGCATCGATTCCCAGAGCACAGATGTTATAACGGGTGTAAATATGCTTACACCAATTTACAGAGACTCCTAGTAAATATTGGGTGACTCGTCCACTTTGAATTGGCGCAGACTTGAACAAGACTGAATATAATTTTCACAAACTTGAACCAGGCTGAATATAATTTTCACAGACTTGAACAAGACTGAATATAATTTTCAGTGGCATGAACCGAACTGATAATAATTGTACCAAACTTGAACCAAACCGAATATAATTGTCACGGATTTGAATTAGACTGATAGTAATTGTCATAGAATTGAACCAGACCAATAACAATTGTCAAGGACTTGAACCGGACCGAATATAATTGTCACATACTTTAATCGTATCGATAGTAATTGTCACGGACTTGAACCGATAATAATTGTGAGCAGGTCATACCGCATCACGACGAGCATCCGCTAGGTCACGATCTCTATGTAATACTTCTATGATAAGTGTATGCATGTGCATGTATTATTATACTAATGTATATAACACGAGTTATTTCATGCATAGCCACAAAAGTCAAAAGGTTGACTTCCAGCAAAGCAATTAACAAAGTTCGCTCTAGTCATACCATCTGCATACCATCGTAGAGACGCGAACTCATTCATCAACAAAGTACCCATAGATATAAAATCAAACCATGCGAACATAATCATAAAGTTTGTCATTCTTAATTACAAAGAAAAAGCAATACAAATACAAAATCAATTATATTCTAAATTTCCTAAAAATGCACCTATAATCCCCATATCAATCTTTCTCAATTATAGAGATACCTCATATCACATAACCAAGCAACATGTACACATTCATAGAGTCTGCATCTTAACATTATCTAAAAGTACATAAGTCATGCAGTTTATATGAGGCACATATAATTAAACATATGATCAAGTAAATCACGTATGGTGAGATTTACTTACCTTTGATCCTTAAATATATAAGATTGCTCAGCAAGAGCTATCAAGCAAGCATTTCCCATAGTCTTTAATCATATCCAAGGATCTTAATTAAGTTAATTTCTAACTCTCTAAATCATACAGTATTAAACTTAATGCATACCCAAGAGTAATAAAGTTAACGAAATGGTAATATTAATTATCATCTAATAATGTCCCTGACCTCAGAGTTGTAACCACTTAATAAACACAATCACAGAATCCCTTATCATTATTAGTACTGTTATCCCCAAAATTTGAAAATGATGAAGTGGCAATAAAGGTGACAAATGGCAAGGAATGGTTAAGTAATATGGCTTAGGAGTGCTCTGGTAGACCGGTGAAGATTTTTGACTGACCAGTGAAGTGTCATGTCCGACCGGTCATATGCTTGTCCGCCCAGTCAGGTGCTTGTCCGCCCGGTCAGGTGATTGTCCGCCTGGTCAGGTGCTTGTCCGCCTGGTCAGGTGCTTGTCCAGCCCAGTCAGGTGCTTGTCCAGCCCGGTCAGGTGCTTGTTCGCCTAGTCAGGTGCTTGTTCGCCCAGTCAGGTTCTTGTCCGCCCGGTCAGGTGCTTGTCCAGCCCGGTCAGGTGCTTGTCGGCCTAGTCAGGTGCTTGTCCGCCCAGTCAGGTGCTTGTCTGCCCGGTCAGGTGCTTGTCCGCCCGGTCAGGTGCTTGTCCGCCCAGTCAGGTGCTTGTCTGCCCGGTCAGGTTCTTGTCTGCCCGGTCAGGTGCTTGTCCGACTAGTCAGGTGCTTGTCCACCCAGTCATGTCCTTGGCTGACCAGACAGGTGCTTGTCTGCCCGGTCAGGTGCTTGTCTGCCCGGTCAGGTGCTTGTCCGCCCAGTCAAGTTCTTGTCTGCCCAGTCATGTCCTTGGCCGACCAGACATGTGCTTGTCCGCCCAGTCATGTCCTTGTTCGACCAGTGAAGGTTTGGCCGACCAGTGAGGAATTTTGGCCCTTCAGTTCTCCTCCTGAGTGTGATGTGGACCGACTAAATAGAGCGGGGCTACGCAAAAGATCCCAGTAGCGACTTCAACAAGAATCGGTCATACCTGTGCAGGAATCTCCCAGATTATCCCACAAAAATAGTGTTTTGTTGTATTTTAAATATTATTATTAATTGAATATAGTGAGAATAGCGAAATATCCCGATTATGGGGGGCATCATTTGTACGATCCTGAGCCTATAAATACAAGGCTCAGGGCATCATAAAGAGGATTCAGATTCTAATTTTCCAGAGAGAGAATATTTGTATCTTGAGAGAGAATATTTGTATCTTGAGAGAAATATTGTATTCTTTTAATATGCACTGAAGAGACTCGGTTGACTCAGGTTCATCTGATCTTGAGTGTAGATTCATAATCATAACTCTAAGTGGACTAGGCTATTACCAACGCATTGGGGCTGAACCACTATAAAAATTATCTGGGTTGTATTTTTCTATTGAAGGTTTTTAGTCGTTTTGACGTCTACATGTCATTGGCCAAAAACGCGGTCAACAAGTACTGACCAAAGTCATACTAATATTCATATTGATAAATTAATAATAAACAGCTCACGTAAAATATCAAAGCGGTATAAGTATAGCTGATTTAAAACGGGGTCCTTAGTTATGGATAAATTCACTATGTCCATAACTTATTAACTTAGATTCAAATGGTTAGAACAAATAGCTTAGATGTTAAGCTTCTAAGTCTTGAATTTCTTTGTTTGGAAACCATTAACTTATTCTTTAAAAAATCCCTTATGAATCACAATAGATTATTTTTGCAACTAGAAACCTTGCTCTTAATACAAAAGTCAGAATAATCAAATAATGATAATAATATTGTTCATTAGTTTCATCAATAGAAAATATTGTCATTAAAATGATCCAAGATCTTAAGTTTGAAAAGACTGGAATTAAATAATTTAAAAACCACTTGCTTCTTTCTTTTTAATCCACCCAAAATCATAGGTAACCATTTTTCTTTTTATAATAATTCCATTATTATTATTATTATTATAAAATTATATAAATAATATCATTATAAAATATTATTTAAGCATAAGAAATGCTTACTAATATAATTATTAATAACAATAAGTATACTAAAAAATAGCAAACTTCCTTTCACAATTCATGCACACAAAAATATATCTAGATGCTATATTATTTTCAAATATAAAATTGTTCTTCATAATTTGACTTTTAAATACTACATGACTACCTGTTAAAGTGCTCAAGTTCTCAACCTACAATTTATTGGGAATTAATCGTTAATTGATTTATAACTCAAAGTTTTCAAATTTCCTCTTTATAAAGATTATGACTTAGCTTTAAAATTGTGTCAAGGATTTCAAACTTGTAAATTGCCTTGGATATGAATTTGACACTATCATGAAAGTCGCACTAATGGTTCATAATACTATGTCGCTTCTAATACTTCTTAATAGAGTACTACTTTAGCCTCGAGTGATATTAGAATACGACTTAAAATTTATAATCGTAATTTTCTAATATTTATAAATCGCTATTCGAACCGATTCTAAAATAATGAATGATTTTATAAAATATACTCAACACGTGTCTCAACACGTGTCCATAAGCTTTCTAAGAAATGGGCAGCATAACAGTTGCAAAACGGACATTCCCATATTTTGAAAACCTATAAACAAGGAAAATAACAATCCAAGACCAGTCAAATAAAATTACTCTTCAACTCAGTATACTAATTTACTCTTAATATACTATGAACACACACAATTGCATTTTAGTTTTCTAACTCGCAAATAGTTTTAAGATTCAAAACAATTAAAATATGAGTTAGTAATTTATACCATAGCGCTCGAGATAGTGCAACGGGGATGAGGATGACGTTGGGAGCTCAAGATGAATCTCAGAACACCCAAAAATGGTTGCTGGCCGAGAACCACATTAGAGCGAGCTCCAGCGACGGCAGCGGCGGCACCACCCTATGGTGGTGGTTAGGGAAAACAACGAATGAGTTTCGAAGCCCAAGGCTCAAGGAGTGTCGAGGTTGTGGTGATACTTCGTGGAACGAACCATGGTGGCCGGATTGGAGATGAAACATTTCAGACTCCATTGATTCTGATGAAAACCATAAATCAAATCGGATGACTTCTAACTCGATCCTTGGTTGGATTTTGCTCGCATGGAAGCTTTGAGTACGATGGTGGCGGTGGCCTTGCTCACAATGACCCAAAGTGGTTAGAATCTCATCAGAAAGTTTAGGAAAACCCAAAATCGCAGGAACTTTGAAGAATTCGCTGTCCGCCATAGGGGGGCGCATAAGGACCTGGGCTCGCGGGGGTTAGGGGTTGACAACGTCTTGCATCTCCTGGGGTGACGTGTGAAGCTGGTGGTGGCCAACATAGTGGTCGTCAGGGCTGGCATAGCAGGGACGCGAGAAAGAGAAGGTGGGAAAAATGGAGAGGCAGCTGGAGAGAGAGGATAGAGAAGGGTCCGAAATGTTAACAATTTTTTTTAGGGTTTTAGAAAATTTTCTTTTTATTTTTTAATAACAATTAAAACCAATTTTATTTTAAACTTATTTACTTAATTTAATTTCTTAATAATTTATTAAACTAAAATCTAATTTATTTTATTAAAACTTGAATCGAATTTCATTTAAATTTCTAATTAAATGGATAATCTTACCAATTTATATTTAAGTCCAAAATTATTAATTAACTTTGAAATCATAATTATTTTAAATTCTCAAAATTTCTTTTTATTTTAAATCTCACATTTTAAAAAATAAAACTACAAATCTGGATAAATCTCATCTATCAATTTAATATTTCCTAATAAATAATAATAATTTAAATTAAATTGAAGGACAAAACTCTTATAAAATCAATTTATTTTCCAATTATAAACCCTAATTTCTATTATTATTTAATCCAACATATAATTAAATCAATACTGATTTAATTTTCATAATTTGCCAATTAAATCCTTTTTTTAATTAAATATTAGTTTTCCCTTAAAATTCTTAGAATAGAATTTGTGGGATGTTACAATATACCTCCGTTATAGGAATTTCGTCCTCAAAATTAAAATAAAACGTGGACGTTCGGAAAATTACTATCAAACACTTATTTTAGAAATAAGCTATCCTATACGATAGAATATTATACACACATGAATTCATCCCATTGTTTATATCAAAGAATATATTTTAAGATCGTGAGCATGGAATTTCTCAGTCATGCTCCCTCGTAATACCTTTTCACCATAAAAATACTTTTAGAGTTGTCAAAATTTATTTTATGAGTGACCTTTTGGAAAAATGAAGGTCATCCTATTGAAATTTTGGACTTAGCGATTAACAATTAACCATCATAACTAAGCTCATTCAATACGTTTTAACTTGTCAAACCATTTTGTAAATAAAGTTTAAAACATGTGCCCTGCATGAGAAGTCGTGAGATAGGCTATCCATTAGGTACCAATCTAGAAAAGCTTGTCTCTCACAAGTTCTTAAAAATCAATTTAAAAATCCTCTTTTAAAAATTTCATATATCCCAATACAACGTCAGGGCATAGGAATATTATGTCAAACATGATTAACCTTGCCCATTGATTTTCAGTAATACATAAAGGCCATCCCCTTTCCCTGTCCATTCTCCCTCATATTTATAGTGGAAATTTCTGGACAGGTTTGGGTAACTGTGTGCATAAATATGGTATACATTTAATACAAATTATTCCCACTTACATTAGGATATGATTGCAATACAACCTGGGCATTAATGAGTGTATAAAGAGCCTTCGAGTCTCTTGGGATCCTTCAGTATGCGTTCTGATCAGGTTTCCATGAGCTGAATATCTTCATCGAGTTGGTGATCAAAGATTATCTGAACCTTAGCTCAGATCAACTTCAAAACGCCAAAAGGAGGATCTGAGCACTATAGGTCTCGAACTGAGTCGTTATCCTAAGAGGCGGCCTGATAACCACCTGGATGTCGTAATGCCATGTCCCAGGTCGAGATGTTCACATCATTGTTAACCGGAGGTTCTACTTTGCTGCTTTTCCACATATTCATTTGCCATCTGTACCCCGAGCTGACTGACTAGACTCATGCTAATTTTTAGGGTACAACAAAGGTTAACTAAACAACCATAACCTATGTGCACTTTTTAGCATGTTAAGACTGGCCATAGAACATCATTAAACACTTATAAGTAATTCTGATACAATTTCCTAAATCAGATTTATCTAGTCACACCCCTTAACTAATCACCTCTACTCAAACAAATTAGAGCATTTAATTCAAATCGTTCATGACTTGCACCAATTCTAATAATACAATGAAAATTCAACTCATGGAGATAATAGCCAATAATACTATCAACCTGCAAGGTAGCAGGCAATACACCAAAGTTAACCCTAGAATTCAACTTGGGAGTCACAAAAATTATTTGGACCTAACAGGTACTCCTAAATATGCATACCATTAAAATGGGGAATCGTGCATCAACATTGTCCTTTCAAAACATACAATCCCACCAAGGGTAAGCATCAGTTCCCAGAGCACATATATTATAACTGGTGTAAATATGTTTACACAAATTTACAGAGACTCCTAGTAAATATTGGGTTACTCTTCCAATTTGAATTGGCCTAGACCGAATATAATTATCATTGGCTTGAACCAAACCGATAATAATTGTCTCATGCTTGAACTGGACCGAATATAATTGTCACGGACTTAAAACAGATAAAGTATAATTGTCACTGGCTTGAACCGAATTGATAATAATTGTAACGAACTTGAACCAGACCGAATATAATTGTCAAGGATTTGAATCAGACTGATAGTAATTGTAACGAACTTGAACCAGAACTATAATAATTTTCAAGGACATGAACCGGACCGAATATAATTGTCAAGGACTTGAACCAGACATGTAGTAATTGTCACGAACTTGATCCGGACCGATAATAATTGTGAGTGGGTCATATCGCATCATGACGAGCACCCACTAGGTTACGATCTCTATGTAATACTTCTATGATAAGTGTATGCATGTGCATGTATTATTATACTAATGTATATAACACAAGCTATTTCATGTTGGAGCCATAGAAGTCAAAAGGTTGGCTTCCAGCAAAGCAATTCACAAAGTCTGCTCTAGTCATACCATCTGAACAACATCACAGAGACGCGAATTCACTCATCAACAAAGTACCCATAGATATAAAATCAAACCATGCAAACATAATCATAAAGTTTGTCATTCTTAATTACACATACAAAACTAGTAGAAATACAAAATCAATTATGTTATAAATCGCCTAAAAATGTACTTATAATCCCCATATCATTCTTTAACAATTATTGAGAGACATCATATCACATAATCAGGCAACACATACACATTCATAGAGTTTGCGTCTTAACAATATCTAAGGGTACATATGCCATGTAGTTTATGTTGGAAACAAATTTTCCTAGTGCGCATCAGAATGTTATCTATGGCCCCAGTAGATTACAAAAATTCTATATATAATAATATTTTATTCATATGATCCTATAATTTATATATATTAATCCAATAAAATAAGATTTACCTCTTGAAGCCTATCAAGTGTCCCTGCTATCTTCTTGTATAATAAACGATCATCCTATCAAAGTACACAAGACTTACACCAAATTCTTCCAAACCATAATCGTAAGACAACAAGACGTGAGTGGGCACGTAGAGATTTAATAAGACACTTTTGGACTCCATTGATATTCTCAACACATGAGGTCAATGAAGTTTGGGTAAAGAGAAGGGTTGAAAAAAAAAATTCTCTCCTTATTTTTCTCCCTGAGAAATTTCTCTCTTCTAGTCAGATTGAATATTAGGATCTATATCTTATCTTGAGAGAAATATAACAATATATATTTATATTAGTCATCTAGGATTTTATTAATAAATATAATTTTAATTAATTCAATTAAAATAGACCTTATATATTATTATATTCAAAATATATTTAATTGAATTTAAATTGATTCAAAACCAATCTAATAACTCAGATAAGATATATGATTGATTTCAAATAAGTTATCTAAATTTAAATTTCTAAAATTTAAATATTAAATTAATTTCTCAATTTAATTCAAAATAAGATGCCATAATTAATTCAAAACTAATTATTTTATTTAATTAATTAATAATTACGAAAATTACAATTAATTAAATAATAAATATATTTTCCATAATTATCTCATAATAACGTATTTTCCAAGAAACTAATTTTCTTGACAACTATACCCATACTTGTTCTATTGATGCTCTTACCCTATACAATGTTTATAGAGTTGATCCGATGACCTATGGACCTATAATTCTAATTTCCAATACATTTAGATTATTAATTAAAGCTTTTTAATATAATAATCTTATTTATATATCCCGATATTATTCCACTAAAAATAAAGGATTGCAGTCTTGTAATTATAGAATTATATTTACTAAGTACTTTATTAAGTGTCTATTGATTTAATCACTTCATGCAATTCAATCCTCCAATAATTGGTTCATAATAATATATAGGTAAAATTACTGTTTTACCCTTCTAATTACCTTTTTATCCTTAAGTACCATTAATTCACTAGCGAACAGTTAATTTATAAACATTTTATAAATTAGAGGCCTCAAATTGTTCAGTTCCAGAATTAACACTTAAGGGAACCATTATTCAATCTTCATATGATGAAGACTTGGATTCCATACCTGTAAATCATGTCCCCTGCTATCTATGTTAATGAGCCCCCAAAACAAAAGCTTTTAGCCTGATCATTCTAACAGACCCTAACGAGTGAATCAAACGACCCATATAACAAAAACATGAATTCATGATAACTTCAGGAATTAGATCCATTTGCATATGTTCATCAAGTGATATGATTATAACTCTTTAATGCAAACAGTATTTTAATAAAGAGTTAAATATATATGTGGTCTAGTCCTATACAATCTTATTGTATAAAAAACCTCCACTAAGATTTCCTACTACACCAGTGATCCGGATTTGGATCACATGTATTCATAATACTAGTCGACCGTACTAGCAGTTTTTAATTAAAGATTCCATAGCTTTAATATAAATTGTAGACTATTTAATTCGTTTCCTATAATCTTAATCCTCTCGAACCAATACAAGATTATACCTACATTAATGAATTAGGAATTTTCTAATATTTATCTAAACATTATTCAATAATAATAAATATTAATTATATATAAAAATATATCTTTTTTAAATTTCATAAATAATGAACTAATTTCATTCCTTTAAGGGCACTATTCCTAACAATCGCCCACTTGCCCTAAAGAAAATGAGGCATCTTATTCAACCCCATACTTAGTACAAGACCCTGAAAAGACTTGGCAGATAAAGTATTGGTGAAGAGATCCAGAAGGTTTTGTTTTGATGTTATTCTCATAAAATCCACGTCACTTGGTGCACTAGCCTCGATTTCGACTTTCGACCATCATTGTCTGATTAAAAATCAGAATCAGTGAATCCATTGAGGTCAAGGTTCACTTTTGAGTATACCAATATATTGTTTCTCATTCTCCTAGGATACTTGAGAATTTTCTTTACTCCAATCCTAAATTGGATTGATAATGACTTACCATCCCTTATGTGTAACAAATGCCAGGTCTTGTATACAACATGGCATACATTAGACTGCCTACAACTAAGGTATAGGGAATCTGTCTCATATCATCTTCCTCACGAGGTGTCTTAGGACACTACTCCTTGGAGTTTCGCTGTTAAAACGCATATGAACTGTAACGCCCTACTTCCTTAGAGCCGTTACCAAGTGAGTTTTAAAAGAAAACTTTGTGCAATTAACTCGCTAACCGAGGTTTTTGAAACGAAAGTGTGACTAATTAAAAGTTAAGGCTGTAATCTTTAAAAATGCGTTGTTTCAATAAAAACTTCAAGTAATAAACATTTAGGATCCCAAAAGTAAAGTTTGAAAGCTATTTACATCTTGAAATAAGTTTACAGTTGATCAGTTCTAAAATCATAGATTATTACAGCCATTTTCGAATAAACCCCCAACCAAAGCAGTCGGGCAGGCCAAACATGTACGCGTCGCTTCACGCTCTCCGTACTCATGGTTGGTTGACTCAGTCATTGCCCTTACCTGCAACACAAAGCACCCGTGAGCCGAAGCCCAGCAAGAAAACTCATGCAGAACATAACATATGCAATTTATACAGTTTATCATAACAGATAATCCACATATAAACAAGTCAACCATTAGACTAAACAAATACGGCCATGCCGCCCCCGAAGCCTTACCGAAGCCTGGGGTCTCGGTCTTCACCGCAAGGATCTCACACATATCCTCTGGGTCCCGGGCCCTGCCCTGACCATAAGCATCCCATGTGCTTAGTGTTACTTCCGGCTCCGCTGCCGTACCCGGCCTACGCCGCACTCGGCCCTTGCCATACATTTCATTATAATCATATATAGCATAAATCAAGCAACATTCAAACAAATGCCAATTTATTTAAATCTGCACCCTAACATGTAATGCAATATAGGGCCATGCCCGGCAATCATCTCATCATGCAACATGCAATATAGGGCCATGCCCGGCAATCACACTATGGGCCCACGCCCTATCCTACGAGTGTTATAGTTTTCTTACCTGCTTCCCGAGCTTTCCGATGCACCAAGGCCACAAGCACGGTCCTCTAGCACGAGCCTCCTCGAAATCCTAGTCACAACACACATATAACACTTTTAATACTAACCAACCCAAAACCACTTCTCGGGACCAATCCCGCACTCTCGGAACCTCTAATTCCCTAAAACGATACATCGGAACCATCCCTCGAGTCCCCGGGCAAAAGCTCTAAAAACCAGAATTTTGCCTGTCAAAATGGCCTAGGGCCGCGGCACTCCCCTCAAGGGCCGCGGCACCCAGTGAGTTGCCCTCCTCCTGATGCAACCTCGCGCCGCGGCACCCAAGAACAGGGCCGCGGCGCTCATACGCGAACCCAGATTTCTGGGTTTTCTCTTGCGTTTTCTCCGAGCTAAAACCTTCCCAAATCATACCAAACCAATACCCAAACCCCAAAATCAATTTAAAACTTCAAATGGACCATCTCACAACCCATAAACACTAGATTCAAGCTCAAAACACAATCACACTCACAAATCCACCCAATTGATTTCAACTTCAACAACTTAAACCCATAGGCCAAAAACACAAACCCAAGCTTGAAAAACCTAAACCATACCTCAAAAATCTTAAACCAAAACAGATAAAACTCTTAAAATAGTCTAGGATCCTTACCTTTAAGTGGAGAATCCACCCTTTGCTTCCTTGAATCCATCTCCAAAATCAGCTCCTTCCCCTCTTCTTCTTCTTATTCTTTTAGCTTTCCTTTCTCTTTATTTTTAACAAAACCCAACAATGACCAAGCCCCAAACCGTGTACCCCATATAACCCAGCTGCCATTTATCAAATTCCCAGCCAAATGACCATTTTACCCCTCCTTGCTTATCCTTTCCCGACTAAACCTCAAGGGCACTTAAGTCCTTTTACTTCTATTTCATTTCTACCATTTTCTATCTAGAACTTGTTACTCTCAGCAGTAATTAATGGTTACCCAGGTTACTCAATCACCAATAACCATTACCCGCTAAATCTCAACTTAACCATAAAATTCCCAAAGTACCCCTAGGCTCCTCCCCAGCCGGGTATAGAAATCCCGTTGTGACTCTTAAGTTAACTTGCTCTCTAGGACCGTCTCGGCACGTGCATCACAAATATAACACCACACTCACGTGGTACAATTCATAGAATACAATTATCACATATATGCCCTCAGCGGGCTAAAATTACCAATTTACCCCTTTCATGCAAACGGGGTCCTCATGCATAATTATTTCACCTAACATGCATACTAACCACGTAGTCATGCATCTCGATGTTCAATTAGTCATATAACATGCTTAAATCATAACCATGCATTTAACTCATAAGATCACACATAAATCCCAACCTGCCCTCCTGACACACTAATCAAGGCCCTTAAGCCTTATTAGCGAATTTGGGTCGTTACATGAACCTTTTTTTTTTTATCAAACAGAAAAATTATATTGACCAACAATCAATTACAACAAAACAGAGGAAGGATACAGCCCACCTCAGCAAAACAACTCACCAATTACAAGTTACTAACAAAATTTAGCATCTGTTTTTCTCTATAAGTACAGCTATAGCCAATTAAATTCATAACTCTAGCTTTGATTGAATATCTAATCAAATGGTCAATCTTGTGCACTGGCAAGCAACTATTTTCAAGCCAACAATGGTTCCTATTCAGCCAAATATGATACTCAGCTGCTGCACAAGCCGCATGAAGAATTATCGAAAGCCAACCAGACCGGGCAATGACAGCCACTGGATCCAATTCTTAAACTGAATCGGCCAAGAAAAACCTCTCAGCCACCCTTGGATAGAAAGCAGAACTTTTCTGGAGAAAACACAATCAAAAAACAGATGAGCATGATTTTCATCCGCTTAACAACAGACCGGGAAGCTTAAAGAATTAAGAGGCACATGACAGTTCTGCAGCCAATCTCTGGTAAGTAATTTCTGGTTCGCAGCAAGCCAAAGTATGAACTGGTGCTTAGGAGCCGAGAGTCGACACCAGAAAGCCTTCTCATAATGCACCAGATTACCAAGGAAAACAATCGAGTACAGAGTGCCCAGATGAAGTTTTCAATTCCTAACAGCAACATTCAACTCAGAACGAGACAAGACATGACTAAATTTAATGATTTTCCTCCAAAACCAACTGATATCCTGCTTTAACCGATACTCCCTAATTGAATCTCCTTTTAGATAAACACAATTAACCCATTTAACCCATAGCATATCCTGTTTGGAAGAAACTGCCCAAATGTACTTAGCCAACATAATTTTGTTCCATGAAGAACTGTCCCTGAAACCCAAACCACCAAAGCACTTAGGTCTGCAGACATGCTCCCAAGAGATCCTATGAATTTTGCTTCTATTATCCTTCTCACCCCAAAGACTATCTATTGCTCTAACTACGTTTTGAGGCAATAAGAAAATATTCATCCAATAGGATCAAATCCCCAACAAAACAGAATTTATTAATTGGACCCGACCAGCATATGATAAGTGACGACTAGCCCACCCTTTCAGACGAGTTCTCATTTTTTCAATAAGAATTTCACAGTCACTGGCTCTCCATTTGGTTGGTCTCAAGGGGACTCCCAAATAACTCATGGGAAACTGCCCTTCAAACAGACTAGACGCCTGAAGCAAATTATCTTTATCCCTAGCAGCAAGCCCACCTATGTAAATTCTGGATTTGTTTTGATTGATAGAGAGCCCCGAAGTTTTTGTAAAAATAGTAAAAGCTTGCTGAATTAACTTGACTAATTTCTAGTTAGCTTTGCAAAATAAGAGAAGGTCATCAACGAAACAAAGATTAACCAGATTTAAAAACTTACATAAGGGATGAAATCTGAACTCTTTCTCCTTAGAAGTCTTTAACAGCAAATGAGTAAGGTAATCCACACTACAACAAATTTGATATACAATGACTCCCAACAATGTCTTACACCATTGGTGTAAGACATTAAAACTTATCAGGGGTTTTAAATGTCTAATGGTGTAAGACATTGAAAGTGTATATTAATGGCTACAATTGGAAGACATTGAAAATGGTGGAAGACGTTGGAAATAGGCTGGGGTAGTGTATATGGGTACATCCAACGTCTCCCATTGGGAGACGTGGGACACGTGGCACGTCTCCCAGTGGGAGACGTTGGATGTGCTCCCTTCATATATGACCAAATCTTTGTCTTCCTCACATATCATCACCAACCCGAGAGCATGCAAACCAGAGGAGAGAATTGGGGCTGCGTTTTTTTAGGGTTCTAAGGTATGTTTTTTATTTTATTTTATTGATTTTTAGTTAATTATTTTGCAAATAAATCATAGGTTTTGCATTAGGATGAGTAATATACATGATTTTGTGTTAGTTTTACATTTTTATGCATTTTTTTATATACATTGTATGTTTTTGTGGTTTTTCCATGGAAGTTTTTAGGGATTTATGATTTTTTAGTTTTTTTTTAATTTAACCTATCACATTGTATAGATTTCATTAGAGTATATATGTTCATGATTTTTTTAAATTTTTATCATTTTTTATTTCGAAATTTAGATATATTTTTGTATATTTGAATTTTTTTTAAATTGTAACTATTTTGTTATATATATAGTTATGTTAAAATAAATTTATTAAATAATTTATAAAATATAAATATATGAAAAATTTTATGTTTTTGTTTATTATTAAGTTTTTAGGTTATGAAATTTTATATTGATTTTTTGTTGAGGTTATAATTAGTGGCACATTGAGATTTTTTTTATTTGTTTACCAATATCATTTACTATTATTAGATATTTAGTGATATTTGTTTAGTAATGTTTAACATATTAATTAATTTAATTTCATAGGTTGTGATTTTTGTGGTGAGATTTTAGAGAGTATTTTGCATCAAAATTCCAATATCAATCACACATTTGAGGTAAGTAAGTTTCTAAAATTACAATAATACGTTATATATTGCTAGATATTTAGTGATGTTTTATTTATTATTTATTAATTTAATTTTATTGGAATGTGGATTTAATAGCGAATTTGATTACTAAGTGAAGTAACTTTGCTAGCTTTTGGATTAAAGATTGCAAGAGGTACATATATATTCTCTTACTTCTACTTTTAATATTATTAAACAAATGTTAGAGGAGTTTGAATATCTTAAATATTCATCCATAGTGAAGTAGGTTCTGAGATTAAAATTGTGTGCTGCGGTGATAACGGAAGGTTGAGAACTTGTGTGTATTAGTGAAGTAGGTTCTGAGAAATTTGACTGTGTGCTGCGGAGCTATAAGGAAGAAACTTATTGTATGTTGTTTGAATTGTTTGTTTTGCTATTCACATGCAGATGGTTAGGTCACTATTATAGGGGAAATGCTGCCCGATTTTATCTAGGATAATAAACAATTAGTTTTATATAGACATTCTATAAGGAAGAAACTTATTGTATGTTGTTTGAATTGTTTGTTTTGATATTCACATGAAGATGGTTAGGTCACTATTATAGGGGAAATGCTGCCCGATTTTATCTAGGATAATAAAAGATTAGTTTTATATAGACATACAACTTTATCACGTGCTTATTTAGTGTTGTTTCTTTTCTTTTTCATAGACATAGGAGAATATATGGATAAACAGTGGATGTCAGCGAATAGATTATCTGCAGAGTATAGGAACGGGGTCGATTTGTTCTTAAGGTTTTGTTCGGAAAATGTGAAAGACCCAAATTTTACTTATTGTCCATGTCTTAAGTGTGGAAATGTTAAAAAGATGGATCTTAAAAAGATTAAAGAACACTTATATTTCAATGGGATCGACAAGAGTTACACAATTTGGTATTACCATGGGGAGATAGCTCTGATTGCTCCAACTCTGCCAAGTAGACCAAAAGGAGTGAGGAGGAATATAGTGGAGGAGAACTGGGATCCATTAGATGAAATAATTGACGACGCACATTATGGATCAGGAGTAGACCCAAATAAGTTTGAGACACTCCTTAATGATGCCGAGAAACCAATTTACCCTGGTTGTACAAGATTTACAAAATTATCTGCGCTTCTTAGGTTGTACAATCTAAAAGCTAAACATGGCTGGAGTGATAAAATGATTACTGAATTATTTGGTTTTTTGAAGGAGTTATTGCCTGAAGATAATGAAATTCCAATTTCATTTTATGAGGCAAAGAAGACGTTATGCTCATTAGGCATGCAGTACGAAAAAATTCATGCATGTCCTAATGATTGCATATTATATCGAAATAGTTTTGCAGACGCAAAATCGTGTCCTACTTGTAATGAGTCACGATGGCAAAAGAAAAGAAATGGTGACGATGTCAAGGAAGGAGTACCTGCCAAAGTTTTGTGGTACCTTCCGCCAATTCCTCGTTTCATCCGATTCTTTAGAAATGCCGAACATGCTAAAAGTTTGTCGTGGCATGCTAATGAAAGAATAAAGGATGGTAAATTAAGACATCCAGCTGACACCCTTGCTTGGAAGAGAGTTGATTTGAAGTGGCCTTCTTTTGGAAATGAATCTCGTAATATTCGTCTAGGTCTTTCGACTGACGGGTTTAATCCACATGCATCCCTTAGCAGTAAGTACAGTTGCTGGCCTGTTATGCTTGTTATTTACAATGTACCCCTATGGTTGTGTATGAAGAGAAAGTTTACGATTTTGACCTTTTTGATATCAAGACCTAAACAACTTGGTAATGATATTGACGTCTATCTAGCTCCTCTTATAGATGACTTGAAAACTTTGTGGGATGAAGGGGTTAAGGTTTATGATGCGTATAGGCAGGAAGAATTTAATCTTAGAGCGGTCTTATTGTGGACAATTAATGACTTTCCTGCTTATGGAAATTTATCTGTGTTTAGTGTGAAAGGATATAAAGCTTGCCCCGTTTGTCAAGAAAAAACATGTTCTGAATACTTGAAACACTCTCGGAAAATATGTTATATGGGACATAGGAAGTTCTTGCCTAATACACATAAACTTCGGACTTGGAAGAAGGCATTCAATGGTAAACAAGAGTTTGAAGAGGCTCCTGAGCCATTGAATGGGATCCAAGTACTTGAGAAGATGTCTAAAATTGTGTTCAAGTTAGGGAAGCCCAAAGTTCGTACACCTACAAAGATGAAACGTAGTCGCAAGGCCAAGGTTGTGGAGGAGCCAAAAGGGTGTTATAAAAAGAAATCTGTTTTCTTCGAACTTGAATATTGGCCTTTCTTACTTATACGTCATAATTTAAATGTTATGCACATAGAGAAAAATGTATGTGATAGTTTGATTGGCACTTTGTTGAATATTCCTGGGAAAACAAAGGATGGAATTAAGGCTAGACAAGACTTGGTTGCAATGGGTATAAGGGATGAATTAACTCCAAAACCAGATAAGAGACGAACATATTTACCTCCTGCAGCTTACACTCTTACTAAAGAGGAAAGAATGGAAATTTGCAGATGTTTGTTTAATATAAAAGTTCCAGACGGATATTCATCAAATATAAGGTCATTGGTAGACATGAAAAGTTGTATTCTGACTGGCATGAAATCTCAAGATTGTTATATTCTAATGCAACATTTGCTACCAGTTGCCATTCGATCTGTGTTGCCTAGGAGAGTTCGAGATGTAATCACAAGGTTATGCTTGTTTTTCAAGTCACTGTGTTGTAAGGTGATTGATCCGCTAAAGTTACCTAAGTTAAGAGATAAAATTTATGAGGTATTGTGTGAGTTGGAGAAATATTTCCCGCCGGCATATTTTTATATAATGATCCATTTGACAGTTCACTTGGTTAGAGAACTAAGATATTGTGGTCCAGTTTATTTAAGATGGATGTATCCATTTGAGCGATATATGAAGATTCTTAAGGGGTATGTTAGGAATAGAAGTCGGCCGGAAGGATGCATCGTCAAATGCTATATTGCAGAAGAGGCAGTTGAATTTTGTTCTGAATACATGTCTGGTGTACAGAAAATTGGGTTAAATGATGTTGAAAATGTTGAGATTCAGAGTCGTCGTGGTAGCGTTGTATGCACAGTAAGTCGAGATCTTCTAGATGAAGCACATCGTCTTGTGTTGCAGAATATAAATGAAATTCAACCTTATATCGAGTGAGTTATATTCATATAATACATTAAGTTTAAGTTGTGTAATTTCGTATATTCAATTGTTTAATAGCATATTTATAATTGAAGGGAACATTTTAATTGGATAAAGACCAAATTTCCATCCAAGTCAAGGAGCTCAAAATGGTTACAAGACGAACATTATCGAACTTTTAGTAGTTGGATTGAACAAAAGGTAAATTGTGTTGATTATTGAAAGTTGTCATTAATTAGTACTTAATTACAAGATGACATTTTTGGTTGTTTTTGGTATGTTGATTTGATAGGTTGTGTCAGAATTACAAAACACATCAAATAATGTTTTAGACATTGTTAAGTGGATTTCTCGAGGACCTTCGGTTAATGTCATCAAGTTTTCATCATACATGATTAACGGTACTCTATTTAACACTAGGGAGCGCGAGAACAACAGAAACACACAAAACAGTGGTGTTAGCCTTGTTGCTAAAACTGTGCAAGTCTCTAGTGCAAAAGATAAAAATCCAGTTCAATGTGATATGACTTTTTATGGAGTAGTTAATGAAATTTGGGAGTTAGATTATATCACAACTCGAGTACCTGTTTTCTTTTGTGATTGGGTGAAAAGTGACAGTGGCATAATATATGAAGATTTTGGTTTCACATTAGTTAATCTAAATCGAATTGGGCACAAATCTGATCGATTTATATTAGCTTCACAAGCGAAACAAGTATTTTATGTGAATGATCCTTCAGACAACCAATGGTCAATTGTTCTTCCAACGCAAACAAGAGAATGGAACATTAAAGATGGTGATTTACATGATATACCTCTCGAAGAAGAACTTGTCACATTCACCGCAATAGAAGATAATGATGAAGTTGATGATGATTGTATTTGTTTCCGTGAAAACGGTGAAGGATTATGGGTTGATGAAAATGGGTCTTGAGGTACCATTTAATAGGTTTCATATGTTTATGATATGTGAAATTCTTAGTTTCATCTTTTGGTTTCATCAATTTGTTTCATCTTTTGATTATGAGTGTCCAAAATTGTTATAATAATGATATTTATGTTTCACAGATGGAGGCTGATCCTTTTGGTGGTAGTTCTGATGAGGGGGAGCAACGCCCTCATTCTCAGTCAGTGGAACAAGAAAATAAATCTGTGAGAGGACGTACATGGATGTCTAGAAACACCAAAAAAAGGAGTGAAGGACATCTTACTGCTGTTGAATACAATGAGTATGGTCAACTAGTGGGTGAATCTAGAAGTAATGTTTCATCACAGCTTGGATCAGTTGTTCGAGCAACTGTGTCCATCAACATTAACAGTTGGAAAGATGTTAGTGTGGTGGATAAAAATAAAATATGGGACACAATGAAGGTATATTTTTATTAATTATATTTCATTTAATGTTTTTAAAATATATATTGTTTTGATAATATGCTTCTTATTACTTTCAAACTTGCAGAAAACTTATGATTTGGACCCCAAACAAAAGCAACAGATGTTGAATGATGCGGGAAAGTACTTCCGAAATTGGAAGACTAATCTTACAAGGGTACACGTTTACGACACTTTGAAAAAATACCCATATGAGTTCCCGCCAGCTTTGCCATTTGGATTTGAGAATGTCATAACTCCGGATGAATGGTTAACGTTTGTGAACTCAAGATTAACTCCCGAGTGGCAAAGAAAGAGAGAGGAGATGCAAAATTATCGAGCACTGAATAAATACAATCACAACCTCTCTAGAGGAGGCTATGTGCGTATTGAAGAGATGTTAATGGAACAAAGTGGGAAAAGTCTGACTGAACTTGATAGGGCAGACTTATGGAGCATGGGTCGTCGGAATGCAAAAGGAGAGCTCATTGGAGAGGCCTCTGAGATTCAAAAAAATATTGTAAGTGCTCATATTTAATAATGTTGATATATCAAATTATTAGCTTATATATATATAACTTTCTGTGAATATTGTTTCACAGGATCATTACCGGCAACTCCAAGCTGAGGGTAAATGGGCACCTGATGGCCCTGATGATGTGCTGACGAGGGCGTTGGGCACTCCTGAGCCTCGAGGATGTGTTAGGGCTGGAGGACACGGTGTGTCCCGCTCAGTATACTGGAATACTGCAACACCTACCTCAACGAAAAATAAATCAAAAGCCTCTTCTTCGAATGACGACATTAGAAAGGAATTTGAAGAAAGATTTCGAAAACAAGAAGAAGAGCATCGTCAACAAGCACAACGCCTAGAAGAGCGCCTTCAGCAACAAGATGAGGTCTTGAGAAAATTATTGGCCCAATAGAGCGGGTCAGGATCTAACGTTGGAGTCCCACCAGCGCCATCATCATACTATGTGCCCGACCCACCAGTGCCACCAACGCAGGCGTCCTACTATACTCCAGACCTAGTAGTGCCTAAAGCAGAACACCACATTGTTGCACTACAACCGCTTTTGCAAGAGGTAATTAAACTTTCTTGAATATTCTGAAACCAAATAAATTTCTTTACTGCTTCAACATGATTATTTGTATATAATATGTTTCTTATGCAGGGCCGAGCATGCCAATTAGCAATTGGTTCGGTTTCAAACATTGTTGCATCAGGTACACTCATTGAAAGAGAGGCAGGCAACAACTTCCAAGTTATGATTACGAGTGTTCTTAAGCCAACCTGTCCTCTCCCTTTTGCATATCCTGATTTGGACATGTACATAGTTGCTTAGGCCATTGGGACGCCAATAGCGTGGCCTAAGGATTTTGTCATTATATCTGAAGATGTAACTCATGAGGTGATGCCATGTTTTTACATAATTATCTTTACAATTCTATATTTGTTTGCAATTTTTTTAATTGTTGATATAATTGTATACAGACTCCCTCTACAAGTAGGACCAAATCACAACGACCAAGAGCTCCATCAACACAACAACCTCAAGAAAGAAGACGACAACAAACTCCTCCAACACAATTGGCCCACACTCCATTGGAACGATTACAGAATATCGTATCTCATTGGGATGATGGCGAGTGTGTCAATCTAGGCATAGAGTCTGAAGTTTTTGATCAGGATATGTCTCACTGTTATATATTTAAGGATGACATACTTCAGTTTGCTCAAAAGGAGAAGATTGGACAAGCAGTACTCGTTAGCTACATGAGGTATATATCTCACAAATAAGTTTGTTCATTTAATTTTCTAATTTGATTTATTCATTCATATAACAAATTTTCATATTTTTGTATTAGGTCCATTTATAGATATGTGGTACAACAAGGTCGCCAAAATAAGTTTTTATTTGTCAATCCTAATATCGTCGCCACTCAAGGGAGTTCATTCGACGATCGTGTTCAGAATCTGTTCAGACGTTGCAATGACGTAAAATCAAAAGAACAAGTTATGCTTGTCCCTTGGAACCACGGGTAAGTTTAAAAAGTTGTCATTTTTCCGACCCATATCAATAATTTCTTTGTTTAACATTTGAGCTATAATTTTTTTGTTTTTCTTATACAGTGAACATTGGATGTTGCTTATTTTGGCACCATATGCATATCATGTTTATTGTTGTGATCCGGTGAATTCAGAGCTAAATAACCATGAGGAGATTGTATCAGTGATCGTCAGCGCTTTCAATCTTTTTTTCTCTATGAATCTTCCTGATGTCGAGATCTCTGATACTCTACGCATTAAGCAACCTCAGGTAAGTAACTTTAGCAGAAATTTTTGAACATTTATAATTGTTATCCCAAAAATTTGAAAAGAATGACGTGGCAGTGAAATTGACACGTGGCATGAGTTAGTAGGGTGATCTGGCTTAGTAATGGCCCAATACATCAGTTAAGTAATGGGACAGATAGTCAAGCCAAATACGCCCGATCGAAGAGAGTATTTAGACTGGGGGTTGCTTGGCTCAGACCTCAGTTTAAAGACCCATATAATTAAATTGGTGCCGAGTCCAAGAAATTGAAGGGGAGGTATGAATTTTGGTTCAAGATATAAAAGCAGTAGGTCCGATCGGACCTAAGCTTAGGGGACCTCTTGTTAAGCATGGCTCGAATGAGTTCAAAGAGAATGACCAAGGCTCAAGTTTTACTCAAGGGGAAAGCCACATAGTGGCCGATCGGGTATGATGTGGAAGAGTTGCACTTGGGCTTGAATGAGGTGAGGAGGAAAAGTATACCTCGGACCACTTTGGTCCGAGGAGAAGGAAGTGGTGTCCGATCGGACATGATGCGTATGAGGTACCTTGGACCATTTTGGTCCAAGGAGAGGACTATGTCCGATCGAGCATACTCATAGGAGGTACCTTGGACCATTTTGGTCCAAGGAGAAGTAGATTGTGGCTCGGACCACCTTGGTCCGAGGAGAAAAGTCCAATGCCCGATCGAGTATTGGTTAAACGAAGAAGGCTCGGACCATTTTGGTCCGAGGAGAGGAGTCGTGCCCGATCGAAGGTACCCATAGGAGAGCTACCTTGGGTCATTTGGATCCAAGGTGATGATATATAAAAGAAGGCTCGGACCATGTTGGTCCAAGGAGAAGAAGGATGTGTCCGATCGGACATGGTGCTTGTGGAGTGCCTTGGACCATTTTGGTCCAAGGAGATGTAGACGGTGGCTCGGACCACCTTGGTCCGAAGAGAAAGGACCAAGGTCCGATCGGACCTTGGTTGAACGAAGGAGGCTCGGACCATTTAGGTCCGAGGAGAGGGGCATTGTGCCCGATCGCACAAGACGCCTGAAGGAGTGCTTTGGACCATTTTGGTCCGAGGAGATGCTAGGAAGAAGATGGCTCAGACCACCTTGATCCGAGGAGCAAAGTGCAAGGTCCGATCAGACCTTGATTGAAGGAGTCAAATAGGGTGGTTTGAACCACCTTAAGCCAAAGAAGACAACCATTGTGTCCGATCGGACACAATGAAGGAGTATACCTCGAATGTGCCCAAGGTAAGAAGCAAAGTAAGTACCCTCGGACGACCTTAGTCCGAGGAGAGCCAAATGTACCTGACCTTTGGTCCGAGGAGAGCCATGCACATACCACCTTTGACCTACGTAAAGCTTGAAGAGTAGTCAACATGCATGAGAAACTACGTCAAACTGCCCGAAACTACTTCAGTGAGAATTGGTCCAAGCATCCGGGAATCACTCAATCCTCACATGAATTTAGGGATCAGTTATATTTTGAATGTTTATTTTGTAATATAAATATTAGGTAAATAATGGAATATCCCTATCTAAAGGGGATATCAGTTGAGAATCCCAGGTCTATAAATAGAGACTTGGGAGGATCGTAAAAGGACTTTTGGAAAAAATCTAGAGTGAACTTGTGTTCTAGAGAGAGAAAGTGTTTTCCCTGAGAGAACCCCTTTTTGTATTTTGGAATATTTCACACTGAAGAAACTCAGTTGACACGGTTCATCTGATCTTGAGTGTGAATACATAATAAAATCTCTAAGTGGATTAAGCTATTACCGATCATCGGGGCTGAACCACTATAAACTCTCGTGTTACTTACTTTCATTGATAAAAACTGTCTGTTGTTGTTTATAATTCTCTTGAAGGTTTGTCGTAATTGACGTTCTTACGTCGTTGGCTAAATTTACAGTCAACAATAATAATTAAGTAGAATAATATGTATGCATTTTTTTAAAAAGTTTCAATTTAATAATAAATTACTCATATTTTTAAATAATTAGTGTCCACACCAACCGGACAATATGGCATGTGGATACTACTTAATGAGGATGTTGAAGGATTTGATTGAACATGCGAGTCCCGGGCATTACTTGAGAACGGTATTATTAATTATAATTTACAAATTATTTTTTAAATTATAAATTTAATCAAATAATTAATTAATATATTTTACTTTATATTTCTTGCAGCTAACAAGCACATCATATACAGAGGCACAAATTGATGAGTTGCGACAAGAATGGGCGACATATATGTTGCCGATAATCCAAAGTTACCGACCTCGTTGATAGGTTTTTTTAAAAAATTTTAACTCTTTCTTCATACACAATGCAATATTTGTTCATTTTGAATATTTCTAACAAATATTGTATTTCTTGTATATATCTAACAAATATATTTTTTTCTTTCAATTTAATTAATTATTAAATTAATTTAAATTTAGATTAAAATAATTTCAATTTAAATTAATATTATTTCAATTTAATTAATTATTAAATTAATTTAAATTTAGATTAAAATAATTTCAATTTAAATTAATATTATTTCAATTTAATTAATTGTTAAATCAAATTAAAATAATATTAATTATAAATTTATTTAATTTATTTTTTTTAAATGTGGGAGACTTTCAATGTCTCCCATTGGGAGAGGTGGGAGACTTCCCACGTTTGACTTTCCACCTCTCCCATTGGGAGACGTGGGAAGTGACTCACCTCTCCCAATGGGAGACGTGGGATGTCTCCTAGGTACTTCCCACGTCTCCCATTGGGAGAGGTGAGTCACTTCCCACGTCTCCCAATGGGAGACGTGGGATATATACCTACAATGACCCTAGCAACAACGTCTCACTAAGTGGGAGACATTGTAGACTTCCAATGTCTCCCAATTAAAGTCATAAAACCTCTATTTTGTTGTAGTGCCATCACCATAACAAACAATAAAGGCGAGATTGGGTCTCCTTGTTTAAGGCCTCTAGTACCTTGAAATCTCCCTTGAATACTGCCATTCATCACTAAGGAATAAGAAGAACCCCTGAGACAAACCATGATCCATCTAATAAACCTCTTCGAAAAGCAAAAAGCATTAAGGAGGTTTTCCAAAAAATCCCAGTCCATTGAGTCATAAGCTTTGCTTATATCAATCTTCATAAGACATCGAGGAGATATATTTCTCCTATTATAACCTTTTAGTAAGTCTTGTAGAATAAGCACATTATGGGTAAGAAAACAATTCTTAATAAAAGCCCCTTGATTCTGACTTATCAAAGAAGGAAGAACAAGTTTAAGCCTATTGCGCAACATTTTGGAAATGCATTCATATAAAGTATTGCAACAAGCAATAGGCCTAAAATTAGAGGCATTTATTGGTTGATCAACTTTCGGGATTAGAGACAAAAGAGTACTGTTCAAAGACTAAGGAATGCTAGATGTCTCAAATAATTCAAGAACAGCCAAAGCAATTTCCTTACCGATATCCTTCCATAAAGCTTTAAAGAAACTTGCCCCATACCCATCTGGACCTGGGCTTTTGAGAGAATGGATGCTAAACATTGCAGCTTTAACCTCCTTGATAGTGAACAGTTTAATCAAACTCAGCTGGTCATCACTGCTCAAAACCGATCCATAACAGATAGCTTGAGTATCAATAACCCCTGTAGCTTTACTAGCTGTACCCAGAGAGCTTTTGAAATGATTTAGAAAATGAGAGGTTACTTTATCATACTCATCAACAATCTGCCCTTCATCATAAACAAATGAGACAATCCTATTAGCTAACTTTCTTTTCTTTAAACTAGCATGAAAAAATGAGAAGTTGGCATCCCCAAACCGTAACCAATCAATTTTACTCTTTTGATAAAGATAGCTAGCATATAACTTCTCATGCTTCTTAAACTCAAGATAAGCATCATGATCTTCATTGCATAACAATCTATTGGACGGATCAACAAGACATTTAGAGCGAGCTTGCTGATATTCAAGTTTGCTTCTCTCATAATTACAAGTAACATTCCCCATAATCTTCCAGTTAAAACTCTTCAGAATATGCTTAAGAAGGATTAGCTTCCAGCTAATTTGCTCTAACCCCCTGCCAGAAAACCTCAGAGATTGCCTCCAGCTATTTAGAACTACTTCTCTAAATTGAGGGTGAGAACTCCACATGTTGTAAAAATGAAAAGGTTGCACCCCAACCCTTATAGCAGGCAGCTGTTTCATCAAAATCAGAGAGTGATCTGAACCAATCTCCCATTGAACCCCAGCCGAAGCTAAAGGATGATCATCCAGCTTAGAAAAAATACGAGCCCCTCCTTCTTGATTATTAGACCAAGTGTAAAACTGACCCATAGTCTTTATTTCTTCAACCAGACCAAGATCTAACCAATGTCTAGCATCCTCCATTTCTTTCACTGTGATTGGACGGCCACCCAGTCTATCATTAGGATTAAAAACAGCATTAAAATCCCCTAGAACCATCCAAGCTTTGCTAAGCCAAGGCTAATGGGACAAATCCTTCCATAAGGACCTCCTCATCTCCAAATTATTAGAGCCGTAAACAAAAGTAATACAGAAAACAGACTTATTGTGCGGCCTTACTTGACAGTGTAAGAGCTGATCACTTTCCTGTAACACTTCAAGATGCACCATTTTAGAATTCCAAAGCACTAAAATTCGACCTTCCACAATTGTACTACTGTAATACTCCCAACCATAAGAAATAGTGCTCATAACTTTTTTTAGATTAGCTCCCCTGATTTTTGTTTCAAGAAGAGCCCCAAGCCCAACTTTATTTAGCCTACACACATCCAGAATGATCTTCTATTTATTCACCTTATTCAAACCTCTAACATTCCAACTCATTATGTTGCTGCAAACCATGATTATTTGAATTGATTGGGACTGTAATTGCTGGTTTCTGACATTCCTGAAGTACACTAAACTGGTTTATGGCTTGTTTAACAGAATTCTGGACTCAACGCATATGAACCTTATCAATATAAAATGCGTGAGACAGAGCCAGAGCTTTGTTCTAATGATCCCTTAGGATCTAAATGCCCATAACATAGTTTACTTCTTCATAATCTTTCATTTGAAATTTCTTAGCTAGCCATTAATTTAACACTTGATAATATTTCCACATCATTCGTAATGAGTCAAATAAGATAAATATAGAAACCTCCTTATGATCTTTGATGTGTCCATAAACTCATGATTCGTCAATGTTTTGTTCAAAACTGTACGTTTTCACCGTTTCATTAGATCAAAGACTTCAAGACCTTGATGCTTACTTTAGTTCATTAGATGGACCTTAGCAACATACAAACCCTTTGTTCTTGGTATTTTTCCTTGAACCCTTTTGGTTGACCATATACATGGTCTTGTCACAATAGTCATTCAGAAATATTATCTTGACAGTCATTTGCCAAATCTCATAGTCCAGTAGTAGCAGCAATAGATAAAAGAGTGTGTATAGACTTGAGAAAGGCTAGAAGTCTGTCTCAGAAAGTCTGTACTTTCAATTATACATATTCTTTTCTTCTTGAAGATCCATTTACATCCAATGGGTCTTATTCAGGTGGATCTTACAAGTTTGCAGATAGAATTGGAATACATTGATTTCATTTCCTTGTTCATGGCATCTTGTCAGAATTATCCATTACCTTCTCTAAAGTAAACGGATTGTCTTAGTTTGTGTTTAATACTAGAACTTATGTCTTGTGTTCATAGCGAACAGGTTGTACTACAATCCTCCCACTACAACAACGCACTCGAGTATTCTTACTAGAATTAGTGATTTCTTGATGTTGTACATTACATGGTGATATAGATTAAGTAATCTTATTAGAATCCAATTTCTTCAAGTACAACTTTACTTTGAGGTTTAAAGTTTGTCTTTTAGTCATGTTCGAGAAAGGTTGCAAAGACCATTTCCTTACTAAGACTATAAAAGTAACCTTCTTTTGTTTAGGGAGCATAGTCAGCAAATATGCAAACTTCATACTATTAATCCAACTCTCCAATCTTTGTTTTCAAAGAAAAATGTGAGTCGTACACTCCCATATGTGAACATGGTGTAAACTAGTTTTAGTGCTATTTCACAACTCTAAAGGCGTCTTTTCATAAACTTGAACGAAACTACATTAAAAATATATACCGCTCTTTGAAGTGCATTTCCACAAAAAGTGAGTGGCAAGAATCAGTAGCTTAACAATGACCTAATCATATCTAATAAGGTTCTATTTCTCCTATCTGGAACACCATTCTGTAGTGGTGTTCCAATTGCTATGAGTTGGGATAGAATTCCATTCTCTAGAAGATGATTCTTGAACTCAAATCAAGATATCCACCTCCTAGATCTAATCCAAGTGTTATACGTAATTTCCCTAACAGCTTTTCAGCTTTCGTTTGGAATTCTTTGAACTTCTTAATATCTTGAATTAGCTATAAATATCCTTTGTGTTAGCTATAAATATACATATCTTGAATAATCGTCAATAAAGATGACGAATTTTCATAACATCTTCTTGCATGTACAATGAACGGACTACATACATCACTATGTACTAGGTGAAGTTGTTATTTGGTTCTTTGGTCCTTTGCAAAGAAAGGTCTCTTTGTCATTTATCTTTCTGAATAAGATATACAAACCAGAAGAGTATTAACTATTAGCACTATTAAAGGACTATCCTTTACTAACCAATTTATCTTATCAAGATTGATATGTACTAACCTAAGACGCCAAATACACGCATCATCACTTTGAAAAAAAATTATGTCTTTTTAATCAAGGATTAGCTACTTAAATAATTCCAAATTACTCATCAATTGTTCATTAGGTATTCAGAGATACAATCTATTAGATTGTTTTACATGATAATTTATTGATACCATTCTCTTAAATAATAATCTTATTATTAATAAAAGAAACATCAAAAAAATTTCCAATATATAAAAATATAGAAATCAAATTCTATATGATTTTAAAATAAATATTGTTCAAAATAATAAATCTATTTTAAAATTAAATAGATTGCTCCCCCTACCTTTACAGAAGCAATGACATCACTGCAAACTCTCAGGGTTACATTGCCTTCAACAAACTTCTTTAAAAAGCTATGTTTCCATAAAGAATAATAAGCATGATTAGTGGCTCCCAGATCAACTATTGAAGATGACGAAACATCTCCCACTAAAAGGCTTTAAAGTAAGTAAATCAAATTTACTTTTTGTTTCCTTTGAAAGATTAGAGATTGAATAAAAATTATTAGCTTTAGTTCGCAAAGCATAGCATGTATAGATTCACATATCATATATTGTAGTGCACCAAAAAAAAAATTTAGTTATTGAAAATTTTGTGTTTTATTTTATTTAATTGTTAAGTGTTGTGAATTAATTTATTTATTTGTTTGATTTATATTAAATTGTTATAATTGTTTGGTAGAATTTTGTGAATTTATTTGCTAGTGTTATTTATTTGTTTTAATTTTTAAAAATATGATTAACTGAGTTTTGGTTGAATGCACTAAGGTGCATGGTAGGTAGTGATGCACCTTAGTTATTAAGTGTGTGCTAGTGCATGGTAGCATGGTGCACATGTGTAGAAATTTCTACACACTTGTAGATTCCTTTATTTGGAATTAATAAATTGAAAAATACAAAAAAAAGGGAAATGAGAGAGTCTTGGATTTGCATGGTGTAGTGGGAATGCTAAGGAGAGTTTCCTATTTTATGTGGATAGTGATAATGAAAAATTGATGATAGCCAAATAAAGTTATATTTTTCTTCCTTTTAGATCAAATGAAAATCCTTTTATTTAAGTAATTTAGAATAAACAAAATTAATGGGAAATTAGGAATAGGAAACTTACCTATTTATTTTTATGAGGCCATTATTTTCATAAGCTAGAATAAAACGGAAGAGAAAAAGAAAGGAGGCCATTTTGGCTTGGGGTGCCGTCGGTCATAGAGAGAAGAGAGAGAGAGAGAGAATGGCGAGCTAGAGAGAGAAAGGGAGAGAAGGGGCTGCCATTTTCTAGAGAGAAGGAGGAAAGAAAGAAGAAGGAGAAAGGAAAATGGTTTCAAAGCTCTAGGTAATGTTTTCATCATATGGCGTTTTTTTTTTAAATCTTTGGTTAAGAATATTCTTCTTCTTCAATCTTAGAATAATGGTGTTTTCTTTCTTTGGCCCTATGGTGTTCGAAACCCCTAGGACTTTGAGCAAGGAGGTGGTTCTAGTTGGCTTCTTGATTTTCTATCAAGAGAGATATTGGATTTTTTCCCCCCTTTAAATCTTTGGTTGTTGTTATTTTATGTTGTTATTTGGAAAGATCATGGCTGAAATTGGGTTTGAGTTTTGGGTAGGATATTATGTTGTGTTGATTGATATTATTGATGTTGGGATGAAGGGTTGTTTTGTTTGATGCATAGAAGTTTTAGGCATGGGCGTGTGGTGTGTATAGGCAAGCATAATTAGAGATTTTGGTCATACATGAAATCTAAAATTCTTATGGTTATGTTTCATGGTTATTTTGATAAGAATATAAGGATGATGATGGATTCATGCAAATGTATTATTGTTGTTGTTGAATCATTATTTTATCTCACTCTTGGAAAACATGTTGGAATTAGGTGATCTTATATTTTTATTAGGGTTCATAAGTTTATTGAAATTGTTGGTAAACATGCCTATGAGTTTGGGGGTAAATTGTTAATATGTGGGAATGGTGGTGCATGGGTTTCAACCTATAGGGTGTGATGCATGTTGTGATGTTTTTTATTTTTGTGTCACTTATACATGTTAAGAACATGCTAGGTTAATTTGAATAAAAGAAAGGATTGTCTTGAATTTTTATAAATTGATATATTGGTGATTTCATGAAGATTATGGATTGAGTTTTGAAAAACATCAATTAAAGATGAATTTCATGATAATTTGTGCTTGCTGATTTTGAGAATTATTGGTGAATAAGTTTGGTGAAATAATGATATACATGCATAAGAAATGTCTCTAATGATATGTTGTATTTATGAGAATAAAATGATGTTTTAATTCACACTTAAAATGATATTTTTGCAGAAATAATTACCTACGGATTTTTTTTTATATTTTGATGAAAATATGAGTTTTAAAAAATAAAAATAGTGATTTTTAATGATATAATTGGTTGTTGGAATTTTTGTAAAAAATGTGAAGTTGTATTTTTTAATAAAAGAAATTTGGTGAGTATCTTAAAATTAATTAATACCCTAAACTATGGAAATATTAAAAGTGATATTTTTAATATAACATGAGTGTTCATTTAAATAGTTCCGATTTTTCTTTATTTAATTAAGAAAAATGTTGAATTTAGTTCACTTGTGAATTTTAAGTAAATTAAATTATGGCTGAAACTTTAATTAAATATTATAAAATAATCATTGGATTTCTCACATATGAATTTATTCTATTTTAACTTTAATCTTTAAAAAATATATTTTTCCACTTCTAAAATAGATTTTTCTCACATTAAATTTATAAATTTGATAATTGAATTATAAGGTTACTTTTAGTAAAACATGTTAAATTATAAGTATTTTACATAATTGTTAGTCTTTGTTATTTTATGAAAATTAAAAGTGATTAATGGAATAATAATTTTTTTTAAATGGTTGATTAAATTTTTTTTATGAAATAAAATAATGCTTTTGGAAGATTAATCAACTTGAAAATTTTAAAGGGATAAATAATGGTAATCAAAGCATGTTACAATTTTAATATTTCCACAATGATAGAAGTAAGACGCATAGAATTATCGTTTTAAACGCTACGTTTACGCAACGTTCCCACGTATGCATGTCACATGCAAATTCACTTTTACGTTAAAAATATGTCTATTATGCAACCATATAATTTTTATAGCGAGATCATGCATGTAATATAGGTAGAATGTGCATTATTCTTTTATGACCTTAGGTGTAAATATACCATGTGTGCATGACCCATCCACACATGAGTTATATGAGTGGGCAAAATAGAGTTTATGTGATGCTAAGGAATGTTATTTTGATTATGGTGTAGGCTCGTTGAGAAGTTATCGTTTTACTTAGCTTGGACCTGAGGTAAGGAAGTTAGATAGAAATTTATTTGTTTATGCTATGAATGATAAGATTGGCTTGTTTAAGGATAAATGATATTTATGAAAATGTACCATGTGATATGATGATGTTACAATCTCTTGATGAATATAAGGAATCATTACATATTTATGTTGTATGATATGTAATGGTTGTTAGCGTGTTGAACGCGACACAACAAAGGAGTTACTAAGGATCTAAGACGTAACATGAGTTATATGTAATGGTTGTTAGCGTGTTAAAAGCGACACAACAAAGGAGTTGCTAAGGATATAAAGATGTAACCTGAGTTACTAAGGATATAAAGACGTAACTCATAGGGCGGACGTGCCGAGGCTATTCAAGGACCAGAAATCCTATTTACCTCAAGATATGACATGGACAAGATAGTGGGCCATGTTCACAAAGATATGATGATGATGTTTATGATGCTAGGATGATGATGTTATGATGATAATGTTTATGACAATGATGTTTATGATAATAACATTTATGATGATAATGTTTATAATAATGATGTTTATGATGATGGCATATGATGATGAAGTTAAGTATGACATGCAACGATGTATGAATGTGAATATGTTTTGTTGTGTTTACTTGTGTGTTATTTGTACTTCCTTACTGAGCTTTTAGCTCACCCCCTTACTTTCCCTTCCAGGTAGCAAATAAGATTTCTCTATGGCACGCGTGGTGATGTGGGAGGTTCCAACATCAGAGTGTGTATGGCGTGGGGGCATCCTATGGACGAGAAACGATCAGTTTAAAATGTTAATTTCTAAAGAACAATGTTATGTTATTTTTAACTTTCAGAACTTATCAGTGGGACTTGAACTTTAATTATTTTTTGTTTTTAAAATGTTGCATGAATACTATTATTTCCTTTTTAAACTATTGTGCCCAACTTGTATGTTTTAGCAAGGCCCCACTGAAATTTTTATAATAAGTGGTTTTTCTCCTATAAATCCATGAGTATGCATATATTTTACAAAGTATTAGAATAGGGCATTTTACATATATGCAATTCTTATTTGCAATGTTTCTTCATAAGGAGCATTATCCATGTTAAATAGTAGGCAATAAAAAACCTTTTCATAAGATCGTATCCAATTAAGGTACTTCACTTTTGTTCTTTAGTTGTTGTGGCAGTTGGCACTTGAGGACATTCCTCTTTCATGACAAACTTATGTTTTTCACATTAATACAATATTAACATGAAATTATCAACATTTTAATTTGTGTTCATTGAGTAAAGGAATAATAATAAATGGGTTATTAAATGAAGATTTTGACTACTGAAATAATAAACTAAATATCTTTAATATAATCAAATATAAATATCGAGTTTTGGAATTGTAAACGTGATGCATGAATACAACAATTTCAAAATAATACATAAAAATAACTATTACTAAATCACGATAAATTAATTTGACAATTAATGGACCAGCCTTAGGGTAGGTCAGACTAATTTCAAATTAATTTTGAGACAATCTCAAATTTATAAGTGGAAGCTTAAAATCAAATATTTTCTCTTTCGACTTATTAACAACCGTTAATTTCTCCAAGATGAACTAGTCTGCTCGAACGCCTAATTTCTTCATTCTGAGTGTAACCTATTATTTTAGATCAATGACTTAACTCAAGAGTGTGTCTTACGGTCAGTCAAACTTAAAATACATCATTAAATCATATTCTTAAATTAATAAGAAGTTAACCTTGAAAATAACATAGTTAGAAACCTTCCTTAGGAGGACGCAAACAAAGGTGCCTCGAGGCCCATTCCATGTCACTTCGGTGTCAACTAATAATGAAGACCATAGGAGTTATTGTCATATCTTCTTCTCCCACTCACTATGATAGAATTTGTGTTTTCTCAAAACATCCTATGTTTTTTAATTAGTATCAAACTAATTAAAATTATTAGAATTAATTTTATATATGTAAATGGATTTAATTACCAATCACATTGGGCCTATGTTAAATAAACATTTTAAATCAATTTTTAAATTGACCATAAAACTATTAGGTGAACCAAGATTATAATTATTACCTTTTACATTATTAATAAATCACATTTATTAATTTTGGTTTATGGGTCTAACATAAAGCAAATGCCCATTAGGTGTGACTTACCAAGTTTAACTATTAAACTTAATTAATTATGTGTTTCCTTTTAATCACATTAAACATAAACCAATAATCAATTATTTTGATCCTATTTAAAACATGTTTCTAATCAAATAAGATGCATGCTTTAAATATAAATTGTATGAAATTCATGTATGACATGTTATATGCATGAACATGTTATCAATCATATCAATAAACCACACCTGGAACTTGATCGGGTCTCTAAAGATAATTACAACCCATTAAAAATAAATCTAATTTATTACAAAAATGAATCTTCATCTTCTTCTCCATGTTTCTCGAGCTTTCATAATCATCCAAGATCCAATGCGTCAAACTCATTGTTTAAAATTATTAAAAATTAATTTTAATAAGTATTCCAAAAAAACCACAATTTTTAAATTTTATTTCCAAAATACCACCATTCCATTATTTTTTATATAAATAATATGGGGCTAATATTAATTTCTAAAAATAACACTGGGCTTATTTGTATTTCAAAAATATCATTTGGGCATATATTTTCTTCTAAATTTGCCACTTGGGCCAAGTGATTTTAAAAAATATCATGTTAGGCCCAACCCCAAACCAAAGCCCACAATTAATGTATATGTTGCATTAAGCAACATGAACCAACGTGAAGCATCAATGGCCGACAACCATGGCAGCAGAATACAAGCTCTAGATAGTCGACTTTAAGGCCGAGTGCATAGCAAAATGCGATTTATAACCCAGTAGATTACAAAAATTCTATATATAAAACCATTTAATATATACGATCCTATGATTTAAAAATTCTATATACATATTAATCTAATAGAAGAAGATTGACATCCTCAAGCCTATCAAGTGTCATTGCTATCTTCTTGTATAATAAACGATCATTCTATCCAAGCACGCAAGACTCACACCAAAGTCTTCCAGACCATAATCTCAGCACAACTGGACATGTGTGGGCACGTAGAGTTTCAATAGGATACTATTGGACTCCATTAATATTCTCAACACATGAGATCAATGAAGTTTGGGTAAAAAGAATGGGTGAAACAATTTCTTTTCTCTCTTTATTTTTTCTCCATGAGAAAACTCTCTCTTTGAATCAGATTGAACATTATGATCTATATCTTATCATGAGAGAAATATAATAATATATATTTATGTTAGTCATTTAGGGTATTATTAATATTTTTTTTTATTTAATTCAATTAAAATTGATCTATCTATTATTATTATTTTTAAAATATATTTAATTGAATTTAAATTAATTCAACACCAATCTAACAACCTAAATAAGATATCTGATTTATTTCAAATGAGTTATCTAAACTTAAATATTAAATTAATTTATCAAATTAATTCAAAATAAGATGACATAGTTAATTCAAAACTAATTAATTAATAATTATGAAAAATTACAATCAATTAAAAAATAAATATATTTTTCATAATTACGTATAGGCCCAGAAACTAATTTGCTTGACAAATATACCCATATTTTTTCTATTGATGCTCTTACCCTGTACAGTGTTTATAGAGCCAATCCAGGGACCTATAGACCAATAATACCAAGCTACAATAAATTTAGATTATTAATTAAAGTTCTTTAATATAATAATCTTATTTATTTATCTCAATATTATTCCACTAAAAATATGAGAATGGAGTCTTGTATTTATAGACTTTTATTTACCGAGTACTTTATTAAGTGTCCATTGATTTGATCACTTCATGCAATTCAATCCTCCAATAATTTGTTCATAAATAGAGTTAGGTGAAATTATCGCTTTGCTCATCTAATTACCTCTTTATCCTTAAGTATCATTAATTCACTAGCGAAAAGTTAATTTATAAACCTTTTATAAATTAGAGGCCTCAAACTGTTCAGTTCCAGAGTTAATACTTAAGGGAACAATTATTCAATCTTCATATGAAGAAGGCTTCAATTTCATATCTGTAAATCATGTCCCCAGCCATCTACGTTAATGAGCCCCCAAAACAAAAGTTTTTAGCGTGATCATTCTGACAGACTCTAACGAGTGAAACAAAGGACCCAAATAACATAAATATGAGTTCCTGATAACTTCAGGATTTAGATTGATTTGCATATGATCATCGAGTGACATGATTATAACTCTTTATAGTAAACAGTATTTTAATAAAGAGTTCAATACATATGTTGTCCAATCCTATACAATCTTTTTGTATAAAGAACCTCCACTAAGATGTTCTACTACACCAGTGATCCAGATCTAGATGACATGTATTCATAATACTAATGCACCATACTAGCAGTGTTCAATTAAAGATTCCATAACTTTAATATAAATCACTGACTATTTCATTTATTATCTATAGTCTTAATCCTCCTTACTAATACAAGATTATAGCTACATTATTGAATTAGGAATTTTCTGATATTTATCTAAATATTATTCAATAATAATACACAATAATTATATATATACATTTTCTTTTATAAATTTCATAAATAATGAACTACTTTCATTGCTTTAAGAGCACTATACCCAATAGTTTATACGCGACTCATATAATCAAACATATTAGCAAGTAAATCACATATGGAGAGATTCACTTACCTCGGGTCCTTATATATATAAGATTGCTCAGATATAGCTATCAACCAAGATTTTCCCATAGTCTTTAATCCTATCAAAGGATCGTAATTGAGTTAATTACTAACTCCGTAAATCATACACTATTAAATTTAGTCCATACCAAGGAGCGATAAAGTAAACGAAATGATAATATTTGTTATCATATAATAATGGCCCTAACCTCAAAGTCGTAACCGATTAATAAACATAATCACAAAAGCCCTTATCATTATTAGTACGGACCCAAGTCATACTAATATTCATATTGATAAAATAATAATAAAACAACTCACGTAAAATATGAAATCAATATAGGTATAGCTGATTTAAAACGGGGTCCTTAGTTATGGATAAATTCTCCATGTCCATTACTCATTAACTTAGATTCAAGTGGTTAGAACAAGTAACTTAAATTTCGAGCTTCTAAGTCTTGAATTGCTTTGTTTGGAGACCATTAACTTATTCATTCAAAAATCCATAATGAATCACAACATATTATTCTTTCAACTAGAAACCTTGGTTCTAGAACAAAAGTCAGAATAATCAAATAGTGATAATAATATTGTTCATTGGTTAATCTATAGTAATATTGTAATTAAAATGATCCAAGACCTTATGTTTGAAAAGACTGGAATTGAACAATTTAAAAACTATTTTCTTCTTTCTTTTTAATCCACTCAAAATCATAGGGCAACCATTTTTCCTTTTTATAATAATTCCAATATTATTATAAAAATTATACCAATAATATCATAATAAATTATTATTTAAGCATAAGAAATTCTTACTAATATAATTATTAATAACATTAATTATACTAAAAAAAATGGCAAACTTCCTTTCACAATTATTGTACACAAAAATCTATCTAGACGCTACATTATTTCCAATTAAATGCGAGATGACTTCTCGTTAAAGTGTTCTTCATAATTTGCATCTTAAATGTGAGATGACTTCTCGTTAAAGTGCTCAAGTTCACAACCTACAATTTATTGGGAATAAATTGTTAATTGATTTATAACTCAAAGTTTGCAAATTTTCTTTTTATAATGATTATGACTTAGCTTTAAAATTGTACCCAACTATTTCTAAGACTTTGGACCATTAAAACTACTAGACATAGCTACTATTTTTTGAGAAAACATATATAAGAAATAATCATAACTTTATTAAAATTCTAAAATAATATTGTATCAATAACATAAAGTGTAAAAGAAAATGTGATAGGGTCTGGGATCCCATTGTTTACAAAACATAAAACATAATTTTAAATACTAATTGCGGAATTACATTAAGAAAACAAAATTTAAAAGACTAAAAATAAATAACTTCGTCCTCAATCGACACACAGTCCATTCATTCCATTCATCCTAAACATACAAGCCAAGCTACCAAGAATCCTTCTGCCTCCATATCTATTTTCCTGCATCACACTAAAAATAAAAGAGTGAGCCTAATGCCCAACAAGGAAAAATCTACTAACAATCATATAACATAAATCATAAACATAAGACTATATCATAAACATATACTATTAAACATATATCATAACTTTAACCCATAAAAATGGTAATCTTGGGGTTTGCTATCTAAGCAACTATATGCCCCACGCAACATAAAAAAAATATTGGGGTTTGCTAGCTAAGCAACTATAAGCCTCAAGCGACATAAAAGCATTGAGGTTTGCTAGCTAAGCAATTATAAGCCCTAAGGACTACAAGACATATTCATATATATCATAACATAAACATATCATAACATATAATCATATAAATTATATCCTATTTTCCTTACCAAAAGCCGAGATATTTGGGGAACAAGAACGAGATTTAGAAACTCCTATAAACCAACAGTAGAAAAGGGTGAGAATCTTCAAGAATAAAGACGAATGTGGGAACTAAACCATCAAGAAGAAACTTACCAAGAAGGACCTTATGTTTCAAGAACTTAAATATCTAATCAAGAATCAATAACAAGAGTTAGGATCTGAATACAAGAAACTAAAGATTAAAAATGAACTGGACTTAAGGAATAGGAATACCTTGAATGACCTTCTGGATTGGTCTAAACCTCAATACCGAAATCACACAATTTCTCACTTCCCAAATGTTTATAAAAGCTTAGAATGATTAATACTTTATCCCAAAACCCAAATGTAACTCTCTATAGTAACACTAGCACCTTGGAGGCTCTGATCAAATGCTTGAAGAATGAAGAAAATGGCTGAGTACTAGGTCCTATTTATAGAGTTCAAGGAGTGAAACTAACCCCTTTTAATTTGAATAAATAAATGAATATAAACTGAAAAAGATTTGAATTTTCGTTCAACTAACACCTAGAACTCGGTCAAAATCGTTAAAAGGCAGGTCTAAGTGGTTAAGGGTATTTTTAAAATTCAAAAAGTCAAACTTTCACAAATCAACACAAAGGGCGATATATTGCCCCCCTGTAGGCGATATATCGGCTCTGCCCTAATCCCGAGCCCTTGTTCGTACGTTCGTGCAAATTCACCTGTTTTTCGTATCTTCCGTTAGGTGATATATCGGCCTCTATGCTGCGATATATCGACATACGTAGATATATTAAACACGTATTTGCACTTTTTTCAGCATAATTTGAATTGGATAAATAACTTTGACTGAGTCATAATACGATCCTAATAGTTGTTGGAAGGTTCTAGAGCTTCTAGATCTTTCTTTTATTAAAACTATTGATCAAAATACTTAATTCCTTAATAATCATGATTATGACAAGTGTCATGCTCTTATTGGCTCTATCTAAACCTTAGGTTATAATAAATAATATATCTAGGATTAGTAATATTAATCAAACCTTATGCTATAATTAATATTCTTAAACTATAGGTTAAACTTATAAAATCCATAACTGTTGCTATGAGCTCCCAATTAAGTCCTTACTTGAACCAAAATCTACAATAACTAACATACTACCAACTAATACTAACTACTACTACTATCTAGCTAGCTAAGTAAATATTCTAGGACACTACAATTCTCCCCTACTTAAAAGAATTTCGTCACCGAAATTTACTTACCAAACAACTCCGGATACCGGGCAAACATGTCCTCCTCCAACTTCCGCGTTGCCTCCCGTTCAGAACTATTACTCCATAGGATCTTGACTATCAGAATACTCTTATACTGTAATTCCTTCTTCCCTCTATTGAGGATGCTAACCGGTCGTTCCTCATAACTCAAGTCTTTCTAAAGTGTTATCGTATCATACTTGAGGACGTGAGATGCGTCTGACACATATCTACGCAGCATCGAGATGTGGAACACATTGTGGCTATCTGCTAGAGCTGGCGGTAGGGCTAATAAATATGCAACTACTCCCACTTTGTCCAATATCTCAAAAGGACCTATAAACCTGGGACTAAGCTTGCCTTTCTTTCCGAATCGCTTCACACCTTTCATAGGAGATATCTTTAAGAAGACTTGATCTCCGATTTTGAATTCCACATCATGCCGCTTGGCATCCGCATAAATTTTTTGACAGCTCTGAGCAGTGAGCATACATTTTCAAATCAGCGCAACTGCATCCTGAGCTTCTCTAACAGCTTCAGGTCCAAGTAGTTGTCTTTCTCCTACCTCGTCCCAATGAAACAGTGATCGATACCTTCTTCCATAATGCAGCTCATAGGGTGCCATCCCGATCGTTGACTGGTAGCTATTGTTGTAGGAGAATTCTATCAACGACAAATACTTATTCCATGATCCTCCGAAATCAAGTACACAAGCGCACAAAATATCTTCTAAAATCTGTATGGTACACTCGGACTGACCGTCTGTCTGAGGATGAAATGTCGTACTAAGACTTAACTTGGTAACCATGGCATGCTGCAAGCTTCTCGAAAATCTCGATGTAAACACCGATCCACTATCAGATACTATGGTCTTAGGGATTCCATGCAGTCTTACTATTTATTGAACATAAATGTCTGCATACTGATTTGCTGTATACGTAGTCTTGACAGGCAGGAAGTGAGCTAACTTGGTCAATCTATCTATTACTACCCAAGCCGAGTCGTACTGCTTATTTGTACGTGGCAAACCCGTCATGAAATCCATGGCTATGTCTTCCCACTTCCATTCTGGAATACTAATTGGTTGCAATAAGTCCACAAGCCGCTCATGTTCTGCTTTCACTTGTTGGCATATTAAGAATTTAGACACATACTCTGCTACATCCTTCTTCATCCATGACCACCAATACAACGCCTTAAGGTCGTGAGTCATCTTGGTCGACCTTGTATGAACTGAGTATGGGGTATTGTGAAATTCTTCTAAAATCTTCATCTTAATCCCTTGATAATTCAGCACGCATACCCAATCCTTATACCTCAAGAACCCTTGTACTGATATCGAGAAATTCGTGGTCGTGCCTTCTTTAACTGCATCCATATGTGTTACTAATGTGTCATCATGCCCCTGCCCGATCCGTATATCTTCTAACAGACTTGACTGGATGGACAAGTTATCCAGTTTACCAATGACTACTTCTATTCCGGCATTGATCAGCTCCTGATGTAGCGCCTTTTCTATTCTAGCTATCGTTGCTAGACTTCCATAACTCTACCGACTTAGCGCTCAGCAACTACGCTTGCCTTTCTCGGGTGGTATAGGATTTCACAGTCATAATCCTTTACTAATTCTAACCACATGCACTGCCTCATGTTGAGCTCCTTTTGAGTGAAGAAATACTTTAAGCTTTTGTGGTCCGTATAAATCTCATACCGTTCTCCATAATGATAATAACGCTAGATTTTCAATGCAAAGACCACCGCTACCAACTCCATATCGTGCGTTGGATAGCGTTGCTTGTAATCCTTCTACTGCCTTGAGGCGTAGGCTATCACTTTGTCATTCTGCATCAGCACACAACCCAAACCTTGCTTCGACGCATCACAGTAGACTACAAACTTGTCGTTGGGTGTCGGTACACAAAGTACTGGTGCTGAGCATAGCTTATCCTTATGCAATTGGAAGCTCTCTTCACACTTATCCGTCCAGCTGAACCTTTGCTGTTTCTGGGTAAGGTTGGTGAGCGAAGTGGTTATCTTAGAAAATCCCTCTTTAAACCTCTGCTAATAACCTGATAGTCCTAGAAAACTTCTTACCTCTGACGCGTTCTTTTGTCTTGGCAGTTCCTTCACAGCCTCTACCTTTGATGGGTCTACAACAACTCCTTCCTTGGATACTATGTGCTCGAGGAATGCTACTTGCGAAAGCCAAAATTCACACTTTTTGAACTTGGCATAAATTTTATGCTCTTTTAGTCGTAACAAGGTCAACCTTAAATGTTCCTCGTCCTCGATTTCGTCCTTTGAGTACACCAAAATATCGTCGATGAACACTATGACGAATTTGTCCATGTAATCCTTAGAGACCCTATTCATTAAATCCTTGAATGCAGCTGGAGCGTTGGTAAGACCAAACGACATAACTAAAAACTCGTAATGCCCATAACGAGTTCTAAGAGCTATCTTGAGAATATCCTCTTCCCGTACCTTGAGCTGGTGATACCCGGTCCGTAGATCAATCTTTGAAAACACGGTTGCTCCTCAGAGTTGATCAAACAAGTCGTAAATCCGAGGTACCGGGTACTTATTCTTAATTGTCACCTTATTCAGCTCGCGGTAATCTATACACACCCGCATACTTTCGTCCTTCTTCTTCCCAAATAGAACCGATGCTCCCCATGGCGAATGACTCGGCCTAATGAAACCCAAGTCTAAGAATTCTTGTAGCTACGTCTTTAACTCCTTGAGTTCGGTAGGTGCCATTCAGTATGGTACCTTTGAGATAGGCTCGGTGCCCGGTACTAGTTCAATTGTGAAGTCAATTTCCCGAGTCGGTGGCAACCTTGGTAAGTCGTCAGGAAATACTTCTGGGAATTCCTTTATAATGCAGACGTCTCCAACCTTTAGTGGTGTTTCCTTTACCACATCTGTGACGCTGGCTATGAATGTGTGACATCCTTTTTCTATCATCCTCTGAGCTTTGAGAGATGAAATAAACGGCATACGTAGTCCTAAAACTTTTCCCATAAAGCATAGTCTCTGACCGTTAGAAGTCTCGAACATCACTTTCTTTCGTTTGCAGTCGATGGTTGCGCCATGCCTTGCTAGCAAATCCATGCCCAGTATCACGTCGAAGTCTTTGATCTCTAATTCTATCAGGTCTCCTCTAGTTCTACGTCCTCAATATTGATCGGTACGCCTCGTACTATCAGTGATGATAGGACTATTTCGCCCGAAGGTTACTTTGTTACAAACTTAGTTCTAAATCTTTCACAAGGTTTATCTAATTTCTCTATCATTCCTAACGAGATATACGAGTGAGTGGCTCCCGAATCAAATAATACTGAACATACTATATTGAGGATAGAAATCTGACCTGTGACTACTTTAGTGCTAGCTTCAGCTTCTCCCTGGGTTAAGGCAAAGACTCTGGCAGGAACCATCTTCTTGTCCCTTTTCTCCTATGGCGTGAGCTAGAGACATTCTTGCTTTCAGTGACCTTCCTCACCACAATTGTAGCATCCCTTGGTGTTTGCATGGCATTCACCAGGATGTTTCTTTTGGCACTTAGCACATTGCAGGTAATATACATAACCCGAATTATTGCCTCCATTGTTTGTTCATGCTCTTTTATCGTTGTTGGACTACTTGTTGTCAGTATGCCGTCTCTTCTGACCATTACTATTGTTGATGGACTGATGGTTGTTGTGGTTGTTGTTCCGACCATTCTGAGGTTGACTCTACTGCTTAGGTTCTGGCTTACTGGCCTCCTCTTTACTAATATTCGCCTAAAGCCTTTCTACTTCTATCGCCGTTTCTAGAACATCGGCATAAGTAGTATTTTCCGGGTTTGCTAGCTTAACCCTTAGTTCAATCTTTGGTCTAAGTCCTCTAATGAACTTGGTAACCCTCAGAAAGTCTGTTGGAACCAACTCTGGTGCAAACTTGGCTAATCGGTCGAACTGCCGAGAATACTCTGCTATCGTCAAGTGGCCCTGCTTCAGACTAGCGAACTCCTCGACCCTTGTAGCGATGACTGCCGAGTTGTAGTACTTTTTGTGGAATAGCTCCACAAATCTGGTCCATGCCATGGTGGCGACGTCGTGAGTTTGCTGAACTAAGTCCCACCATATTCTAGCATCTTTCTTAAGACAGCCGAAACGCAAATATGCGGTCCGCGTTGCTGAGATTCATGTGTGCTAGGATCAGCTCTACATTTCTAAGCCACTCTTCCGCCTCGAAGGGGTCTATTGTCCCTTCAAAGTTTGGAGCGTGTTGCTTATGAAACCGCTCATAGATTGGCTCCATGTGCTAAGTTGGGTAGGGCGCATAGTTCACCATTGGCCATCCCCCATACGGACCTATTTGTTGGGGTGCTGGAGCCATTTTTTGAGGCTGTGGTTGCGGCAGAGGCGGAGGCAAAGGCTGAGTCTAAGTCTGTTGTCATTGTTGCTGTAGTAATTCCTCAACTTGCTGTCATAGTTTGGAAATTTTTGCATTGTTGTCAACCGGCGGTGGTGGTGCACTTCGGTTAGCAGCTGCACGTACTCCCTTTCAGCGAACTGGAGGGGCTTCATTAGTCTCAGGAACGACGCTTGAGGCATTGGCATTGGTGCGTGCAAACCTTCTGAGCGACATCTTCAGCAAAGTTCTAACAGTCGAGAAAAACATGTTAGAACTTACCCTAATAGGCTCTAAAACAAAACTTAATCTAAGCAAACATAACTCGGACCTATTAATTATGATTTCTTATGAAAAAAATCAGATAAGCCTTCTTTATAATTAGGGTGTGTTTCTATAACTCGGACCTATTAAGTAATCTTTATTGTTTTCTAAGTGTGTTTCTAATCATCCTATATGACTTAATTCTCAGGCTCGAAACTCGTCGTTGTTCAAAAGTTAACCATATTGAGGGAGGGCTGGGATCAGTAAAATCGTTCCCACTACTATGGCCCCCTAACTCTCAATATAAAACTTGGTCCATTGATTTGTATCCACCCTCACCGAACTTGGTCATTATTTAATATGATTGTAAAAAAAAAATCAAACTTATACATGTCAACAAAATAACAATGATATTTATTTGGAAAAAGGTTTTCACTATGTACAATCATAAATGTAAAGATAATAAATAAAATAAATAAAGAAACTAATCTAATCTAAAAATCAGGATCTTCTATATCTGACCCTTCATCTAACATATCATCATCTATCTCCTCATAATCATCATTATCTTGAGCCTCAAAATTTCCTCTAGGAAGATTAGTAAAGATTCTATGTTTTTGCTCATTTGTGAATTGGAATTCCATCTTAGAGGTGAACATAAGTATGAGAAAACAATATCTCATAGCTCCTAGTAATTCATCTTCATCATCTATAGTCTCCCATATTTTTCTAAAGATGCAATTACAGTAGGATAATCTTTAAACAGTCTAATCACTAAAACATATTGTTCTGTACCTCTCATCATGATTTGCTTAGTTGTTTGGAGGTGAACTATCTCCCTGTGGAATAAGAGTAATCTCTGAGTGATTCTTTCTAGCACTCCTACTGTATTTCTTGGCTCTCTAATTCTTTTCAAGGCATTAATGGCTCAGATATCCTCATAGGTTAAGGCTCCATCAATTCTTAACTGAAAACATAAGGCTTAAAACGTTAGCTAAACATATAAACATAATAACTATAACATAAACACTTACATTGGCGGTTAGATTCAGATCTTGAGCATGTGTATCAAGGAGAACTTCATGCAAATGGACCGTTGCTCTGATACCAACTGTAATGACCCAACTATTTATAAGACTTTGGACCATTAAAACTATTAGACATAGCTACTATTTTTGGAGAAAACATACATAAGAAATAATCATAACTTTATTAAAACTCTAAAATAATATTGTATCAATAACATAAAGTGTAAAATAAAATGGGATAGGGTATGGGATCCCATTTTTTACAAAAAATAAAACATAATTTTAAATACTAATTGCAGAATTACATTAAGAAAACATAATTTAAAAGACTAAAAATAAATAACTTCGTCCTCGATCGACACGCAGTCCATTCATCCTCAACACACAAGCCAAGCTACCAAGAATCCTTCTGCCTCCATATCTATTTTCCTGCATCACACTAAAAATAAAGGAGTGAGCCTAATGCCCAGCAAGGAAAAATCTACTAACAATCATATAACATAAATCATAAACATAAGACTATATCATAAACATATACTATTAAACATATATCATAACTTTAACCCATAAAATGGTAATCTTGGGGTATGCTATCTTAGCAACTATAAGCCCCAAGCAACATAAAAAAAAAAACATTGGGGTTTTCTAGCTAAGCAACTATAAGTCTCAAGGACTACAAGAAATATTCATGTATATCATAACATAAACATATCATAACTAAACATATCCTAACATATAATCATATAAATTCTATCCTATTTTCCTTACCAAAAGTCGTGATATTTGGGAACAAGAACGAGATTTAGAAACTCCTGTAAACCGACAGTATGAAAGGGTGAGAATCTTCAAGAATAAAGATGAATGTGGGAACTAAACCATCAAGAAGAAACTTACCAAGAAGGACCTTAAGTTTCAAGAACTTAAATACCTAATCAAGGATCAATAACAAGAGTTAGGATTTGAATACAAGATACTAAAGAAAACTAAAGAATTAAAAAGAACTCGACTTAAGGAATAGGAATACCTTGAATGACCTTATGGATTGATCTAAACCTCAATACCGAAATCATACTATTTCTCACTTCCCAAATGTTTATAAAAGCTTAGAATGATTAAAGCTTTAACCCAAAACCCAAGTGTATCTCTCTATAGACACACTAGCACCTTGGAGGCTCTGATCAAATGCTTGAAGAATGAAGAAAATGGCTGAGTACTAGGTCCTATTTATAGAGTTTAAGGAATGAAACGAATCCCTTTTAATTTGAATAAATAAATGATTATAAATGAAAAATATTTGAATTTTCGTTCAACCAACACTTGGAACTCGGTCAAAATCGTTCAAAGACAGGTCTAAGTGGTTAAAGGTATTTTTAAAATTCAAAAAGTAAAATTTTCACAAATCAACACAAATGGCGATAAATCGCCTCCCTATAGGCGATATATCGACTCTACCCTAATTCGGAGCCCTTGTTCGTATGTTCATGCAAAGTCGATGTGTTTTCCGTATCTTTCGTTAGGCGATATATCGGCCCCTATGCTGCGATATATCGGCATACGTAGATATATTAAACACATATTTGCACTTTTTCAGTATAATTTGAATTGGATAAACAACTTTGACTGAGTCATAATACGATCCTAACAGTTGCTGGAATGTTCTAGAGCTTCTAGATCTTTCTTTTATTAAAATTATTGATCAAAATACTTAATTCCTTAATAATCATGATTATGACAAGTGTCATGATCTTATTAGCTCTTTCTAAACCTTAGGTTATAATAAATAATATATCTAGGACCAGCAATATTAATCAAACCTTATGTTATAATTAATATTCTTAAACTACAAGTTAAACTTATAAAATCCATAACTGTTGTTATAAGTTTCCAACTAATTCCCGACTTGAACCAAAATCCACGGTAACTAACATACTACCAACTAATACTAACTACTACTACTATCTAGCTAGCTAAGTAAATATTATGGGACACTACAAAAAATTTGTCAAGGATTTCAAAATGTAAATTGCCTTGGATATCAATTTGACACTATCATGAAAGTCGCACCAATGGTTCATAATACTATGTTGCATATAATACTTCTAAATAGAGTACAACTTTAGCCTCGAGCGATATTAGAATATGACTTAAAATTTATATTCATAATTTGCTAATATTTATAAATTTCTATTCTAACCGATTCTAAAACAACAAATGAATTTACAAAAGAAAATCAACACGAGTCCATAAGCTTTCTAAGAAACGGGCAGCATAAGGGCTGTAAAACTGACATTCCAAAATTTTAAAAACCTGCAAACTAGGCATATAACCACCCCAGAGCAATCATATAAAATCACAGTTCAACTCAGTTTACTAGTTAACTCTTAATATACTATGAACATATACAATTGCATTTTATTTTCCAAACTCACAAATAATTTTAAAACTCAAAACAATAAAAATCAAAGTTTAGAATTTATACCATAGCGTTGGGGATAGTGCAACGGGGTTGAGGATGTTATTGGGAGCTCGAGACGAACCTCGAAAAACCCAAAAGTGGTTGCTGGTTAAGACCCCCATCAGAGCTTCAGCGACGGTGGCGGCGCCACCACTCCACGGTGGTGGTTAGGGAACAAACGAATAGGCTTCGAAGCCCAAGGCTTAGGGATTGTCGTGGTAGTGGTGATTCTTCATGGAATGGACCGTGGTAGCCGGGTGGGAGACAAAAAGTTTCAAACTCCATAGATTCCGACGAAGACCAAAAATGAAATCTAGCAACTGCTAACTCGACCCTTGGTTGGGTTTTGCTCGCATGGAATTGTTGAGTACGACAGTGGTGGTGGCTCGGTTCACAACTACCCAAAGTGGTCAGAATCTTGTCAGAAAGTTTGGGAAAACCCAAAATCGCGGGAACTTTGAAGGCTTCGTTGTCCGCCGTAAGAGGCACGTGAGGGCTTAGGCTTATGGGGTTGGCAAAGCTAGGACATGAGAAATAAAAGGAGGGAGAAAGGGAGAGGCAGCCGGAGAGAGATGAGAGAGAAGGGTCCAAAATTTTAACGATTTTTTTAGGGTTTCAGAAAATTTTCTTTTTATTCATTAATAACTATTAAAACAATTTTTTATTTTAAACTTATTTACCTAATTTAATTTCGTAATAATTTATTTTACTAAAATCTAATTTCTTTTATTAAAAATTGAATAAATTTTCATTTAAATTTCTAATTAAATGGATAATCTTACCAATTTATATTTGGGTCCAAAATTATAAATTATTTTTTATGTCATAATTATTTTAAATTCTCAAAATTTCTTTTTATTTTAAATCTCATAATTTAAAATGTAAAACTACAAATCTTTATAAATCTCATTTATCACTTTAAATATTTCTTATTATTTATTTCTTAATAAATAATAATAATTTAAATCAAAGGACAAAACTCTTTTAAATTTAATTTATTTTCCAATTATAAACCATAATGTCTATTATTATTTAATCCAAAGTGTTGACTGTGTTTTTAGCCAACGACGTGAGAACGTCAATAACGACAAGCCTTCAAGAGAATGTAAACGACACAGATAGTTTAATCAAGAAAAGTAAATAACACAAGAGATTTTATAGTGGTTCAGCCCCGATCAGTCGGTAATAGCCTAATCCACTTAGAGATTTTATTATTTTATCCACACTCAAGATCAGATGAACCAGTGTAGACTGAGTTTCTTCAGTGTAAATATTCAAGAATACAAAAAGGGTTCTCTCAAGAAAAAATGCACTTTCTCTCTCTAGAACTCAGACCAATTCTCAAATTGCCAAAAGTCCCTCTTTGATCCCATTCACCCTCTATTTATAGGCTTGGGATCCTAAACTGATATCCCTCTAGAATCGGGATATTCAATTATTTATATTATATTTAAATTACACAAAATATTTAAAATACAACAGATTCCTCAATTTGAGTGAGGAATGAGAGATTCCCGCGGTGCCCAGACCGATTCTTGCTGATGTTGTTTCTGGAAATTTGACGTAGTCTAGCCTATTTTGTTGATGAATATCGTCTTCTGGTCGGACATATGCATGCTGGACACCTGCATACGGTCCATACTCCTCTAGGCTTTCCTTTGGCTCAAGATTATGCATGCATAGCTCTCCTCGGACCAAGGTCCGAGCCACCCTTCTTGGCTCTCCTCAGACTAAGGTCCGAGGCAATCACTTGGAGCCTCTCCTCGGACTAGGGTCCGAGCCACATAATTTTGGCCCTCCTCGGACTAAGGTTCGAGGCATGCACTTGGCTTCTCCTCGGACTAGGTCCGAGCCAAGCACTATTTGGCCTCTCCTCGGACTAGGGTCCGAGCCAACCTCATGGCTCCTCCTCGGACTAGGGTCTGAGCCAACCTCATGGCTCCTCCTCGGACTAGGGTCACAGCCAATCCCTTGGCACACATGCATGGCTCTCCTCGGACATGGTCCGAGCCAATCACCCAGGGCTCTCCTCGGACATGGTCCGAGCCAATCACCTAGGAGCTCCTTAGACTGAGGTCCGAGCCAAGCATTTAGGGGCTCCTCGAACTAGGGTCCGATCGGACCTGTTGTGGCCTCTCCTCGGGCCAAGGTGGTTCGACCGGACCTCTTGGGGCTCTCCTCCTCGGACCAAGGTCCGAACACATGCTCCTTGGCTTTTCCTTGGACCAAGGTCCGACCCCATCTCTTAGACCCCTCGGACTAAGGTCCGACCGGACCTCTTGGGGCCTCTCAAGAAGTCCAAATTCTTCGTCAGTCTACCGGGTCACTTTATCACAACTCTGAGGAGTCAATGTATTTATTGCCTATTAATATGTCTTTTACTGACCATGCACTGCCACTTATCACCTTTATTGCCACGTCATTGATCTCCAATTTTTGGGGATAACACATAGAATATTACATAATTTGGGACATAAGAATATATTTATTATCCCAATATAAAATTAAATCAATACTAATTTAATTTTCATAATTTTTCAATTAAATCATTTTTAAATTAAATATTATTTTCCCTTAAAATTCTTAGAGTAGAATTTGCGGGATGTTACAATATACTATCGTCGTTACAAAAATTTCGTCCTCGAAATTAAAATACAACGTGGACGTATGAAAAATTACCATCAAACACTTATTTTAGAAATATGCTATTCCTATACAACATAATATTCCACACATGAATTCATCTCATTGTTTACATCAAATATATTTTGAGATCGTGAGCATGGCATTTCTAAGGCATGCTCTCTCATAATACCTTTTTACCATAAAAACGCTTTTGGAGTTGTCAAAGATTATGTCAAAAGTGGCCTTTTGGAAAAATGAAGGTCAACCTATTGAAATGTTCCAGTTAGTGGTTAACAATTAACCTAGCCAACTTTCAAGATTGCCTGGCAAAAGAGCCCTCAGAGACAGTGGACACTTTCGTGGCTAGTGAAGATGGTGGGGAGAACGAGGTCACCTTTCAAGGGAAAGCTACCTAAGCTCAGGATTGAGGAGCCTCTTTGTTCGTTTCATTGTCTGTTTTTTTTTTGTTGGGGAGTATTTAAAATCCCTTGTAATTAGGCCTTCCACGCCAAGACAATTAACGTTTTCGGTTATTTTCAAGGTTAATATGCTCATTGTAATATTATTTATTCTGCATCTTTATATGATACCCTTCTATCATATTGTGCTTTTTGAATTCTACACATGTAGTTATATGAATTATTTTAGATCGAAGTATGCTTAGAACTTTCTGCTTAATAGTTGATCTGATTAGTTCTCAGGTTGCATACCTAGTTAGATATAGGATTTTAATAACTTAATAGCGTACCTGTTAAAATTCAGGCTTTGTACCTAGTTCAATCCACGGTTTTACTGCTTTGATTTTTCATGTCTAACTTAGTTAAATTTGCAATTATTACAAAAAAAAACTCGTGATTTTTGAAGCTACCAAAATTTTTCCTTTCCAAATTCTATGTTAAAATGACTTTTTCAAAGATTTATTATTTAAAAAAATTATTAACATGGGTAGCTACCCCCCAAGCGATCATAATTTATGCATATTCTTGCTTTTAGAGGTTTACAATATACAAATTTAGATAAATGTGGTACCGTGTTCAAATGACACAACAACTATTATATTTATTTTACTTAATAAAAATAAACAAAAGAAAATAGCTTTCATAAGTAAGCCTCGCAAATAAACAAAAAATTCAGATTTGGACAAAGTACTCATTGGTAATATACTTCTTCAAATGCAGTGCATTCCACGTTCGTGAAACTTCTGCTCTGTTCAATCGAACTCATTTCAATGTATTTTCTCGTATAATTTCCACAATCTGGTAAGGTCCTTCCTAGTTTGGCCCAAATATGCCATCTTTACGATCTTTGTTTGCCAAGAACATCCTCCTCAATTCCAATTCTCCTAACTAAAACTTCCTTTCTTTGACTTTTGAGTAAAAATACCAAGTTACTTTTTGTTGATATTGAGCGAGCTGAATCTGTGATTCTTTGCGATGTTCTTCGATCAAATCTAGAGATGCTTGTAGTAGTTTGTTGTTTTGTTCTTGATGAAAAGTCTTTTGCCTATGTGTCATGACCAAGGCTTTGATTGGGAGCAACGCCTCACTTCCAAAGGATAAAGAAAACGGAGTATGACTAGTAGAGGAGCAATGAGAGGATTTGTATGCCCAAAGTACTTGTGGGAGTTGTTCAGGCCAAGCACCTTTAGCGACCCCCAACCATTTCTTTAAGCTCACCGTTAAAGTTTTATTTACCGCTTCCACCTGAATTTTGGTCTATGAATACACCACTGATGAAAAACTTTTGATAACCCATAATTTTCACACAAGTCGATGAAGAGTTCGCTGTTAAACTGAGTCCCATTATCTGATACAATTTTCTTGGGAAGCTCAAAGTGGGAGATTATGCTCTTTATCAAGAAATCAAGTACACTCTTTGAGGTTATAGTTGTTAGTGGATCGATCTTTGCCTACTTTGTTCAATAGTCTACAGAGACCACAACATAGCTAACTCCTCCTTTTCAAGTTGGCAGTGATCCAATCAAGTCTATTCCACAAACAGTGAATGGACAAGGAAAAGAGATCATTGTTAGCTTGACATGAGTAGTCCGCACTATTGTTGAGAAACGTTGCCACTTATCATACTTCTGGACATACAAGGTCGAGTTTTTTTTCATGGTTAGCAGAAATAGCCATGCCCGAGGATCTTCATGGCTAGACTCCACCCCCTAATGTGATCTCCACAAATTCCTTCATGGACTTCTTTGAGAATGGCATGAGCTTCCTCTAGCGAGACGCAACTGAGCAAAGGCATGGAATGACCTCGCTGGTACAGGACTCCTTCAATCATGATATATCTTGGGATCTAGTATAGAAATCTTCGTGTGTCCTTACGACCCTCGGGTATCCTTCCGGAAGTGAGATAATTTTTTATTGCAGTTATCCAAGTTAACCTGACTTGAATGAGCTTGATATTTTCTGGTATTTGTTTGATGCTCGACTTTTCAAGGAACTCAATTGGGATCACATTCAATGCATCTGCATTGGTTTTTTGTTCACAGGGTACCTTCTCAATAGAGTAAAACTCAAAATCTGACAGTTTGTGATTTACCTTGGCTAAGTATGTAGCAATCTTGATTCTGCGGCCCTTATATTCTCCCAATACCCTGTTTACCACGAGCTGCAAATCCCTGAAGCACTGTATAGCTTTCACTTTTAATTCCTTAGCCACTCAAACTCCACCTAGTAATGCTTCATGCCCAGCTTCTTTATTTGATGCCTTAAACTGGAACCTTAGAACAGTATGGAAGTGATGTCCTTCTGGAGTAATCAAAATGACTCCAGCTCCTGACATGTGCTCATTAGATGACCCATCCAAGAACAGTTTCCACAATCCTTGCACCGGCTCCCTTATAGGTTCATCTTGAAAACCAGTGCACTCTGCCACAAAATTAGCCAAGCTGATCGTTGTTTATATAGAATCTCGAACTGACTAAGTTTGATGGTCCACTTTAATAGTAATCCCAATGTCTCAGACTTTTGCAATATTTGCTTTAATGGATGATCTGTTAGGATGTGTATTGTGTGGGCCTGGAAGTAAGGCCAAAACTTCCTCGATGCTAAGACTAGGTAGAATGCGAGTTTCTCCATCATCGGGTATCGAGTTTTATCTACCATAAGTCTTTTACTTGTGTAATAGATTGACTTCTGATTTTGATCTTCTTGTCGAACTAAAACTGTGTTGACTAAGTTCTTCGTCACAACCAAATAAAGATACAGAGATTCTCCATTGATAGGTTTGGATAGAATGTGGGGTTCATCTAGATGTTTCTTCTGATCCTTGAATGCCAACTCGTTCTCATCGGTCCATTCAAATTTTTTGTTCCCCCTTAATAAGTTAAAGAAAGGAAGACACTTATCAATGGATTCCAACACAAAACAATTCACGGCAGCAATTTTCCGAGTCAAACTTTGGACATCCTTTTGCAACACTGACAGATTATTTGGGAGATGATGATTAGCTCCCAATCCGGGTTTCGCGTTTCCTGGGTTATCGTCCCTCCAAGCTAGAGCTCGGTTCATTGGGACGTTCCAATTATCACGCTTCACATGAGGGTTTTCCCTTGGCTGAGTATAACTCAACTCGTTGTCCCAACTTGGTTGTCTCCATTGTGAGTTTAAACGCGGATGTAAGTCGAGCTAATGGTCTCCGCGGAAACTATGAGCAGAGTTAAAATGCTCTCTCAGGAAGAGTTCTTGCTCATTTCCCTTAGTGTGTGTAGATCGATCATTTCTAGGAAATTTCCTCGATGGCACAGTCCTCTGAGTGGCAGTTTGAACTGAGCGTCTAGTGTTAGGATGACCACGTTTTTTGCAATCTACTCCCTTGAGATCCACTTGCCCACCTTCCGACATTCTGATTGGTTACAAAAGGTGGCAATTGGGACAGGATCTCATCAATGCGCTTGTTGGTGTGAGCAAGCTGGCTCTTGAGGTCAGCATTCTCTTGCTCAACCAATCCTACATAAAATGGAATTTCACGATGGGTCAGTGGCGATTAACTGCATGTTTCCTAGTTGTTTCCAATATGAACCTAAGGTTGTTTTCCAGGACGGCTGCAAACCGAAGTTCCTTCTCCAGCAAAATTAACTGCTCAAGTGTCCTTCTGGTCTCCAGGCCTTTTTGTCTCCCTCACATGTTGTTCTTCGGCTTTGGTTACCACCATGATTTCAGAGAGAATTTCGGGATGAAAAAGTTGTAAGCCTAATTTGATCTCTCGATGAAAGTACCAATTGTTGACATGGTTTTTCAGCAATAGTGAATTAAGAAATTTGAGATGGAAATTAGGCTATATATTAGATGCGTGTCATATGTCATACCAAATTTAATTATTTATTATCACTCAATTATACCAACTACTTCAGTATAGCAGCAAATGTAGGTCAAACCCATGAAGACTATGATTCAATTTATTATTCAAAATAAAACAAGAATTAAAAAGGGGATTTGGTTTTAAGAACTAATTAAATGAATGTCAAAGAACAATGGATAACATTGTTTAGAGAAACAATTAAGAATTATTCTTCACCTTTGACAATCAATCTATCAACAATGACACAAAATATTGCCTATTCCACATTAAACATGTGTCCCCCCTGGATAACACTTAACCAGTCAGTTATCCCAGTTTCCTTATTATAATTAATTAAAGATAAGTGCTCTTTATTAATCCTTTTTACCAAGCAGTAAACCCATTAAGCATGCAATCTATTTAACCTTGGAAAAGTATTACATTCAATGGAAACAAGTTAATTTATGCAATAAATTCATTAAGCATGCAATTCATTTAACCTATGTTCTATTCTTCATCGCAATTTCAATACCTGTCATAATACCTTAATTGCAATTTATCATTCTAATTAGAATCCTAAACTATTAGGTGAATAACAATCCTAAGATGATAATAGAAAAATGCAAAACCCCAATTAGTGGTCGTCTAAACAAGGTCTTACAAGATTCATAGCATTTAAATAGAAAAATACAAGCAATTTAATATAAGGGAATAGAAGGAATAAAATTCATCTATGTATTCAAAATCTCATGTCTAGGGTTTTGAAATAACACTTAACCTCAAAGAAAACTTAGGTAGACATAATTAAATAAAAAGTATAAAATTTACTAAGAGAAAAAGTGTAGAAAAGAATGTAGAGAGAGTGTAGAGTCTGTGTTTTCAAATAGAGACAAATATCTATTTATAATACTCTCATACTAACTAAAACTAATAAATATAAACTTTTAAATTTAAAATTGAAAATCTAAAACATAAACTTAAACTAATAGATATTAATTTGCTTTTACTAGACATGTGATATCACAAAAATTCAAATTTGGAGTAAAAATATGTGTTTGTTGGTTGCAAAATTGAAGTTTGAATATGTTATGGGTTTTATTTCAGCAGCAGTCCCCATTTTTTACACTTTGTAACACTTAGGTCCCAAAAGTTGATTTTGTATCAATTAGGTCCTCCAACCTTTTCAATTCGTATAATTTAGGTCTCTAAATGCTATTTTTATTTATTTTTTCTTTTAAAATACATAAAAGAAATACAAAATAAATGGTGAATCATTCTTCAAATATTTTGACATTTAATTTGTGACAATATCAAACATGACATGTAACGCCCCATGTTTAGGGCACCGGGTAAACCTTAGTTTCAAGTATTTTAATTCCCTGTATTATGCATTAATTCGGAGAAACATTTTATGTTACAAGAAGTTCGCGATGTTTTAATGCTATCCATATTGTGGTAAGTGCAGTTTTTTTAGAAACCGAGACCTTTGGTTGTGGACCGAGTCAAAAACCCTAATCGGATCAAAATATCGGATTAATTAAATAGGAAATACTATGGCATAAAAATATTAATTTTGTCTGGCAACTGAGACTTTATAGTTAAGCCAATAAGTTTAAGAAAAAAATTGATTGAGGTTTGAATTCCAATCAACCGGGCTTAAGAATGAGAATTTCTAGCTCGGGTCTCTAAGGGCAATTTGGTCAATTTGATAAAATTACCAAAATTATGAGATATGTGACAAATTTTATTTTTGGATCACATTTCATTTAATTAATTAAGCTTGGTGATATTTAAAAACTATAGGGTAAAATTTTAGAGAATTAAAGGTAAGTAAACTTATCAAAGGGCCCTTGAGTGTCTAATGAGAGAGGTAAAAGGGAACAAGGGCATAAAGGTCTTTTCCAAGAGAGGGGAGAGAGAAGGGAGGCGGCAAGACTATGCCTAGGGCTCTCAAGAACCTAGGACATCTACCCTAGGGAAGAGTAAGAGCCTAACCTAATCATTGGCTTGTCATGACCCAACTATTTCTAAGACCTTGGACCATTAAAACTACTAGACATAGCTACTACTATTTGGATACAAACATAAGAAATAACATATCTTTATTGAAAACCCAATATATTGTATCAAATAAAAAATAAGATAAAAATATTAAATAAAATATGCTATGGTATGGGATCCCATTGTTTATAAAATATAAAATATAAACTTTAATTCGATTGTTTAAAAACTAAGTGCAGAATTACAAAAGAACATAATTCAAAAAACTATTTAACGTCATCCTCGATCGACACGCAGTCCACGCAGTCCATTCATCATTAACACACAAGCCAAGCTGCCAAGAATTCTTCCGCCTTAATTAATCATTTTCCTGCGTCACACTAAAAATAAAGGAGTGAGCCTAATGCCCAGCAAGGAAAATCTACTAACAACATACATCATATATCATAAACATAAGACTCTATCATAAACATACACTATAAAACATATGACTATAACAAAAATTATATCATATAGGACTACAATATTAATGGCCATTACCTCATTAACATGGCATGTGATAATCCATATAGGTCCCCTGTCTACTAATTGAGGTAGGTTAGTTCACATGGCAGTATATGATAACCCATATAGGTCCTCTGTCTACTAATCGAGGTAGGGTAAATCATAACTCTAAACCATGGAAATGATAAAAAATTCTTGGGGTTTGCTATCTAAGCAACTATAAGCCCCAAGCAACATAAAAATATTGGGGTTTGCTATCTAAGCAACTATAAGCCCCAAATGACTACAAGATATATTTATATACATATATCATAGCATAACACATATCATAGCATAAACATATTATAACATAAACATATAAACACAAATAATCTATCCTATTTTCCTTACCAAAAGCCGGGATATTTGGGAACAAGAACGGGATTAGAACACTCCTATAAACCAACAGTAAAAATGGTGAGAATCTAAAGAAAAAGAGATGAAAAGAACACTAAGCCATCCAAGAAGAAACTTACCAAGAAGAACCATAAGTTTCAAGAACTTAAATACCTATTCAAGAATCATAAACAAGAGTTACGTTTTGAATAAAAGAAAACTATAGAACCATAAAGAATTGAACTTAGGAATAAGAATACCTTGAATGATCTTATGGATTGATCTAAACCTCAATACTGAAATCACACTTCATCTCACTTCCCAAGTGTTTAGAAAAGCTTAGAATGATAAATCTTTTATCCCAAAATCCAAGTGTATTTCTCTATAGTAATACTAGCACCTTGGAAGCTATGATCAATTGCTTGAGGAATGAAGAAACTGGCTGAGTACTAGGTCCTATTTATAGAGTTCAAGGAGTGAAACTAACCCCATTTATTTTGAATAAATAAATGAATATAAAATGATAAAGATTTGAATTTTTGTTCAACTGACGCCCAGAACTCATTCAAAATCGTTCAAAGGCAGGTCTAAGTGGTTAAGGGTAATTTTCAAAATTAAAAACCAAGCTTTAAAAAAAACCAAATTGGAGCTGATATATCGTCCTCCATCAGCGATATATCGCCTCCACCTACATTCCGATGCCCCGTTCGATCATTCGTGCGAAGTCGACGTGCTTTCTGTATCTTCCGTAGGCGATATATTAGCCCCTATAGCTGCGATATATCGGCATACGTTGATATATCAAACACGTAATTGCACTTTTTCAACATATTTTGAATTGAGTAAACAACTTTCACTGAGTCATAATACGATCCTAACAATTGCTGGAAGGTTCTACAACTTCTATATCTTTATTTTATTAAAACTATTCATCAAAATACTTAATTCCTTAATAGTCATGAGCATGACAAGTGTCATGCTCTTAATGGTTCTATCTAAACCTTAGGTTATAATAAATATATATCTAAGACCAACAATATTAATCAAACCTTATAATCTAATTAATATTCTTAAACTATAGGTTAAACTTATAATATCCATAACTGTTGCTATGAGTGTTTAACAAAGTCCCGACTTGAAACAAAATCCACGGAATCTAACATACTACCAGCCAATACTAACTACTACTACCACTATCTAGCTAGCTAATTAAATATTCTGGGACACTATAATTCTCCTCTACTTAAAAGAGTTTCGTCACCGAAATTTACATACCAAACTATTCCGGATACCGTGCTAACATGTCTTCCTCCAAGTCCCACGTTTCCTCCCGTTTAGAACCATTACTCCATAGGACCTTGACTATCGGAATACTATTAGACAGTAATTCCTTCATCCCTCTACCTAGGATGTTAACCGGTCGTTCCTCATACCTCAAGTCTTTCTGGAGTGCTATCGTATCGTACTTGAGGACGTGAGATGGGTCTGACACATATCTACTCAGCATCGAGATATGGAACACATTGTGGCTATTTGCTAGAGCTGGTAGTAGGGCTAATCTATATGCAACTATTCCCACCTTGTCCAATATCTCAAAAGGACCTATAGACCGGGGACTAAGCTTGCTTTTCTTCCCAAACCGCTTCACACCTTTCATAGGAGATTTCTTTTAGAAGACTTGATCTCTGACTTGAATTCCACATCACATCGCTTGGCATCCGCATAACTTTTATGTCAGCTCTGAGTAGCAAGCATACACTTTATAATTAGCACTACTACATCCTGAGCTTCTCTAACAGCTTTGGGTCCAAGAAGTCGCCTTTCTCCTACCTTGTCCCAATGCAACGGCGATCAACACCTTCTTCCATAAAGTAACTCATAGGGTGCCAGCCCAATCGTTGACTGGTAGCTATTGTTGTAAGAGAATTCTATCAGCGACAAATACTAACTCCATGATCATCCGAAATCAAGTACACAAGCGGGCAACATATCTTCTAAAATTCGTATGGTACGTTCGGACTGACCATCGGTCTATGGATGAAATTTCGTACTTAGACTTAACTTGGTACCCATAGCCTGCTGCAAGCTTCCCCAAAATCTTAATGTAAACACCGATCCTCTAGCGGATACTATGGTCTTTGGGATTCCATGCAGTCTTACTATTTCTTGGACATACACGTTTGTGTACTGATCTGCTGTGTACGTAGTCTTGACACACAGGAACTGAGCTGACTTGGTTAGTCTGTCTATTACTACCCAAACTGAGTCGTGCTGCTTATTTGTTCGTGGTAGTCCTGTCAAGAAATCGATGGCTATGTCTCCCCACTTCAATTCTGGAATACTAAGCGGTCGCAATAAGCCTGCAGGCCGTCGATGTTCTGCTTTGACTTGCTGGCATACTAAGCATTTAGACACATACTCCACTACATCCTTCTTCATTCCCGGTCACCAATACAATGCCTTAAGGTCGTGAGTCATCTTAGTCGACCCTGGGTGAACTGAGTATGGGGTATTGTGCACTTCTTCGAAAATCTTCATCTTAATCCCTTGATCATTTAGCACGCATACCCGATCCTTATATTTCAAAAACCCCTGTCCTGAGATTGAGAAATTTTTGGCCTTGGCTTCTTTAATTGCATCCATATGTGCTACTAATGTGTCATCATGGCCTTGTCCGATCTGTATATCTTCTAACAGACTTGACTGGATGGACAAGTTACATAGTTTACCAATGACTACTTTTATTCCAACATTGATCAGCTCTTGCTGTAGCGGCTTTTCTATTCCTGCTAACACTGCTAGACCTCCATAACTCTTCCTACTTAGCGTCTCAGCTACTACATTAGCCTTTCCCGGGTGGTATAGGATTTTACAGTCATAATCCTTCACTAATTCTAATCACCTGCACTGCCTCATGTTGAGCTCCTTTTATGTGAAGAAATACTTTAAGCTTTTGCGATCTGTATAAATCTCACACCGTTCTCCATAAAGATAATGGCGCCAGATTTTAAATTCAAAGACCACCGCTGCCAACTCCATATCGTGTGTTGGATAGCGTTGCTCGTATTCCTTCAGCTGCCTTGAGACATAGGCTATTACCTTGTCATTTTGCATTAGCACACAACCCAAACCTTGCTTCGACGCATCACAATAGACTACAAACTTGTCGTTGGGTGTCGGTACACAAAGTACTGGTGTTGAGCATAGCTTATCATTAAGCAACTGGAAAATTTCTTCACACTTATCCGTTCAGTTGAACCTTTGCTGCTTCTGGGTCAGGTTGGTAAGTGGAGAGGCTATCTTAGAAAATCCCTCTACAAACCTCCGATAATAACCTGGTAGCCCCAAAAAACTTCTTACCTCTGACGCATTCTTAGGTTTTGGCCAATCCTTCACAGCCTCTACCTTAGTTGGGTCTACTGCAACTCCATCCTTGGATACTATGTGGCCGAGGAACGCTACCTGTGAAAGCCAAAATTCACACTTCATGAACTTGGTGTAAAGTTGATGCTCTTTCAATTGCAACATCGCCATTCTTAAATGTTCCTCGTGCTCAACTTCATCCTTTGAGTACACCAAAATATCGTCGATGAACACTATGATGAATTTGTCCAAATAATCCTTAAAGACCCTATTCATTAAATCCATAAATGCGGCTGGAGCGTTGGTAAGACCAAACGACATAACTAGAAACTCATAATGTCCATAACGAGTTCTAAAAGATGTCTTGGGAATATCCTCCTCCTGTACCTTGTGCTGGTGATCCCAAACCGTAGATCAATCTTGGAAAACACGGTCACTCCTCAGAGTTGATCAAACAAGTCTTCAATCTGGTGTAGTGAGTACTTATTCTTAATTGTCACCTTATTTAGCTCGCGATAATCTATACACATCCGCATACTTCCATCCTTCTTCTTCACAAATAGAACCGGTGCTCCCCATGGTGAATGGCTTGGTCTAGTGAAACCCTAGTCTAAGAGTTCTTGTAGTTGCATCTTTAACTCCTTGAGCTTGGTAGGTGCCATCCAGTATGCTGCCTTTGAGATAGGCTCGGTGCTCGGTACTAGTTTGATTGTTAAGTCAATTTCCTAAGTTGGCAGCAACCCTGGCAAGTCGTTAGGAAATAATTCTGGAAATTCTTTTATAATGCAGACATCTTCAACCTTTAGTGGTGTTTCCTTTACCACATCCGTGACGCTGGCTAAGAATGCGTGACATCCTTTTTCTATCATTCTCTGAGCTTTGAGGGACGAAATAAGCAGCGTACGTAGTCCTGAAACCTTTCCCATAATGCATAGTCTCTGACCGTCAGGAGTCTCGAACGTCGCTTTCTTGCGTTTACAGTCGATGGTTGCGCCATGCCTTGCTAGCCAATCCATTCCCAGTATCACGTCGAAGTCTTTGATCTCTAGTTCTATCAGGTCTCCTTCTAGTTCTACGTCCTCAATTTTTATCAGAACGCCTCGTACTATCCGTGATGATAGGACTATTTCACCCGAAGGAAATTCTATCACAAACCTTGTTCTAAATCTTTCACAAGGTTTGTCTAATTTCTATATCATTCCTAACGAGATATACAAATGAGTGGCTCCCAAATCAAATAATATTGAACATACATTATTGAGGATAGGAATTTGACCTGTGACCGCTTTATTACTTGCTTCAACTTCTCCCTGGGTCAAGGCAAAGACTCTGCCAGGAACCATCTTGTTGTCCCTTTTCTCTTCTAGCATGAGCTGGGGACATTCTCTCTTCCAGTGACCTTCCTGACCACAATTGTAGCATCCCTTGGTGTTTTCATAGCACTCACCAGGGTGTTTCTTTTGGCACTTAGAGCACTGGGGGTATTCTACATAACACGAACTACTACCTCCATTGTTTGTCCATGCTCTTTTATCATTGTCGGATTGCTTATTGTCAGGATGCCTTCTCTTCTGAAAATTATTGTTGCTAGGCTGATGGCTGTTGTGGTGGTTGTTCCGACCATTCTGAAGTTGACTTTGCTGCTTGGGCTCAGGCTTACTGGCCTCCTCCTTACTAACATTTGCCTGAAGCCTTTCTACTTCTATAGCCGTTTCTAGAACATCGGTATAAGTAGTAGTTCCAGAATTTGCTAGCTAAACCTCTAGCTCAATCATTGGTCTAAGTCCTATAAAAAACTTGGCGACCCTCCAAAAGTCAGTTGGAACCAACTTTGGTGCAAACTTGGCTAGTCGGTCGAACTGCCGAGCATACTTTACTACCGTTGAGTTGCCCTGCTTTAGACTAGTGAACTCCTCAACCCTTGCAGCGATGACTGTCGAGTTTTAGTACTTCTTGTGGAACAATTCCACAAATCTTGTCCACGTCATGGTGTCAACATCGTGACTCTGCTGTACTAGGTCCCACCATATTCTAGCAACCTTCTTTAGTAGAGACGAAACACAAGATATGCGGTCCACGATGCAGAGATTCATGTGCGCTAGGATTGGCTCTACATTTCTAAGCCATTCTTCAGCTTTGAAAGGGTCAGTTGTCCCTGCAATGTTTCGAGCGTGTTGCTTATGAAACCGCTCATAGATTGGCTCCATATACTAAGCTGGGTAGGGCGCATAGTTCACCATTAGCCATCCCCCATAAGGACCTACTTGTTGGTGTGCCATTTGCTGAGGCTGAGGTTAATGCTGAGTCTGAGTCTGTGGCTGCGGCTGGGCCTGTTGTCGCTGTAGCTGTAGCAATTCCTCCACCTGTTGTCGTAGCCTGAAAATTTCTGCAGTGTTGTCAACCGGCGGTGGCGCACTTGTGTTAGTTGTAGAATTGGTAGCACGCGCTCCCCTACTACGAACTAGAGGGGCTTTAGTAGTCTCGTGAGTGAAGCTGGAGTCATCAGTATTGGTGCGTGCAGACCTTCTGAACGACATCTTCAGCAGAGTTCTAACAGTCGAGAAAAATATGTTAGAATTTACGCTAATAGGCACTAAGGCAAAACTTAGGCTAAGCAAACATAACTCGGACCTATTAATTATGATTTCTTATCAGAAAGAAATTATGTAAGCCTTCTTTATAATTAGGGTGTGTTTTTATACTTAGAAAAATAAGCCACCTTTATTATTTTCTAAGTCTATTTCTAATCATCCTATATGACTTAATTCTCAGGCTCGACACTCGTCGCTATTCCAAAGTTAACCATATTGAGCGAGGGCTGGGATCAGTAAAATCGTTCCCACAACTATGGCTCCCTAACTCTCAATATAGAACCTATTTCATTGATTTGTATCCATCCTCACCGAACTTGGCCATTATTTATTATGATTGAAAAAAAAAATCAAACCCATACATGTCATTCAAAAATAACAATAATATTCATTTGGAAAAAGGTTTTCACTAAGTACAATCATAAATGCAAAGATAATAAATTAAATAAATAAAGAAAGAAATAAACTAATCTAAAAATCAGGATCTTCTCCATCTGACCCTTCAACTAACATATCGTCATCTATCTCGTCATAATCATCATTATCTTTAGCCTCAAAATTTCCTCGAGGAAGATTTGTAAAGATTCTATGTTTTTGCTCATTAGTGAAATGGAATTCCATCTTAGAGGTGAACCTAGGTATGAGAAAATAATATCTCATAGCTACTGGTAATTCATCTTCATCATCTATAGTCTCCCATATTTCTTCTAAAGCTGAAATTACAGAAGGATAATCTTTAAAAAGTGTAAATACTAAAACATATTGCTCTGTAGCTCTCATCATGATTTGCTTAGTTGCTTAGTTGCTTAGAGGTGGACTATCTCCCTGTGGAATAAGAGAAATCTCTGAGTGATTCTTTCTCACACTCCTACTGTATTCCTTGGCTCTCTAATTCTTTTCAAGGCCTTAATGGCTCGGCCATCCTCATAGGTCAAGGCTCCATCCATTCTTAACTGAAAACATAAGGGCTAAAATGTTAGCTAATAACATAATAACTATAACATAAACACTTACATTGGTGATTAGATTCGGAGCTTGAGCGTGTGTATCAAGGAGAACTTCATGCATATGAACCATTGCTCTGTTACCTACTGTAATGACCCAACTATTTCTAAGACCTTGGACCATTAAAACTACTAGACATAGGTACTACTATTTGGATACAAACATAAGAAATAACATATCTCTATTGAAAACCCAAAATATTGTATCATATACAAAATAAGATAAAAATATTAAATAAAATACGCTATGGTATGGGATGCCATTGTTTATAAAACATAAGATATAAACTTTAATTCAATTATTTAAAAACTATGTGCGGAATTACAAAAGAACATAATTAAAAAGACTAACTAACGTCATCCTCGATAGACATGCAGTCCACGCAGTCCATTCGTCCTAAATACAAAGGCTAAGCTGCCAAGAATCCTTCCGCCTTCCATAATCATTTTCATGCATCATACTAAAACTAAAGGAGTGAGCCTAATGCCCAGTATGGAATATCTACTAACAACATACATCATATATCATAAGCATAAGACTATATCATAAACATACACTATAAAACATATGACCATAAAAAAAAGTATATCATATAGGACTACAATATTAATGGCCATTCACTCATTAACATGGCATGTGATAAACCATCTAGGTCCTTTGTTTACTAATCGAGGTAGGTTAGATCACATGGCAGTATATGACAACCCATCAAGTTCCTCTGTCTACTAATCAAGGTAGGGTAAATCATAACTCTAAACCAAGGAAATGATAAAAAATTCTTGAGGTTTGCTATCTAAGCAACTATAAGCCCCAAGCAACATAAAAATATTGGGGTTAGCTATCTAAGCAACTATAAGCCCCAAATGACTACAAGACATATTTATATACATATATCATAGCCTAAACATATTATAGCATAAACATATAAAAACATATAATCTATCCTATTTTCCTTACCAAATGCCGGGATATTTGGGAACAAGAACGGGATTAGAATACTCCTATAAACCAACAGTAAAAATGGTGAGAATCTTAAGAAAAAGAGATGAAAAGAACACTAAACCATCCAAGAAGAAACTTACCAAGAAGAACCTTAAGTTTCAAGAACTTAAATACCTAATCAAGAATTATAAACAAGAGTTAGGTTTTGAATAAAAGAAAACTATAGAACCGTAAAGAATTGAACTTAGGAATAAGAATACCTTTAATGATATTATGGATTGATCTAAACCTCAATACCAAAATCACACTTTATCTCACTTCCCAAGTGTTTAGAGAAGCTTAGAATGATAAAGCTTTTATCCCAAAACCCAAGTGTGTCTCTCTATAGTAATACTAGCACCTTGCAAGTTCTGATCAATTGCTTGAGGAATGAAGAAAATGGCTGAGTACTAGGTCCTATTTATAGAGTTCAAGGAGTGAAACTAACCCCTTTTAATTTGAATTAATAAATGAATATAAAATGAAAAAGATTTTAATTTTCGTTCAACTAACGCCCAGAACGCGGTCAAAATCGTTCAAAGGCAGGTCTAAGTGGCTAAGGGTAATTTTCAAAATTAAAAACCAAACTTTCAAAAAAACCATCTTGGAGCCTATATATCATCCCCCATAGACGATATATCACCTTCCCCTATATTACGGAGCCCCGTTTGATTGATTGTGCAAAGTCAACGTGTTTTCCGTATATTCCGTAGGCGATATTTCGACCCCTATAGCTTTGATATATCGGCATACGTTGATATATCAAACACATAATTGCACTTTTTCAACATATTTTGAATCGAGTAAACAACTTTGATTGAGTCATAATACGATCCTAACAGTTTCTAGAAGGATCTAGAGCTTCTAGATCTTTCTTTTATTAAAACTATTCATCAAAATACTTAATTCCTTAATAATCATGAGCATGACAAGTGTCATGCTCTTAATGGTTAATCTAAACCTTAGGTTATAATAACTATGTATCTAAGACCATCAATATTAATCAAACCTTATGTTATAATTAATATTTTTAAACTATAGGTTAAACTTATAAAATCAATAACTGTTGCTATGAGTGTCCAACTAAGTCTTGGCTTTAACCAAAATCCACGGAATCTAACATACTACAAACTACTACTAACTACTACTACTACTACTACTACTACTACTATCTAGCTAGCTAAGTAAATATTCTGGGACACTACTTGGCTTAACCCTAATCATTTCTCTCTTACACTTCTAATCTTTTTTTTTTTTAAAAAAACCCTTACCCTCAAGAAAATAAAAACACCCCCTTCCATTTCCTCTCTCCAAAACTGAAGCCCTAAGTCTCTTTGCTCTCAACTGCTACAAGATTTCTCTCCATGAGCCAAGAGCACTCATTTTCCCATTCAAGGAGGGAGAAGATAAAGAGAGCACCTGGGTACACTTTCAAGAGAGGCTTTTATGGGAAGGATCTCAACGATTTTTCACTTTGGTGACCAAGTGAAAGCAAGAGTGTAGATCACAAGGGGGGTAGATCACACTTTGGGGTTCTTGAGTTTTGTGATTTATGTTGGTAGATCTGGTTCTATAGATTATTTTAATAGTTTTTGGAGTTAATTTTATGCTTAAGGTTGAGGTGGTATAATTTTATTATTTGCATGCATGCATGTGGCTAGGGTTATGCTAGAAATGCTTATTGTTGTTCAGTTGTGTAAAAATGCATGCTCCCAAAATATCGTGGTCTTGCTTCCAACGGGTCAGATTGCACTCTACTGCCTCTGATTCTGACAAATATTTGTGTAGATGCATAGTTATTTGTGAGTACTTGATGATAGGCTTTGGAAAATCATAAAAATATATTTTCAAACCGAAGTTATGCACGTTTTTGCATTTTCATGTAAATCTGGAAAATTTATGGGCAACATGCACTGCCTAGACTGTTTTGACTTTTAAACGGGGTTTACTAATAAAAAAAGCTATGAAATTTGGTAGGGTGTTAGGCTAAACATGTATAAGAGCCATTGAAAATTTTTAGAGGAGAATGTGATAAGGTATAAGAGATATGATATTTCAAATTTTCCCTAGAATTTGGAAACAAAACTTCTCGGCAGCAAGCACTGCCCTAGATTGCGTTATGAATTTATTTTTCCAAAAAATATGAATTTTTTAAGGACACGTGTAGAGATCCTTGTAAAATTTCATAAAGAATTGAGCTATAGTGTAAGATAAATAAATTTTAAAATTTACCATAAAATCTAGGAAAAACTTATGTGCAGTAGGCATTGCCCAGATTGCTTAAAAAATTGAATGGGTTTTTCCATCCCAAAAATTATAAATTTTTTAAGGGAATTAGTTACGATGTGCTCAAGGACTCCTGTAAAATTTTAAAGAAAAATGTGTCACGGTTTATGAGAAATAAACTTTCTAATTTTCCTTAAAACTGAAAAGTAGCAATTTCAAACCTTAAGAAAAGTTGATTTTTACCATTTTATAAGTTAAGGGTCCAATTTCCCGTCTTTCAAAAATAACATAAAAAGAGATCCTAGTTTATGGGTAAAATTTTGTAAGAATAGGAGTTTTGGTTTTGTATAACCTTTATGAGAACAACATAACATTGTCAGATATTATTTGTAAATTGTAAAAAATAGGTATTTTGGTCAATGATAGAAAACGGTAAAATTTCGTAAGAGGATGACAAGATGGTATTTTTCTAAAGATATGAGTTGAGTAGATCTTCTTTTTCCTAAAACCAAAATATGAGTTATCCGATAAGGGAGTTCTTTTTTTTTTTTAAGAATATTAAAATGCTCAGTAGGTGAGCAAGTTGCGGTGAGGCCGATTTTCTTATGATACTGTACAGAGTGAAATGAAATTCTACCTTATGCACTGTGATGTGCATAAGAGGCTTTAGTATAGAGTCTCTAAGAATTTATTTCATGTAGCTATCGTGTTATGTAAGAGGGAAGGCTCGCTTCTGGATAGATGATTTCCACAAGCAAGCGCTAAGGAATCTGGGTATGACAACTTATGATATGTTTGTCTACAACATGATCATGACTACTTTAGATAACTAATATATAATCTAATAATTTGAACTAGTCATAGAAGAATTACTCAAGATCGTGTTCCTAGAGGGTTTGCATACTCATGACTAAGGCAAGCAGTCCAGCTAGCTACCGTGACGACTATGAACTCCGGCTAGCCACTGGGAACTATGTAAGAAATTGGTTCGCCATCGGTGATTATGCAACTAAGATCGGTTGGCCACCGCAATATGTGAGAAGTCTGGTTTAACACCTGTGACGTAAGAGTTTGGTTAAACTCCGTGACACATAAGTAAGATGATTCTGGGCCACCGGTGACTATGTAAGTGAGCTTGGTTGGCCACCGCATTATGTATGAAGTTCGGTTTAACACCCGTGACATAAGAGTCTGGCTAAACTCCGGGACACATAAGTAAGTTGATTCCGAGCCACCGGTGACTATGTAACTAAGGTCGGTTGGCCACTGCAATATGTAAGAATTTTAGTTTAACACCTGTGACATAAGATTCCGGCTAAACTCTATGACACATAAGTAAGTTGATTCTAGAATCAAATCTCTATGACTATGAAAGTATGTCGAATCCATCTAGGAGTTTGGGTAACCAATGTAACTAGTTTACACACGTCGACGGTGTGGTAAGATATGTTAAGATATATAAAGTTATGTTTGATATTTCCTCTAGAACCCTAAGTAAGTATGTATGTCAAGATGAATGAGTAAGTATGTATGTTAAGATTATTGAGTATGTAAGAAAACTAAGTATGCATGATAAGAACTTTAAGTATGTTAAGAATGTTATGTATGGTACCAGTTAAGAATGTTATGTACGATACCAGTTAAAACTGTATGTATGCTCTAGGATCTTCTGAGTGCAAGTCTATTTTTAGGATATGAATTTTGGTTATGAGGCATGACCATAAGTTTGCTAGAACGTTCGCACATTCTTAAATTGTATGTTAGGGTTCGGCTTCACCATAATCTTTTTCTTGTTTGGTTATTTGCCTAGTTGCAGTTGGTTTAAGTTCTTGCTCCATCTATGTGGTTATGCTTGTTAAGTTGTTCTTACTAAGCATTTTGCTTACCTAGTTGTTTTTTGTTGTAGGTAAGCTCAAATGCATAGTGGATCAGTGTGCGTTGGAGTTTATCTGTAAGGATGTACAAGTGGACCGACCTTTTGGGAATGTATGTTTTGGGGACTAGAGCTCATATGATAATTAAGAATTTGTTTTGGGATTGTTAAATTTTTTTAAAATATGACACTAAAATTTACTTTTATGTATGTGCATACTTCCGAACTATTGCATGTTTGAAATTTTTTTATTATATGGATTTTTGGTTACCATATTTGTAGCAAATGGTTATGTTTTTTTGTAAATTATGTTAAGAAATATTACAAGACATTACAGTTGGTATCGGAGCAACGGGCTAAACTGGTTCTGTAGACAAACCCACATGTACATTCGCAAGGATAGACCGACACTCACTGTAAGTATTGTCTTCTCATATTTTTTTCTTTGTTTTCTTTTATTTACCTCAATTCTATAAATTGTAGGTTATGGATGATATAACTAAGATGGGTGTGTTAGGCTTAATACCCTATAAGCATGTAAAAACATTCTATATTTTTTTAAATAAAAGTACAATTTTATTATATTTGAATGTTGTAATTATTGTTTGAATTAATTATATAATAATATCGAGAAAATTCCATATTCATTCATGAATATATGATCTTGTATTACTACAAGAGAATTTAGATCATATATAATGAATAAAGTAGCCAGTAACATATTAAAGTAATGAATCTTTAATGAATGGTTGCTAGTACGGTTTGCTAAGCATACGAGATGCAAGTAATCTAGATTTGAATTACTAATGTGGATAGACATCTTAGTAAAGGTATGGTATATAATAGAGATTATATATGACGGGACTGGTGAGAATTAATTATCTTTATAAACTTGTCATTTGATGTAATGATTTAATTCTTTTCATAATAGATGATCATTTGTAGATTCGTCTAAATGCAGAGTATTCGCGAAATCCTGTTTATGTTTATTGGATCTCTCTTAAAATAATGAGGCTAATGACTTTTGTTTTGGAGATTCAATGTCATGGATGGCTAGAAACATGAATTACAATAATGGAATCCATCCTTTCCTAACGAATCGAATATTAGTTCCCTTAACGGTTGATTCTGGAGCTGAATAGTTATTGAGCTCAAATCTATAATTAGATTATAGATTAATTATTCGCTAATGAATTACTAGTACTTAGGGATTAAGAGGTAAGTAGAAGGGTTAAATGGTAATTTTGACCAGCTCTAATTAACAACCAATAATGGAGGACATAACTACATATATTGATTATATCAATGGACTATTAGAGAAAACTCAGTGAATACAATTCTATAAATACTTAGAGTGAAATTCCATATTTATAGTGGAGTAATCATGGAATTAATAAATAACATTATTAGATTAAAGATTTTAATTAATAATCTCGTTTATTGGAGCTTCGTATTATAGGTCCTTGGTCCCCATATCACATCTATCCTACACTATTAAGGGTAAGGATGTCAAAAGAAAGATTTGTTAAGAGAAATGACTAAATTGCACAGAAATTAATTTTCTAGAGCAACGACAAAATTATTTGATAATTATTGGTAATTGATTAATTGTGAATTAATTAATTATTTAACTATATAGTTTTTATTTTTAAAAACTATAGGTTAAAATTAATATTAATCATGTTTGAATTAATATAAAGAGAAAGAATAATAAACATCCTATTTATAATATGTTATTTATTTATTTAATTTAAAATTGATATTTTAATATAAAGTTAATTTTGAATTAACTGATATTTATGTTGGGATAAATATCTTGTCTTAAAAGTTGATTAAATAAACAAATGAGAAAATTAGGGCAACCCTAATAGGGCTGGGCGATACACACTATACAGTACAGTGTGTGGCACCTAACATCATGGATTTGTATCCCTGGGATATGAATTTTGAATTTCAAATAAGTTTGTCTAATCGGTTATTTAATTATTCCTTATAAATATGATTTAAATAAATAATTAAATGAAAATATGTAATTAATTTTTAATTTGAAATATATTTTAATGAAATAAAGATTATTTAATTAGATTAAATATCTTTATAAGTCTGAGAGTAAGTAACTTTCAGAATAAGGAATTATTATTATTTGGAATAGTAAAAATAGAGAATCTCTCTCCAAAGCGTTAGTTTTCTCTAAACCTGAAAACTATTCTAAACTTTCTCTCTGTCAAAACTCTCTAAATCTGATGTGTTGAGTACATCTAGGGATTCAGATAAATCAACCTTTTGAATCCTATGTGCCTACACACGTCCTTGTGTGATAGGCTATAAGAGGTAATCCGTGAACTACTTGTATGTTATTTAATATTTATATATAAATGTATATTCTTGGCTGGTATTAATATTTATTAAAATGGGTCCATATATTCCACTGCGTAGATTTGATTTGATCATTTAATACCAACAAGGTGACCCTATAATAGGGAAACCACCCATGACCCCTAGTCTAGGATCAATTATTATAGTCTCTTTAATGATAAAAATCATCGTTGCTTTGAGTATGATCAACGACATTAGCGTATCATTTGGCAATAGACGCATTACATGACAGAAGTCTGTGAGAAGGCCAACACACCCGAGCGACTGAGAGTGCGATGTTCCAACACTTGTCTGGGAGGCTCGACACAGATATGGTTCTGTCACAGATGTACGCAGCTAGTTTGCAAGATGTAGGATGAATTTCATATGAAGATCGAGCTAGCGTTTGGGTCATGGATTGGCCTATCTCCATGGTTGATAGCATACCTCAAGGCAGGGCGGTAGAGCTAGAAGAAAATCCCAAAGAAGATTCCAAGGAGGATTCGGCTAAGGGCCAGGAACACGAGGCAGCTGGGAATGACAAAGTCTGTGGGATGCCTGAGGACTTCGACAAGGACACCAATATCGACAGGGACATACTCGTCTAACTTAGGATAGGTAAAAAAAATTCCAGTGTTAAACCCTTATGTACAGAAGGCTATGCTTACTTTTACTTGGCCACTCATTTTTTATCGCGGTTAGGGTAGATCCAAGTAGGAAACCTAGTGGCGGTGGGACATCTAGGTCAAAACTACATAATCTAATTATGGGCATTCTTGGTATTTGTGAATGGATGCTTATGTTAAAGTTATGCTCTGTCTGAAGCAACCCATTATAGCTACTAATACTATATGAATATCCTACGAATTAGTCCCTATTACAGTATATGTACTGTAGTAGCTAATGCTATGTCTACTAGAACTAGTGCGCGGACATGGGGATAAGCTCTAGGGGGTAGTACCTCAAGTAGGAATAATTGATGCAAATCAAATCCACGCAGCAAGGTGAGCATCTAGACTAGCAAAATAACTAAAAGAATTACGAAGTGTAGTGGAAAGACGAGGCACCCAGAGTGAACAAGGAGAGAAGATGCAGATGATATGAAAACCCGCTAAAGTGAGGTGGTTGTGGTTACAAACTTAAAGCAAAGATCGTTGAGCATGCTAGAAATGTTAAGAGATTCGACTAATTGTTAAGGTTTATATATGACCTAATAAGCACTAAGGCATCTAAGACGTGAAGGTTTATGAACCCACAATAAGAGAATATAGTGAAATTCATGGACTCTTGGAAGATTTTGTCCAGAATCTGATGCAGATGTTGCAGAGCATGCTATTAACCATGAGATATGAGCTGGATTAGAGAAGGAAGAATCATAAAATATTGAGGAGCTGGCGAGCGACACCAATAGCCCTAGGCAGTTCCAATTTGGTTGGAACTAGAACAAAGGAAGTTTTGCTACAAGGATAACTCAAGACTCGGGAAGACAAAGTAATCAAGGTCGCTTGAAGTTAGACCTCCTATCGCCCGAGCCTCAGCATATGCATTAAGAGATATTTGGGCATTGCATTCATTTGTAGATACTTCCTACATTAAGAACTAGATGGAGCACCTGAATCTACAAAATATTTGTAGTGTATCATTTCCGTCAAGGGAGGATAAGATGGTTCAGATTTGGCTTAGATTTGTACCAATTAGGGTAGATGATCACAAACTAACAGTTGGCCTGTTTGTAGCAAACTAATGATAGTACAACATAATTTTGGTACGGATTGGCTATCTATGTATGGTGCTTTGGTCACTAGGGAAAGAGGAAAGTGGTCTTCCGTCTGGCAGGTGAGGAACCATGCACTTTTCAAGGAACGTCCAAAGACAAGAAGTTTTCCACGATCTCAGCAATGAAGGCAAGTAAGATGTTGGAGGACGGATGTATTGGATAACTAGCTCATGTTGTGGATAAGGATAAAGATGGCACGTTATAACCAGCCGAAGTTCCCATCATATGCAAATATCTTGAAGTATTTCCTGATGACCTTCCCGGGCTACCATTGGAGCGTGAAGTGGTGTTCAAAATAGAACTTATTTCAAGGACGACGCCCATTTATAAAGCTCCGTACCAGATGGTGTCGACGAAATTGAAGGAGCTACAAGCTCAACTGCAAGAGTTGCTGGATAAAAAGTTCATAAGACTAAGTCATTCTCCGTGGGGAGCCCCTGTGTTATTTGTAAAGAAGAAAGACAACTCCATGAGAATGTGTATAGACTATCGGGAGTTGAACAAGGTGATGATTAAGAATCGGTACCCGCTTCCCAGGATGGACAATTTATTTGATCAACTCCAAGGAGAATCGATATTCTCCAAGACAGATCTCTGATCAGGTTACCATAAACTTAGAGTTAAGGAGTCAGACATACCTAAGACAACGTTTCAAACGTGGTATGGGCACTACGAGTTCGTAGTGATGTCCTTCAAACTCACCAACGCACCTGCCGCATTCATAGACCTCATGAGCCGAGTGTTTAGCAAGTTTCTAGATAAATTCGTCATCGTGTTTATTGATGATATTTTGATATACTCGAGGAACCCAAAGGAACATATGGTGCATTTGGAGATGGTTCTTCAGCATTTGAAGGAACATAAACATTATGTTAAATTCTCCAAGTGTGAATTTTGGCTGGAAAAATTGAGTTTCATGGGCCATGTGGTGTGAGGAGAAGGGATATATGTGGTTCCTACCAAGATAAAGGTAGTAAGTCAATGGAAACCTCCAAGAAATACTCAAGAAGTGAGTAGTTTTCTCGGATTAGCAGGGTATTATAGGCGGTTCGTTGAAGAGTTCTAAAAAATAGCTATGCCAATGACCGCTCTTAACCATAAAAATGCTAAGTTTGTATGGACCAAACAATTTGAGAGGAGATTCAAAGAAATAAAGACGAGGTTGACCACCGCGCAGTGCTGGCTATCCCCAGTGGGACAGTGGGATACGCGATCTACAGCAATGCCTCAGGACAAGGACTAGGGGCAGTACTGATGCAACATGGCAAGGTTATAGCTTATGCATCCCTACAGATTAAGAATTACAAGAAGAACTACCCAACGCATGAATTAGAGTTGGTTATAGTAGTGTTGCATCAAAAATCTAGAGGCATTATCTCTATGGGATACATTGCGACATTTACACTAACTATAAGAGCCTCAAGTGCTTCTTCATCCATAAGGAATTGAACATGAGGCAGCACCGGTGGTTAGAATTGTTCAAGGATTATGATTGTGATATTCTATACAATCCCTAAAAGGCCAATAAGGTGGCAGATGCTCTGAGTTGGCAGTCGATGGCATACGTAATGACTGTGCGAGAAATTTCCTTGGAACTGCAAGGTGACATCTCTACATTGAATCTCAAGGTAAGTTTTGGCAAATTAGCAAATCTTTCAGTGCAACCCACCATTATGGAAGATATACAAGGAGGACAGCTTTTGGAACCTTGGCATGAGCAGATCAAATATGAGGTGAGAGAGGATATGCGACCGGGATTCCACATATCGAAAGATGGGGTGTTAGGATTTAAAGTTAGAATTTTTATTCCTAATGATGCAGAGATTAAGAAGAAATTCTTCTATGAGGTATACAATGCCCCTTACGCAATGCACCCCGACGCTACAAAAAAATGTACTAGGATTTAACGTTTTTTGAGGAAGATGACAAAGGAAGTAGCAAAATACATGGCTCATTGCCTGACTTGCTAACAAACCAAGGCAGAGCACAAAGGACCAGTCGGGTAGCTGCAACCGCTAGAGATTCCAGAATGGATGTGGGAGTTGATCACAATGAATTTTGTCACTGGACTGCTTAATACTCCTAAGAGGAAAGATATGGTATGGGTTATTGTTGATAGATTGACCAATTCGGCACATTTCTTACCCATTAAGATAACTTATTCTAAGGATAAGCTAGCAAACTTATACATAGCAGAGACTGTACGACTACATGGAGTGTCTAAGTCCATTTCAAATCGAGACAGACGCTTCACCTCAGCATTTTGGAAAAGGTTTCAAGATGGCTTGGGGACTCAACTTAGGTTTTGTACTTCTTTCCATCCCCAAATAGACGACCTAAGTGAGCAAATGATCCAAACCCTAGAAGACATGATGAGAGCATGTGTACTCGACTTCGGGAGGTCGTGGAGTGAAAAACTTCCACTGATGGAATTTGCTTACAACAATAGCTACAGTGACTCTATTAAGATGGCGCCGTATGAAGCCCTGTACAGTCGAAAATGTCGATCCCTGATTCATTGGCACAAAGCTAGTGGAAAAAGATTCTTGAGTACAGAGGAAGTTGACAAAGTTACCGAAGATATCAAGAAGATTTAGGAAAGGCTGCAGACCTCAATGGATCGACAGTGTAAATATGTGGACCGGCGCTGAAGACCCTTGGCATTTGAAGCTGGATATAAGGTGCTCCTGAAGGTGGCTCCGTTGAAGGGAGCTCTGCGTTTCGGTAAGAAAGGAAAATTAAGTCCAAGGTATATCGGACCTTTTAAGATAGTGGAGAAAATCGACATGGTAGCCTAACAATTAGCTCTCCCACTTGCTTTCACTCGAGTACATGATGTATTCCATGTATCTATGCTTAGAAACTATGTGTAAGACTCGAGCTATGTACTTAGTTATGAACAGTTGGAGGTGGATCTGAAACTGTGTTACGAGAAGAAACCAGTGAGGATTCTGGATCGTAAGGATAAGGTGTTGCGTAATAAGACTATAACCTTGGTTAAGGTCCAGTGTTGTAACCACAGGGTAGAAGAATCAACATAGGAACCCAAAGATCGGATGAGAGAGTTATACCCAAAGTTGTTCTAAGTTTCGAGGACGAAACTTGTATAAATTGTAGGTAATGTAACGCCCCGCATTTAGGCAACCGAGTAAACCTTAGTTTCGGGTATTTTAATTCCCTGTATTATATATTAGTTAAGGGGAACATTTTATGTTACAAGAAGTTCGTGATGTTTAAATGCTAACCATATTGTGGTAACTGCGGTTTTCTTAGAAATTGAAACCTTTGGTCGTGGACCGGGTCAAAAACCCTAATCGGGTCAAAATATCGGATTAACTAAACAGGAAATACTATGGCATAAAAATATTAATTTTGTCTAGAAAATGGGACTTTATAGTCGAGCCAAAAAGTTTAAGAAAAAAATTGATTGAGGTTTGAATTCCAATCAATAGGGCTTAAGAATGAGAATTTCTTACTCGGGCCTCTAAGGGCAATTGGGTCGATCTGATAAAATTACCAAAATTATGTGATATGTGAGAAATTTTATTTTTGGGGCACATTTGATTTTATTAATTAAGCTTGATGATATTGAAAAACTACAGGGTAAAATTATAGGGAATTTTAGATAAGTAAACTTACCAAAGGGCCCTTGAGTGTCTAAGGAGAGAGGTAAAAGGGAGAAAGGGCATAAAGGTCTTTTCCAAGGGAGGAGAGAGAGAAGGGGGGCAGCAAGACTATTCATGGGCTCTCAAGAGCCTAGGACATCTACCCTAGGGAAGAGTCACTACTACAAATATAGGCTTTCTCTGCATTTTTTTTCAACAATAAATAAAAAGCGCAGAGAAAAGGTTTAAAAGAGTCAAAAAAATTATATATAATGTCCGCGCCCTATTTTATTGCAGTTTAAAAAAAATGCAGTGGAAAGTTTGAATGAGTCACTTTTCTCCGCGGTTTTGGGTATAGAACCGCGGAGAAAAGTGGTCTCCACCTACTTCAACACAATACCCTATTTTTCCTTCTCATTTGCACTTAATCATCACTTCACAGAGAGGCACGGCCGAAGCTCCCACCACCGTCCCCAGCCACGGGTAAGCTCGATATTGTCCATTTTTTTTCCATTTTCTTACATATTAAAGCTTGAAATCATGTAAATATACTTAATCTTGATTTATTTTGAAGTTTTAGTGTAAAAATGAAGAAATATTGTGTGGGCTTAATGGGGGTTTCAATGTATGTTTATAGGGTTATTATTAAATATTTTTGAAATTTTATATAGGATTAGAAGACATTTTCATTGTTTAAAACGTGTATTGATCACTAAAACTTGATTTCTTTAAAGTATATTTTGGTTTTAGGGTATTTTTGTATTACTTTATTTATAATAATGTTGTTTACATAATTTTTTATATTAAAAATTATTGCTTACATAATTTTGTATATTATTTAGGTAATGGTTTTTTTAAAGTATATTTTTGTTAATTATATTATTTTAGGATCAATTCAATTACCATATATTTACTAATGTTTAACTTTTTATTGTAGGAAATATTTGTTTGAGTGTGAGGTTGAAATTGCTGAATATTAATTTTGAAGGTGAGTAATAATTACTACTTCATTTTTTTTTTTTTTTTATATTTACAAAATATTGTTAGAGGAGTTTGAATATATTAGATATTCATCCATAGTGAAGTAGGTTCTGAGATAAAATTGTGTGCTGCGGAGATAACAGAAGGTTGAGAACATGTGTGTCTTAGTGAAGTAGGTTCTGGGAATTTTCTGTGTGCTGTGGTGACTTATGGTTGAGAACATGCATGTTGTTTGTTATATGTTTTATAAGTTACTATATATAATAATAATGTTTTTATTTTTGTTGAAATTGTAAATACATATGAATTTTGGATATGTTATAGAAATAAATGAAACTCTGCCCATTTCATTTTATAATTTAATAATTGAACATAATTTTTTCAATTACTATATTAATTTTCTTTTCATTATCAACTTAGGAATTAGGTAGATATTATCATTATGGATAAGTCGTGGATTCTTGAGAATAGAGAAACACAACAATTTCAAGACGGATTCAACCAATTTTTAGAATTTTGCCAAACAAATTGTAGTGATCCGGAAAGAATTCATTGTCCATGTATAGATTGTGGTAATGGAACAAAAGGAAATATTACCATGACAAAAAATCATGTATTTTGTCGGGGATTTGATACAAGTTATCGTACATGGTATTGGCATGGGGAATCATTGAAAAATAATAATCCATATCCATTCGAGAGGTGAAGGGTTGATGATTTGGGTTATAGTGATTTTGACGATCATCCTATGGAATTGCTCGATGAAGCACAAGAAGAGTTTGTTGATGATCCTTCAAAATTTAATAAATTGGTTATAGATGCAGATAAACCATTATTCAATGGTTTTCTGAAACAAAGATTACCAACTATGGTAAAATTTTACAACATAAAAGCAGAAAATGGAGTTCGCGATAAATTTTTTAATCAATTTTTAGCTGCTTTTAAAGAGATTTTGCCGTCAGATAATTGCTTCCCTGAGTCTACGTATGAAGTGAAGAAAACTTTAAATTGCATAGGCTTGAAGTATGAGAAGATCCATGCATGTCCGAACGATTGTGTGTTATATCGTAAAGAGTATGCAGACATGGACACTTGCCCAGAATGTGATTCACCCCGCTACAAACCTAACAAGAGTAAGGAGATTAGGAAACTTATTCCTCAGAAAGTGATGTGGTACTTGCCTTTTATTTCGCGGCTTAAGCGATTATATCGAAGTGCAGAACACTCTGAAAACTTAATATGGCATGAGACTAGGCGAGTGAAAGATGGTAAACTTCGACATCCTGCAGATTCGCAGGCTTGGAAAAAAGTTAATAACTTAAATCCAGAATTTAAAACTGAAGCAAGACATCTTCGTCTAGGTCTAGCTGTCGATGGTGTAAATCCACATAAATCTCTAAGTAGTAGGCATAATTTGTGGCCTGTCTTCCTTGTTATGTACAATCTTCCTCCGTGGTTAGTGATGAGAAGAAAGTTTTTGATGCTCATGTTAATGATTTCAGGCCCAAAACAACCGGGACACGATATAGAAGTTTATTTCGCACCATTAATTGATGATTTGAAAGATTTGTATGAAAATGGTGTTGAGGCATATGACGGTTTTAAGAAAGAAGTATTTAACTTAAAAGCTGTTTTGTTGTGGACTGTTAATGATTTCCCAGCTTATGGTAATCTATCAAGGTTAAGCACAAAAGGTTACCAGGGATGTCCAATATGTTGCACTAACACAAAGGCTATTCGTCTGTCGAATGGGCACAAAATTTGTTATATGGGTCATAGACGATATTTGCCCCTAAATCATCATTATAGGGACAAAAAAAAAAGAGTTTGATGGTGATAAAGAACAAGGTGTTGCTCCTTTGCCACTTTCAGGGCAACAAATTCTTAAAGAAGTAGAGAAAATTGATTTCAAGTATGGAAAAATGCAGAAAAATAAGAAAGTAAATGGATGTTTGCAAAGGAAATCAATTTTTTTTCGTCTCCCTTACTGGAAAGATTTACTTGTTCGACATTGTCTGGATGTCATGCATATAGAAAAAATGTGTGCGAAAGTATTATAGGTACATTACTTGATATTCCCGGTAAAACTAAGGATGGTTTAACTAGTCGTTTAGATCTTGTTGAAATGGGTATACAAACTGATTTAGCACCTGAACAGAAAGGTAAACGCACATATTTACCTCCTGCTTGTTTCACGTTGTCCAGAGAAGAGAAAACAGTTGTATGTAAATCATTTGCAGAGATAAAAGTGCGTGATGGCTATTCATCCAACATTCAAAACTTGGTATCCATGGGAGATTTGAGGCTGATGGGTATGAAATCACATGACTATCATATGTTGATGCAACAATTACTTCCGATTGCTATTCGGTCAGTATTACTGAAAAAAGTTCGAGATTGTTTAACGAATGTTTGCATATTCTTCAATCATTTATGCGGAAAAGAATTAGAAATGAAAAAATTGGATGCATTGCATTGTAAGATAGTGGAAACTCTATGCAACCTTGAAATGTTTTTTCCGCCATCCTTCTTTGACATTATGATACATTTAATGGTTCATCTAGTAAGGGAAGCCAAGTTGTGTGGACCAATTTGGGCGAGATGGATGTATCCATTTGAAAGAAGTATGAAGGTGTTGAAAAGTTATGTGCGTAATCATTATCGTCCTGAAGCTAGTATGGTTGAATGTTATATATCGGAAGAGGCAGTAGAATTTTGCTCAGAATACATGAGTGGGGTTGAGGCAATCGGAATCAGCAAACCACGAATTAACTCAGATGGAATTGACAAAGGACTACGAGGGAATGGAACAGTGATCACCGTGTCTAGGGCAGAATTAGATCAAGCTCAATTAGTTGTGTTGCAAAATAATCCTGAGATTCAATCATATATAATGTAAGTAGATAATATATTTCAAGCATATATATTAGAGTAGTGATTTTCTTATTGTTGTTTAAACTTTTTGTTATTTCTTTTATGTTTCAGTGATCACATAGAGTTATTACGGTCGATGATTCCAAACAAGGTTAAAAATAAACAAAAATGGGTTATATATGAGCATAATAAAACGTTTTGCCAGTGGCTGAAGAATACAATTTTGACGAAGTTGGGAGAAAAAAATCATGGACTGTCGACTGAGTTGAAGCGCATATCTCTTAGAGCAAACGTTGATGTAATAAAGCATCAAGCTTACATTGTTGAAGGGAAACAATTTCATACTAAGTCAAGAGATGATGCTCGGCTGGTTCAAAATAGTGGAGTAAGTGTAGTTGCAGAAGCTATACATTTTGCCAGTGCAAAAGATAATAACCCAATTTCAGGCACAATGACATACTACAGGATTGTTGAAGAAATATGGGAGCTAGATTATTCATTATTTCATATTCCTCTTCTTAAATGTTCTTGGGTAGACAACAGTACTGGAGTTAAAACTGAAGAACTTGGATTCACTCTGGTTGATTTAATCAAGAAGGGAAGCAAGAACAATCCTTTTATCATGGTTACCTAAGCAAAACAAGTGTTTTATATTCTTGATCCGGTTAATGATAAATGGTCCATTGTTTTATCAATTCCCGAGCGGAAGTTCTCAGAAAAAGAAGAGTACGATGAAAATTATGATTTATATCATGACTGTTTCATTGTTGGACAACCGATACATGAACAAGTTGAGAATATTTAGGATAATGATCGTGATCCCCGCTGAAATTACACAACCAGAACCTTCAAATTGGTTAACAGATAACCAATGGGACAAAATTGATCTGAGTCTAAAATTTATAGTGAAGGAGTATTATTCCATTAAAGAAATAGATGGGGTTGTACAAGTTCCCGTTGACCCAGAGTTTATAGGAGAACGTGAGGCTATCTTCATCACTTCGGAAGATGTTTATCAAGCAGCCTCCATGGATAATATTGGATCCTCATGGTGTTTGGTATGAGGTATGTATCAATCCCTTATGTCATTACAAACTATTAGAGGAGTTTGAATATATTAGATATTCATCCGTAGTGAAGTAAGTTCTGAGATGAAATTGTATGCTGCGGAGATAACAGAACGTTGAGAACATGTGTGTCTTAGTGAAGTAGGTTCTGTGAATTTTGTGTGCTGTGGTGGCTTATGGTTGAGAACATGCATGTTTATAGGTTCTAATAATTTTGGATATGCTATAGAAATAGAGGAAACTCTGCCCAATTTTTTTTTGACGATATTAATTTATTAATTCAAAATGTAATATGAATGATTGATTCTACAGATGCATTTGGGAAAGCATGCACCCAAATTCAAGAAAATTATACAAATTTTTTGACACCGAACATCTTTCTATTGGCAATGATGAAATTAAAAACTATACGGTGGATCTTATAGCCAAATGGATGATGACTATGGATAGACGAGGCCAAATATATTTCATTCCTTGGATTGTTGAGTAAGAACGAACTACTTAAACATTATCACTACTATGGTTGAATTTTAATTTTATAATAATCATAATTTATTATTATTTTAGTCGACATTGGATGTTGGTGCTCGTGATGATGCAGGGGATGACCATAATTTTGGACCCTTTAAAAAATCATAAATCTCCACCAATAATTAAGGAGGTTATGGAAAAGTAAGTTCTTCAATTGTAATGTATGCATTATTAATTTTTAAAAGTTGAGAGCATAATATGTATTTAATTAATTTTAATTTTTGTAGAGCATACGCACAATATTTGGAAAATGAATACATCGACCCATTTACAAAATTGCTTAGAGGTTCTTGTCCAAAACAACCTGAAAGTCATGAATGTGGTTATTATGTACTAAGATACATTTATGATCTTGTAAATGCACCGAATCCAGCAGAAGTTATCAAGAAGAAAGTATGTTATATTTTAAACTCTTTTGTGCTTAAGAAGAACTAGATATAGTATTTAATTATCTAATCTATATTAACTTTTCAATTTTGCAGTGGTTTGACAAAAAGCAATTCAATGTCAAAGAGGATCTACTACCACTACAAAGTGATTGGTAAGCAAGATTAATGACATTTGTTTATGAAATCTAAATTTTTGTATGTATGTAAGATTAAAGTGCTAACTTATATTGGTTAGAATGATTAAAGTCTTTGATTCGTTACTAGCCAATTATTTTGTATTAGTTATGAAATGTATATATAAAAATTCAACAAATTACGTTATACTATTGAAAATAATTATATATAATTAAAATTGAAAATTAATTTTTTTTATTAAAAATGCTAGGTTATAATTATAAAAATATATATAATCAGAATTAGAAATTCAAAATTGAATTTTTTTTTTATGAGAAACACTTTTAACTGCGATTGTAGTAAGCCAACCGCGGAGAAAAGCAACTTTTCTCAGCGGTTGTGATAACAAAACCGCAGAGAAAAGCTCTTTTCTTTGCGGTTGGCTTTTCTCTGCGGTTTGCGTAACACTTTTCTCTGCGGTCGAATACACTGCGCTTTTCAATACTCTCAAAAACCGCAGAGAAAAGCCTTTTTTGTAGTAGTGAGTAATAGCCTAACCCACTCATTGGCTTAACCCTAATAATTTCACTCTTACACTTCTAATCTTTTTTAAAAAAAATTTCTTTTCCCTCAAGAAAATAAAAACACCCTCTTCCATTTCCTCTCCCCAAAACTGAAGCCCCAAGTCTCTCTACTCTCCATAGCTACAAGTTTTCTCTCCATGAACCAAGAGCACTCATTTCCCCATTGAAGGAGGGAAAAGATCAAGAGGACACTTGGGTAGAGGTTCAAGAGAGGCTTGTATGGGTAAGATCTCAAGGATTTAGCACTTTGGTCATCAAGTGAAAGCAAGAGTGTAGATCACAAGGGGGAGTTTGAGGAAGCTAAGGAAAACACATCTCCAAGCTAGAACTATCAAAGGTAGCAATTTATTGTTATTCTTGAGTTTCGTGATTTATATTGGTAGATCTTGTTATATAGGTTATTTTAATAGTTTCGGGAGTTAATTTTATGCATATGGTTAAGGTGGTGTGATTTGATGATTTTCATGCATACATGTTGCTATGGTTATGCTAGAAATGCTTATTGTTGTTAGGTTGTTTAAAAATGCATGTTCCCAAAATTTTGTTGTCTTGCTTCCAACGGGTCAAATTACACTCCACTACCTTTGATTCTGACAAATATTTATGTAGTTGCATAGTTATTTGTGAGTACTTGATGATAGGCTTTGGAAAATCATAAAAAGGTATTTTTCAAACCCAAGTTATGCACGTTTTGGCATTTTGATGTAAATCTGGAAAATTTCTCGGCAGCATGTACTGCCCAGATTGTTTTGACGTTCGAACGGGTTTTACTAATAAAAATGATATGAAATTTGGTATGGTTTTAGTTTAAACATGTATAAGGGTAACTGATATTTTTTTAGAGGAAAATGTGTTAAGGTATAAGAGATATGATTTTTCAAATTTACCCTAGAATCTAGAAACAAAACATCGGGCCAGCAAGCATTACACAAATTTATTTAAACATTTTTATGAGGTTTATTATTCCAAAATTTATGAAATTTTTAAGGAAATTAATTTATACATGTATAAAGACATCTGTAAAATTTTAGAAAGAACGACGGTACAGTGTAAGAGAAATAAAATTTCAATGTTACCATAAAATTTGGGAAAAACTTCTCGGCAGCAGGCACTGCCCAGATATCTTTAAAACTTTGAATGGGTTTTTCCATCCCAAAAATTATAAAATTTTGATTGGAATTATGTAAGATGTTTAAAAGGACGCCTGTAGAATTTTAGAGGAAAATGTGTCACGGTTTAAGATAAATAGTTTTTCTAAGTTGCTCTAAAAACTGAAAAGTAGCAATTTTGAACCTTAATGAAAAGTTGATTTTTACCATTTTATAAGTTAAGGGTCCAATTTCCCTTCTTTCAAAAATAACATAAAAAGAGATCCTAGGTTATGGGTAAAAATTGGTAAGAATGGGGGTTTGAGTTTTGTAGAACCTTTAAGAGAACGGAATAACATTGTCATATACTATTTGTAAAGGGTCAAAAAGTAGTACTTTGGTAAATGATAGAAAATTCTTAACATTCGTAAGAGGATGACAAGTTGGTATTTTTCTAAAGATATGAGTTGAGTTCCTTTTTTCCTAAAACCAAAATACGAGTTATCCGATAAGAGAGTTCTATATTTAAACAATATTCAAATGCACAGCATAGAGAGTGTGTTGTGGTGAGGCTGATTTTCTTATGATACCGTAAAGACTGAAACGAAATCCAGCCCTATACACTGTGAAGTGTATAAGAGGCTATAGTATTGAGTCTCTAAGAATTTATTTCATATAGCTATCGTGGAATATTAGCTATAAGAATATACCATAGGTTAATCCAATTCACTGTATGGTTTCACTACAGTGTTATCCAAGCGGGAAGGCTCTCTTCTGGATCGAAGATTTCCACAAGCAAGCGCTAAGGAATCCGGGTAAGACAACTTATGATATGTTTCGATACTACACAATCATGACTATTTTAGATAACTAAGATATAAGCTAATGAATTGAACTAGTCTTAGAAGGTTTACTCAAGACCGTGGTCCTAGAGGGTTCTCATACTCATGACTAAGGTCAGCAGTCTGGCTAGCTATCATGAAGACTATGAACTCTGGCTAGCCACTGGGAACTAAGTAAGAAATCAATTCACTGTCAGTGATGATGTAACTAAGTTCGGTTGGCCACTATAATATGCAAGAAGTCTGGTTTAACACCCATGACATAAGAGTCCGGTTAAACTCCGTAACACATAAGTAAGTTGATTCCCAGCCACTGGTGACTAAGTAACTAAGGTCGATTGGCCACTGCAATATGTAAGAAGTCCGGTTTAACACTCGTGACATAAGAGTCTGGTTAAACTCCGTGACACATAAGTATGTTGATTCTGGGCCACCGGTGACTGTGTAACTATGGTCGGTTGGCCACTACAATATGTAATAAGTCTGGTTTAACACCTGTGACATAAGAATCCGGTTAAACTCCGTGACAAATAAGTAAGTTGATTCTGGAATCAAATCTCAATGATCAAGAGAGTATGTCGTATCCTTCTATGAGTCTGGGTAACCAGTATAACTAGGTTACACCCATCGACGTTGTGGTAAGATATGTTAAGATATATGAAGTTATGTTTGATTGTTCCTGTGGAACCCTAAGTAAGTATGTATCTCAAGATGAATGACTAAGTAAGTATGTGTGTCAAGATGAATGAGAAAGTATGTATGTTAAGATTAATGAGTATGTAAGAAAACTAAGTATGCATGATAAGAACGTTACTAGTTAAGACTGTATTTTTGCTTTGGGATCTTCTGTGTGGAGGTGTATTTTCAGGATATGAATTTTGGTTATGAGGCATGACCATAAGTTTTCTAGAACATTCGCACGTTCTTAAATTGTATGTTAGGGTTCGATTTTACTAGAATTCTATTTTTGTTTGGTTATTTGCCTAGTTACAATTGGTTTAAGTTCTTTCTCTGTTTATGTGGTTATGTTTGTTAAGTTTGTTCTTACTAAGTGTTTCGCTTACCTAGTTGTTTCGTGTTATAGGTAAGCTAAAAGGAAAAGTGGATCAGTGAGCGCTTGAGTTCATCTGCGAGTATGTACATGTGGACCGAGCTTTTGGGAATTTATGTTTTGGGGACTATAACCCATATGATGATTAAGAATTTTTTTTTTGGCTTGTAGAATGATTTTAAATTATGACACTGAAATTTACTTTTAAGTATGTGCAAACTTCCAAACTATTGCATGTTTGAAAAAAAAATTATATGAATTTTTGGTTACCTTATTTTTAGCAAACGATTATGTTTTTATACAAATTATGTTAAGAAATTTTACGAGACGTTACATGACATGAGAAAAAATATTTTCATTGCATTTTTAAAAATATTTATATATTTTTATAAAATAATTAATGTTTCATGAAAAAGAAATATTTGCCCCTTGAATGTTGTTTTTTATTTAATATTAATAACTATATTATCTCGATTATTTTGATATTATCAATTTTTATTATGTTTATGCTTGTTTATTTCATGCATTTTTTAAACTTAATAGTATATATAAAGTTATTTATATGCATATATATTTATATATGATTAGTTATAAGTTGCAGTATAGAAAAAATTTACAAAATAAAAATAAATATGTACTTGATGAATATTGATAATCTCGTGATAGTTAAATTATTTTTATTAAAAAAAGTATAGGTAGTAATTTTTTTCAAAGAAAAATTAATTTAATTTGTGAAACTATTAAATATTTTTTTAAATATCATGAAAATATATATTTTTCGAATATCATGTTTTGTATTGTCTTATATTTAATGGTCCACTTTTTTCAAAAAAATTGATTCACCATTTAGTATATTTTATTTTTGTATTGTGAAAGAAAAAAGAAATAAAAATAATATTTGGTGACCTAAATGATACAATTTGAAAAGGTTGGAGACCTAACTAATACAAGATCAACTTTCGGGACCTAACTGTTACAATGTGTACAGAATAGGGGCTGTAGCTGAAATAAAAAATCCATATGTTATTTTCGTATTCCTCAATAAACTAATTTTTCTTACGCAGCTAATTATATTTTAGCCATATCTCCATCGATATAACTCCGAATTGGACAATTCAACATGTTTTAGAAAGCTAAGAAAAATATCTACAAGTTTGATTTCTTAAATCATTTTTCAAATATGGCTGGAACAGTGTCAAAATCGCTTATTAAGTTTTAGCTTCAACTTTGGCTGAAGTTCATATTCTTTTATTTTCTTTATAAAAATATCACACTAACCTACAAGACCAAATAAATCAAATAAAAATTAAATATTTACAAATAAAAAATATATATTAAATTAAAGGCATATAAATATTAAGTCAAACTAAATTTATTTTTATATTAATGAATGTGTATTTCTACTCTTAAAATTCTGTTTAACCGAAAAATCACAAAATACCAAAACCAAAAATTAAAATAACTAAAAACTAATAATTTCTAAGCCTAAGAAAATTTAAAATATATAAATAAAATTGCACTTATCTAAGTTTAAACCGTATAATAATAGTAATAGAAAAACATCAAGAACTTTACACTGTGCAATGGTTAAAACTCATCTAGTCCATGAGTCATTACTATTTCTTGTTTATCTCTTGGAAAATTATTTATGACAATTTTTGCAGATTTTTGGCATATAAATTTGTATCCCTTGATATGTCCATTTCCCCTCTATTTATAGGGGTTCACTGGACATATTTGAGAGTCATTTGATATATTTGTAACGTACAGGTTTGAGTTGTTTCCCAAACATATTATTGAATACTCTTAAAGACGTAAATTGTCTGGCATTGTACGTTCACCGGGCAGGAGTTACAAGACAATAATTAAGCGTTTAACGTCTCTGAGTCTTCAAGAATTCAATTTTGGGCATTCCACTTGTCGACAGCGAGCTGAATGCGTGCTACGCGACCTATACGTTTCTAGACTTTCACTTACTCAAACATTAAGATGCTCGAGCTACATGTTATGCGACTTGAAGATTCGTTGAGCGGTCTCCTTATTTATCTATTCAAATAGGTTTTGACTCGAGCTACTGGCTTCAAGGAACCTGTACCACATTCTCGAAGCTATGAATAACTTCATTAAATACTTGACATTTTTACCACGAACAGGACACATCAACTTATGTTTTTCAGGTACAACATCCACAGTAATATGATAAGACATATTCATATTATCATCACTTTAATTACCATATGGTATGTCAGACAATATTAATCATGATGATTCACATATCAATATTTATTTAATTTAATAAATATTACATTATTATATCTCAATATAATTTTACCTGTTTGTCAATACATATGACTTCTCACAAAACATGCCTCTTAGATTCACATAGGTAAATCTATGTATCACATATACCATGCACGTATGATAATTTACATGTCGAAAGGCTTTATTATTTCACAAATTAGATATGTCAACTTTATCATATATTAACATATCATATGTTGCATATTTCATAAATCACAAAATTACACCAATATGCATACACCCGAAATTCACAAATCAACATTTAAAACATGTCAACATGTGAATATATCTCACCACACTATTATGTAAAATAGTGTATTTAAATTGAACCACCATACTTACCCATGAGTGGCTTGGTACACCTACCTTTACACTTACCCATACCATGTGTGCTCTCTTCTTTCTTTCTTTCTAGCCACCACCTCTTGTAATATGTCAATAGTGTCACCTTGATCCTCCTTCAATGAGAATTTTGATTGTGTCACCTTTCAAGATAAATAACTTTTAGATTGTTAAATAAATATTACAATCAAAATTAATACATAATATATATAATATGATCAATTAATATTACATAAGTGAAGAAAAAAGATGAGAAGAGATTACATAACTTATGTAAATTATCATAAGGATAAGAAGTAGAAGATGAAGATCTCAAAGCTTAAACAAGGTTCCAAACCTTTGTCCTAAAAACAATTTCCTCCCTCATAAGAATATTTTGGAAATACTCTATAGAAATGCTTCTAAGGATTTATCAAGTCTTCTCTCATACTCAACATAGTGCTCTAAAGATGAGCATGTCATCACAAGTGTACTTGAAGGTGAACAAAATAGTCTCTATTTATAGAGTTTTTGTTCACCTTTTGAATTTCAAACTTCACCAACACGCTTGGTTGTTATCAATGATTAATTGGGTATTTTATGGAATAAAAATCAATATTTGAGAGTTTCTTATAGTGTTTCACACTTTTAAATTGTTGCAAGATGATAAATTGGATTTGGTTGTCAGCCTCTTAGTCCACGACCTAGAACATTCTAGGTTGTGGCTTGGAGGCGCTGAGTAACCTCCCAATTTTGTATTTTTACCACAAAAAACGTCCAAATTCAATCCCTTTTTATTTTGTAACTTGTATTCACCTAATGGGGGTCAAAATCACATCTCCAACAATTATTAAACATAATAGCTCATGAAATTCAAGAATAGAAATGTGTAACTCTTATTTTACACATTAATTGGTGATATTTTTAGGAATTACAAATTTGTAACCAGATTTGTACTCATGAAATTCATGATTTTGTCATACCTCTTAATTTATCACATAGGAATTTAATCAAAATACTATATTATTTATAAAATAATATAACCAAGATGACAACATAAAATATGTGTGCCAATCATTTTTCATTGTAAACAATACCAAGCAACAGACCTCAAAACAAATATAAGTTGGCGATCAAAAATTTATACTAGCTATCTTTTTTTTTCAACAATGATAACTTCATTGAAACATAATTATAATGTCATACATTCTAATGGTAGAAATTTTTGGTCCACCCTAATCCATGAGCAACATTATTGGCCAAAAAACATTCATAATAGGGACATTCTTAGAAATTAGACAATAAATTTCTAATAATCTCTAACAAAGATCCTAAGTATTTAAAAATGTGGATCTTTTAGAGAAAGTAGACAAAACTGTTAAACAATATAATTCAACAACATGCAAAATCCAAGCAAAATAGACAATTCCAGCACCGCCACTAAAGCCACACACTCCACCTATATAACTGAATAGCAACCTAAAAAATACAACATGAAAATAAAAATAAAATTAATTTAAAAATAAATAAATAAAATATATACATAGATATCTAAAATAACTAACAGTTTTTTTGAGAAAACAAACTAAACAATTAGTATCAAATAACAAAGAGATATATAGTATTCAAATAAAAAATTTAAATAATAAATAAATTTTGAAAATCGGAAAATCCGTAGTAATTAATTATTTCCCTTTACAATCAAGAAGAGTTGTATCATCAATTTTTCTATGATATTAGAAAAATACAAACTAATATATTTAGTGGAAATGATAATTGTAATATCAAATGATTGAAAAACTTAGATAAATTGATTGGTTTAAAACATTATTATGTCTATTGCTGAGTTTATATATATATGGAAAAAAATATTCAAGGGTTAAATGGACAATAAGTCAAACATATTAGACAGAACTAAAAGAGTTGAACATGTCTCATAACAGAGATGATCCAAGCAACCACATAACCAAACTAATTATATAATTGAGCAATTACATCTAAAGACAAAGCTTACCCCCAACAAAGATAGAATTGAGAAAGAGGAACAAAAAAAAAAAATCCCAAATTGACATAAAGCACAATGTTGATCTTTCTTTTCTGGTGGCTTTAGCTCCTTTCTCTGATTGGAATCTTGAATCTCTGAAGTGAACAAAGCACCTGTGGTTACCTGCTAGAAAACAATATGATGCTTAAATCAGTTGAGTGTATATTTGAGCAGAGTAACAATAGAAAAATCAGAGTTGCCTTTATTGTTCTCAACATTGGCTATTTATAGCAACTGAGAGAAGAATCGTGGATTAGGTGGAGGAATGCGATTGGTTAATGTGTAACCAATTTTCCCGCCTCTACTTATCCTCTCTCAAAGGTTATATTAATAATAATTATTTACCGAGTTTTTTGAAAACTAGAATTATGAAAGATAAGAGAGCGAAAATAAATGATTTAAAGATAATCACACAAAGGTTTTTTACATGGTTGGAGCGTTAAAGATCCTTAGTCCATGAGTATATTGTATTAGAGCTTAGAGAGCTTTTACAATGGAGTATTTTGCAAGTTGAGCAAAGTAATTGCTTACAAGAGAAAATTTTGTGATCTTCTCCATAGTGCACAACTGGTCCTATTTATAGGCAGTTGGGTGCACTGGGCTTGGGTCGGACTAATTCGGGCCTAGTATGGATATAATCATGATTTTCTCACTAACAGAGGCTTAATACAAGGGATTCTATCAAATAAAATACACTGATTAGGGCTCATTGGGCCGGCTTGAGCCTATCCCAGCTTTTTGACTGACAACAGTACATTGCTTCAGACTGGTCTAGTGGGTTGCCAACGGGATCTTGGGGACAGGATCTGTCAAAGTAGTGGTGCTACTGTTCTGAATGACGACGTACATTCCATATGTAACCTCTTCTGCAGATTAGTTGAGGAAACAAAACTTCGTGTTTCTCGGGGTGATGTCAATGTCGGGGATAGTCTATCCTACCCAACCTAGACGCTTGGTCCGGGTTCATTTACCACTAGCTTGGTTTTTTTACCAGGACTTTGGCTCATTTACCAATGCTTGGGTTCATCCTCTATCGTCCCGGTCCATTTTTAGACTTGAGTCCATCACCCTTAATCGCATCCCGGATGATGCATTAGGGTTGGGTCTGGGAAGACAAATAAGGCCCACATCGTGGTCCCAGTTCTCTTATGTGGGGGTGCCCAGTGGTCAATGCTGGGCTTGCTGGTAATTAGGCCACCAGGACTTATTCCTTCCCCGTCCATTGGGCTCAATATGGGCCTTGGATCTCTTTAAAATAGCCCACAGACCCAGTGTGTCATACCACGTGTCAGGGGGGAAACAGGAATAACATTTATCCCTAAGCCATCGTCTGTGCTTGTACAGTGGAGGCCTTCTTCATTTTTTTGGATCAAATTCCAATATCCCAGTTTATTCCCTAGGAGACGGGCCCGTTTCCATGGAGGGTCACTTGGTTAACCTCGTATTAAAAGAGTTTGCGCCAATGTCAGTGACCAAATCCCAACAGCCCGATTTCTTTCCCAGAAGGCGGGTTCATTTACTTAAGGGATGTTTGGGCGACCCCTTTCCTTTCAAGTTCTTCATGCTAGATGTTCGTGTTTCCTTATAATTGGTGTGTCTATATTACTCGTGCCTAATAGATTTGGAGAGGCACTACTTGTTCATGACATTCGGGTTTCTCCTGGAGAAGAACTCCACGTTGGTGTTGGACTTCCAGTGCATGGGTGAGTTGTTTTATCTCTAACTCCTAGTCATTTTCCTTTTCTTTTGTCTGTTCCTCATTCATGCTCCTGGAAAACATGACCGTACGCCAAAACTCTCCTCACCAAGTCAATCCTGGATCGAAAGAAGAATTATGCTAACCTGAGCATGGAGGTGCTGGACGTGGGGGACTATGTGAACACAGAGAATTTATGACTGGTTTGGATACTCGCGACCAACTAGATGATCGCGACCCCTAGCTTCCAAGGGCTGCAGTGTGAGACAGATCCCGCCCTGAGGGAGGAATTGTCCCTTCTCCATATCGAGGTCGTTGAGGCCTTGGCCCATGTGTGGGTGGAAAAAAAGAAAAAAGTTCAGGCCCGCCATGCGGAGAGGGCCGCATCTGAAGAGTTGGACGCCCACCTCGGGGAGGCTCAGCTGAACACTGTGGCTCCTGGAGCCAGCATCTCGGGGCAAGTTAATTTTCCTTTGCTTTTAACTTATGCTCCTTACCTCAAGGACTTAGTTAGGGATAGGAAAATATACCCATACTACCCGGTTGGAGCCATCCGAGAAGTGGGCTTCCTTGCCCCATTGTCCTGGATACATTAGCCCTCATGTATTCGTCTGGGTTCCTACAATATGGTAATTTTTTGGACATGGACGACATGGGAGACTGTATTCATTCCTTCTCCTTAGGGGAGTTGAGTCATGCGCGTGGTTTAGACAAGGATTTGTCCCAGAGGATCTTAGACTAATATTTGCTTTATCTTTGGTTTCTATCCCTATTCACATATCTTGCTGACTGGTTTCAGACGATTAAGACATGTCTAACCCCGTGACGAAGATGAAGGAGATGATGGAGCCTGGGCAGCCGCGGCCAAAGCATCGGCGAAGAAGGCTGCCAAGGGCCTGCCTAAGAAGAAGGTGCTCGAGTTGGTCCTCGAGGGTTCGAAATCGGACCTGGAGGTTGCCGAGAGGACTCCAGCCGCAATTGTTCTCCTAATGGTATGCACTGAAGTCGTTCCGTCCTCGCATGCTCATCTCCCAGATATCGATTTGGAGCAGGAGCCCTTGGCGAATCAGGGATCAGAGAAAAGAGCCGCGTACTCAGCCGCTAGCGAGTCTGTGAATCAGGCCAAGAGGGCTAGGACCAAAGATTTTGCCCTGGCCAAGGAGCATTCTTCCGAGGAGAGCCTTATCGTATCTTGGGAGATCCCGGAGACCCCCGCTCTCCTTGTCAATCAGGCCCTTCCCGAGGAGGGGGACATGGTCCTCCAAGAGGAGAGAACGAGAATGGTGTCCAAGGCCTGGGATGATGGCCGAGACAAATCGGAGGAGGTCTACTAGGCCTTAACTGTCCAGTGAAAGGTGGAGTTCGCTGAGTGCCCGACCGCCTTTAGCGCTCCACAACCGATCATTGACCGGCCCACTGCTGAGAGTGGGTTTCGTCCCACCTTAGGACAGGACATGGCTTCACTGGTCGCGGATCTGTTGGCCCAGGTTGGAATGACGATGTCCAACCTACAATTGAAGTGGTACGCCACTCTGGCCAATCAAGACGCCTTGTTCATCTCCCAGGCCATTCATCACCAGGCCACTATTGTAAATCATATGTTCACACGATCTTTTACTTTACCATATCTTTTACCCGTAAGTTTTCTAACTTTGGTTTGTTCCGGGATGTGCTGTTGGCCCACAAGAACGCTGACTTGGTGACGGAGATGGTGATGAAGCTGGAGATGACCCAAATGGAGCTGGAGGGGGCCGTGAACCAGCGAGAAGCCGCTAGGGAGGCCCTGGCCAAGGAGGCTGCTCGGGTTCAGCCTGACCGCGAGGAGGCTGCTTGGGTTCGGTTCCAACTTGAGGAAACTCTGTCCAAGAAGGAAGCTGACCACAAAAATTTTGTGGATAGCCTTGAGGTGGAGCTTCTTCATGTTCAGAGCTCAGAGGCATCGACCAAGGCTCTCCTGGAGGCGGCCGAGGCCCAATCTCACCAGGATCGGAAGAAGGTGGCAGCTCTTGACTCTCAGATCCAAGCCCTGGATGACTTACTTCAATTGGCGGTGAATCGAAATGAGGAGGTTCGCAAAGAAAAGTAGCATCCAGATGCTTTGTTGGAGGCCACCTTTGATGAGGCCATCTATATTTCCTAGCTCTAACCCAAAAACATGAACCTCCTTGTTTACCCCGATCCTGCCATGAAGAGAGCTGAATTCAAGGCCAAGGAAAAAGCTGATGCGGAGCTCTTGTCCAGGGATGAACAAGATGAATCTGTTCCGGAGGTCCCAGAGCACGTCAAAGTTTAGGCCTAGGCCTTCAAGTTGTGATCGCAGCTTCCCCCTTTTTTTGTGTTTGTATTTGTATTATTTTTATGGACGTGGGTGCGTCCGAGACAATTTTCCTTATTTGCTTTTTCTAAATATTGAATTTATTTCTTGCACCAAGTTTTCCCTTTTTCATTCATTTGTTTTTTCCTCCAAGATTCACTATGTGTTTTACAACTTTGCATGAACATGAGTCGAATGTTTGGTCCCGATTCCAACAACCGGGACCACTAGAGAAAAGTTGAAGGCATTTAGCCCGTCCGTGGACCCGTGTTCGAGTCCCAACGACTTGGGCTGTTTTGGACTTATCAATATAATTTAGCCTTATTTACCCCGATTTTACCTGGACCGTTAGAGATTTCTTTTAGGTGTAATTTAACTAATTAACTTGCTTTAATCCAGATGTCCCAGTTCCAACGACCTAGAGTGTTAGGGAGCTAATGATTATCATCACATTTATTTGTCCTGATTCTGGTGTTCAGGTTCCAATGGCCTGGGCCATTAGAGATTAGTTTATTAGCTTATTTTGAACCTCTGGGTCAGGTTCCAACCGCCTGGGCGTTTTATAAGACTTAATTTTAAACAACTTAGACCTAATACTCACGTTCCAATGGTTATTGGGCCACTGTAGAGGAGACATGAACAGGTATTTGGTTATTTGAGACCACGTTAGGTCAACTGACTATGGGAATTTCGAATTAGGATTGGTCCTGGGTCGTATGTCTTACTGGGTATTATACCTCCGAACCATGTGCGTCCGGGTTAGGACTAGGCTTGGGCCTTATGTTATATTGGGTTTCGTACCCCCTGGACAATGTGCGTCCGGGTTAGGACTAGGCCTAGGCCTTATGTCTTATTGGGTTTTTGTCCCCCCCCCCCCCCAAGGACCATGTACGTCTAGGTTAGGACTAGGCTTAAGCCTTGCGTCGTATTTGGTTGGGAGTTAGGTTTTGTACCCCTCGGACAATGTACGTCCAGGTTAGGATTAGGCCTGAACCTTGCGTCCTATTTGGTTGGGAGTTGGGTTTTGTATCCCCCAGACCATGTACATCTGGGTTAGGACTGGGCCTGAGCCTTGTGTCCTATTTGGTTGGGAGTTGGGTTTTGTACCCCTAGTGTATACAGTTCGGATCAGGGCTAAACTTTGTGTTTTGCATCCTATTTTGTTTTTATTCCTAGACTTATTCGTATAGATGGTCATACCCCCCCAAGTGAGCGAAGATTGTAGTGTTGGGTCACTTGTTCGTAAAAAAGGACGAAGTCAGACGTGAACTTTATTTCTTTACAATATTTCTTTATGATGTTTTGTACACATCATTGTTTTTAGTAAGAAATCGCCCTGGGGCGTACATTGTTTAGAAGAAAAACTAAGAACGGAACCATGCCCTCTCGACTACTGATAGTACTAGCACAGGTGCTCTGCGTTCCAGGCCCTTGGGACCTCTGTTCCGTCTAGTCGCCTTAAGTGATACGTTTTTAAAGATACTTCATTTTGGATTTCATAGGGTCCTTCCCATTTCGGTCCTACAACCCCCACTTCCAGATCTTGGGTTGCAGGGAAGACTTTTCTCAGGACTAGATCACCTATTTCAAACTTTCAGCTTTTAACTTTAGAGTTAAAGTGATTGGCGATCTGTCCCTGATACATCTTCAACTGAACCTGAGATTCTTCATGAATCTCCTCAATGAGGTCCAAAGATTCTTGGAGTAAGGCGTGGTTCTGGACGAGATCATATATGTCTCGTCTGTGAGACGGGACGTGTAACAACCCAAAATCACTAATATGGCTTATGGGCTCTGATTAGTGCACCGGGAGGGCATAATTGACTTATGAGTGAATTTATTGATTCAATGCATGCTTGTATGATTATTTGAATATAAATGTAGTTAAATACTATATCTGTGAGAACCACATTATTATGTGGGTAGATTTATAGTGAGTGACTTGAGGCGATCCTAGGGAGCTAGATAGCGGGAAAAGTCACAACGGGGCTTAGTATTTGACTTTGGATAAGTCAGGGGTATTTTAGGTATCGGGTAGTTATTTAGACTATTGGGTTATGGAAATAAATATATGGAGATATATTTGAGGATAGAAAGCTTAGGCGGGAATATTGGGGAAATTTACCATTTTGCCCTCGGGGACATTTCTGGTACCCCGAGCTTTGGGATTAGCTTTATTGCTTAAGAATAGACTTAAGAAAATTTTAGAAAACAGTGGAACATAAAATAGAACGACCCTCTCCTTCCTTCTCTCTTTCTCTCTAAAAGGAAAAAACAGCAAACAACAATAGAGCATTGAATTGAGGCTAGAATTCTGAAGACTACAGCTGGGATTCGGAGGATTAGCTCAAGGGTTGTCAAAGGAACTTAATCAAGGGTTAAGCATTGAATCCCATTTTCTGTGGTTGAAACTCTCTGTTTTTGAGTGTGTTCTAAGAGGTTTTGGGTTTTTGGATTTGAAGATTAGATTGAAGCTAAAACTTTGGAAGTTAGCCCAGAAATCTCTTGGAGGAGTGGTTCTGTAGCTGATGTAAGCTCGAATTTAAGGTTTAATGGCTGAATTGTAGTGTTTCCATGAATGGTTTTGGTGTTTAGAGTTGCTAGGTTTCAGAGAATCAAAATGGGATTTTAGTAGGTTTTTGGGCTGAATTTCTGTTGGATTATGTTGTTAGTCATGATAAAAGTTTTTTGATAAATGGATCTTGAGTTATGATGCTTTGGAATGGTTTTGGATGGGGTTAGGATGCTAGAAATGGTGAATTTTTTGGGCACGAAGGGAAGGGCCGCAGCTCTGTTCTAGAGCGCTGTGGCCCTAGCATGTAAAGGAGCCAAGGAGCCTCGGCTAAAGGGAAGCGCCGCAGCACCCAAGGGCAGGGCCGCGGCACGTGTCTGCTCTCTAGGAGGGGGCTTGGTTCTGTTTTAGGGGCGGGCCGCGACTAAGCTTCAAGGGCCGCAGCCCATAGGGGCATTCTTAAACATTTGGGGATTTTAGGCGCGGGAGTCTAGCATAGAGTGCTCGGGATCGATTTCCCCATCGTGCTCAGTGGAATTCGTTGTCCTAGAAGTTAGTGTTGTACCCGGAAACCTTTACTTGAATATTAATAGAATCCAATATCTTGGTTGTGACTAAGTGTTAAGGCTAGGGCTCGGGAACGGATCGTGCTCGGGGATCGTCGCTCGTAATCAGTGAACGCAGAGACTAAAGGTAAGAAAACTGCACCCGGTTGTGTATTTGCAATGGGACTAAGGGCTCCCTAATATGTATATTGGAAAGGATGGTACTAAGCCATGTAAATAGTGAACCAACGGCCTAAGAGTGCCAAGGGTTACACTAGCACACAAGGCACGGCTTGGCCACTGGTAGTCGATGACAACTTATTATGCACTGAGCTCGGTTTAAGCGAGCCGTAGTCAGTGGGGTAAACAGAGGGTGCGGCTTAAGTTGTCGGCCCTGACTATTATGTGACCTGGTTATTATGAGACTTGAATGTTATATGTGATTAGTTGCATCTTTGATTCTAAGTATGTGCTGAATGGTTAATGTGGAATATTTAATGATTGACCATGCTTAAAGAATTGACTATTTGTTATTGATGTTCGTGTTGCGTATTATGTTTTCTTGCTGGGCCTTGGCTCATGGGTGCTATGCGGTGTAGGTAAAGGCAAGGGCAAGCTTGATCAGCCCTGACTTGGAGAGCTATGCGAGCCGAATGTACATGACCAGCTGCTCAACCGCCACAGTTGGGGTTTAGGCAGGGACTCTAGAACCAGAAATGTCTATTTTCCCTTAGTATGGCTGATGGATGTCTGTATTTTGGGAATTCTGTAAACTAACTTTAAAACACTATTTCTTTTTGGGATCCCATGTATTAAACTGTTTAATTACATAAAGTGAAACTTTTGAGACCAAAACCTTTTAACCCTAGCTCATACATGTTTAGTGACACGTTTTTAAGTTAATGACTTATTAGCAAGTCCTGGACCTTTATAAGTACATAGTGTAGCGGTCTTGGCTATCCAAGGCGTTATAGGACGACTGTTTCCACCAGGAAGACGGATTCACAGTCGTACACCATTGAGTAGGGAGTATGTCTGGTAAACGTTATTTCTATGGTCCGGTATGCCCATAGGACGCAGGGCAGTTGTTCTGGCCACTTGCTCTTGCAGGGTTGAAGCTTTTTCTTTAATGTCCCCTTCAAAATCTTGTTCACGGCCTCTGTTTTCCCATTTTCTTGGGGCCTAGCGACCGTGGAGAAGATATTATCGATGCCATGTCTTTCACAAAAGTCGATGAAGTGGACGTTGTCAAATTGCTTCCCGTTGTCGGACATGATTTTGTGAGGGAGGCCATATCGACACGTAATGTTGTTTATGACAAAGTCCAGGGTCTTTTCGGAGGTGAAGGTGCTCATTGGCTCCACTTCAACCCACTTGGTGTAATAGTCAATGGCCACGATGGCATACTTTACACCACCTTTCCCAGTCGGGAGAGATCTTACCAAGTCGATCCCCCATACTGCAAAAGGCCAGGGACTGGTCATCAAGGTTATTTCCGCCGGAGGGGCTCGCGGGATCTTCGCGTACCTTTGGCATTGTTCGCACTTGCAGACGTAATCAACACAATCCTTCTTCATTGTTGGCCAGAAATATCCCTGCCTTAGGATTTTCTTGAACAGACTGAGTCCGGCTGTGTGATCTCCGCAGAAACCTTCGTGCATGATTGCATTCATTTCTGTCCCGGACACGCACCGGAGGTATGGCATGGACAACCCTCTGCGATAGAGTTTTCCATCCATCATGATGTATCTAGGAGCTTGGTACTGAAGCTTCCTGGCAGCTGCCCTGTCCGTGGGTTACCCCTCTGTGGTTAAGTAGTGGATGAGAGGACTCACCCAGGACGTGGAATAGTCTACGGTGTTGACTGCGGGGGCTTGAATACTTGGTGCGGGAAGGTGGTTGATCAGGAGAAGCCCCAAGAGCTCTGCTTCGACATCCGTGGTCAGCTTTGCCAATGTGTCTGCAAACACATTTGGTTCCCTAGGGAATTGGCAGATGGAATATTTTTTGAAGGACTAGAGTAGCTCCCGAGCTCGGGTCACTTAAGCGTCCATCCTTTCCCCCTTTGTTTGGCATTCATCCGAGATCTACCTAACCACCAATTGGGAGTCGTTGTGAACTTCTATAGTTGCTACCCTTACCTCCCGGGCCAGACGTAATCTGGCTAGCATGGCCTCATGTTCGGCCTCGTTGTTCGATGCTTCGAACTGGAAGCATAGGGAACTTTGCAAATGATGTCCTTGGGGGGATATTAAGATGATCCTAGCCCAGACCCCATTTTCATTTGAGACTTCATCCACGAAGACCTTCCACAAGGGCGCGACGGGGTCGACGAGTTCTTTATCTTCGGTGATCCCGGTACACTCCACGATGAAGTCGGACGAGCCTACCCCTTGATTGAAATCCTAGGGACATATGCAATGTTGAATTGACTAAGTTCCATGGCCCACTTCAGGAGCCTACCAGAAGACTCGAGTTTCTGTAACACTTTATAGTACCTTTATGGCGTAGGCTTGAAAGTAAGGCCTTAACTTCCGGGACGCAGTCAGCAAGAAAAATGTTAATTTCTCAACTAGCGGGTATCTGGACTCCATGCCCAATAACATTTTGCTAATGTAATAAACTGGGAGCTGGACTTTTCCCTCTTCCCGCACCAGTGCGGCACTGATGGAAAGTTTGGACATGGCCAAGTAAAGGTATAACGGCTCCCCCTCTATTGGCTTAACCAAATTGGTGCTCCGGCCAGATGTTCCTCAGCTTTTGGAAGGCCTTTTCATGTTCTGCCGACCATTCGAACCTTTGGCTTCCACGAAGGATGTTGAAGAACGGGATGCACTTGTCCGTGGACTTTGAGACAAAGCAGCTCAAGGTCGCTATTCTTCGTGTTAGGCTCTGCATATCTTTGTGCTTCTGTGGCGAGGGCATTTCGATCAGTGCTCTGATCCTGTATGGGTTTGCTTCTGTCCCTCGTGAGCTTACTATGAAGCTCAGGAACTTTCCAAATGTCATGCCAAAGGTGCACTTCTTAGGGTTCAGCTTCATCCCATACTTCCGGATGGTGGCAAACGCCTTCGCCAGATCATCAGTGTGTCCCTCAGAGGTCTTAGACTTGACCAGCATGTCATCTATGTAGACCTCCATCTTCCCTCCCAATTGGGCCCAAAACATTCTGTTGACTAGCCTCTGATAAGTAGCTCTGGCATTCTTGACCCCAAAGAGAATGACAATGTAGCAGTACACACCCTTGTCCGTCTGGAAGCTGGTGTGCTCCTGGTTCGCTATGTGCATTGAGATTTGGTTATAGCCAGAGTAGGCATCCATGAGACTCAACATCTCATACTCGGACATTGCATCTACCATCTGATTGATCTGGGGTAGAGGGAAATAATCTTTGGGGCAGGCCTTGTTAAGTTTAGTGAATTTGATGCGAGTTCTCCACGTCTCGTTTGGCTTCGGCACCAACATCGGATTGGCCAGCCAAATGGGATACAAGGCCTCCCGAATGAAGTCGATCGAAGATAACTTTTCAACTTCTAATTTAAGAACCTCAGCCCTCTCTGCCCCTAGAGGTCTCCACTTCTGCAGGACTGGATTTGCACTCTCATCAATGTTCAGAGCATGACATATGATGTTACGGTTAATCACGGTCATATCCAAATGAGACCAGGCCAAGACGTCCTGGTTTTATTTCACTCGGGTGATAATGGCGGCCCTGACCTCTGGGTTCGGGTTCTTCCCAACCTGGATCACTTTGGTCGGGTCGCTGTCACTGATGCACACCTCCTCAACCTCCTCCATGGGCTCTAGTGCCCGGTCTAATCCTATCTGCAGATCCAATTCATCTTCTTCCCGGACCATTCTCCATGTCGAGGGAGTGGGCGGGATTAGATCAGCATTCTCCTCCTCGAGAGGCTCTTCGCAGACCATGTAAATTGGTCGGTTTGAGATGTGATAATGCTTCTGGGCACTCTTCTGGTCTCCCCGGACAGTTCCTACCCTTCCATTGTCACAGGGGAATTTCATGCAGAGGTGGCAGATGGAGGTGATGGCACTGAAATCGACCAGTGCGGGCTGACCGAAAATAACATTGTAAGCGGTGGGGCGGTCCACCACTACGAACGTACAGAACTTGAACGAGCCTTGAACCTTGTTCCCTAACGTTACGGGCAACTGGATTTTCCCCATTGGGAGTATCGAATCCCCATTGAAGCCATAGACCTGCGTTGGGCATGAGGCCAGATCTGCCTTAGTCAAGCCAATTGCAATGAAGGCCGCTTGAACAGCACATTGACGAAACTTTCGTCATCCACCAACACTCTGGACACCATTTTGTTGGCGATTTGGGTATCAATGACTAGAGGGTCATGATGCGGGAAGTGGACGTTCCGGGCATCTTCTTCCGTGAAAGTGATGAGTAAATTCATCAACTTTGGGTGTTGAGCCAGGGTCTGGACCAAGTCGCATACCTCGTGATCGAGCTCATTGAGGTACCATTTCTGATCATTATGGGACGGTCCCCCTAGATGTGTCCCTCGTGATATGGTGGCCACATGACCATCTATCCGTGGGGGTGCAGTTTTGGAGGGGAATGGCATTCTGAGTCCGGGTGCCTACAGAATTGGGGCCCCCTGAGGGGCCTATTCTCCCGGGCCTGCAGCGTACCATCCCTTGGGAGGTTGGTACGATCCAGGTGCACCTGGGACCGCAGGTTGTCCGGGAGCTGTTGGCACCTGGGATCGCAGGTTGTCCCGAGCCTGCTGGTGGAGATGCTCCAGCTTGATCAGATTTTCGATTTCATCCTTCAGTTGACGACACTCCTCAGTAGTATGACCCACATCTTTGTGATAGGCACACCTTTTGTTGGTGTCCCTTGAGCTCTTTCCCCCTTTGAACATGGGGGTGGGTTTACGGTAATGGACCGTACTTCTCGTGGCTAGGTATATGTTCTCCCTGGTGTCGACTAGGTTGGTATATTCTGTGTATTGGGTCTCATAACCCTTCTTGCACTTTTTGGAGGGCTTGGGTTGGTTTTGTCCTTTCCCCGATCTCTTCCCCCGGGAGTGGTTCACACTTGCCTCTGTTCCCCTCATTAGAGATGATTGGGCTCCACCGAGAGCAGCACTGTATTCGACTGGCACCATACTGTATCTAGAGATTGGGGCAGATTGTGCCAATGCATATCCCAAGGAAGTGGGACCATAGACCGTCGGGGTTGTGAAGGTCATTCCTAGAGTGCAAGCTGATCCTGACGCCACCGAGGGTGTCGGATAATGGTTTTTGGGATACTGCATCCCATATCCGGGAAAGGTCTGGGCACTTGGCTGGGGCGTCGGCTGCCATCCAAAATATTGGATATGGGTCCCTCCTAATTGATAAAGCCTTGTGCCCTCCTTATGAATTCTTCAAGGGTGGCTGCCTTGCTGCGCTGCATGTCATCCTAGACAGGGGACCCGGCTCGGATCCTGGACTGGAGAGCCACCAAGCGCTATCCATCGTCCACCTTAGTTTTGAGGCATCCTTTGTAAAGCGCTGAATGTAGGCCATGAGGGTCTCTGTGGGGAGCTACTTGATATTGGTGAGGGCATTGATCTGCAAATCCATCCTCATGACAGCCATGAACTATTTGCGGACCGCCGATTGTAATCCAGACCAGGATTGGATTGATCCTGGCTGGAGTCTCTTTCACCACTCCTCTGCGGGTCTGTCCAGAGTGATTGAGAAGCACAGGAACTTGTCGTTGTCACAGACATAGGCCGCAGTCATCAGCCAATTGTAGCGGGACAAGTGGTCCCTTGGGTCTGTGTTCCCAATGTAGGCAGGTAGGTTCAGCATTTTGAAACCCTTTGGTAGCACCACAACCAAGATGTGTTTGGCGCATGGTTCTTTTTCCTCCTCCTCGGAGTCAGAACCTCCTCCCTCTTGCTTTTGGACTAGAAGGTCTATGACCTTCTTTAATGCGGCCAACTATTCCATGAACTGTCTGGCCATTCCATCATCCAGAGGGACCCTTTCGTTCCTCCTGTCATTGAGGTTATTCCTCAGATCCCCCCTCCCCCCATTGGGGGCAGATCTTTTCCTTGCGGGCCCGTTCTTTCCAGGCATTTAGGCGATCGCGCAAGTCTATCTTGGAAGTATCGTCTACCAAACCGATGGCCTCTAGCTCTTCCGCGCGGTGGTGTCCTCTGTGATCCTTGTTCACTGAGGCACTGGGATGGAAATGTTGTTCCCGTCTGGTCTATCTAGGGACAGTCCAGGGCTTGGCACCCTGATGGCGCTTCCCTTGCTGATTTATTGGATGATCTCGTCCTGAGATGGGATGCATCCGCTCTTTCCTAAGTATCCGCCCTAGTAGGATCCGGTTTCCAAGAAGGGATGAGTTTTCCTCTAGGGGGTTACCTTTCCCACAGGGTTAGCCACCTTGGCTTTCCCTTTCTCTTGAGCCGGGTTTGATTCGCGGATGTGGTCCCAGAGGAGGAATCAGACTTTCATTTTCAGGCGCATCAGTCCTAATTGGTGGGGTCGACGATCTTGTTCTTGGAGGCAAAATGGTTGGAGGATTGGCTACCAATCCTTGGGCAGCAATGAAGGCCTGAAGGGCCAGGAGGGATTCTTCTATCTAGCGGGTGGCCTCCTTCTGTTCAACTATACTTGCTTCTTGATCCAGGACTTGTTGTTTCAGTCTGATCACCTCTGGGTCCTCCTATTCAGGATTCATCTCTTTTTCGAGGATTGTAGGATCCTCAATCTTGTGATCATGGTATCCCCCTTCATTTTCTTCATCTTCCTCATAGTTACCATCATCATAGTTAGCCCCGTCTTCAAAATTCTGGGAATCGTCAAGTTGAGGCATTTGATAGGGTGTATCCTCGGGTTGGTCTTGAGGGAGTGGTTGATTGGGCAATGGCTCCCCATTGCCTTGCTATTGTTGGTGAGCAGGATTGAACACAGTGTGCCTGGTGTTCACCATTGTTGCAGATATTCAAGATTTCTTTCAAACTTTCTTCGGCTCTCAATGAAAGCACCAAAATGCTTACCGAGTTTTTCAGAAATTAGAATTATGAAAGATAAGAGAGCAAAAAGAAAAGATTTAAAGATAATCACACAAAGGTTTTTTACGTGGTTGTGGCATTAATGAGCCTTAGTCAACGAGTCTATTGTATTAGAGCTTACAGAGCTTTTACGATGGGGTTTTCTCCAAGTTGAGTAGAGTAATTTCTTACAAGAGAAAATTTTGCGATCTTCTCCACAGTGCACAACTGGTCCTATTTATAGGCAGTTGGGTGCATTGGGCTTGGGTCGGACTAATTTGGGCTGAATACGGATATAATCATGATTTGCTCACTAACGGAGGCATAATACAAAGGATTCTATCAAATAAAATACACTAATCAGGGCCCATTGGGCCAACTTAAGCCTATCCTAGCTTTTCGCTGACAACAGTACGTTGCTTCAGACTAGTCCGCGTAGGCTGCCAACAGGATCTTGGGGACAGGATCTGTCAGAGTAGTGGTGCTACTGTTCTGCAGATTAGTTGAGGAAACAAAACACCGTATTTCTCAGGGTGATGTCAGTGTAGGGGACAGTCTATCCTGCCCAACCCGGACGCCTGGTCCGGGTTCATTTACCAACATCCTAGTCCATTTACCAGGACCCTGGCTCGTTTACCAGTGCTCAGGTTCATCTGCTATCGTCCTGATCAATTCTTAGACTTGAGTCCATCACCCTTAATTGCATCTCGGATGATGCATTAGGGTTGGGTTCGGGAAGACAAATCAGGCCCACATCAATGTCCTGGTTCCCTCATGTGGGGGCGCCCAATGGACAATACTGGGCTTGCTGGTAATTGGACCACCAGGACTTATTCCTTCCCTGTCCATTGGGCTTAGTCTAGGCCTTGGATCTCTTTAAAATAGACACGGACCTAGTGTGTCGCCCCACATGTCTGGGGGGAAAACAAGGATAACAATAACAAAAATACTCTTCCGCATCTCCAAGAAGAACTTGCCTCCTCCTCTATGGAGAAATAGTGTTTACATTAATAAAGACATTAATAATTTAAACGTCTGGTAATGGGCTTCTCTGAAAAAATGATTATTTGGGTTGGCTAAAGAGCTTTGGGCCCATCATTGCATTATATGTTTGGTATTTGGCCCATTGCGGCATTTTTTTGCTCCAACGATTGCCACCCGGCCCATATTCGGTTGTTCTGCAGACGTTGATGTGGGACGAATACGACAGGTATTCATTACAAATATACCCATGGTGTAATCACGCAGAAGCATTTATTACTCATAATCATGGACTGTTCCATTCCAACAATCACATCCCACATTCCTAAAAATTGAGGACCAATGGGGAATGCCCACGACTGTTGGTGATTTAGCTTCCCTCATTATTTGAAAGGAGAGAACAAAAAGGACGCCTCTTCCTTTCTTCTTCATTTTCGACTTTTCAACCAAAAAAATTCTCAGCCCTTTATCTTTAAGGAAACTCTGTGAAATTTATCTCTTTTCGCTCCGAAAAAACTACGAATCATGGCCCGTAAGCCATCCTCAGAACCAAATCCCAAGAGATATTATCATACGACACTTGAGCATTTGCTTGCAGACTCTGACATACTCGAGAATGTTACGATTGGCAAACTTGAAGAGCACGAATTATGCAATTGGCAACACAAAGATTTTGTCAAGCTAGACGAGATAATTCTTAGCTCTAAGCACATTGAGTATCTCCGCTTCCCTCTCCCTTCTATTCTCATTCAAATAGTCTCATGTTCCAAGGCACACATTTGTCAATTCATTATGAATGCCATCCAAGCTATAGTTGGAGCACAGATGTTGGGCACAATGGAGGGCCCTTCGATTAGGTCAGGTGACATTTATGCCACCTTTACCAAATCAAACAACAAGACTTCTTAAAACAAATCATGAAAAACATTTACTTGTCTCTCAGGAAGGAAAGATACATTTTTACAAATTAAGATAGTTCCAATAAAAACTGGGATGAATATCTCTACGCGATCGGTGGGGAGTGGTACCCTAGGTTCTTCCCCTGCAACATGTTTCAACTCGCCGGAACTTTCATGATTGGTAAGTTTCAAGTTACAGTATATTTATTTTTATTTCAATTTGCTAAAATTAGGAACTCTGTCTTGTTGCTCTTGTTGGATCATATAGTGCGTCTAGTTTAGCACACTTACATTTGTACTCCCAATTTTTCAAATTAGTTATGCTTTTCTTTTTGCCCCAGATTATTTATGGAAAATGTTTGGATTAATGCCCTAAAAGCATGTAAAGACATTTTATTGGTTTTAAATAAAAGTACAATTTTATTATATTTGAATGTTATAATTATTGTTTGAATTAATTATATATTAATATCAAGAAAATTACATATTCATTCATGAGAATATGATCTTGTATTAGTACGAGAGAATTAAGATCATATATAAATAATAAAATAGTTAGTAACATATTAAAGTAAGGAGTCATTAATGAATTGTTTCTAGTACGATTTGCCAAGCATATGAGATGCAAGTAATCTAGATTCAGATTAGTGACGTGGATAGACATCTTAGTAAAGGTGTTGTATATAATAGAGATTATATATGACGGAACCGATGAGAATTAATTATCTTTATAAACTTGTCATTTGACGTAATCAGAGGACAGCAATAGGTGGTGATGGAGGACGAGAAGAAGAGAACTATGGAGCTGGACGCCCAGTTGGCGGAAGCTCTTTGAGCTTTGGAGCAAGAGAAAGAGCAAAGAATAAAAAATGAAAAGTTGGTTGAAGAGATAGTGGAGGAGGAAGATAGCCATGCGACGGAGCTAGTTAACATGGAAATGGAGAAGATGAAGGTTGTGGAGGACAAGATGGTTGTCTAGAAGAAATTGGAGTCAGCTGAAAAGTTAGTGAGAGTTGTGAGAGGGAAAGATGATGAGGTAGACAAACTCTGTATTGTTGCGATCAAAGAAAGAGATTTAGCGAAACTAGCTCTGGGGGTTTGCAGGAGAAGTTGAAAGGGGAAGAAGGACAAGTTAATGACCTTCTGCAGGATATTGAACAAGTCCTTGTTGAGAAGACTCAAGAGCATATACGTGACCAAGAGATTGTAGAAAAAGTGAATATCTGGATCAACAAAGTGGAACTGGCCAAGTATATGAATGCCATTTTGAATGACGACAAGCGGTCACTTTCACATAAGAGGGATATGCTTGTGCAATACTGTGACTATTCAAGATTACTCTTGGCGACTACGATCTGGACCATTATTTGCGAGACTTGCGTAATATTTCCTTTAGCTATCCAACAGAACACCTAGAAGTGTCACGAGTAAATGACGATAGGTTGGGATTCTTATACCACACCGATGGGCCTCCAACAGAGGAGTTTATACCTCCTGTTGAAGTGGTGGGCCTGATGGATCCGAAAGGAAAGCGAGTGGTGTAGACTGTGATGAACGTAACAGCGGAAGAAATGATGACCGCTACAGAAGGTCCCACGAGTCGACCAAAGAGAACTCCATCAGTAGGTGCCAGAGGCGGAAGCTCGTCATCCGCAACAAATAGGAGTTCGGAAGGTGGTGTTCGTCATTCTTAAAACAGATAATCTATGTTAAATAATAATTTTCCTTTTGTTTTTTGTAGTTGTTGGATTTTTAAATTCTTGGTTATCTTTGTGCATACAATATAAATTGTGGTATAATTTTCCTGGACTTTAAGTCACTGAAGAGTGTAGTTGATATTGAAATGTATTCTAATGTCATCTCTTTTCAGTGTTAAGCTATATTGTGCACGGTCAAAGGCCATTTAGGCCATATGCTCATAAATACTCTGGTTGGCTTTATAGGTGGTGGGAGTGTCTGCCCAGTTAAGCAATTTTAGCGTAATAATATTTTGGGATTGAGTTTTGTAGTATAACCTGTACTCTACAAACTTAGATGATCTTACAATAAGACTTCTATTATTTGCAATAGGAGAGAGATATATGCGATGGTACAAAATCCAATTCTTGCTAAGGATTTTTTACAAGGTGAGTTAGATGGAGTCTTCAATAGTGCAGCAGAATCTGATTGAAGAAAGTATTCCCTTCCATATGTCATGTGAGAGATATGGAATAGGTGTAATGCCCTACTACCTTAGAGCCGTTACTAAGTGAGTTTAAAAACGTGCTTTCAACTCGCTAATCGAGGTTTTAGGTTAAACAGTGTAGTTAAGCCGTAAACAAAGGAAAAACATTAGAGATAGTAATCTTTCTTAGTAAACCATAAAAGTTTGACACCTGGGATCCCAAAATACAGTTTAGAAATATTTACAACATAAAAATTGTACTAAGTTGTCTAAACGAGAAAATTCAAGTTCATCTACAAGCATCTCCCAAAAACCTCTGGCTGTGGCAGCCAGGCTGGCCAAACATGTACACGCCACCTCACGCTTGCTGTACTCAAGGTTGGTTGATCTTTTCCTTACCCTTACCTGCACCACAGAGCATCTGTGAGCCGAAGCCCAGCAAGAAAATCCACAAACAAATAACATATGCAACACATAATCAAGCATATAAAGAGGCCACCAAGGGCTAAACACATACGGCCTAGCCGTCCCAGGAGTTTACCAAGCCCTGGATTCGCGGACCACGCCGTGAGGATGTCCCAGGTATCCTTCTAGGGACTCGCCCTAGCAACTCACACTCCACATGCTCAACGCTGCTCTCGGCCTCTTGGCGTTCTCGGCCTTGCACTCAACGTGCCCAATGCCGTTCCCGGCCCTTCGTTGTTCTCAGTCTACACTGTTTCTGGCTCAAGCCGACCATTCACATCATAATATACATAGCATAATGAGCAAGTATAGATTTCTAGCATAGTCAGATAAAGGGCTACGCCCCGCAGTTCTAACATATTGGGCTCGGCCCTGCATACCAATTCTATTCAAACACATTGGGCTCAGCCCTGCACACAAGCTCTATGGGAACAAGGGTTCTCTTACCATAGTTCTTAGCTTTCTGAGCACCGATGCCCCGAGCACAGTCCTCTAACGTGAGCCTCACCGAAACCCTAGTCACAACACATTAACAATGTCCATCCATCAAATTATAATCCAATAAATAACTTAGAGCCATAACCCTAACCTCTGGGTCCTTGAATTCTATCAAACCGGGTGATAAAATCTATCTCGAGCCTTACCCCTTGAGTTCCCAAGCCTAAAACACCCTTAAAAATCAATCTGGCACAAAGGGTCACGACCCCACCCACAAGAGTCGCGGTTAGCCTCGAAACAGAGGCTAGCACCTCACTGACCCCCACACGGGTCGTGGCGCGCCCACCAGGCGCCGCGGCGCGCATGAGCTTATCAGCCTTCCATGGCCGCGCGCGCACACGGGCCGCGGCGCACCCCTCCTAGGGCCGCAGCTCTCACCTCCGAACCTAGAATTTTCCATCTTCTTCCCTACCTTTTCCTCTATCTAACTCATTCAAAACCTACTTAATGAACCCAGATAAATAACACATGAATACCAGCTCAATATCAACACTAAAACCCACCAGAAATCTGCTCTAAAATCCAACTAGAATACCCAAAAACAGATTAAGCTTAACTAACATGCATGCTCTAGCAAACCAGCAAAAATTCTCAACATAATCCAAATAATTAGAGCTTAACTTGCTGAACTCAATCCTCAATCTTTAAACTCCTAAGTTTCCTCAGCCAATTCCTTGCTTAAGCTAGTTCCCACCAAAGTTCCCTTGAGTTTTATCTTAGGGAGTGAAAGAGAAAAAGAGATAAGGTTTATCTTCAGCTGGGAGAATGTGAGTCGGTTCCTAAGTCTTCTAAATGATTCCCTCCCTTGTTTTTATTAACTTAAGTCTGAAGGATTACCTCAAGGCTCGGGGTACCAAAACGTCCCCGAGGGCAAAATGGTAAATTTCCCAAATATTCCCGCCTAGACATTCTATCCTAAAATATATCTCCAAATATTTATTTCGATGTCCTGATAATCCCATAACTCATCTAATACCCAAATTAACCCTCGACTCGCCCCGAGTCCAAATCTCAACCCCGCTGTGACTCCCTGGCTAACCGCTCCCCAGGACTGTCTCAGATCGTGCTGCACAAACATATCACACATATACAACATTTATCTCATTTATCACACTTATGTCCCTAATATCCAGACGGGACCCACATGCACATTTAACTTAATTAAACATGCATCATAATCATATATACACATAAATTCACATATAAGCATTTTAAACCACTTATTGCCCTCCAGACACACTAATCAAGGCCCTAAGCCTGATTAGCAAATTCGAGTCGTTACAACTATCCCCTCCTTACAGAAATTTCGTCCTCGAAATTACCTGAACAACTCGGGGTACCACTCCCGCATCTCTGACTCAAGTTCCCACGTCGCCTCTTCAACCTTGATGCTTCTCCACAGCACTTTTACCAAGGTGATGGTCTTGTTCCTCAAGACCTTATCTTTTCGGTCAAGAATCTGAACCGGCTTCTCCTCATAGGATAAATCCTGATCAAGCTCCAAATTCTCAAAACTTAAGACATGTGTTGAATCTGACATATACTTCTGGAGCATAGATATATGGAATACGTCATGAACCCTTGATAAAGCTGGAGGCATCGCTAATCTGTAAGCTACCTCTCCAACTCGTTCCAGAATCTCGAAGGGGGCAACAAACCTGGGGCTCAACTTACCCCGAACACCAAACCGTTTCACACCCCTCATGGGTGAAACCCTAAGGAACACATGATCACCAACCTGAAACTCCATGCTCCTGCGTCTCAGGTCTAAATAACTTTTCTGTCGACTCTGGGAGGCGAGCATACGCGCTCTAATCTTCTCAACTGCCTCATTGGTCCTCTGAACCATCTCTGGACCCAAATACCTTTTCTCACCTGTTTCATCCCAATGAATAGGTGATCTACACTTTCTTCCATAAAGTATCTCGTACGGAGCCACACCAATGGTCGCCCGATAACTGTTGTTGTACGAGAATTCGATCAAAGGGAGATACCTACTCCACGATCCCCCAAAGTCAAGCACACAGGCTCGCAGCAGATCTCCAATATCTGAATCATCCTCTCAGACTGCCCATCCGTCTGAGGATGATAAGCAGTACTAAACTGTAGCTGCGTGCCCATAGCCTTCTGCAGACTCTCCCAGAACTTGGAAGTAAAGGTGAGGTCTCTGTCCGACACTATCGACCTTGGAGCCCCATGAAGTCGAACAATCTCCTTCACATACAACTCAACGTACTGCTCCACAGTATAAGTTGTTTTAACAGGCAAAAAGTGGGCGGACTTGGTATACTTATCCACAATCACCCACACTGAGTCATGCTGTCCCATAGTTCTCAGTAAACCAACTACGAAATCCATAGTAATATCTTCCCACTTCCACTCTGGGATCCCCAAAGGTTGCAATAACCCCGCTGGTCTCTGGTGCTTAGCCTTAACCTGCTGACAAGTTAAGCACTTAGCCACATAATCCACCACATCCCTCTTCATGCCCGACCACCAATATAGAGCTCTCAAGTCCTGGTACATCTTTGTGGTACCCGGGTGCAAAGAATAGGGAGTGGTATGCGATTCATCCAAGATCTCCCGCCGGAGACCAGAATCCATCGGAACACAGATCCGACCCTTATACTTCAGTAATCCCGTCTCTGAAATGGAGAAGTCCTTTGTCGCTCTGACTAAGGCATTCTCCCTATGACCTCGCAATTGAGGATCCTTCCCCTGTGCTTCCTTAATTCTCTCAAGGAGTGTAGACTGAAGAGTGATGTTGGCCAACTGACCAACCACCAACTCTATACCTGCTCTGGTCATCTCCTCAGCTAACTTATCAGATATATGCCTCGAGCTAAACAACTGCCCTGGGCCCTTCCAACTCAATGCATCAGCCACTACATTAGCCTTCCCAGGATGGTAAAGGATATCACAATCATAATCCTTAACCAATTCCAGCCACCTCCTCTAGCGCATATTCAAGTCCTTCTGGGTAAAGAAATACTTTAGGCTCTTGTGGTTGGTGTATATCTCGCTCTTCTCACCATAAAGATGATGCCTCCAAATCTTAAGTGCAAACACCACCGCTGCCAACTCCAAGTCATGCGTAGGATATCTCTACTCATACTCCTTCAACTGTCTTGATGCATAGGCTATCACCTTGCCATCTTGCATCAACACACACCCCAAACCCTGCCTGGATGCATCGCAGTAGACCACAAACTTTTCATTCTCTGTCAGCAAGCTAAGTACTCGCGCAGTAATCAATCACCGCTTTAGTTCCTTAAAACTATTCTCACATCTGTCCGTCTACACGTACCTAGTCTTCTTCTTTGTCAACTCTGTCAACGACGTAGCTATTCTGGAGAGCCCCTCAACAAATCGCCGATAATACCCTGCCAAACCCAGAAAGCTTCTCACCTCAGGAACATTGCTCGGTCTAGGCCAATCTCTAACCGCCTCAATCATACTTGGGTCAACCAGAATCCCCTCCTTACTGACGATATGGCCCAGAAATGTAACTTGTGGCAACCAAAATTCACACTTACTGAACTTACCATATAACTTATGCTCCCTCAACCGCTGTAATACCAACCGCAAATGCTGCTCGTGCTCCATCTCTGACTGAGAGTACACTAAGATGTCGTCGATGAATATGATCACAAACTTGTCCAGATAGTCCTTGAAAACTCTATTCATCATGTCCATAAAAGCTGTTGGGGCATTGGTTAATCCAAAGGACATAACCAGGAATTCATAGTGTCCATACCTCGTTCGGAAAGCGGTCTTTGGTATGTCCTCCTCTTTAATCCTTAGCTGATGGTAACCTGATCGGAGATCTATCTTGGAAAACACTGTTCTTCCCTGTAGCTGATCAAACAAATCGTCGATCCTAGGCAGTGGATACTTGTTCTTAATGGTTAACTTGTTCAGCTCCCTGTAATCAATACACATCCTGAGGGACCCATCCTTCTTCTTAGCGAACAACACTGGAGCACCCCATGGCGAGAAACTCGGTTTGATGAACCCCAAATCAAGTAACTCCTGCAGTTGATTCTTCAACTCCTTTAATTCCGCCAGAGCCATTCTATAAGGTGTCCTAGATACTGGCTCCGCTCCTAGTACCAACTCTATAACAAAGTCAATCTCCCTCTGAGGTGGCAACCCTGGCAAATCTGCTGGAAACAAATCCGGAAACTCACACACCACCCTTGTCTCACCCGGTCCAACCGGCGCCACCCTAGAAGTATCCACAACGCTTGCCAGGAATCCTATGCAACCTTCCTGCATCAGATCCCTAGCCCTTAGGGCTGAAATCATTGGTACACGCGGTCCACTAACCAACCCAACAAACACAAAGGGTACCTCCCCTTCCGGTTCAAAAGTCACCATTCTGCGCCTGCAGTCAATTGTTGCCCCATACTTGGATAGCCAATCCATTCCCAAGATCATGTCAAAATCATCCATCTCTAGCTCAATCAAATCAACAAACAATTCCCTTCCATCTACCTCCACTGCCAATGCCTTAATCAACTTCCTAGAGACTACCAATTCTCCTGTTGGCAATAAAGTCTGAAATCCCCTAGCATACACACCACTAGGTCTACAAAGCTGATCTATCACCCTAGCAGATACAAATTAATGGGTAGCCCCTGAATCAAACAATGTAGTATACAAAGAACCAGCACTAGAGATCTGACCTGTCACCACTGAGGGGCTAGCCTCCACCTCAGTCTGTGTCAAAGTGAATACCCTGGCAGGAGCAAAACTGTCACTCTGCTTCTACTCCTCCTTCTTAACTTGAGGGCAATCCCTCTTCAGATGGCTGGCACTCCCACAAACAAAGCAGGCCCTGACCCTGCACTCACCCTGGTGTCGACGCCTGCACCGTGGACACATAGGAAAACTCCTCCAATTATCACTGCCACACTGACGACCAGTAGAAGCACCTCGCACTCTCCTATCAGAACTAGGAGGAGTAAACGAATCTGGAACCCTTCTTTTCTGCTCACTGGGGCCACTGCCCCGACTAGACCCAACAGAAGGAAGCACCACCCTCCTGGCATCGCGCCTAACAGCGCTGATCTTCCATATCTGATCCTCAGCCCTCTCTTCAGTAAGGGCCTTATCCACCGCTTGGCCATAAGTAGTAGTCGCTGGATCCAAGGTAATATTCACATCGCGGGCGATCATTACATTCAACCCCCGCATGAACCTATCCCTCCTGGCCGCATCTGTCGGCACTAGATCTGGCGCAAACTTCGCCAATCTATCAAACTTTATTGCATACTTTGTTACTGTCGACCGATTCTGAGTCAGGTTGATAAACTCATCAACCTTTGCAGCTCGTACTGCCACACTGTAGTATTTCCCATTAAAGATACTCTTAAATTCCTCCCATGTCATGACCACAACATTCCTCCGCTGACTCACCACATCCCACCAGATGCGAGCATCAGCCCTAAGCATATACCTCGCACAGGCAATCCTTTCACTTCCTTCGACCCTCATAAAATCTAAGATCAATGAAATCATGTTCATCCACTGCTCTGCCACCAGTGGGTCCGAACCACCCTCAAAGGTAGGAGGTTGTTGCTTCCTAAACCTTTCGTACAAAGGTTCCCACTTATTCTCCAAGGCAGACTGAACTGGCATTGGCGCTGCAGCTTGCTGCACTGGTAGCCCAATAACCTGAGGCAGGGCCTGCTGCCTCATCTGTCGCAGCTCTTCCTCTATTCTCTGTAGTCTAGCCTCCATTTCGGCCAATATCTGTTCCTAGTTCTGTGGGGCAGGTGGAGGGTCCTGACCCTGATTGTCATCCTCGGCCCTACTTCCGCGGAGTCTAGCTGATTGACGAGGCATCTCAACAAATATGCCTGCAACAAACGACGCCGCTCATTAGGCATGATAACAACATCCAAAACCACCTCCCAGGCACATCAGTAATCCACACATAGTAACTCATATAACATATAACACACAATGGGTCGTGCCCTAGCATCATGCATATGTTAATTTATTCATCATGCTGAAAACAAAATAGGCAGGCAAACAGGGTATGCAAACACATTTCTAGACATATCAGCCAATCTTACCAACGAACCCTGAGCTAAGCCTGTCACTGACTGCGTGTGTACATGCTCGGTCAATCTCCAGAACCAATAACCTTGGCTCGCTCTGATACCAAGTTGTAACGCCCTACTGCCTTAGATTCGTTACTAAGTGAGTTTAAAAACGTGCTTTCAACTCGCTAATCGAGGTTTTAGGTTAAACAGTGTAGTTAAGCCGTAAACAAAGGAAAAACATTAGAGATAGTAATTTTTTTTAGTAAACCATAAAAGTTTGACACCTCGGATCCCAAAATACAGTTTAGAAATATTTACAACATAAAAACTGTACTAAGTTGGCTAAACGACAAAATTCAAGTTCATCTACAAGCATCTCCCAAAAACCTCTGGCTGTGGCAGCCAGGCTGGCCAAACATGTACACACCGCCTTATACCTGCTGTACTCAAGGTTGGTTGATCTTTTCCTTACCCTTACCTGCACCACAAAGCATCTGTGCGCCGAAGCCCAGCAAGAAAACCCACAAACAGATAACATATGCAACACATAATCAAGCATATAAAGAGGCCACCAAGGGCTAAACACATACGACCTAGCCGTCCCAGGCATTTACCAAGCCCTGGGTTCGCGGACCACTCCGTGAGGATGTCCCAGGTATCCTTCTAGGGACTCGCTCTGGCAACTCGCACTCCACGTGCTCAACGCTGCTCTCGGCCTCTTGCCGTTCTTGGCCTTGCACTCAACGTGCCCAATGCTGTTCTCGGTCTACACCGTTCCCGGCTCAAGACGACCATTCACATCATAATATACATAGCATAATGAGCAAGTATAGAATTCTAGCATAGTCAGATAAAGGGCTACGCCCCACAGTTCTAACATATTGGGCTCGGCCCTGCATACCAATTCTATTCAAACACATTGGGCTCAGCCCTGCACACAAGCTCTATGGGAACAAGAGTTCTCTTACCTGAGTTCCAAGCTTTCTGAGCACCGATGCCCCGAGCATAGTCCTCTAACGTGAGCCTCGCCGAAACCCTAGTCACAACACATTAACAATGTCCATCCATCAAATTCTAATCCAATAAATAACTTAGAGCCATAACCCTAACCTCCGAGTCCTTGAATTCTATCAAACTGGGTGATAAAATCCATCCCGAGCCTTACCCCTTGAGCTCCCAAGCCTAAAACACCCTTAAAACTCAATCTGGCAGAAAGGGTCGCGGCCCCACCCACAAGAGTCATGGCTAGCCTCGAAATATAGGCTAGCACCTCACTGACCCCCACACGGGCCGCGGCGCACCCACCAGGCGCCGCGGCGCGCATTAGCTTCTCAGCCTTCCATGGCCGCGCGCGCACACGGGCCTCGGCGCACCCCTCCTAGGGCCGCGGCTCTCACCTCCGAACCTAGAATTTTCCATCTTCTTCCCTACCTTTTCCTCAAGCTAACTCATTCAAAACCTACTTAATGAACCCAGATAAATTACACATGAATACCAGCTCAATATCAACACTAAAACCCACCAGAAATATGCTCCAAAATCCAACTAGAATACCCAAAAACAGATTAAGCTTAACTTACATGCATGCTCTAGCAAACCAGCAACAATTCTCAACATAGTCCAAATAATTAGAGCTTACCTTGCTAAACTCAATCCCAGAAGTTGATCCCCAATCCTCAAGCTTTAAACTCCTAAGTTTCCTCAGCCAATTCATTGCTTAAGCTAGTTCCCACCAAAGTTCCCTTGAGTTTTGTCTTAGGGAGTGAAAGAGAAAAATAGATAAGGTTTATCTTTAGCTGGGAGAACGTGAGTCGGTTCCTAAGTCTTCTAAACGATTCCCTCCCTTGTTTTTATTAACTTAAGTCTGAAGGATTACCTCAAGGCTCGTGGTACCAAAACGTCCTCGAGGGCAAAATGGTAAATTTCCCAAATATTCCCGCCTAGACATTCTATCCTAAAATATATCTCCAAATATTTATTTCTATGTCCCGATAATCCCATAACTCATCTAATACCCAAATTACCCCTTGACTCGCCCCGAGTCCAAATCTCAACCCCACTGTGACTCCCTGGCTAACCGCTCCCCAGGACTGTCTCGGATCGTGCTGCACAGACATATCACACATATACAACATTTATCTCATTTATCACACTTATGCCCCTAATATCCAGACGGGGCCCACATGCACATTTAACTCAATTAAACATGCATCATAATCATATATACACATAAATTCACATATAAGCATTTTAAACCACTTATTGGCCTCCAGGCACACTAATCAAGGCCCTAAGCCTGATTAGCAAATTCGGGTCGATACAATAGGTCACGCTAACTTGACCTCTATGATGGATGAATATGTTAGAAGAATTGAAGATTTTAATTTTTAGTGCACCTTGAGAAATGTTAGCGGATCCTCTTTTGCATGTAAATAGTACGAATTTGTGGACTAATATATTATATAAAAAGAACACTTGATTAATGACATAAATTTTACATTAAGTACATATTGTACGTCATGTAGTGTTGACATACAAGTAAAGCATAGTAACGAGGGTATTTCTTATGCTAAGTATAATACATGTAAAGTGCAACAAAGATGATAAATTGAAGATCGGTTCAGATGCATCTTTGGTATATATGTCTTTCCACTATGATGGGAGTGTAAGGATGGTTCAGATGGATCTTTGGAGTTAGCAACGAGCTTGAACAAGCAGTAGTTGAAAGCTAAACTAAAAAGCAAAAGCGTAGTGGTCGGCCTGGTTGCTGATTCGCCGAGAGTGGGGTGGACATTGGAGAGTCAGTCATCCCTGATGCTCACTGGGACTGGTTGTGGGAAGAATTCTCCCATAATGGGTCCACCGGGAGTGGTGCCCATCGGCGCAGAGGGAGGAGGTTGTATGTGTGATCTTCCCGAAGCCTCCGAGAAATCGTTGGAAAAGGGCGATGTAATGCTGATGGGCCTGTAAATTTCTCCTCTGTCAGACTAGGGAAGCCCTTTTTTGCGTAGTCTGAGCTATTCAAACTATAAAATGGCTTGCCCTAGTTTCCCGTAGTTTTAGTCAGAGGAGATCAGATTACATAAATGTAAGTCATGCAATGGATTGGCATCAATCTTGGTGTGGGACATAAGTAGATTGTGGGTGTTTTGATATAGTCGAGAGAGCTTCGGGGAGGACAACTCAAAAGGCAGTTGAATGAATGTTTGAAGAAGTAGATGGGGAAGTATACTGGTGATGTGAGACTGTTTGAATTTTACTATTATTATTCAAGCACTCTAATTTTTATTTTACTAAGGAATTCTCTCGTTGATGAGGTCATGAGAAGGTTGTGGAAGATATGTTTTGAATGTGGAATGGGCAAGCTATTTATATTCAAGATGGTAGGTTGGAACTGGACTATGGGCTTGGGTGGTGTACAAAAATCATTAGATTCCTTGCAATGAGGATTCTAAATTGGTGAAGAAAGTTGTTGATTTGATAGACATTAGGTGGAATCTTAACTAGGAGAGTACATGATTTGGTGTACGATTAAGATGTTGTGTGATGGTAGAGATTTTGTGTACTTAGCAAAAGATTTATTATACTAGTGTGAATCATGCGCATAGTGGTTATATCAAATTAGTGAATGCTGATATAATCCCTTCTTTATAAAGTAGCGTAAATAAATGTTGCAAAATTGAAATATGCAAAACACAAATATCATGGAGAAATGGCCAAATCATTGAAATTGTCATTATGTAACATGTATCTTTACAATTTGAAATGAATTAACAGTAATATTTGTGTAAAGATAAAGCATTCCACGTTCGTGGCACGTCTTTGCCAGTACTGATTTTGCGGATGCAGTAGGATCCGCGACCCAGAACTTGAATGAACTCAAATTGGCCTTCCCATTTGGGTTGTAGTTTCGCCTGATTGATAGTTGTGCAGCTAAACACCCATTCACCAATTGATAAGGATCTGGGATTAGTTTGCTTCTGGTAATGGTGTTCTGCTACCTTTTGGTAATTGAGTTGTCGTATCTGAGCTATTTGTATGTGCTCTTCATCTAAATCTAAATAGTACCCCAACTAAAGTTGATTAGCTTCTGAGTTAGACGCGATATCTGTATGAAGCGTAGGGAGGCCTACTTCGGTTGGTATTACGGCTTTAGTTTCATATACCATTGAATATGGGGTTTTGCCAGTTGACGTCCATTTGGTACGCCCATAGGACTTTCGACAATTCCTCCAGCCATGCACCTTTCTTTTCTTCTAAGTTCTTCTTAATGTTGTCGAACACGACTTTGTTGGATTCTTCTGCTTGTCTGTTGCCATATGGGTAACTGACAGAGGAGAAACTCAACTTTATTTTGAACTGGTTACATAATTCTTATACTTTGGCATTTTAGGAGTGCCATTGTCTGCAACGAATTCTAGAGGGATCTCAAATTTGCAAATGATCTGCTTAAAGATGAAGTTCACTATATCAGATTTGTTAACAGTGCAATAAGCTTCTGCCACCACCCACTTAGTGAAATAATCTATAGCCAATAATGCGTAGGATTTTCCCCCAGCTGCTCTTAGTAATTCTCTGACAACGTCAATCTCCCATTTAGCAAAGGGCCACGTTAAAATGACTGAATGAAGATCTTGAGTGGGGCGATGGCTGATAGGAGCAAATGTTGGAATTTATCACATTTTCTGGCGTATTCCTTAGCTTCTATCATCATATAGGGCCAATAGTATACTGCAGTAAGGGATTTGTGGGCTAGGCTACGTCTGCCTGTGTGGTTACCACAAACACTTTCTTGGATTTCTTCGAGTAAATTCTAAGCTTTAGAAGGCCATAGGAAGCACATGTAAGGTCCATTAAAGGACTTTATGTAGAGAGTTCCATTTATTATAGAGTAGCGAGGGGCTTTGAGTCTCATAAGGCAAGCTTTTTTTTTTTTCACTGGGTTCTATCCCATCTGTTTAGAGGCTCATAATTGGGTCTATCCAACAAGTTTTTCGGGTTCAACATTGCATATAAGTGGGGTATCATGGTTGTGGTTATTGATAATTTCAAGTGGCGGGTGTACTTTCCAAAAGAGGCTCGTTCTGCTAAAAGATATGCTCGCTAATTGAGATCTCTGAGGATCTGCATCATTTCAAAGGAGAGGAAACAACTTCGTAAGTCTTCAATCTTTTTCAAAAATTGTGACAGCTTCGGGGCCCTAGCCTCGTTGTTACCTTGAACTAGTTCCGTTATTAGCATAGAGTTTCATATTCTGCTTCGTTGTTAATTTCAGAGCTTCTTCTAACTTCAGCCTAGAGGGTGCTTCCATAACCACTCCTATGCCCGAACCTTGCACATTAGAAGCTCCATCTGTGCCAAGTATCCAGACCCATTCAGATTCGTCTGATTCAAACTTGTGAATGGCTTCAGGTTCAAAAGATTGAATCTCAACCAAGAAATCAGCTAGAACTTGTCCTTTCTTTACCTTCTTTGGTTGGAATTTGATGTCATAGTCCCCTAGTTCGTTAGCCCATTTAGATAATCGTCTTGAAAAATAAGGTTTGCTCAAAACTTGCTGTCGCGAATAATGGATGAAGACTGTGATCGAATGCCCTTCAAAGTACTTCTTGAGATTTTTCTATGTAGAAACCAATGCCAAGACCAGTTTCTCCATCATGTGTGTAACGCCCTACTTCCTTAGAGTCGTTACTAGGTGAGTATAAAACATGCAATTAACTCGCTAATCTAGGTTTTAGGTTAAAAGTGTAGCTAAACTGTAATAAAAGTCATACAATTTGAAAATATAATCATCCATTTAAAATTATAAAGCGATATACATTTGGGATTCCAAAGTATTGTTTAGAAATATTTACAACTCAAAAATATAATAAAATTCAACTAAACAACATGATTAGGTTTAATACAGACATCTCCCAAAAATTCCCTTGGCTGTGGCAGCCAGGTAGGCCAAACATGTACGTGTTGCTTCACACTCTCCGTACTCATGGTTGGTCGACTTTCCCCTTGCCCTTACCTGCACCATAGAGCACCCGTGAGCCGAAGCCCAGCAAGACAACTTCACACAAACAAATAGCATATGCATATCCATCATTCAGCATATAATTAAACCATCAACAGGCTAAACATGTACGGCCATGCCGTCCCAGGTGCTTTACCAGACCCTGGGTTTGCGGTCTACACCGTAAGGATATCCCTGGTATCCTATAGTGTCTCACCATGGAAACTCGTACTCTGCATGCTTAACGCTACTCTCGGCCCCTTGCCATAATTGGCCTTGCCATTCTCGACTTTCACCGTTCCCGACCCTCGTCGTTCTCGGCCTTCGCCGTTCCCAGCTCTTGCCATTCATTCACACATGTATGCACACATAGCATAATTAAACAAATACTTAAACACGTATAAACATAATCAATGGGGCTACGCCCTGCAACACAATCATAAAGGGTCGTGCCTTGCAACACAAACTATAGGGCCTCGCCCTGCTCTATGGGTACAATAGTTTTCTTACCTATGTCCCGAGTTTCCAAGCACCGATGTCCAAGCACAGTCCCCTAGTCTGAGCCTCGCTAAAAAACTAGTCACAACGCATCAATAACATCCATCCATCAAGTCCTAATCCATTAAAAAACTTTGGGTCATAATTCTAGTCTCCAAGACCTTGAATTCTATAAATCAGGGTGATAAAATCCATCCCGAGTCTTAACTTTTAGATAAAACCTCCTTGAAGTCCAAAAACACACTGAGTGTCACGGCCCCATGAACCCATGCCGCGACCTGACTCAACCAGAAACCCCAAGCCCCAAAACAAGGAATGTGCGCCGCGGCCCAAGCCAAGGTGTGCTGCAGCCCGCCCTTCATCCTGGCCACCAAAATGTTCTAGAGGGCCGCAGCTCAACAAGAAAAATGCCATGGCCCGACCCTTCGAACGCAGAAAAATCCTCCATTTCTACCACCAAAACCAAGCCAATTTACCTCAAAATCAACCTAACAATCCAATTCATTTATCACAGAAGTCCTAGAATAATCTCAGCAACAAAACCTAACAAAATCTAGCTTTGAAACCCATCATATCCCAATTCCAATCTCCCACTTCAAAGCTTCAAGAAAACTAGAAACCCAGCTAGTAACCACATAATTAAATAACTAAAAATCACAGTTTTAAACTTACCTTAGCCTTTGCTTGAATCCACAAATTGTAGCTGAGCTAATCCCCAAGTCTACAGCCAAAACCCTTGCTTAATCTTCAACACTTCTCCTCGGTATGGCTTAGAGGAAAAGAGAGAGAGAGAGAGAGAGAGAAAGGTTTGGGTCGGTTCCTTAGTTTCTGAAGGCTTCCTTGGTTTTGTTTCTTCTTAACTTAAGTCTCTAAGGTTACCTCAAAGGCTCGGGGTACCAAAAACGTCCCCGATGGAAAAATGGTAAATTTCCCCAATATTCCTAAACATTCTAACTTCAAATATATCTCCAAATATTTATTTTTATAACCCGATAACCCCAATAAAATATCTAATACCCGAAATACCCCTCGACTCTCCCCGAGACAGGTATTCAACCCCGTTGTGAGTTCCTTGCTATACAGCTCCCTAGGACTGTCTCGGATCGTGCGACACATATATACCACAAATATATCATAATATTCACAATTATTACATTTATGCCCTCAATGGGCTAAAATTACAGACATGCCCCTAATAACCAAATGAGGCACACATGCTTATTTAATTCACCTAAACATGCATTTCTAATCACATACTCATCAAATTCACACATTAACATAATAAACCACTTATTGCCCTCCAAGCACGCTAATCAAGGCCCTAAGCCTTATTAACAAATTGGGATGCTACAACTATCCCCTCCTTACAAAAATTTCGTCCTCGAAATTACATGAACAACTCTGGATACCGCTCCCGCATATCTGATTCAAGTTTCCACGTCGCCTCTTGAACCTTGTTGTTCCTCCACAGTACATTCACCAAGGTGATAACTTGCTCCGCAGGACTTTATTTTTCCGATCGAGAATCTGAACCGGCTTCTCCTCATAAGACAATTCCTGGTCTAGCTCCAAGTTCTCATAACTCAGTACATGCATCAAATCTGATTCATACTTCCGGAGCATGTACATGTGAAAAACATCATGAACACCTGATAAAGCTGGAGGCATCGCCAGTTTGTAAGCTACCTCTCCAACCCATTCCAAAATCTCAAAGGGGCCAACAAACCTAGGGCTCAGCTTTCCTCGAACACCAAACCATTTCACTCCCCTCAAATGTGAAATCCTAAGGAACACATGGTCACCGACCTAAAATTCTACGCTCCTGCGTTTTAAGTTCGAGTAACTCTTCTGGCAACTCTGGGAGGCAAGCATTCAAGCTCTAATCTTTTCAATCGCTTCATTGGTCCTCTGAACCATCTCAGGACCCAAGTATCTCCTCTCACCCATCTTATCCCAATGGATGGGTGATCTGCACTTCCTCCCATATAGCATCTCATACGGAGCCACTCCGATAGTCGCATGATAACTGTTGTTGTACGAGAACTCAATCAAAGGGAGATACTTACTCCAAGATCCCCCAAACTCTAGCACACAGGCTCGTAGCATGTCCTCCAGTATTTGAATCATCCTCTCAGACTATCCATCTGTCTAAGGATGATAAGCGGTACTATACCGCAACAGCGTGCCCATAGCCTTCTATAGACTCTCCCAAAACTTGGAGGTGAAGGTGGGGTCCCTGTCAGATACTATCAACCTCGGAGCCCCATGAAGTCGAACAATTTCCTTCACATACAACTCGCCATACTGCTCCACAGTATAAGTCGTCCTAACAGGTAGAAAGTGGGCGGACATGGTATACCTATCCATAATCACCCACACTGAATCATGTTGTCCCATAGTCTTCGGCAAACCAACCACGAAGTCCATGGTGATATCTTCCCACTTCCACTTTGGAATCCATAGAGGCTGCAGTAATCCCGCGGGCCTCTGATGTTCAGCCTTTACCTGATGAAAAGTTAAACACTTGGCTACATATTCCACCACGTCCCTCTTCATCCCCGACCACCAATACAGGGCTCTCAAATCTTGGTACATCTTCGTTGTACTTTGATGTAAACAATAGGGAGTTGTATGAGATTCATCTAAGATCTCTCACCGGATATCAGAATCCATCGGAACACAGATTCGACCCTTGTACTTCAGTAACCCCATCTCCAACTAAGACATTCCCTCTGTGCCCTCTCAACTGGGAATCTTTCCCTTGCGCCTCCTTGATCCTCTCAAGGAGTGTAGACTAAAGAGTGATGTTGGCTAACCAACCAACCACCAACTCTATACCTGCACTAGTCATTTCCTCAACTAGCTTATCAGATATATGTCTCGAACTAAAAAACTGTCTTGGGCCCTTCCGACTCAATGCATCAGCCACTACATTAGCCTTCCTAGGATGGTATAGGATTTCACAATCATAATCCTTTACCAATTCCAGCCACAGTCTCTGGCGCATATTCAGATCCTTCTGGGAGAAGAAGTACTTCAAACTCTTATGGTCGGTGTATATTTCGCACTTCTCACCATACAGATAATGTCTCCAAACCTTAAGTGAAAATACCTCCGCTGCCAACTCCAGATCATGCGTAGGATATCTCTACTCGTACTCCTTTAACTGTCTCAATGCATAGGCTATCACCTTTCCAGCTTGCATCAGCACACACCCTAAACCCTGTCTGGAAGCATCACAGTAAACCACAAACTTCACATTGTCTGTAGGCAGACTCAACACTGGAGCGGTGATCAGTCGCCGCTTCAATTCCTTGAAACTACTCTCACACCTGTCTGTCCATACATACTTAGTCTTCTTCCTCATCAATTCAGTCAATGGTGTAGCTATCATGGAGAACCCCTCAACAAAATGTCGATAATACCCTGCCAACCCTAGGAAACTCCTGACTTCAGGAACGTTGCTCGATCTAGGCCAATCTCTCACCGCCTCAATCTTACTTGCATCAACCAGAATCCCCTCCTTACTGACAATATGGCCCAAAAACGTGATTTGCGGTAGCCAAAACTCACACTTGCTGAACTTAGCATATAACCTAACGTAGATGCTGCAATACCAAACGTAGATGCATCTCATGCTCTGTCTCTGACTGAGAGTACACCAGAATGTCGTCGATAAACACAATCAAAAACTTGTCCAAGTAGTCCTTGAAAACCCTGTCCATCATGTCCATAAAAGTTGTTAGGGCATTGGTTAATCCAAAGGACATAACCAGGAATTCATAGTGTCCATATCTCGTGCGGAAAGAGGTCTTTGGTATGTCCTCTTCTTTGATCCTTAACTGATGATAACCTGATCGGAGATCAATCTTGGAAAACATTGTCTTTCCCTATAGCTGGTCAAATAAATCATCGATCCTAGGCAGTGGATACTTGTTCTTAATAGTCAAGTTGTTCAGCTCCCTGTAGTCAATACACATCCTAAGAGATCCATCCTTCTTCTTGACACACAACACTGGAGCACCCCAAGGCGAGAAACTCGGTCTGATGAATCCCAAATCCACTAACTCCTCCAACTGAATCTTCAACTCCCTCAACTCCACCGGAGCCATCCTATAAGGTGTCCTCGATACTGGCTCCACCCCTGGTGCCAATTCTGTAACAAACCCAGTCTCCTGCTGTGGCGGCAACCCTGGCAGATCTGCTGAAAATAAATCTGGAAACTCACACACCAATTTGGTCTCACGCAGTCCAACCGACACAACCATAGAGGTATACACAATATTCTCTAGGAATCTTATGCAATCTTCCTGCATCAGGTCTCTAGCCTTCAGTGATGAAATCATAGTTACCCGCGGTCCACTAACTATCCCCACAAATACAAAGGGTACCTCCCCTTCTGGTTCAAAAGTCACCATCCCGCACTTGCAATCAATCATTGCCCCATACTTCGATAACCAATCCATTCTGAGAATCATATCGAAGTCATCCATTTCTAGCTCAATCAGATCAACAGACAACTCCCTACCATCTATCTCTACTGGCAATGTTCTAATCCATCTCCTAGAGACTACCAGTTCCCGAGTTGGCAACAAAGTCTGAAAACCCCTAGTATACAAAACACTAGGTCTACACAGCTGATCTATCACTCTAGCAGACACAAATGAATGAGTAGCTCCCGAATCAATCAATGCAGTATAAGAAGACCCAGCACTAGAAATCTGACCAGTCACAACCAAGGGGCTAGCCTTTGCCTCAGTCTGAGTCAAGGTGAACACTCTAGGAGGAGCGAGACTATCGCCCTGCTTCGGCTCCTCTTTCCTGGCTTATGGGCAATCCTTTTTCAGATGATTGGAGCTTCCACAGATAAAGCAGGCCCTAATCCTGAACTCTCCCTGATGTCTTCGTTTACACCGAGGACGCACTAGAAAACTCCTCCAGTTGTCACCTCCGCCCTGACAGCCGCTAAAAGCACCTCGTGCCCTCCTATCCAAGCTAGGAGGAACAAAAGAATCTGGGGCCTTTCTCTTCTGCTCACTAGAGCCACTACCTTGACTGGATCCAATAAAAGGAGGCACCATCCTCCTAGCATCGCGCCTAATAGCGCTCTCTCTCCATATCTGATCCTTGGCCCCCTCAGCTGTAAGGGCCTTGTCCACCACCTGGGCATAAGTAGTAGTCTCTGGATCCAAAGTAATCTTCACATCATGGGCGATCATAACATTCAAACCCTGTACAAATCTATCCCTTCTTGCCGCATCAGTCGGCACCAAATCTGACACAAACTTTGCCAACCGGTCAAATCTCAAAGCGTACTCACTAACTGTCAACCGGTTCTGAGTCAGGTTGATGAACTCGTCAACCTTCGCAGCTCGAACTGCAACACTGTAATATTTCTCATTAAAGATGTTTTTGAATTATCCCCAGGTCATAACTTCCACATTCCTCCTCTAAGTCACTACATCCCACCAGATGCAGGCATCTTGTCTGAACATGTAGCTGGCACAAGCTACCCTCTCGTTCCCTCCCACCCTCATAAAATCCAGGATAAAGGAAATCATATTCATCCACTGCTCTACCCACAGTGGGTCTGGTCCACCCTCGATGGTGGGAGGATGTTGCCTCCTAAACCTCTCATACAAAGGTTCCCACCTGTTCTCCACAACAGGTTGAACCAGCACTGGCGCACAGCTTGCTGAACTTCAATTCACATCAGCCAACCATAAGAGCAATCCATATAACATACAAATAGCATATAACACTCAACGGGCCATGCCCTGGAATCATGCATATGTTAACTCATTCATCATGCTCTATATAAAATAAGCAGGCAAACAGGGCAACTAAGCACATATTCAAGCATATAAGTCAATCATTACCAACCAACCCTAAGTCGAGCTTATCACTGATAGAGAGCGTACATGTTCGATCAATCTCTGAGAACCATTAACCTTGACTCTCTCTGATACCAAGTTGTAACGCCCTACTTCCTTAGAGTCGTTACTAAGTGAGTTTAAAACGTGCAATTAACTTGCTAATCAAGGTTTTAGGTTAAAAGTGTAGCTCAACTGTAATAAAAGTCATACAATTTGAAAATATAATCTACCATTTAAAATTATAAAGAGATATACATTTGGGATCCCAAAGTACTGTTTAGAAATATTTACAACTCAAAAATATAATTAAAATTGAATAAATGAAAAATTTAGGTTTCATACAGACATTTCCCAAAAATGTCCCTGGTCATGGCAGCCAGGCAGGCCAAACATGTACGCATCACTTCACGCTCTCCATACTCATGGCTGGTCAACTTTTCGCTTGCCCTTACCTGCACCATAGAGCACCCATGAGCCGAAGCCCAGCAAGAAAACTTCACACAAACAAATAACATATGCATATCCATCATTCAGCATATAATTAAACCGTCAATAGGCTAAACACATACGGCCATGCCGTCTAGGGTGCTTTACCAGACCCTGGGTTTGCGGTCTACACCGTGAGGATATCCCAGGTATCCTATAAGGTCTCACCCTGGCAACTCGCACTCTGCGTTCTTAACACTACTCCCGGCCCCTTGCAGTATTCGGCCTTGCCGTTCTCGACCTTCGCCGTTCCCGACCCTCAGCATTCTCGGCCTTCGCCGTTCCTGGCTCTTGCTGTTCATTCACACATGTATGCACACATAGCATAATTAAACAAATACTTAAACAATTATAAGCATAATCAATGGGGCTACGCCCTGCAACACAATCATATTGGGCCATGCCCTACAACACAAACTATAGGACCTCGCCTTGCTCTATGGGTACAACCATTTTCTTACCTATGTCTCGAATTTTCCAATCACCGATGTCCTGAGCACAGCACCCTAGTACGAGCCTCGCCAAAAACCTAGGCACAACGCATCAACAACATCCATCCATCAAGTCCTAATCCATTAAATAACTTTGGGTCATAATTCTAGTCTCCAGGACCTTGAATTCTATCAATCCTTGTGATAAAATCCATCCTGAGCCTTAACTTTTGGATAAAACCTCCTTGAAGTCTAAAAACACACTAAGTGTTGCGGCCCCATGAACCCATGTCGCGGCCCGCCTCAACCAGCAACCCCAACCCCCAAAACAGAGCATGCGCGCCACGACCTAAGCCAACATGTGCTGCGGCTCGCCCTTCATCCTGGCCACCAAAATGTTCTAGAGGGTCGCGGCTCGGCAAGAACAATGTCGCGGCCTGACCCTTCAAACCTAGAAAAATCCTCCATTTCTACCACCAAAACCAAGCCAATTTACCCCAAAATCAACCTAACAATCCAATTCATTTATCATAGAAGTCCTAAAACAATCTCAGCAACAAAACCTAACAAAATCTAGCTTTAAAACTCATCATATCCCAATTCCAAACTCCCACTTCAAAGCATCAAGACAACTAGAAACCCAGATAGTAACCACAGAATTAAATAACTAAAAATCACAGTTTAAAACTTACCTTAGCCTTTGCTTTAATCCACAAATTGTAGCTGAGCTAATCCCCAAGTCTAGAGCCAAAACCCTTGCTTAATCTTCAACACTTCTCCTTGGTATGGCTTAGAGGAAAAGAAAGAGAGAGAAAAAAAAGGTTTGGGCCAGTTCCTTAGTTTTTGAAGGCTTCCTTGGTTTTATTTCTTCTTAACTTAAGTCTCTAAGGTTACCTCAAAGGCTTGGGGTACCTAAAACGTCCTCGAGGGAAAAATGGAAAGTCTCCCCAATATTCCTTCCTAAACGTTCTAACTTCAAATATATCTCCAAATATTTATTTTCATGACCCGATAACCCTAATAAAATATCTAATACCCGAAATACACCTCGACTCGCCCCGAGTCAGGTATTCAACCCCATTGTGACTTTCTTGCTATACAGCTCCTAGGACTGTCTCGGATCGTGCAACACAGATATACCACAAATGTATCATAATATTCACAATTATTACATTTATGCCCTCAATGGGCTAAAATTACAAACATGCCCCTAATAACCATATGGGGCCCACATGCATATTTAATTCACCTAAACATGCATTTTTAATCACATACTTATCAAATTCATACATTAACATAATAAACCACTTATTGCCCTCCAGGCACGCTAATCAAGGCCCTAAGCCTTATTAGCAAATTGGGACGCTACAATGTTGTACCTTGTTTTGGCATCTATGGCTTTTACTTTCCATCTTCTTCCTGAAATAATACAGAGCTTATAGCAGCGGAAGACACAGCTAAGTAGAGGAAGAGTTCCTCGTTAGGAATATGTGAACTTAAAATCAGAGCGTTACTCAAATAGGTTTTCAAGTCATGGAATGCGTGCTTCTGCTCACCAACCCAAAGGGCATTGGATGACTTTTTCATGCTTTGAAAGAATGGCTGGAATTTGTCCGACATTCTTGAAATGAATCGGCTTAATGCAGCAATCTTTCATGTAATCTTTTGGATGTCGCGCACTATTTGTGGTTCGTGGACTTTCGTGAAAGAAGCAACTGGGTGGGATTGGCTTCGATTTTTCTTTTATTGACTACATAACCCAAAAATTGGCCTGCAGAAACGTCGAAGGCACATTTGGTCGGGTTTAACTTCATTTGGAAGTGATCCAAAACTGCAAAACAATCAGTCAGGTATTGTATGTGCTTTGCAGGGTGTTTATATTTCACTACCATATCATCGATGTATACATCCATAACGCTCCTCAGCCGATTAACAAAGATTTTATTCATTAGCCTCTGATAAGAAGAACTCACATTTTTTAACCCAAAAGGCATGACTTTATAACAGTAAAGTCCTATTTCTGTGGTGAAGGAATGTGATCCTCCTCATGCTTTTATATCTGGTTATAACCAGGATACGCATCAAGAAAGCTCATACAGTCGTACCCAGTTGTAGCATCAATCATTTGATCATTCTTTGGCAAAGGGTAGTTATCTTTAGGAAAATCTTTGTTCATGTTCATTTAATCGATGCATACTCTCTTCTTGCCATTTTTCTTTGGGACCATCACTAGATTGGCAATCCAGTTTGGGTACAAGCACTCTTCTATCACTCATACCTATAGCAATCGATCAACTTCTTCTTGGATCATCTAGTTGACTTCGGGCGTAAGTCTCTGTTGCTTCTGCTTTACTGCTGGGTATTCCTTCAAAATGTTAAGACGGTGCATCATAACTTAAGGATCAATGCCTGGCATGTGTTGCAGTGACCAAGCAAAAGTGTCGATGTGTTGTTTGAGAAAGTCTACAAGTAGTAGTTTTTCTTCTATAGGTAGGTGGGCACTTCATAGCATTGTTTTACTTTTATCTGTGTTATTGAGATGTACTTCTTCATGTTTCTCTACAATAATGAGGTTCGGTTATGGAGAATCTTCATCATCGACGGTGTGAAGCAATGTTGGTAATTTTCCCATAAATTGCTATAGATCACTTTGGTTGGCAAGACTTGTTGAGGGCATGTCAGAAGTTTGCTTCATAGTGATAAATCATTTATGCACTTGCTTCTAACAGCCTCTGATATAGGTTCCGTCATGATATTGGCAACTCATAACTTGGTGTAGGGTTGACACGACACCCGACATTTTGTGAATCCATCTTCAGTAACGTCCTCCTAATCCCGGACCGTTACACTTTGTACTTTAAATAATGTTAGCCTTGCTAATCAAATCATTTAGTCATTAACGTGTAACTAAGGTTAATGTCAAGGGTTAGGGTTAAAATTTTTGGTCAAAAGAACTGTTGACTTTTCATTTAAAAATTTAATACATACATGGGATCCCAAATTATTACAAACAGATGTTTAAAAGGGTATATACAAGTCAAAACTACAATCAGCCGACCTAAGCAACAAAATTGAGGGATATGACCCTAGTTCCTCTGAAATATCCTCAATCGTGGTGGATGAGCAGCCGCATATGTACACGTCGTCACCGAAGCTCTCCAACTCATGGCTAGTCAAGCTTTCCTTTTCCCTAACCTTTACCACATAGCACCCATGAGTCAAGGCTCAACAAGAAAACTTAAACATGTTCATGAATAGTAAATACAGATTCCAAATACATATCTAGCACGCCTAGCAGTAATAACCTACTTGTGCATGTATATAATTACAAGTAACTGATCATTGGATCATTTTGGGGTCCACTGCCCTGAATAATTGATCATAGAGTCAACCTGGGGCCCTATGCCTAAGCTATGTGACCATAGAGTCACCTCAAACCCTTTCCCTTAGTTCTGAGTAACTAGTCATAGAACTAGCCAAGCAATTTGTTTTCCAATGACCATAGAGTCAACCAACGTAATAGTACGTCCCTGATTGGGCCTAAGCCCCTCAACCAGCGCGAGCGCGCAATTGTCCCCCTTGACTAATAAGTCAAGGCTTTAATCAGACATTCAGATACTGATATTGATACAGGTACAGATAAGCATACTAAAGACAATACAAGTATGCATACATATAATTCATGGTATCTTAACTAATCAAGCACAAACACAGTAATAACCATGTTCCTTAATGGGGTTGAGCCCTACCTATGCAACAAGGAAAGCATTCATTAAACAATTAATCAGACATAGAACATTCAAGCATAACCTAATTCACGTTAATTCTCAGGGGTCGAGCCCGACCAATTCATAGTTATAATCAACAGTTGGGCTAAGCCCTAATCAAATATACCACGTATTGGGTGTAGTTTTCTTCCCTCAAGTCCAAGTATAGCATAATAATAAGAACGACCCTTGAGCACGATCTCAGCTCTGAACCCCTAGCGGTAACCTAATCACAACCATAATATAGGATCCCGTCAATCATGAGAAAATAAAGGCTTCAGGACTGAGTCCTAGCCTTTGGGACGTCGAAATCTACTAAACCGGGTGGTAGAATGAATCTCGAGTCCTTAGGTTTGAGCTCCCCTAACTAAAACCCTAGGGTCGCCAAAGCTGCCCAGGCAGGCTGCGAATTGCCCCTTAGGGCCACGACGCGCCACTTGGAAAAGAGAACCCCTCCTGCCTGGAGATAAGACGTGGGTCACGACTTGCTCCATAGGGTTGCGACGCGCTCTGAAACAGAAGCCTCACCTGGCCCTGGATTCGTACGAGTAACGGCACCCTAAGAACAGGGCCGCGACCCGACCCTACGAACCCAGAATTCTCTGTTTTTCTTCAGACAAACTCAACCATAAACCACCCACATCTATCCTAGAACCACAATTCAATCCCTGGAACAGATTCAACATAATACCAACAACAAAACCCAACCTAAAACTTGATTCAAAACCCATCGAAACTCACATTCCAAAGCTCAAGATTACCTCAAGAACACTAAGAAACCATAACAGAATTCAACTACAACAAGGGTTAGATCTTTACCTTAGCTATGATTTAAGTCCTCTTAGTTGTAGCTAATCCAATCCCAAGCTTAGGCCTTCAATTCTCAAGCATTAAGCCAAGAATATCCTTAGTTTCTCAAGCAATTCACTCAAAAGTTGAAAGAGAATTAGGGAGAGAGAGGGAATCAGTTGGGAGAGCCGAGTGTTTGAGTGTTTTGTTTTCTTAAGGTTCAAGTAACTTAAGCTATTCCCGAAGCTCGGGGTACTAAGAACGTCCCCGAGAACAAAATGGTCAAAATCTCGGATATTCCCTCCTAATCTTGCTAACTCCAAATATATCCTCATATATTTATTCCCGTTACCTGATAATGTACTAATTACCCAAAATACCCATTGACTTACCCTGAGTCTGGTATTGGATCCCGTGACTTTCCTGCTAACTTGCTCCCTAGGATCGTCTCGTGCCGAGTAACCCAAATAAACCCACATAATAATGTGGTCTCTCACATATTTCACATATATGCACATATATACAATTATGTCCATAACAGGCCAACTTACAAAAATTGCCCTTCTAATAAGAAACGAGCGCACATGCATATTTTATACACCTAAACATGCATAACTAGTCATATTATCATACAACTCATATAATCACATAATTACACACAAATATATCTCACATAAACATATAATTCCATAATTTTCCCTCCGAGCCCCCTAATCAAGACCCCAAGCCTTACTAGGTAATTTGGGACATTACAATAATCCCCCTCCTTATAGAAATTTCATCCTCGAAATTTTACCTGAACAGAGCGGGATACATAGTATGCATATCTGTCTCCAGCTCCCAGGTCGCTTCCTCGACCTTGTTGTTCCTCCATAATACCTTAACTAAAGGTATAGTCTTGTTCCTCATGACTTTATCATTCCTGTCTAAAATCTGAACTGGCTGCTCCTTATAAGACAAATCTATTTCTAGTTCCATATCCTCGTAACTCAATACATGATTCCCATCTGATACATACTTCCTGAGCATGGAAATATGAAATACATTGTGCACACTAGATAGTGCAGGGGTAAGGCCAACCTATAGGCCACCTGACCGATCCTCTCCAGGATCGCAAATGGTCCAACAAACCTACGACTCAACTTGCCCTTCTTCCCAAATCTCTTCATCCCTCTTAGTCGTAAAACCCTAAGGAAGACATAGTCTCCCACTTGGAACTCTACGTTCCTCCGCTTTGGGTTTGAATAAATCTTCTATCTACTTTGAGACGTGAGCATCCGAGCTCTAAACTACTCAATAGCCTCAGTGGTCCTCTGAACTACCTCAGGACCCAAATATTTCCTCTCACCCATCTCATCCCAGTGAATGGGCGATCTGCACTTCCTATCATACAACATTTTATAAGGTGACACTCCAATAGTCGACTAGTAGCTGTTATTATTGGAAAACTCTATCAGAGGAAAATATGTACTCCAGGACCCTTCCAAGTCAATTACACATGCCCTCAGCATGTCCTCCAATATCTAGATAGTCCTCTCAGATTAACCATCAGTCTGATGCTGATAAGTTGTACTGAACTTCAACTGTGTACCCATCGCCCTCTATAAACTTCCCCAAAATTTGGAAGTAAAGATAAAGTCCCTATCAGACACGATAGACCTCGGATTCCCATGAAGGCGAACTATCTCTCTCACATAGAGATCTGCATATTGGTCGACCATGTAATTTTTCCTCACTGGTAGAAAGTCAGGCACCTTGCCACGTACTTAGTCACGTCCTTCTTCATCACAGGTCACCAGTATAAAGTTTTCAGATTCTTGTACATCTCCGTGGTGCCTGGATGTAGAGAATAAGGAGTAGTACGAGATTCATCCAGAATCTCTTTTCTGATCCAAGTGTCCATTGGAACGCAGATCTGATCATTGTATCTCAAAAAGCCCATGTTTGACACTATGTAGTCCTTAGCTACTTCAGCTAGGACGTCCCCTTTGATCTTTCCCAACTGTGGGTCACCCATCTGCTTCTCCTTGATCCTCTCCAAAAGAGTAGACTACAGGGTGATGTTGGTAAATTGGCACACCACTAGCTCAATACCTGCTCTAGTCATATCGTCTTCCAACTCCATGGATATCTGCCTGGCACTATACAATTGTCTTGGACTCTTCCGGCTTAAGGCATCTGCTACCACGTTGGCTTTCCTTGGGTGATAGAAGAACTCACAATCATAATACTTTACTAGCTCTAAGCAACGTCTCTGTCTCATGTTCATATCCGTCTGGGTGAAGAAGTACTTTAAGCTCTTGTGGTGAGTGTATATCTCACACTTCTCACCATATAAGTAGTGTCGCCACACCTTCAGGGAAAAAAATACTGCTGCAAGTTCTAAATCATGTGTGAAGTACCTCTGCTCATACGCCTTCAACTGACGTGATGCATAGGCAATCACCTTCCCTGTCTGCATAAGGACACAACCTAGGCCATGTCTCGATGTTTCATAATAAACCACTAACTTGCCCTGATCCGTAGGAAGACTCAGAGCCAGAGCGGTGATCAAACTCTTCTTCATTTTCTGGACACACTTGTCTGCCCATATGAACCTCTGATTCTTGCATGTCAATTCTATCAGTGGTGATGCAATCTTGGAAAACCCCACCACAAAGCATCTGTAATAACCTGCCAATCCCAAGAAAGTTCTAATCTCTAAAGCGTTCTTTGGCCTTGGCCAATCTCTAACCGCCTCAATCTTCGCGGGGTCCACCTTAATTTCATCCTTACTAACTATGTGACCTAAGAAAGTCACATGTGGCACCTAGAACTCGTACTTACAAATTTCGCATACAGGTTGTGCTCCCTTAGCCTTTGTAGTACCAACCTGATATGTTGTTCATGCTATGTCTCTGTCTGAGAGTATATCAGTATATCGTCGATAAAGATGATCACAAACTGATCCAAGTAATCTTTGAACACCCTATTCATCAGATCCATAAATGTTGTCGAGGCATTAGTCAATCCAAATGACATCACCAAGAACTCATAATGCTCGTACATGGTGCGAAAAGTTGTCTTCGGTATATCTTCCTCCCTAATCCTTAGTTGGTGATAACCAGATCGAAGATCTATCTTGGGGAATATCATCCTACCCAGCAACTAATCAAATAGATCATCAATCCTTGGCAGAGGATATCTTTTCCTGATAGTCAACTTGTTCAGTTCTCTATAGTCAATACACATCCTTAGAGAATCATCTTTCATCTTCACAAAGAGAACTGGTGCGCCCCATGGCAAGAAACTGGGCCTGATAAAGCCCAAGTCCAGTAACTCCTATAGTTGAACCTTTAGCTCCTTCAGCTCTACTGGAGCCATCCTATAAGGTGCCCTAGACACTGGCTCTGTCCCTAGCGCTAGTTCAATCACAAACTCTATCTCCCTTTGCTGAGGTAACCCTGGCAGATCCTCTAGACACCCTGGCAGGTCCCATTGGCACAACCTGAGAGGTATCCACCACGCTAGGTAAGAATCCTATGCATTCTCCTTGCAATAGGTCTCTAGCTCTAAGTACATATATCATAGGTATACGGGGTCCATGCACAGTGCCAACTAATACAAAGGGGTCCTCACCCTCAAGCTCAAAGGTTACCATCTTCTTTTTGCAATCTATTGTTGCCCCCATTCTTCTCTAGCCAGTCCCTACCAAAAATTATATCAAAATCAGTCATATACAACTCTACCAAGTCAACTGACAACTCCCTACCATCCACTGTCATTAGTAGTGATCTAACCCATCTGCTAGAAACCACTAACTCCCAAGTAGGCAGGATAGTACCAAACCCCATAGGATAAAAGTCACATGGTCTACACAATCCATCTATAACTCTACTAGCAACAAAAGAGTTTGTAGCATTTGAATCAATCAAAATAGTATAGAGGGTTCCAACACTAGAAAGCTAACTGTTATCCAGATTTCCGGATAGCGTTTAGATGGATATCCTCGGGGAAGCAGAATTACCAATGTCTTTCACGGTAGGTGACCAGAGCTCGCGGATGGAAAGAAAGGCTTCGCCTCTCCCGTTTAGTGTCCGGATTACTCTTTCAAGCAAACGCGACACGGAAGCTCGTCAACTCTCCCGGACTCCCGAAGGGGTATCCTTTGGGGAAGCTCCTTCCAGGAGAAGCTCTTCAAGTGGTCTTCGCGGAAACAGTTCCGTGCCTCGCACGGAACAAAACCAGGCGGTCGAGTCGTGGAGGAGGCATATTTAGAATGATATCCACCTGACACAGGATCCCGCCTGACACGCCCGACAGGTCAAAGCCGCGCACATCCCAGCACGCCTAAGGGTACTTTTTCGCCTACTGTTCCGCTGACAACTTGGAAAAGACGGCTGACTTTGTGTATTCCCCATACTTTCACGTAAATATACCCACATAGAGTCTTGTAGCCATGCTACTACAGTAATTGTATCCCCTATTTATGGCTGGTGTAATTAAGACTCATGGACGTAGAGAAAAACCCTAATCCAAAACCCTAGCTATAAAGACCCCCTCATTTTACAATAGGGGGGACGGCCAACAAATCACATAGCAAGAACTCTACTAAAATCTCTCTAGCTTCATCTTCTTCAAGAGAACCCGAGAGAAACACTGTGAGTGTGTGAAGTTCTTGTACACCAGCCATCTTACTGTAATCCTTTCCAAGTATAATAACATCGACTCGTGGACTAGGGCTTGTTAACGCCTGAACCACGTAAAAACACTGTTTGTTTAGTTACATTTCAGCACTTCTACAGTTCTTATCTTTTTATTATTCTGTTTGTATTCGTTTCCGAAAAACTCGGTAAACATTTTGGTGCTTTCATTGAGAGCTGTAGGAAGTTGTTAGTCAGCTCTTTTTCTGTGTACGTTTTTTGTATTCACTCCGTGCTAAAAAGATGGTGACTACGAGAAAATCCGCGGTTGACAAAAATGCTAGGGTCAACCCCGATACTATGATGGAAGATGCGGTGCAAAACGAACCCTTGGACTACCAAGGTGAAGACCCGACATCCCGCCAGGATCGGGTCAGTACCGAAGATACGACATACTTAGAAGACGAAGAAGAGTATGTCCAAGACGGTTATTACAAGGGCGGCTGCTACTATGAGAAGGACCCAGAACTGGTCCAAGTAGTCGAAGAACTGGAGGTCACCAAAGCCAAGCTTGCTGAGCAGGAGAGCCTCTCCGAAAAAATGCAGTGCATGATGGAGCGCCTCCAAAGCAAGTTCGGAGACCTAGGCGACTCGGACGAGGACGCCTCTGTTTTAGGTGGTGCTGATGCCGCTATGCCGGATCCAGCCGCTGCTGGACCATCCAAAGCCGCCCCTAACAAGGGCAAAGAAAAAGTTGGAGAGCCTGTACGCGCTGACGCCCCTGCACCTCCTAAAGGCGTGAATCACCAGGCCGACTGCCCCCCCCCCCCCCCGCGCGCAGAAGGTCTCTGGCGCTCCTAAGCCCAGACGTCCTTCAGCCCCAAGGGGGCACTCCGTGCCTAAAGGGCCCGGTGCTAAGGCACCCAGGCCTAGGGGAAGGAACAACCGCCCCAGTGATTCCGTCAACCAGGACGGTCGGGCTGCGAACTCGCACTCCGAAGATAGCTGGTCCACGGTAGACCTAAGAAGAAGGTTGGAGGCCAAGTATGAAAAGGCCAAAGGAGAAAAGGCCCGGCCTCGCGGAGATGACCTCCGAAATCATATTAATGACAAGCTCCGGGGACGTGACCTCCCGAAGAGTGATACGAAGAGGCTCGAGGAACAGATTGCTGCCTTGACCAAGCTGGTCCGGAAGCAAAGTGGGGCCCTGTCAGACTCTGAGGAGGAAGACCCGGAACCATGTATTCGGAGGATCGCGGAAACGTCCCTCCCGGATAACTTCAAAATGCCTCACATAGAATTATACGAGGGGAGGACAGACCCGCGTACCCACCTAGCTAAATACAACAAAATGATGCAAGTGGCGCGCGTCAGTGAGGACGCCAAATGCATGTGCTTCTCACTCACCCTTACCAAGTCCGCGGAGGACTGGTGGAAAAGATTAGCTCCCGGATCAATCCACAGTTGGAAGGAGCTACAGTCCGCATTCAGGAGGCAGTTCATTGCTGCCCGCGACCACGACATGGAGGTTGGTTCCTTAACCAACATCAAGCAGCAACCCAATGAGAACCTCAAAGCTTTCATTCAGAGAATGATGGAAGCTGCTGCAAAGACCAAGGTCAGCGATGACATGAAGCTGATCGCCCTTCAATCGGGCCTTACTGTCGGCTCCCTGCTATGGGGGGAAATGCAAAGGAGACGGCCAGAAACGCTGTCCGAATTCATGTCTAAAGCTCAGGGGATCATCAACCTTGAGGAGGCTTACCAGCAGGCCTTTGGAGTTCCCCCAGCTCCAACGCCTTCCGTGACTGCGCCAAGCTTTGCTTCGCAAGCTCCCGCACCAGCCCTCACACTTCCAGGAGCCCAATTCACTCCAAGTGTGTATGGGCCTTCCGCGTCTGCTCAGACGCCGAGTCAAACCCATTTCTCTAGGTACGGAGCTGTACAAACCGGATGTAGTATCGCTCCTGGCCAGCCGCAGCCGCAAGCGGAAGGCCCAGAACGAAATTTGAGCCAATCGCGGAGCAAACGAAGCGGAAGAAACTCCAACCGGGGAGACCATTCAAAGAAACCCCGGAAGGACTATGAGCCCAAGTTCACAGAGTATACCAGTTTGATAGACTCGCGAGAGAATGTCTATCGGGCGACCTGTAATATGGTCAACTACAGGAAGCCCCCGAAAGTGTCTCACGGAGGAAGGCGTCCGCGAGACTCCAATAAGAGGTGTGAGTTCCACGGAGACGTGGGGCACACCACGAACGAGTGCCTTCAGCTGAAGGATGAGATCGAGTCACTGGCAAGAGCGGGACACCTCGGTCAGTGGGTGAGGATACCCATTATCTATCCTGGACAGGGAGTAGTTCACGGAGCTGCATATTCCCTGGGACAGAGGGGGACCGCTAGCGCTCCTGGAGCCGGTCACCCCCAAGCTCCCGGGTCTCAGTTCCCAGCGCTTCCTGCTCCAACAGCTCCGGCACCCATTGCCTTGTTGGCTCCAGGACCTGGCAACCCATATCCGCCCGGCCTTGCTCCGCCACCCGTTGATGGACACGTAGCCACCATTTTCGGAGGACCGCACCTTGCCGGAAGCACCCGCAACTCCCAGAAGAGGTACTTGAGGGAGTTAGAACACACCGGGGAGATGTGCGCCTTGGTTCAATCACCTGCTCAACGTCCCTGAATGATGTACCTTCCCATCACCTTCACGGAGGACGATGCTCGACATGTGCACTTCCCCCACAACGACCCCCTCGTGGTGGAAGCCCAGATTGCCAATAAGAAGGTCTCACGGATCTTGGTCGATAACGGAAGCTCCGTAAACATCCTCTTCAAAGCGGCCTTCCACGCGATCGGATTAACCGAGACAGACCTCACCCCATGCCCCATCCAGCTTCAAGGGTTCAATGGGGATGCACTCATGCCATTCGGCAAAATTCAACTTCCAGTCACCCTCAGAGGAGAAAGCGACGCTTGTGCCTTCAAGCACAGCACATTCGTGGTGGTCGACTGCCCCACGGCGTATAATGCCATCCTAGGCCGACCGGTCCTAATAGATTGTGGGGCCATAACCTCGATACGCCACTTATGCTTGAAGTTTCCATGCGACGATGGGCGTATCGGCACCCTCCGAGGAGACCAACGAAGTGCACGAAGCTGTTATAACGTCTCCGTCCGATCCGTCTACACGGTCCAGGAGACGGTTGCTGCCATCCCTTTGGCGGAAGAATTACCAGAAACTGGGGGTGCTCAAGAGGCATACTTTGACGAACTCGACCCAAGAGTGGGAATCGAGAAAGCAATAGAGCCGATGGAGGAAGTTGAAGAGGTGATCCTCAACCCGGGAGATCCCACCAAAGTCATTCAGGTGGGGAAAAACTTGCCGTCGGCCATTCGAGATAAGATCGTGGCCACTGTGAAGAATAACCAGGATATCCTGGCATGGTGCCACGCTGATATGACGGGGATTAACCCCAATGTTGCATGCCACGCACTCAACATAGACCCATCTGCAACTCCAGTTCGCCAAAAGAGGAGGCCGTTAGACCCAGTGAGGGCCGAAGCCGTCAAAGCTGAAGTGGACAAGCTGATGTCCATAGGCTTTCTCCAGGAGTCACACTATCCCGAGTGGATGGCCAACCCAGTTCTGGTCCCGAAGCCCGATAGGTCCTGGAGAATGTGCATTGACTTCACGGACCTAAACAAAGCCTGCCCGAAAGATTGTTTCCCTCTTCCGCGAATCGATCAGATGGTAGACGCTACTTCCGGGTACGAACTCTTATCCTTCATGGATGCGTACTCCAGATACAACCAGATCAAGATGCATGTCACGAACCAGGAACACACCAGCTTCCTCACGGACAAGGGTGTCTACTGTTACGTGGTCATGCCTTTCGGTTTGAAGAATGCTGGTGCGACGTACCAGCGTCTAGTAAACAGGATGTTCAAGGATCGACTGGGGAGGAACATGGAGGTGTACGTGGATGACATGTTGGTAAAATCCAAGACCTCCGGGGACCACAGTGACGACCTTGAGGAAGCTTTCGCCGTGATCCGAAAGTATGGAATGAAACTGAATCCAAAGAAATGTACTTTCGGGGTCTCGTCTGGGAAGTTCCTCGGTTTCATTGTCAGCTCCCGCGGAGTGGAAGCCAACCCTGAGAAAATTAAGGCGCTCATAGACATGCCTTCCCCCCGGAAGCATAAGGATGTCCAGAGCGTTACCGGAAGGATAGCTGCTCTCAGCCGCTTCGTATCCAAGGCCACTGACAAGTGTATCCCCTTCTTCAATGTGTTGCAAGGAAACAAGAAGTTCGAGTGGACCCCCGAATGCGAAGCAGCCTTCCAACACCTCAAGGAACATTTAACCCAAGCTCCCATTCTGTCCAAACCTGTCGAAGGAGAGGCGTTGTTCTTATACTTAGCTGTGACAGAGCACGCAGCGAGTGCCGCTCTCGTCCGGGAAGATGGCCGTATCCAGCTCCCTGTGTATTACGTAAGCAAGAGGTTACTGGACGCCGAGTCCAGATATTCAATGATCGAAAAACTCTCCCTCTGCTTGCTAATCGCTTCGCGGAAGCTGAGGCCATATTTCCAGGCGCACACCATCAAAGTACTCACCAACCACCCTCTCCGACAAGTCTTGCAGAAACCCGAGTCTTCTGGCAGATTGCTTAAGTGGACCATGGAACTGAGCCAGTTCGACATCCACTACCAACCACGTGTTTCCATAAAAGGACAAGCTCTCGCGGACTTTATTGTGGAATGCTCGGGAATGAATGAACTCCCGGAAGATCCTGTCCCGGAACATCCCACATGGAAGGTCTATGTAGACGGAGCCTCAAATGAAAAAGGAGCTGGAGCAGGGGTCATCCTAATATCTCCCCAAGGGCATCAGCTCCAGAGCGCCATCCGTTTCGCGTTCCCAGCATCCAACAACGAGGCAGAACACGAAGCCATGTTAGCTGGATTACGACTGGCCAGAGAAGTCGGAGCCCAAAAAATCGAAGTATACAGCGACTCCCTACTTGTGGTAAACCAAATATCCGGGGAATACCAGACGAAAGGCGAAAAAATGGCTGCCTACGTGTCTCTCTCCCGCGGCCTAGTGCAGCATTTCAAAGGCTACCAAATCCGCCAGGTCCCCCGGGACCAGAACTCACTCGCGGACACGCTGGCCAAGCTTGCAACAGACCCGGAGATTGAACAATATGGCCTGGTGCCCATCGGGCACTTAGGAGCACCCACTACCGAGACACAGAGGGTAAATGCCATCATCGACCATTCCCATTCCTGGATAGGACCCATCCTCAGATTTCTCACCACCGGAGAGCTCCCCACTGATAAAGCTGACGCAAGAAAGCTCTAGTATCAAGCTCCCCGATACGTGGTTATGGATGGAAAGCTTTACCGCAGGGGGTTGTCCATACCCTTCCTTAGGTGTGTTGCCGGAACCGAAGTCAGCGCCATCATCCATGAGGTTCACGGAGGCTTCTGTGGCGACCATACCTCCGGGCCGAGCCTCTCCAAAAAGATCCTTCGACAAGGATACTTCTGGCCCACCATGAAGAAGGATTGTGTGGATTATGTCAGAAGGTGTGAGCAGTGCTAGAGGTACGCCAAGGTTCCGCGAGCGCCGCCTACAGAAATTACCTTAATGACCAGCCCCTGGCCGTTCGCCGTTTGGGGCATTGACCTAGTAGGTTCCCTCCCAACTGGAAAGGGTGGAGTGAAGTATGCCATAGTCGCGGTAGACTACTTCACCAAATGGGCTGAGGCTGAACCTATGAACACGGTCACATCTAAAAAAGCACTGGACTTTGTCATCAGGAATATAGTGTGTCGTTTTGGGCTTCCACGAAAAATTGTGTCCGACAACGGGAAGAAATTTGATAGTGAACACTTCACGAACTTCTGTGCTTCGCATGGAATTATCAAAAGCTTTTCCGCAGTCGCCAGACCCCTGGCTAATGGGCAAGTGGAGGCTGTAAACAAAATATTAAAGACCACGTTGAAGAAAAAACTCCAAGCCTGCAAGGCTCACTGGCCGAAAGAACTTCCGCGAGTACTTTGGGCCTATCGCACAACAGAGAGAACTTCGACGGGGCACACGCCTTATTCCATGACCTTCGGTTGCGAGGTCGTCATCCCAGTAGAAACTATGATCCCCTCTCACAGGAAGGATACCTACGACCCTACCCGGAACCACGCCCTTCTCCAGGAGTCCTTGGACATGATCGAAGAGCTCTGGGAGCAGTCGCAGGTCCAACTAAAAATGTACCAAGGCAAGATAGCCCGACACTTTAACACGAGAGTCAAGAGCCGTACATTCGAAGTTGGGGATCTTGTCCTACGGAGAGTATTTCCTGCTACGCAGGATCCGGGAGTGGGAGTCCTCGGACCCAACTGGGAAGGCCCCTACGAAGTCCAAGAAAAAGTGGGCCATGGGACGTATCACTTAAAGAGACTCGACGGATCTAAAGTCCCACGCGCCTGGAACGCGGAGCACCTCCGCCGTTACTACCAGTAGGCCCCGGGCGATCTAGTCGGAAGTCCTTGGTGAAATTAGCAAAAGTGAAAAATGTGGAAATAATCCTCCCTGTTGTAAAACACGTGCCTAGCAGGCTAATTTAATGAAACACGGAGAGATCACTCCACTTTTACTGCACTTTTTATCCCTGTGTTCAAAGTTGCGTTTTAACAAGTGACCACGCGGTCCGGAGACGTCCGGACCCCACGCTCACTTGGGGGGGTATACATGGCTAAGGCATAGCCATACGCCCCTTGAACAAAACATACACAGAACACCACTTATGTGCTAGCATTGTGTTTGAAATTTTTAAATTGTTAAGCTTAGGTTAATTTGTTGCCATGAACATGTTTGCATTATGTGAATTATGTGTTTATGTGAAAATTGCCATTGAAATGCCTGCCATTATGCATCATGAAAATTATCTCCTGTGTAGCACAGCGATGAACAGGACTGGGGGGTGGGGCACATTCAGAGACCTACGCCGAAACACCCCCAACTCCCTGACAAGTCCTTTGCAGACATATTCCGCGATCGCTGTAGAGCTTTGCTTCGCAAGCTCCAGCTCCGGGTCCCGCAAGGCGAAAGATGCAAGATCCGCGACCGTTGTAAGCCTTGCTTCGCAGGCTCCAGCTCCGGATCTCACAAAATAATGCAGGGCGAGCTCCTCGACCATTGCAAGTTTCAGCTCCAGGAGCAGACATGGTCGATCCCCCACTCACAGCAGGCCTTGCTTCGCAAAGCTCCTGCTCCGGGATCGCACCTGGTAGGCGTGGCAATTTCCCCGACAGCAACGAGCCTTGCTTTGTAGGGCTCCGTGCCAGGTCCTTGAAGCCAGCCACCATGAGGTTCACAACGACAGTTAGTTTTGCTTCGCAAAGATCTAACCTTAAGTTTAGCGACGCTCACCAAAAGAACTCCCGTTCCGAACCATGGAACGGCTCACCTTAGCAATCCCAGCGAACAGTATGACTACAAGTCCCGGGATTGGCTATTTGCCTTAGGAAAGCTAAAATACGGTGAAAGGAGTCTGGCCGTTGGAACCAAGAAACCTTCGTAACCTAGAAACTACGTGGGAAAAGACATCAGCCGTTAGAGCCTCAAGTGGGAAGTGCATAGGTTCTGGCCGTTGGAACCAAAACCTCATGCGCCCCTACAACAGTTTCTACCGTATAAAAGTCTACCCTAAACGCAAAGTTAAATAAAGAACTCGGCAGAAAAGAAAGGAGAATGCTATAATTATGGCAAATATGTCTGCAATGAAAAACTCAAATGAAAAATAATTAAAGATAAAACCCCTTCAAGTATTGGGGGTGGCTGCAGCTTCCACGACCGTGGCCTCGGGGACATCGGCTTCAACTGAGGCTGGCGAAGTCGGCTCATTGGAAGGCGGAACTTTGTCACGGGAAGGTTCAGAGGTCCCCACCTCTCCGGGATCTCCCGCCTCAGGGGCTCCAGCACGTTCGTCAATGTTGTAAGTTTGGACGTACGCCTCTGGGCCTTGATCCCACACGAGTAGCTTCTCCCTCATGGCATCGGCATCCTCTCCCAGATAGCCTAGTACCTCCGGGTTCACTTTCCAGAGTTGATGCATGAGGACCACATGCGATATATTAATCGTCCTGTTCAGTATCCCCTCAGCATCCTCCTTCTCCTTCAAGCGCTCCGCCTCGGAGGTTGCCAGCTGTGCCTCCGCGACAGCTAATTGAGCCCTTAGTTTGTCCATCTCAGCTTTGGAGGCATCCCGCTCTCCCTTAAGAGAATCAATCTCCTTGCGCTGCTCCCTATTTTGGTTCAACACGGATTGCTTCTCGGTCACATGCCCCCTGGCAGTGAATTGCAAGGCTCCGATCTCTTTATCCTTCTCAGCGAGCCCCAACTGCAGCATAGACACGAGATCCCTGCTCCTCTTATGGAGTTGCTCCTCCTCGTGCAGCTTACTCTGAAGAGTAGAATATTCCTCTTGCTGCTTAAGGAGGAGATCATTTTTTGATTGCAAGCGGGCTTCCAAGGTATCCTTCTCCACCCTGGCTTGGGACAGCTCTTCCCGGAGCTTGGAGTTTTCGGCCTTCATCTCATCCGACCGCTGTCTGAACTCATTCTCTGCGTTGGCCCGGTACTCTTGATATTTGGCAAGATATTTCTTGTCCGCCTCTTCCTCAGCCGTGCACCGGGCCTGTTCAATCTTCTCCGAAGCCCCCAAGGCCTGTTGGGTAAGTTTCTGCTTCTCCGCCTCCAAGGCCTGGCGAGCCACCTGGCTCTCCTCCAGCTGAACCAGAACTGCACCCACCTCCCGGAACAAGCGTTCCGCGATCAGAGAGGCCTGCATGGAAAGACAACGCAATGAGTTAAGCAGAACCAAATGTGCTAAGACAGATGATCCCAAAGCTTAACTGACGGCTTACCCCGGACAATTGTTGCTTCACGGCATGTGTCAGCAGCAGCGGATCCTTACTGCTACTGATGGCCCATTTCTCATAATTGAGCTCGCACAAGCTCAGGGCCATGTCCTCCATCATCTCCGCTCCGAACGGCGCCAATGCACGTCCAAGCCTAGGCACCAGCCTCTTCTCCAAGGCTGGGCCATCCAAAACCGCTCCAGCCGGGTGAAGAGACCTCACCCCCTCAGCCAACTCAGCTCTCTTCACGGCAGACAAGTTGTCTGCCCTTCCCTGAGTAATGGCCTTCTCAGCCTCCAACCGCCTCTTCAAAAAATTATCGGCCCGTCTTATACCCTCCAGGAGGGCAGCAGGGAAACGGGTTGGTTTCTGCGGGAAGTGGAACTTCAGGCCAGGCAGAGGAAGGTTTGTTTGCTGAGAAGAAGGAGACCCCGAAAGGGTGGACTCCCTTTGGGCTGGAGGAGGAGGCAGACGGGGTACTAAGGCCCCGGTCTGTTGTTTTTGCTGCTGCGGTGGCGGAGGGGACTGCCTTTGTTGTTGTTGTTGCCTTTGCTGCTGCGGCAGCGGAAGCAATTGCCTTTGTTGTTGCTACTGGTTTGGATGTTGTTGTTGCTGCCGCTGTGGCGTTGGTGATTGTCTCTGCTGTTCTTGTTGCTGCTGTTGTTGTAGTTGTGGTTGCTGTCGTTGTTGCCTTCGACCGGGAGAAGAGTGTCTAAGGCGTTTCTTCTCGGTGCCCTCAGCATCCCCTCCGGGACGCTTGCTCACCCCACTCGTCTTCACGGGGACGCTTGCCTTTGTTGTTGCTACTGGTTTGGATGTTGTTGTTGCTGCCGCTGTGGCGTTGGTGATTGTCTCTGTTGTTCTTGTTGCTGCTGTTGTTGTAGTTGTGGTTGCTGTCGTTGTTGCCTTCGACCGGGAGAAGAGTGTCTAAGGCGTTTCTTCTCGGCGCCCTCAGCATCCCCTCCGGGACGATTGCTCACCCCAGTCGTCTTCACGGGGAACACAAGCCCTTCCCCGTCGCTGCTGCTACTCGAGACCATCATAGTCTCGGAAGGCCCGTCGGCAGGAGACTTCTCTACCCCCGGAGACGCTTGCGCCTCGCCACTTGTCTTCTTGGGGGTGGCAGCTTTACCTCCCCTACCAGCCTTGGCCTTCCGTCCTTTCCCCTTGGACGGGTCTTGGCTGGTGGCAGCCTTCTTAATGAGCAGGGTAACTCTCCCCAACTTCTTGGCTTCTGGATACTCTGCAAGAAACATACGAAGCAAGGTTAACGAACCAACAAGCAATGAGAAAGAAGATAAGCAGAAGACAAGACAATCGACAACATAAAAGCACAAGCAAGACCGCCAGCAGGGAACAAGAAACAAGAAAAAGAAAAGTTTGAAAGGGACGACCATGCACGAGAAACGTGGATGGCCTTCCCTGAACAAAACAAAACACCGCCTCCTGCTCCAGGAAGCTCCCGTACTCCTTGAAGTCCGGGAATGACATGCTGAGGGAAGAAGGGTCAACCATGATGACACCTTCTGGCAGACTACCGTCACTCAGACACCCGAGGAGCTCATCTACCCTATCGCAATATCTGTCAAAGGGTATCCTACGCGGATCTAGCCTAAGGAAGCGGGGATCGAACCCCATCTGAGAGGTCCGGGAAACCTCAGACAGGCTGGGGGTGTGGATCAATCGAAAACTAGTCTTACCTCTCCCGGAGGCACCAGCCCCCAGAGTCCCTTCGTTAGGGTAAGCTGCGGCGTGGCGAGCCTCGATCTCCTCTCCCTCTGGCTGGGGGTCGGGGAACCTCTCCGCCCAACTAGGGGATAAAGCATTCTCGTCCCAGGCTGCTTGGTTGATCACCTTGGACAGCTCTAGGGAAATCTGTTCCCGGATGTCAGCTGACACCTGACTTTGCCCCCTGCCACTCACTGGCTCAATGTTTTGGAAAGAGGCGAGTAGCCCATACTCCCTCAAAGATTCGGAGGTCACAAGTCCCTCCACTTTCAACTCTTCCTCCGAGAGCCCTTCGTAGAACTTGGACCTCCTTATCATCTCCGCACAGCGAGGTGTCCGCGGAACGACTTCTGCAAAATTCAAATACAAGCATTAGAGATCCTCCCGAAAGGCAAATCAAACGCAAAGAAACGAAGTTGAAAAGGAGAGGAAGGAGCACTTACCAGGGATCTTGAAGTCCAAAGATAGGGCTGGCACCCTCTTCAGTGGGAAGCCAGTCGTCAGGAACCAGTACTCCCGGAGGTCTGGAACCCTCGCGGTATGACAAGTGGGACACATCACGTCCGGGTGCCTCTCCAGCCTGTAAAATCCCACCTTGTCTGAATGACCCCTCATGGGCTGAGACTTCAACCCGTAGAAGTACAGCACCTCCTCCGGAGTAGGAGCTTCCAGTTTCCGGGACTTGCAAAAGATGAACCACCCCGCTAGGAGCTTGTAGCTGGGGGGAATCAACTGGAAGATGGCAATCCCCGCCTTCACACAGAAATTGGCAAAGTAACTTCTTAGGGGCAAGTGCGCCCCACACACTATGTGTGCCCAGCTCCAGGCACCAAAACCCTCGTGGCTCTGACTAGCCGACTCGCCCAGCACCGACAGACGGTGCCACATCAGGCCTGGGATGTTCTTCAGGCCTGCCTCTGAGGAGTACAGCTCCAGCATGCCGTAGTTCCTGAACAGGTTCGGCTTCTGGTCCATCTCCCAGATTGAACTATTGGTAGTTGGTGGGCTAGCCGCGACCACTTTTGTCTTTCCTTTCCCCTTTGTGCCGGCGACAGGGGAACCCTTCTCCTGGGAAGAATCAGCCTCCGCCTCAACGAGGAGTTGTTCCTTTGAGATGTTCGTCACTGAACAAAAGAAACAAGGAAGAAAACACTCTAAGCAGTCAGCACCCTTGTCATACCCTAGTGGTATCAAAGGCGTCGGGGAGACCCTCCCCGAAAACTGCTTGGAGAGGCTCCCACCGAGCTTGCCGAAGGGTTGGCACCATGCCACCCGAAGGACAGCAAGGAGCCAAACTCAGACTCCGAGCCTAAGCCCGCCGAGAGAAGTGTTTCTCCAGAGAAAGACACCCTAAAGGCGTTCATGCTTATGCCCTAAAACAGCAAACCGGAACAACGCAAGCAAGACAAGGAACGACTTTCCAAACGCAAAACGTCAAAGCATGCAAAAGAGACTACTTATCGACTCACATCAATCACATGCCTATCAAAGCCCTATTCACGCATGCACATAGGCGATAATGGCAGAAACCTCAACTCTAACAACTACCAACAACCTAAGGTTTGGGAGGAAAGAGCAAAGTAAAAATACTTACTGGTATTCGGGTAGTTGAAGGTTGAAGGAGTAACCGGATCACTGCACAGCGCGATCGCGAGAAGTAAAACCTGCAAAGACGGACGGCGATTCAAACCCTGAACTTCGGCGAATAAACCCACTGCCAAATCAAAAGAAAAGTTTCTAGATCCCTTACCAAAAAAAAGTGGCAAGTTCGAAGGAATGGAAGCTTGGAAGCCTGAGAGTTCGAAGGTTTGGGAATCTGAAAATCCGAAAGATAGAGAATTTGAAAGCGTAAAGAGGAAGAAAGGTCCGTTCCCTCGTTTTTATAGCAGGGAAGAAGTCGTTTCGAATTCCTCAAATGGACGGTCCCGATCTTCCCATTCCGTGTGCATCAGATCCAACGGCTGGAGATGAAGCGACGATCCTATTTATGACTCCTCGGATGGGAATAAAGTATTTATTTCCCATCATTATACCGTCTCGGGCCCAGAGTACCATTAAAAACCGTCAAATCGTTACTCAGATGCCTGACGCACGCATACTCAACCAGTCGCCTCACGCACACGTCTTGGTCGCAGAACCATTCCCGGCATGACGCGTGGCCCTTGCCGTACTTAAGTACTTGAGTTCAAACAGAAGAAATTCCCTTCCCTTTTTATACTAACACTCAGGCGGGAAAAAGGAATACTTCCGGGAACACAGAAGGTGGCCCCTCGCCTAATCTAAGAAACCGGAATACCCGGAGGACCGTACAAGCTCCCAGATCTCTCAAAGCTCCGTGACCTTGGGGGGTAAATGTTATCCAGATTTCCGGATAGCGTTTAGATGGATATCCTCGGGGAAGCAGAATTACCAATGTCTTTCACGGTAGGTGACCAGAGCTCGCGGATGGACAGAAAGGCTTCGCCTCTCCCGTTTAGTGTCCGGATTACTCTTTCAAGCAAACGCGACACGGAAGCTCGTCAACTCTCCCGGACTCCCGAAGGGGTATCCTTCGGGGAAGCTCCTTCCAGGAGAAGCTCTTCAAGTGGTCTTCGCGGAAACAGTTCCGTGCCTCGCACGGAACAAAACCAGGCGGTCGAGTCGTGGAGGAGGCATATTTAGAATGATATCCACCTGACACAGGATCCCGCCTGACACGCCCGACAGGTCAAAGCCGCGCACATCCCAGCACGCCTAAGGGTACTTTTTCGCCTACTGTTCCGCTGACAACTTGGAAAAGACGGCTGACTTTGTGTATTCCCCATACTTTCACGTAAATATACCCACATAGAGTCTTGTAGCCATGCTACTACAGTAATTGTATCCCCTATTTATGGCTGGTGTAATTAAGACTCATGGACGTAGAGAAAAACCCTAATCCAAAACCCTAGCTATAAAGACCCCCTCATTTTACAATAGGGGGGACGGCCAACAAATCACATAGCAAGAACTCTACTAAAATCTCTCTAGCTTCATCTTCTTCAAGAGAACCCGAGAGAAACACTGTGAGTGTGTGAAGTTCTTGTACACCAGCCATCTTACTGTAATCCTTTCCAAGTATAATAACATCGACTCGTGGACTAGGGCTTGTTAACGCCTGAACCACGTAAAAACACTGTTTGTTTAGTTACATTTCAATACTTCTACAGTTCTTATCTTTTTATTATTCTGTTTGTATTCGTTTCCGAAAAACTCGGTAAACACTAACCTATAACCACCGAGGGACTAGCCTCAGCCTCTGCCTTAGTCAAGGTGAACAACCAACCTAGCATCAGGTTGTCCACCTTCTTGGGCTCTTCCTTTCTGGCTTTCGGGCAGTCCTTCTTCAAGTGTTCAACACTCCCGCAGACGAAGCAGGCCTTCACCAGACATTCTCCAATATGAGACCTCCTGCACCAAGTACACTCTAGGAATGCTATCTAGGTCTCACCGCCACCCTGGCGGCCCATATGTATGCCCCGTGGCCTCCTATCTAGCCCTGGAGCGAAAACTGCATCTGGAGTCTTTCTTTTTTGGTCACTAGGGCCTCCACCCCTACCAAAGCCTATAAATGGAGGTCCCAACCTCCTAGAACCCTTTCTGGCTGCATTCTCACACTAGATCTTATTCTCTATGCTCTCAGTTGTAAGTGCCTTCTCCACAGCCTATGCATAGGTAGTCACCCCTGGCACAGTAGTAATACGAACATCCTGGGCTATCATAGGTTGTAGCCCCTGGAGAAACCTATCTCTTCTAGTTCCATCAGTGGGCACCAGATCCCCAGAAAACATTGCCAATCTATTAAACTTCAGTGCATAGTTAGTCACTATCATGTTACCCTGAAGTAACTTGCTTAACTCTTCAGCCTTCGCAGCTTTAACTGTGTCATTGTAGTACTTCTCGTTGAACAAAGTTCTGAATTCTTCCCATTCCATGGTGTTTACTAACCTGGCTTGGGATACCACCTCCCACCATATTCGAGCATTGTCCTAAACCATGTAAGTTGCGTAGGCCACTTTCTCATTACCGCCTACCCTCATAAAATCCAGGATGGTGGTTCTCATAGCCATCCACTATTCGGCCTTCAGTTGGTCTAAGTTGCCCTCAAAAATTGGAGGGTGCTATTTCCTGAACCTCTCATACATGGGTTCCCATCTATCTCCCCCTGCTTGGGGCTGTACTACCCCTAATACCTCTGGCTGTGACACTGCTGGTACTGCGAGCTGTGGGTTCCCTGCTAGAACCTGATGCTGTCTCAAGAGGCAGATCTCATCCTCCTACCTCTGTAACCTAGCTTGCATATCAGCAAGCACAAGTTGCTAGTTTTCTGGAGCTAGTGGTGGGGCATGGCCTTGGTCCTTCTCTTCCCTGGCTTGTATCTCTTGGCCAACCAACCTCTCTGACCTCCGAGGAATCATACTTATATCTAACCCACTCTACAGTGATCAAATCGGCTGTTAGGTAAGTAATAACTATGCCTCTTGCTGCCTAACGGTCCAAGACTGAGCAAACAAACAGATACAATGCTAATAAGCATGCCAACACATAATATACGCAATAATGGTGCTAAAAAGCACTTCCTGATATTCATCAGCAAATAACAATGCTAATAAGCATGTCTGGCATTCATAAGCAATGAACAATGCAAATAAGCATGTTTAAACATTTATACATGTATAAAATTGCTAATAAGCATTTCTTGGACTACATGTAAATAATAACACTAATAAGCATGTTCTGACCTACTTATCCATATAATAATGCTAATAAGCAGTTCTTTTGCACTCATAGGCAATAACGATGCTAATAAGCATGTTCCTTGTCATTCATGCAATAGTCAATGGACAGACCCTATCACAATATATCATGCTCCCTAAACAGGCACACATATAAGGCATTTATATCCTATTTAAGTAGTTAAACATATAACCACATAAATAGTTACTGAACCCTGAGTCGAGAATGTCTTTAGTGGCGAGTGTACATGCCCAGCCAGTCTTTAGGAACCCTTAAACCTTGGCAACTCTGATACCAAGGTGTAATGTCCGACTAATCCAGGACCGTTACACTATGTACTTTAAATAGTATCAAACTTGTTAATCAAGTCATTTGGTCATAAACGTGTAGCTAAGGTTAATGTCAAGGATTAGGGTTAAAATATTTGGTCAAAGGAACTATTGACTTTTTATTTAAAAGTTTAATACATACATTCTATCCCAAAATATTACAAACAGATGTTTAAAAAGGTATATACAAGTCAAAAGTACAATCAGTCGGCCTAAGTGGCAAAATTGAGGGATACGACCCTAGTTCCTCTTAGATATCCTCGACCTTGGTGGACGAGGAGCAGCATATGTACACGCCACCACTGAAGCACTCCACCTCATGGATGGTCAAGCTTTCCTTTTCCCTTACCTGCACCACACAGCACCTGTGAGCCAAGGCTTAGCAAGAAAACTTAAACATGTGCATGGATAGTAAATAGAGATTCCAAATACATATCTAGCATGCCTAGCAGTAATAACCTACTCATGCATGCATATATTTACAAGTAATTAATCATTGGATCATTTTGGGGCCTGCTACTCTGAATAATTAACCATAGAGTCAACCATGGGCCCTATGCGCGAGTTGTGTGACCATAGAGTCATCTGGGGCCCTTGCCCTTAGCTCTGAGTAACTAGTCATAGAACTAGCCAAGAACTTTGTTTTCCAATGACCATAGGGTCAAAAAACGTAATAGTACATCCATGATTGGGCCTAAGCCCCTCGACCAGCGCGCAGCACGCTATTGCTGCCATTGACTAATAAGTCAAGGCTTTAATCACACATTCAGATACAGATACATATACAAATAAGCATACTCCAGACAATGCAAGTATGCATACATATTGTGACCCTGATTTTGGTCAACGACACGGAGTCTAGGAAACGGCACGAAAATGATATAAAGCTTGAAAATAATCTAACAGAAAGATAAAGAACACAGAGATTTATAGTGGTTCGGCCCAAGTGATTGGTAATAACCTACGTCCACATGATATTATTATTAATATTGAGCTCCCAAGGTGTGATCAAAGAACTAGGGTTCCTGAGTTTCACGGACCTTTGAAGAAGAAAATAATACAATGATGCATAATAGTAATATAATTCTCCAAGAAAAAAAGATCGATCCACTTCCTTGAGCTATCTCTTGTGTATTTATAGGCTCAGGAAGAGTTACATGAATTAGTAAATAATATCTATCCTTAATGATTGGATTTGCAGGTCATAATGAAGAGATATTCTCGGTTATCATCACAACTGTACAGATCTATACATAAATATACGAAATATACGACCAAGCTGGTCGTATATACAACCTGATTTCTTCATGTAGAAATAATGTTGGTCGATAGGCGAGCCATATCTCTGCTACGTGTCCACCACGTGTCGAAAATCCTTGCCACGTCATCAGCAGCTGATTTATGGATAAACATTTTCCCCCCAAGTTTATTTATTGCGACCAGCAATAAGTAAACTTAGGAAAATAACTTTTCGTATGTCCCACGAAATCTGTCAGAGCTCTCGTGTGTTCTTGAAAACAGTTACCTAATCACGTCCAATCATGCCTTTTCAGTTTTTAAGAAACCATTCCGACGGCTGTTACACTCCCCCATGCCTTGAAAAAGGTAACTCATGATTACCCCTTTTCGGCAGACCTCAGTTCTATAAATAATCCCCACATTCTTATTTTAACTCTTTACATGCCATCTTTTTGCCAAGAACTCTCAAGAACTATATTCTAGAGCCCAGGACTTTAAAGTTTTCAGACGCTTTGCCGAGGATCTCTCGCCTACAAACCCAAAGCTTCTCCTTTTCAGGATCTCCAATCTTCATTCAGGTAAATTTTCTTCGATGTTTAACCCTTTGAGATGCCATGCATGCTGCTTCTATGCTCTGAAACTTTTTGTGTTCTTGGGTAGAAATTTGTGAAGATTTTGCATATACTGTTTGATGCTTGATAGGGTAGTGTACTTTTGCTCTATATAAGTTAGGAATCAGTTTGATAGTCGGGATCATGGGTTTAGGGCGTAAAATCGAAGTAAAAATTTGATTTTTAGGCTTGCTGAAAAACTGGGTTTTTCCTGCCCCTTTGGAGTTGAAAAAGCTTTTTTCAGAAAAACATTTTACCTTCACTTTTTGATCCGTTTTTCAAACTGCTCGCATAAAACATAGTGTTTCAGTTAGAATGTTGTTGGTCGATAGACGCAAGCAACGTTATTCCAACTTTAAACATAAGCTCCCAGGTTATGCGTCTTATCTCCTTCTTTGTCTATTTGCAGTTTATATGCAAGACCCGTGGGGAGGAGAAAGACCCATCGACGATGATCTGCTAGCTCAACTGCTCAAGGACGAAGAACAACCCTCGACATTGATACCCGATATTCCCTTTTCTCGTATTAATCCAAACACTTCCCCAGTCTTGACCCGAAACATGGCCCGCACCAAAACCAAGGCCCAGAAAATAAAAACCTCCGACACTTCTCATCAACCTGCTGCTACGGCTGATGCTCCCTCGACCAGTGGTCGAGACGAAAATGCTCCCGATCCAAACATCCAAAGACATGCTCGCCCTCGACACGTTATTCAGCCGGATGTCGAGTGGCATGTAGTCTCTGGAAGTAGGGTGACGGCCACAATGATCGCCAACTACTTAAGGAAATACAGTCTCCCAAGGGTGACCCTAGTCAAGCCCAACCCATACCAAAGGGCTAATCTGCCTAGAGGCGCCTATAGCTCTTGGTCGCGATTTCATATTGAGGCAGGGGCCACCTTGCCTCTTCATCCATTCTTTCTAGGGGTGGCCAACTATTTTGGAGTTGCCCCCTTTCAAATAACCCCAAATGGATATAGGATGCTCGCTGCACTCTATATCCTGTACAGCCAAAAAATATGGCACGTGCCATCGCCTCATGAGGTCAACTACTTGCTCGACCTGAAATCTAACCCCAACCATGAAGGCACGGGGTTCTTCCACCTTTGTCATCAGGAAACTGGGCGCACTTTCCTGACTAACACGACCCACATCTCAAACGTGGGGAGGTACTATCAAGAGCACTTCCTTACGGTTGACCTGGTCGCGGACAACCTGGCTTTCGCGCGAGGAGGTAATACTTTTGTATCACTGGCTGACTTCTTCACTTAGTGTTTTCCTCCACAATGTCTTAAAATTTTGATGTCTTCCAGGCCCGTGGCTGCGACCAAACCCAACTCCAGAAATGGAGTCAAGATCGACACTCTTAGCCAGCATGTCAGATGCTGAGAAGAGTGTCAAGAATCTGGTTACAGAGGCTAACCTTAGGTTGGTTGGCCTCTGGGCCCCTCAATCGAATACGAGGGGGCCTTCGGCAGGGAGTGCTCACACCAAAGAGGAACCCGAGCAGCAACTTCAAGCGTCTCCTCCGCGGAGGAGACCGACTGGGGTCACGATCAGGGAATCTGCTAGCACTCCTCAAGCAGAGAGGCCCTCAATCCCCTTAGGGAAAGGAAAGCAGAAGGCCACCGAGCCTGCCGACATCTCTGATGACTCGTCGGATGACAACGGTATATTAATTTCACTTTTAAACAATTTGCCAATTCCCTGTCATCCATTCGACAGGGACGGCAATTTTAAATATGCTCCACACTTAGGGCCAGACTTCTTCGTGTCAAAGAATGAGTGTAAGACTAGTAGAGTCTGTAGTGTAGCGACCAGTAATAATAGCTCAGGTATTGGAACTTGCAATCCTTTTTTGTTTCTTCTTCTGATGTAATGTGTTTGGCTATTCATGTTATCTCATTGTTTGACTTTGTTCTTGTTTTTCAGGCATGGACTCCACCAACGTGTTTGACCTTTACAGCACCCTAGAGGCTGCTGCTGCCCCTCCAAGCAAGAAGAAAACCAGTAAGAGACATACTGGGGAGAGCAGCAAAGACCCTCAAGTGAAGAAGGCCCGAAATGCAGGCCCTTCGGAGGGCGGGCCCTCTGCCACCGTGACTCTACCTTCCCCCCACGAGCAGCAGACTCCATCTGCTGCAGCCGAGTTGACTCATTTTCCAGATGCCCCATCTGATCAACCTCAGCAGGAGGACCCTGCCTCAACTGGGAACTTGATGGTTGGTCGCGCCTTTAAGCTGATCAAAGAAAGGATCACCGAAATCGCGAAGCACAAACGCTGCCGAGAGGCAATGGCGGCTACAGAGATGATGGGCGTTGACCCAATTCTGAACCGAGCCCTGAATGAGTTCACTAGTGTAAGTTGTCTCCTTTTGTGAAATCAGGTCTTCGGTAATTTACTGCTTGTCTAATTTTTGTTCTAAATGCAGGCCATGCTAACCCTTACTGCCGGCCGCATCCGCCTGGGTGCGGTCACCGAGCAGGCCAGGACCTCGGATCAATGGCACGAGGATGAACTCAAAGCTATTGAGGCTAGACATGCTGATCAGCTAGTGGTAGTGACTGTGGAAATGGCCCAACTAGCTAAGGAGTTGGAGGAGAAGCTGAAGTCTCTGGAAAAAGTCCGCGAGCTGAGGGACCAATACAAGGAATCCAACCGCTCTAACTATAAAGTGGCTAAGCAGCTCGAGCTAGACTTGATCGCGAGCAGGCTAGAAACCAGAGACTTGGAGGACCGAGTTAAGGACTTGGAGAAGACTAACGCTGCCAACTTAGAGAGGTACAAAAATGCCACCCTGAGGTGCTTCTATGATTTTTGGAAGCACAATCAGGATGCCAATTTTGACTATCTTCCTGAGAACGCGAGGGAAGCTGAGCTGGCTCGCTACGTGGCTCAACTGGCTGAAGAAGAAGGATCGAGGGTCCCTGCTTCCCCCGAAATCTCGCTAGCCGCCAGGATGGAGGGTGCAGACAATGAAGCTGTCGACTAGAACCTTCCCCAGGATCCTCTAGCTCCTCAAGCTCCTTAGTTTTTTCTTTTATATTTCTTTTTTAATTACACGACCTACGGGTCGTGATGTAAAGACAATCTAATTTTTCTTTGGTTTGTTGCACGGGTAGCTTTTACTTTCATTTTGAACAATTACATCCAAGCAGTTACTGCTTGCGGTGTAAGAGGATCACTTTGATATTACAATATATTTGCATATTATTATAACATCTAATTGTTCGCATGACCGAACTTAGCATAGCACTTTGGTTTGATTTAACAAAATATCAAAATTTTGAAAAATACTCTAAGTGCCCTTGCATGCTTTCACTTATTTTGCTCATGTGTTTACATACCTTTTAACGATATGCTTTGCTTACTTGTACCTTGTATGCCCCCCAAGTGGTCGGTGAGCTTTAGGTCCTCGGTCATTTGCCTTGACTAGAACCTGCTTGAACGTTACTGCTTGTAGCAATGCGATTAGAATTATAATACAGCAAAACAACACACGTAATGAGCAAATACTTGTAATAAATACAATAGTTGGCAAGAAATGACTGGCTGAGCACAGTCCCTTTTATTCTCGTAGTAAATGGACTAAACATGTCTGTATGAGTGATCAATAAGATCTTACACAAAACTTATAAAAAGTAAAATTTATACAAGCCAATTCTTTAAGAAGAATGTTCATTGATAATACTTGCGCAGGTGTTCTCCATTCCAATATCGAGGAACGAGATCTCCGTTTAAGCGGGCAAGTTTATAAGTGCTTGGGTGAAGGACTTCATCAATCTGGTAAGGCCCTTCCCAATTTGGCCCGAGTACTCCAGCAGCTTGGTCGCGGGTGTTAAGAAAAACTTTTCGGAGCACAAGGTCTCCAACATTGAACATTCTTTCTTGAACTTTGGAGTTGAAATACCGGGCGACCTTCTGTTGGTATGCAGCTACTCGGAGCTGGGCTTATTCTCGCCTTTCATCAATTTAGTCCAAGGATTCCATCAGGAGCTGGCTGTTAGAATCCTGGTCGTATGTTAATCTGTAGTGAGAGGGTGGATCTAACTCAATAGGCAACATGGCCTCATACCCGTATGTCAAGGAAAATAGGGTATGACCTGTTGTTGTTCGGTGGGACTTCAGGAAACTGTTCTGGCCATGCTCCCTTAGCTTCTTCAAGTCTTTTCTTCAGTGTATCCTTCAGCGTTTTGTTAACTACCTCGACTTGCCCATTCGCCTGGGGATGAGCGACTGAAGAAAAGCTTTTAATAATGTCGTGACGTTTGCAGAAATTTGTGAATATATCACTGTCGAATTGGGTGCCGTTATCTGAGACTATCTTCTTTGGCCATCCATAGCGACAGATGATGTTTTTGACCACAAAGTCAAGCACTTTCTTCGTCGTTATGGTCGCGAGTGGCTCAGCTTCGGCCCATTTGGTGAAGTAGTCGATGGCAACCACTGCGTACTTTACACCACCTTTTCCCGTAGGCAAAGATCCAATTAGATTTATTCCCCAAACCGCAAAGGGCCATGGACTCTGCATCTGCTTTAACTCATTGGGAGCTGCTCGCGGGATCTTAGAAAACCTTTGACACTTGTCACATTTTTCGCACAAACTCCATGGAGTCTTCATTCATTGATGGCCAGAAATATCCCTGCCTTGGGATCTTTTTCGACAGGCTTTGCCCCCCAGCGTGGTCCCCGCAAAATCCTTTGTGTACCTCCTTCATCAACTCTTTGGAAAAATCCTTTGAGTACCTCCTTCTCCTTTGTAATACACCTGAGAAGTGGCAGTGAGTATCCCCTTCGGTACAGGATTCCATCGACCAGGATATACCTAGCAGCTTACCGCTGAAGGGTCCTAGCTTAGTTTCTGTCTGCTGGTAGCACGCTGCTTAATAGATACTCTACATATGGCTCCATCCATGTATCTGTCATCTGGATGACTAAAGTGGTTTATGTTGCTTGGATGTTGGGTGCGGGTAGTCGCTCGACTGGCACTATGTTCAAAGTATCAGCATCTTTTGCACTTGCCAACTTTGCCAAAGCGTCTACATTTAAATTCGAATCACGAGGCACTTGCTGGAGAATGTATCTGCCGAACTGGGCTAACAGATCCTTTGCTTTGTTCAGATAGGCGACCATCTTTAATCCTCGCACTTGATACTCTCCCAAGATCTAATTCATGACTAGCTGAGAATCACTATAAATGCCAAGCGCTTTTATGTTCATATCCTTGGCTAACCGCAATCCAACGAACAATGCTTCACATTCAACCTCATTATTAGAGGCAGTGAAGTCAAATCTTATTGCACAGTGAAATTATTAGAGGCAGTGAAGTCAAATCTTATTGCACAGTGAAATTGATGCCCTTCCGGCGTTATCAATATCACTCCTGCTCCTGCGTGGGATTCGTTAGATGATCGATTTGACATTCAGGCTCACTAGGCTCCTCGATCTGCTTGCCTCCTGCGGGCTCTGTGAACTCGGCGATGAATTCAGCTAAGGCTTGTCCCTTTATCGCTGCTCGCGGCAGGTAAGATATGTCGAACTTCCCGAGCTCGACTTCCCACTTTAGTAATCTTCCGGTAGCCTCTGGCTTTTGCAGAACTTGCCGAAGAGGTTGGTCGGTCAATACCGTAATCGAATGGGCTTGGAAGTAAGGCCACAGCTTCATAGAGGCCAATCTAAGTAGTAGGCTAACCTTTCAATGGGGGGATATCTCAATTCTGCTCCGATCAGCCTTTTGCTTACGTAATAGACAGCCTTCTGCACACCTTCTTCTTCTCTCACCAGAACACCACTAGCAGCGTAATCTGTGATTGCCAGGTAGATGAACAAAGTCTCTTTATCGACCAGCTTAGACAAAATGGGCGACTGTGCCATATGCACTTTCAGTGCTTGAAAGGCCTATTCGCACTCATCTGTCCATTCAAATTTCTTGTTGCCTCTGAGCATATTGAAAAATGGGACACACTTGTCCGTTGATTTTGAAATAAATCTACTAACGGCGGCAATTCTCCCAGTCAGACTTTGGACATCCTTAATCTTCACTGGTGACTTCATCTCGATTAGGGCTTTTATCTTCTCGGGATTAGCTCAATTCCCCTTGAGTTAACTATGAATCCCAAGAACTTCCCTGATCCAACTCAAAAGGAACATTTAAGGGGATTCAACTTCATCCTATATTTATTTAGGAAGTTGAAGCATTCCTGCAAATCCCTTAACCAGCATGTCGTCGACGTAAACCTCCATGTTTGCCTCGATCAGCTCCTTAAACATGTGGTTGACGAGTCTCTAGTAAGTCACACCAGCGTTTTTCAAACCAAAGGGCGTCACCTTGTAATAGTAGAGCCATGTATCGGTTTGAAAGCTAGTGTGATCCTCATCAGGGGGATGCATACTAATCTGATTATACCCAGAGTATGCATCCATGAATGAGAGGATCTCGTGTCCTGCAGTGGCATCGACCAACTGGTCGATCCTCGGGAGTGGGAAACAGTCTTTGGGGCAGGCTTTATTGAGGTCTGTAAAATCCACGCACGTACGCCACTTTCCATTCGGCTTAGGCACGAGTACGGGATTGGAGACCCATGATGGATAAAATGCCACCCTGATGAACCCATTCTCCTTCAGCTTCTCGACTTCTTCCTTCAAATCTTTCGATCGGTCTTTGTCGAGCAGCCTTCTTTTCTACTGCACAGGTGGAAAGCTTTTGTCAATGTTTAGAACATGGCTAATGACTGCAGGATCTATCCCAACCATGTCTTTATGCGACCAGGAAAAGACGTCCTGGTTCCTCTTTAAGAACTCCACCAATGCTTGTTTTGTTGTTGTCTCTAAGTTTTTACCGACTTTCACAACTCTGGTCAGATTTCCCTCATCGAGTTGGACTTCTTCAAGGTCCTCGATGGGGCCTACTTCTTCTTCGAAATCCCCAAAGTGAGGATCTAAGTCTCTATCCTCACTTTGGGCAACGCCCTATTTGGTGAGATTATCACCTGAGCGGGCTTGAACACCAGATACCATTTGCAACTCTTTTCTGGTGGCATCCCTCGATACACCCTTTTTTTCCTTGGTGATTGAGGCGTTGTAGCATTCTCTCGCCTCTCGCTGGTTTCCCAGTACGCATCCTACTCCTACATCTGTTGGGAATTTCATGGCGAGGTGCCATACAGAAGTGACGGCTCGAAGGTCAACCAGAATAGGTCTCCCTATCACGGCATTATACGCCGAAGGATAATCAACCACTATAAAAGTGGTGAGTAATGTCATGTTAGCAGGCGCGATACCTGCTGTGACTGGGAGTCTAATTAACCCTACTGGGGCGAGCCCTTCTCCAGATAACCATAAATGGTTTGGTTGCATGGCTCTAGGTCCTTTGATGGACAGTTTCATCCTTTCCAGCAAGGACTTATATAGGATGTTGACCAAACTTCCTTTATCGACCAACACCCTTTTCACCATCATATTTGCGATTTGGACATCCACGATCAGTGGATCGGAGTGTGGGAATCGCACATGCTGGGCGTCATCATCAGAGAAGGTGATCAGTTCCTCCTCTGTTCGAGCTTTTTTGGGTGCACGATCCTCAACACTCATCATCTCGATGTCCTGGTCATGGTGTAGGGTTCGAGCGTATCGTTCCCTCACTTTTCCAATATCTCCTGCAAGATGTGGCCCTCCGCAGATGGTGAGTAGGGTACCTGCCATGGGAGCTGGCTGTAAAGGTGGCGAGCGCTAGCGTGCAGGTGCCGACTCGTTGCCACCTTGAGCCTCTCGCTGAGAACCTCCCGCAGCTCGTATATATCTTCTTAAGTGTCCCTGTCTTATCAGGAACTTAATCTCGTCCTTCAGCTGGTTACACTCATTGGTGTCGTACCCGTAGTCGTTATGATAACGACAAAACTTTGTCGAATCTCTCTTGGAGATATCCTTTCTTATAGGCGTGGGTCATCTGTAGGGCACGCTCGAGTTGGTCACTTGGAAAACCTCAGCTCGGCTTTCGACAAGGGCGATGTAATTGGTGAATTTCGGCTCATACCGATTATTTTTGGGGCGCTTACTCTCAGAGGTCGAGGGTTTGCCATTCGCCCACTTTCCACCATTTTTACCATTGCCATTCCCGTTGCCTTTGCTGTTGCCATTGGGCTTAGACCCGTTGGCGGCTTTTGCGAGTTCTTCTTTGGACCCCTTGTCTTTTGCAAGCGATTTGCCTTCGTTGGCAATCGCGTCCTCGAGCTTGATGTACCGATCAGCTCGATCTAAAAACTCCTGGGTAATGTTAACCCCATGCTTCCTGAGGCTACTACAGAGAGGAGAATGGTGCCTAACCCCAGCGGTTAGGGCCATCATCTTGCCTTCATCGCCCACAGTCTTGGCTCCTACTGCGGCTCGCATGAAGCACTGAACATACTCCTTCAAAGGCTCCCCTTCTTTCTGGCGTATCTCGACCAGTTGGTTTGCCTCGGTGGGGTGCACTCGACCCTCATAGAATTGTCCGTAAAACTCCTTCACGAACATTTCCCAGGATACTATACTTGCAGGATAGAACTTAAAGAACCACTCCTGAGCGGCATCATAAAGGGTCGCTGGGAAGATCCTGCAGCGAGCGTCTTCAGAGACTTTCTGAATGTCCATTTGTGTCTCAAATTTATTTACATGAGATATTGGGTCTCCATACCCGTCAAAGTTTGGCAGGGTCGGCATCTCTAACTTGCTGGGGGTTTCTACCACAGCAATCCTTTGTACGAAAGGGGTGCCTCTCCTCCGATCATACTTGATATGCGATGTCCGCCCCCCGACCAGCTGCTGCACAGCCTGGTTCAGGGAATCGATTTGATCCTGAACGGCTTCAGGAATCGATGGGGCCTCTGGTTCCGGGTGAATGTACTCATCGTGCCTTTCTCGGTGGTCATTGATTACATCCCTCAATTCATCGTCTCTTCGCCGCTGCTCACTGGCTCTGAGCCGGCTAAAGACATTGTTTTGTCTAGGCTGCCCCCAGCATTATGCCCTGCTTGTCGGTCTTCTCTAGGTGGGGGGCTTCTACCTCCACCTCTCTCCTCGTTTCTCCGACCAGCATTCCCTCTACCTGAGTCGGCCTCATTGTAGCCGTGTTAGGGGGAGGCCTGCGCTGGTCGGTGGGTCCCCGTGCATTGTCATGCCTGGAGGGCCCCTAACCACAAAGCCTATCTCTGAGTTCCTTCTGTTGGCAGAAGGATGCTGCCCCCTACTCAGTGGGTGCGGCTCTTCACCCCTTGGGCATCTAGAGCTGCGGGGCTATTTCCCGGCCCTATTCTGCCTTGGGCGTAGGGGATTGCCTCGACCAGCCTAGGACGGAGGCTGTGTCTCAGGGTCCCTAGGTGGGACATCATCCTGAGGCATCAGTGGCTGCTCCGACCTTTGAGGGCTTGTTGGCTGGAGCGGATGGATAGGATTGGGACCTCTTTGAGGTGGCCCACTTGGGGGTTGATCAGGCTGCGAGGTAGGTGCAGCCTGATTCCTAGCCAACTGGAGGGCTGCTTCAAGGTCTACCATAGCGTCCCTCTAACAACGGTCCATCTCTGCCTGTCTCTCGCTCAGCTCTTGGCGCTGGTGCTCTATCTCCTTCTCCTGTGACGCCATTATCTCGGCAGAACTCTCTTGATTAGCCCTTAGAGCGGCCAATTCATCTTGCAACACCCCCAGTGTTTTCTTCAAGGCCTCAGAGTCCACTTCCTCTTTATCGAACTCCAAATGAGGTTCGTCTTCAGCCATATTTGGGGGAGGAGCTGGGATGGTGCGGCAGTAGCCTATCCAGTTTTCTTGGTAGTCTTTGCCATTAGATTTTCTTGGATTCAAGTCTCTCAATGAAAGCACCAGAATGTTGACCCTGATTTTGGTCAACGACACGGAGTCTAGGAAACTATAGGAAAATGATATAGAGCTTGAAAATAATCTAACGGAAAGATAAAGAACACAGAGATTTATAGTGGTTCGGCCCCAGTGATTGGTAATGACCTACGTTCACTTGATACTATTATTAATATTGAGCTCCCAAGGTGTGATCAAAGAACTAGGGTTCCTGAGTTTCACGGACCTTTGAAGAAGAAAACAATACAACGATGGATAATAGTAATATAATTCTCCAAGAACAAAAAGATTGATCCCCTTCCTTGAGCTATCTCTTGTGTATTTATAGGCTCAGGAAGAGTTACATGAATTAGGAAATAATATCTATCCTTAATGATCAGATCTGCATGTCATAATGAAGATATATTCTCGGTTATCATCACAACTTTACAGATCTTTACACAAATAAACAAAATATACGACCAAGTTGGTCGTATATACAACTTGATCTCTCGTATAGAAATAATGCTGATCGATAGGAGAGCCGTATCTCTGCTACGTGTCCGCCACGTGTCGAAAATCCTTGCCATGTCATCAGCAGCTAGTTTATGGATAAACACATATAATTCATTGTATCATAACCAATCAAGTACAAATATAGTAATAACCGTGTTTTTTAACGAGGCTGGGCCCTGCCTATGCAACAAGGCAAGTATTCATTAAACATTTAATCAGACATAAAGCATTCAAGCATAAACTAATTCACGTTCATTCTCAGGGGCCAAGCCCTACCTATTCATAGTTATAATCGACAATCGGGCCCAGACCTAATCATATATACCACGTATTGGGTGCAATTTTCTTACCTCAGGTTCGAGAATAGCGTAATAATAAGAACAACCCTTGAGCATGAGCCCGGTTTCGAGCCCCTAGCGTTAATGAGAAAATAAAGGCCTCCGGACCGAGTCCTAGCCTCCAGGAAATTGAGCTATACTAAACCTGGTAGTATAATAGATCTCGAGCCCTTAGGTTTGAGTTCACTTCACTAAAACCCTAGGGTGGCCAAAGATACCCAGGCGGGTCACGACCTACCCCTAACGGTCGTTGCACGCCTCCTGGAATAGAGAGGCCCTCCTGCCTGGAGACAATATGCGGGTCGCGACTTGTCCCATAGGGTTGCAACGCGCCTCTGAAATAGAAGCCTCACCTAGCCCTGGGCTCATACAGGTCGAGGAGCCCCAAGAATAGGGTCGCGGTGCCCCAAGAATAGGGTCGCGGCCCAACCCTACGAACCCAGAATTCTTTGCTTTTCTTTAACCAAACTCAACCACAAACCACCCCAAATCAATCCTAGAACCACAATTCAATCCCCAAAACAGATTCATCATAATGCCAACAACATAACCCAACCTAAAACTTGAGTAAAAACCCATCAAACCTAACAATCCAACATTTGAGCTATAAAGCTCAAGAACACCTCAAGAACACTAAGAATCCATAACATAATTTAACTGAAACAGGGTTTAGAGCTTTACCTCAGCTGTGATTTAAGTCCTCCTAGCTGTAGCTAATCCAATCCCAAGTTCAGGCCTTCAAATCCCAAGCTTTCAGCCAAGAATCTCCATAGTTTCTCAAGCAATTCACTCAAAATTTTAAAGAGGATGAGGGAGAGAGAGGGAATCGGTTGGGAGAGGTGAGTGTTTTTGTGTTTTTGTGTTTTTTTTTCTTAAGGTTCAAGTAACTTAAGCTAATCCCAAGGCTCGAGGTACCAAAAATGTCCCCGAGGGAAAAATGGTCAAAATCCCTGATATTCCCTCCTAATATCGCTAACTCCAAATATATCCTCAAATATTTATTCTCGTTACCAGATAACCCGATAATGTATTAATTACCTGAAATACCCATTGACTCGCCCCGAGTCAGGTATTGGGTCCCGTTGTGACTTTCCCGCTAACTTTCTCCCTAGGATCGTATCGTGCTGAGTAACCCAAATAAACCCACATAATAATGTGGCCTCTCACATGTATCACATATATACAATTATGATCATAACGGGCCAAATTACAAAAATTTCCCTTCTGATTAGAAACGAGCCCACATGCATATTTTATGCACCTAAACATGCATATATAGTCATATTATCATACAATTCATATAATCACATAATTACACACAAAAATATCTCACATAAACATATAATTCCATAATTTGCCTTCCTGGCCCCTTAATCAAGGCCCTAAGCCTTACTATGTAATTTGGGACGTTACAGCTTCTGCCCATGATGCCATTTTAACTTGTTTGTGAATCTATGACGATGAAATCCATTTCTAGAGAGCATTCTTCCGCATATACCCGGAGCTTAATCGCACCCTTGGGGTATACTTTGAAACTTTTGAAACCAAAAACCGAGAATGTGGTGGGTTGGATCTTAGATTCCTCAATTCCCATCTTTTGGAATGTTTCCCATAATAGAATATCCACACCGCTTCCTCCATCAACTAGGACTGAACCTAGTATACACTGATCTACTTGAAGTTTAATTACAAGGGGATCATCATGCGAAAGTTGCAGGCCACGCAGATCTGCTTCGGTGAAGGTAATTGGAGCTGCATAGTCGAAATGTTCCTCTATAGTTATGAAGTTTATGGTATGCCTCAACAATCTATAGAGTTTGACAAGCTCTTCCATCCACTTAATATTTCTAGCATTGCATTTTTCTTCGGGTGCTGGCTTGATTATTCCGTGAATCATAGGCACCTGCTTAAGTGGATGCTGCTACGCAGTAGGTACTGCTTCTGCGGGTAGTATAGTGCATCAGTTGGAATGGTTATTGGGGTTACTGGCAGAGGAGGATTAGTAATAGAGGTTCTTTTAATGTATTGAGTTAGATGCCCATTGCACATGAGTGTTTGAATATGTCCATACAAACTATTGCACTCTTCAATTGTGTGGGCATGGTCTTTATGGAATATACAATACATGTTCCTATCCCTTCAGTCAGCAGAAGATTGCATCTTAAATGGGGTCTGCCAAATTTGAAGGTCCTTGTTCTCCTCATAGATTTTTTCTTTGGGGGTATTGAATTCAAAGTCTGAGTAATGCGGAGGCCCATCACCATTTTTGGATCTTTTGGGATGTTTTTCGTTTTTGGAATTAGCTGGCTCCCGCATGTCTATTCTAACTGGTGGAGGTGGGTTATTGGTGGCTGGAATAGAAATTAGGGCTAGCTTCTTTTGTGTCCATTCCCACGTTTCCAGAACGCAAAAGACCCCTTCTGCTCTGACTTGTATGTCATTGAGGTCATACGGTGGGGTCATAGTAAGATTCTCGTACAATAGTGTATTTACTTGTAGGCTTTTAACAATTTAATTGGCAACGATTATAGTATCAATGTTATGGATTTGATGAACCAAATCGATGAAACATTTAAGATACGCTTTTGGGTCTTTGTTCTCACCTTGCTCAAAGCGGTAGAGGTCTCCCATAGTATTGGGTGCTTCTCAATTTGCACTATATTGTTGTAAGAATTACTTCTGAAAATCGTTGAAATTGTTGATAGAACATGGTTGTAGTTGCCTGAACCATAGAAGTGTGGGTTCGGTGAAGGTAGTGGAGAAGACTTTGCAGTGAATAGCCATTATTGACTTTTAGGGACATTTTTTTGTTGAAATTATAAGTTATGATCTATGGGATTGCCTCTCCCGTTGAAGGCGGGTAGTTATGGGATGACAAAATCTTTAGATTTTAGCTCTTGTATGATCCAGTCTGTGAACAGAGTCTTGTCAGCCCTTCTCATGGCGAGATCTGCAACGTCGAGTTGGTAAGCGGACCTTCCTTCCAAAAATTTCATCAAGACTTCCTTCATCATTTCCTCCTTCCTACCCATTGGGAGCGAGTTTTCCTGTGGTACATAATCTTTGCATTGGTCATGATTCTTGAAGGTGTCTCCAGCCTCACTCTCAGCATGGTCAGCTTACCTTGCTAGATGATGGGTTGTATCACGATCTTGACGCTAGTGTTTAGGAGCTAGTTGACGATGATCTTGATTCGTGGCAGCATAAGTCTCGGTTTTTCAAACAGCTGGTGCTCCTTGGTGAACACGCTCTCTGTTGCGAGGCCATTGGGAAGTACATCGAGATCAAGATCTTCGTCATCGTTCCTATAGGCTATGGGATGGGTGATGGCTCAATTGCTGGTGGTGGGATCATGTTCTTCAGTTTGGTGTTTTCTTTACAAAGGTTCACTAGTTCCATCTTTTCTTGAGTTTCTTTCAAGGCTTTAATTGCTTATTCAGAACGTTGTTGTGATGCCTCCATGAGTTTTCACATTCAATCCAATTGTTCGTTAACATCAGGCATGTTAGTCAATGTCGGGACAATATTTTTCAGAGCCATAGCTTTTCATTCTTCTTCAAGTCACACGGTCAGCAGGTAAAAGTTGTTGACTGGTGTTTCTTGAAATCTTCAATGTTGGTGTTCCCACAGACGACGCCAATTGTTGATGTTAAAAAATTTGCTTGGGTATTTCTAGAAATTGATCTTTCTTTCCCGGTAGCTTTAACTCCTTTCTCCAATTAGAATCTTGAATCTCCGAAGTGAACAAAGCACCTAGGGTTACCTGTAAGAAAACTCTACGATGCTTAAGTCAGTTGAGTGTATAATTGAGCACAGTAACAGTAGAAAAATCAAAGTTTCATTTGTTTTTCTCAACATTGACTATGTATAGTAACTCAGAAAAGAATCATGGATTAGGTGGAGGAATACAACTGGTTAATGTGTAACCAACTTTCTCGCCTCTACTCATCCTCCCTCAAATGTTATATTAATAATAATAAAAATTCTCTTTCGCTTCTATGAGAAGAACTTACCTCCTCCTCTGTGCAAAAGCAATATTTTCATTGATAAAGATATTACTAATTTAAACACCCCATAATAGGCTTCTCCGAAGAAATGAGTATTTAGGCTAGCTAAAGAGCTTTGGGCTCATCATTACATGATATATTTGGTCTTAGTGCCCATTGCAACATTGTTTGGTTCCACCACACAAAAAAAAAAAAATTAATCTTATATTCAATTGAGAGTACTCCAAACTAAATAGGAGAAACTACCTAAATGTAAGCAGTGCCCCATACTGGGTTCTACGTTGTAAGGTAACAAAAGTGATATTGTAACGACCCAAATTCGCTAATAAGGCTTAAGGGCCTTGATTAGTGTGCCTGGAGGGCATAATGGGATTTTGTGTGTGACTTTAATGAGTTTAATGCATGATTATGATTTAATGCACGTTATATGACTATTTGATTATTTGAGACGCATGACTTTGTGAATTAGTATGCATGTAGACCTGGTTATCTTAGAAAGAGCATATTTGTAATTTGGCCATTTTGGGCATGACTATGTTGATATCTGTGATCTGTGACTTGAGACGATCCTAGAATGAGTGGGTTAGCGGAAAAGTCAAGCGGGAATCTATACCCGGCTTGGGTTAAGCCTGGGGAGTTTAAATGAGAATTTGGAAAATATATTGAGGTTAATCTGGATGGTGAGGAATGTATAATGGGTGATTAATCAGGTATTGGGTAGCGAGCGGGAATTATTAGGAACACTTGAGGAATTAGTGGGAATTTGGGTAATATGACTAAAATGTCCCTACATGGGAAAAAAGGTTTAGAATTATTAGGGAGGGCATTTTGGTCTTTAGGCTTGTTAGAGATAAGTTAAAGGGGGCTTTATACTTAGTGGAATTTGTAGAAAAAGAGTTATAAGGCTGAAAAAGAAAGAAAGAAGGAAGAAAAAGGAAAAGAGAGAAAACAGAAGGGTTTTGTTCCAAAAGAATCGGTTTGTGGCTCTCCCACCATTTTCCCTTCATTTTCTTGGAGCTAAGCTCAGTGGTGAGCTAGGGTAAGCTGAGCATCAAGGATCCCTAGGCTAGACTTGAGGATTGGCAAGGGATTAGCAAGATCACATCAAAAATTTGAGGTAAGTTCTTGGAGATTTCAATTTTAGGGCTTGACTAGTTTAAGCTGTGTATTTGAGCTAAATAGATGGGATTTTTGGGGAAATCAGGTCAAGGTTGAGAAGGAGCAAGCTAAGGTGGTTTAGGGTTCAACTCAAGGTCGAATTTCCATCCACGATATGATTTCTAAGACCTTATCTTTGATGTTTGAACGAATTTCTGGTTTTAGGGTTCATTATGGTAGATCTTGAGTTTTGGGTTGCTTGAGCTTGGGGTATAAGTTCTTGGGATGCTTGGGATGAGTGTGAGGTGTTGATAAGTTTGTTTTTGGGTTTGGAAAAGGTTTGGACAAGTTTGGGGTTGAAATGGTTGAAGGAAAATCGCAGAAATGATTTTTGGGTGTGGCCTGGCTGCAACTAGAGCTACAGCGCTAGTCTTTGGGCGCTGTAGCGCTAGCCCCTGTTTTTGGGGGGGTGTGGTTCTGCTTGTAGCGATACAGCGCCCTCTTTAGAGCGTTGTAGCACTGCACTGTTCACAGAAGGGGATTTTTGGGCTTTTGTTGAGGGATTTTGACCTAGGGTTCGGGGCTCGATTCCACCACTTTGTTTTGGAGATCTAGGACTTCCCGGGGGCTCGGGATTGGTCCCGAGGCTAGGTTTTGGACTTGAGGTTTGGTAATGACTTTGACTTATGGATTTTGCTTAGGTAAGCGCAAGGGCTCAAGTAGGATCGTGCTCGAGGAGTCAAGTGATCAAGGCTATCGAATTGAAAGGTAAGAAAATCGTAACACCCGATAACAGGGCATGGGCCCACAGTGTTGTTGCAGGGCAAGGCCCTAGATTGTATTATGTGCAAATGTATAACCTTAAATGAATTATTATATGTTTGAATGATTATTTCAAAATGTACTATACGTGTGATTATAATGAAATGAACGGCTAAGGCCGAGAGCGGTGAAGGCCGAGAACGGCCTTAGGGCCGGAAGTAACACTTAGCACATGGGATGCTTATAGCCAGGGTGGGACCCAATGGATACATGAGTTATCCTTACGGTAAGGACCGAGACCCCAGGCTTAGGTAAGGCCTCTGGGGCGGCATGGCCGTGCTTGTTCAGTCTGATGGTTTTCCTATTTATCAGTGGATTATATGTCAGCTATATTCTATGGATATGTTATATACTGTATGAGTTTTCTTGCTGGGCTTCGGCTCACGGGTGCTCTGTGTGGCAGATAAAAGCAAGGAGTCAGTCAACCGGCCATGAGTATGGAGAGCGTGGGGGCGGCGCGTACATGTTCGGCCTGCCCGACTGCTTTTGTTGGGGGCATTTTGTATATGGTTGTATTAACTTATTCTTTTGATAGTTAACCTGGTGTAAATCTATTTTTGAGTTGTAAATATTTTGTAAACCTTATTTTTGGGATCCCAAATGTTTGATACTTAATGTTTTCAATGAAACTAAACATTTTCAAAGAGTACAGCCTTAAACTCTGGTTTAGTCACACTTTTGGTTTTAGAAACCTCGTAGAGTCTGTTAGTTGCACAATTTCCATTTTCAAACTCACTTAGTAACGGCTCTAAGGTAGTAGGGCGTTACAGATATTATCAAAGGCGTGACATTCCTCGAGTCATTAATTCAGAATATTTGTTTTGAGCCAAAAAAACAAAAAACTCAGACGATTTCAGAGTGTTTGGCTCCTTAACTAAAAAACTGGTTTTTGTTTTTAAAAGCTAAAAACTGTTTTTTGAAAATAAGTTGGGGTGTTTGGTGTTGTTTTCATAAAATAATTTTTAAAAACAAAGTTATAAAAAACAGAAAAATTTTGAGAACAACAAAAAATTGTATTCTGTTGTTCTCAAATTTTTTTTGTATATTTTTTTTTCTCACATCACTTTTTTAATTATTATTATCTAACATCATATATTGTCACATCATTTTCCCTCTCATTAGTTTCTCTCTCTTCACTTTCTCTCACATCACTTTCTCTCTCATCACTTTCTATCTCCTTATTTTCTCTCTCATCACTTTCTCTCTTACTATTTTCTCTCTTCTCACTTTTTATCTTGTAAAGTCTTTTATTAGCTAACTTTATTTTAGACAAAATATTTTTAAGTTATTAAAGAAAATTAGTAGCATATCTCCATATTGATTTTCAGATTAATTAACAATATTTTCAGCTAATTTTGTAATGTGAAAATATCTTTAAGTGTGAATATATTTGTTGCCTTATTTATCACAAATAATTAATTTTTGGTAAAAATATATTGTGCAAATATCTTGAGATTATTTTCAGGGATTATGTCTATTCTGAAATTAAGTTGGTGTCGAAAATGAACATGGTCAAAAGAAATGACCATGTTCGTTCTACCAGATGAGACTGACTTCGTTGCTGACTCATCAGTTTCCTTTTCTGTCGACACAGAATGCCTGGCTGGCTGATTTCCTAAATCAAAGGAATTCGCAAATTGATTTCAAAGATACCAGAAAATGATGGCCTTGGAGGATTTCCCTGCCTATAAATATCTTGCCAAGGCCTTTGGAATTTTCACTTCTTCCATTTTGAATATTTGTAAACATTACAGGTGTAATTGGTATTAGATTTAGATTTGATTTTATGTTTTCAAAAACTCAAAATGAGTGGACCCACTAAAATATATGATTGGTATGGTGTTTTTGAAAACTGTATCCTAATCAGAATTTTAATATTGTGTTATAATTTAGAAAACGAGAAAAACTTGTTTTCTCAGTTTTGTAAAATTATTTTCCAAAATCCCACATATTTTAGTTTCTGTTATATTTTCAAATTTAATACCAATCACAGATTTAATTTTTTAAAACTCAAAAACAGTTTACTGACATTGAACCAATCACATTTTCAAAAACATGTTTTTAGTCACTAAATTCAGATTTTCATTTCAGAATCCACTTTTCAAAAATACAGTTTTCCAATCGCGAACCAATCACACCCTACGTTATTTTAAAGAGTGTGTTTATTTGTAGAGATTAAGTTTGTTCACCTTAATCTTTGTGAGAGTGCTGAGTGTACTTGTGGATATCTATCTAGTCCATTGTAAACAGATAGTGTCTATTGTGAACGTGTTCATAAGGATCTTCGGGAGAGGATTCTATCTAAGTCTCACTTCGGGAGGAAATGTGCACTCGCTATTCTTTGAAGGGAGTTCAAGAGAATCAGCGTTTCATCAAATCAGATTCGTAGAGAAGAGTACAACAAGATTGCGGCAATAGTTTAAGAGGGAGTCTTACATTGTTTAAGTCAATGATTTTGTACACATTGTTTCTTTACTAATTGGTTTATTCTCTGGGCGTGGCCCCAAGGAGTAGGTTATCCGAAAGGGTTTCTAAACCTTGTAAAAATTCGATGTGTTCTTTATTTTTGCACTGTCTATTTATTGTATTCAGTTCCTGTCGTGTCAAGTTCGGATTCTGTCCCAACAGAACTGCTATCTGTGTAATCAGTTAATTACCATTCCGCATTTTAATTAATTCATGGTTTAATTAATTTGGTAATTACTAAAAATAGAATTTCAATTGGTATCAGAGCGGGTCACTAAACTCTTAGTGCGATCTTGTATTCTTTCCGTTTGTTTTGTGCCTTGTGAAATGTCTTTCTTTGCAGAAGGTGGATCTATAACTCGTCCTCCTTTTTTGAATGATTCCAACTATCCTTATTGGAAGGTTAGGATGAGAGCCTTTATTAAATGTCAAGAAGAAAAGGCGTGGAGATCAATCTTAACCGGTTGGACACCTCCATCTGAATCTGATGATGTCACAAAGGTAAAATCTGAAATTAACTAGACTGATGCTGAAGATAAATTGTCCAGTTATAACAACAAAGCCTTGCATGCTATCTTTAATGGCGTTGGTGAAGGTTACATAAAATTAATATCTTCGTGTGAATCTGCCAAAGAAGCTTGGGAAATCCTTCAAACTCAATTTGAAGGAACAGCTGATGTAAAACGTTATAGGCTTGTTATGTTAACTACTAGATTTGAAAATCTTAGAATGATAGAGACTAAGTCTCTCACATAATTCTATGAAAGACTATCTGATATAGCTAATGAATTTTTTTTCTTGGGAGAAAAATTGGAAAATAATGTGTTAGTTCGAAAAATTGTTAGAGTGCTTCCTGACAGGTTTCAAACAAAGCTCAAAGCAATTGAAGAAGCAAAAGATCTCGACACAATGAAAGTAGAGGAATTGATGGGTTCATTGCGAACGTTTGAACTCAATCAACAAATTCGCCAAAAGGAAAATCCAAGTGCTCCCAAAGAAAAATCAGTTGCTCTCAAATCATCAAAAATAAAAGATTCAGATGAAAATGATGGTGAAGACGAAATGGCTCTGCTGACCAAACATTTTCAAAAATACATGAAAAAGATTGGTAACAAAAAATCCTCGTTCAAATCTTCCAAAGGTAATCAATTTTCTAGACCTTTTGACAATAACAATAAAAGAGGCGTGCAATGCAGGGAATGTGAAGGATTTGGTCATATTCAATCTGAATGTGCCAACACACTGAAGAAAAATAAAAAGGTAATGGCAGCTACTTGGAGTGATCAGGACTCTGAAAGTAGTGATGAGGAAGATAACTTGAATCTTGCTTTAACCTCTGTTGTTTCTGGATTAACATTGAATTTGCAGGATAATAAAGGGGTTGTTTGTCTGAACAACACAATTCAGGAAGATAATTCTGAATGTGAATCCAGTGAGTTTGATCTAGACGAGGATTCCCTAAGAGAATCATACAAAGATATGTATGATCAATGGTTAAAGGTTTGTTCTGATAATCGCTTAATGGCAAGCAATAATAAATTCTTACAGAAAAAGAATGATGATCTTGTAAACACTGTGAAGAATCGTGAAGAAAAAATTATTGCAAAAGATTATGAAATTAAGAGATTATCAAATGAAATTAACCACATGGTTAAAGGTGTTAAAATGCTTAATCCAAATTCCAGGATTTTGGATGATGTTATTGGTGCAGGACAAAAAGCTGGTAATTTTTATGGATTAGGATCTGATGGTTTTAAATCAAAAGGCAAAACCATTTTTGTGAAATCTGGCATACATTCTATTGCATCCACTAATGTCTCTGCAGGTACATCTCAAATTGTTGATTCGACAAAAAGCAAATCTGTTTCCACATCTGTTAAACAGACCAATTTTCTCAAAAGAACCAACCCAGATCAGTTCATTCCAATATGCAATTTAAGTGGAGTGAAAGGGCACATCCAGCCCAAATGTTTTACTATGATGAATTTTTTCAAAAACTATTATTTAAATCATTATAGTAAAACAAAACATGTTGTTAGAAAACCTTCAAAAAGTGTTTGGATTAAAAAAGCAAGAAAAAATTGTCTTGCTACTTTTACTTGTCATAAATCTCGTGCCTCTAATTCTTGGTATTTTGATAGTGGATGTTCTAGACATATGACAGGTGATGCAAATATACTCACCAATTTCAAATCTATGAAATGTGGTGCAGTAACCTTTGGTGATGGTATGTCAGGTAATATTATTGGAAAAGGCACTCTAAGTCTTGATGGATTACCAAAATTGAGAAATGTTTTACTTGTTGAAGGCCTTAAGGCTAATTTAATTAGTATAAGTCAAATATGTGATCAAGGCTTCACAGTAAATTTTTCTTGTGATGATTGCAATGTTGTTGATCAAAATGGCGTGAGTGTATTGAAAGGATATAGATCCATTGATAATTGCTATACTCTTTCACCAACTGTCACATGTCACTCGGCTATAAGTAATACCACTAATTTATGGCATGAGAAACTAGGTCATATAAATTTCAAAAGTTTAAAAAAGATTGCAAGTGCAGAGTTAGTTCGTGGGTTACCCAAATTGGGTAAAGAATCTGCAGGTAAATGTGAACCTTGTCAGTTAGGGAAACAATTAAAAAAGTCCCACACAACTGTCACGGGAATCAATACTTCAAAAGTTCTTGAACTTTTGCACATGGATCTCATGGGTCTCATTCAAGTTGAAAGTATTAATGGAAAAAGGAATATCTTTGTGTGTGTTGATGATTTTTCTCGTTTTACTTGGGTTGACTTCTTAAGGGAAAAATCAGACACGTTTGCTGCCTTCAAAAATCTGTGCATTAAATTAAGAGTTCAAAAAGATTGCAATATAGGTAAGATTGTGAGAATTAGAAGTGATCATGGTAAAGAATTTGAGAATACTGTTTATGATGATTTCTGTAAATCTCTAGGGATTTCCCATGAGTTCTCAGCTCCCAAGACTCCTGAACAAAATGGGGTTGTTGAGAGAAAAAATATTTTAGACAAAATATTTTAAAGTTATTAAAGAAAATTAGTAGCATATCTCCATATTGATTTTCGGATTAATTAACAATATTTTCAGCTGATTTTGTAATGTGAAAATATCTTTAAGTGTGAATATATTTGTTGCCTTATTTATCACAAATAATCAATTTTTGCTAAAAATATATTGTGCAAATATCTTGAGATTATTTTCAGGGATTATGTAGGATTATGTCTATTCTGAAATTAAGTTGGTGTCGAAAATGAACATGGTCAAAAGAAATGACCATGTTCGTTCTACCAGATGAGACTGACTTCGTTGCTGACTCATCAGTTTCCTTTTCTGTCGACACAGAATGCATCTGGCTAGCTGATTTCCTAAATCAAAGGAATTCGCAAATTGATTTCAAAGATACCAAAAAATGATAGCCTTGGACGATTTCCCTGCCTATAAATATCTTGCCAAGGCCTTTGGAATTTTCACCTCTTCCATTTTGAATATTTGTAAACATTACGTTATTTTGAAGAGTGTGTTTATTTGTAGAGATTAAGTTTGTTCACCTTAATCTTTGTGAGAGTGCTGAGTGTACTTGTGGATATCTATCTAGTCCATTGTAAACAGATAGTGTCTATTGTGAACGTGTTCATAAGGATCTTCGGGAGAGGATTCTATCTAAGTCTCACTTCGGGAGGAAGTGTGCACTCGCTATTCTTTGAAGGGAGTTCAAGAGAATCAGCGTTTCATCAAATCAGATTCGTAGAGAAGAGTACAACAAGATTGCAACAATAGTTTAAGAGGGAGTCTTACATTGTTTAAGTCAATGCTTTTGTACACATTGTTTCTTTACTAATTGGTTTATTCTCTGGGCGTCGCCCCAAGGAGGTTATCCGAAATGGTTTCTGAACCTTGTAAAAATTCGGTGTGTTCTTTATTTTTGCACTGTCTATTTATTGTATTCAGTTCTTGTCGTGTCAAGTTTAGATTCTATCCCGACAGAACTGCTACTGTGTAATCAGTTAATTACCATTCTGCATTTTAATTAATTCATGGTTTAATTAATTTGGTAATTACTAAAAACAGAATTTCATATCTTTTTTTTTTCTTTCATCATATTCTATCTCCTTATTTTCTCTTGCATCATTTACAATATCCTCTCTCATCACTTAATATTTCTTCATTTTCTCTCTCATCATTTTCTCTCTCTCGACATTTTCTCTCTCTCTCTCTCTCTCTTCACTTTCTTTCTCATCACATTCTCTCTCATTTTTTCTTACATCGGTCAATATCTCTCTTCTCAATTTCTATTTCTTCAAATTTTCTCTCCTTACTTTCTCACTCCTTATTTTTCATCATTTTTTCTTTCAAATTATTTTATCTCATTATTTATTACAAACTTTTAAAATATTTTTATTTTTGTAAATATATTTGTTAATTTTTTATTTAAGATTTAAAAAATAAATAAAACTAAAAAATTGTTTTTAGAAAACATTATCCAAACACTTCTTGTTTTTTGAAGACTACAAAAACTGCTTTCTTTTCTCATTTCTGAGAACACAATTTTGAAAACATAAAACAAAAAACAGAGCCAAACGGGCTCTGTTTTTCTCAATTAAATACATACAATGACGCAACAGTTCTCCTAAAATCTCCTAGTGAAAAAATGTTAATTTCTTGCTTTTTTATTTTTGGTACACCAGATCTTTTTTTTTTTCTTCGTTTTTTGTATTTATTTTTACAGCTGAGAATCTTTTTTTTTTATTTATTTGTACACAATGAACATTTTAATAATATCACTTTCGTATTATAAAACATGCTAAGAGGAAGAGCCGCAATAAAATTCACTTTAACAGCCCTCCCAACGAATATTCTACTTTATTCTTTAAATGATCTCACTAAAATCCTCATTTTTTTTATTTTACCTTAAACTTTTACATTACACCATACATTAATTAATTTATATTTTCTTTATATTATTTAAATATTATAATTTTATTAATTAAAATAAGAGCACTCTCAATGAAAGATGTAAAATGTCTAATTCTTTATAATATAGAGAAAAAATTGTTAAATAGTCTTCTAATAGGTCATGTAAAGTTATATTTTTTTATCTAAATGAATAGTATTTCTCTATATGTAGTGAAACACTATTCATCAAGCTATAAATATTTTATTATTTTTTTATAAATTTTTGTATATATATGAGTGTGATACTAATATATTTAATTATTTTATTTCTTAAAATGAATAAAATATTTTTTTTAAATATAATATTTAAATGATGTAGAGAAAAAATAAAGAAGCTGGTGTATGATATAATGTAAAGGTTTGAGGTAAATTATAAAAAAAATATTTTTGGTGATGTATTTTGAATTACACTTTCTCTATAATATTTAGCTAAAACTCACAAAAACATCTTCCATCAACTCATTTATATATATATATATATATATATATTTATAATAGCTATGCACAAACTTCAATTAATCCATATCTACATTTACATATCATTTATATAATATTTTAATATTATTATTTTTCTTTATAAGCTTTCTCTCTCTCATTTAGTATACATTTATTTTTTATTTTTTCTTTTTCAATTATTTTATTTTACTTTAATTAATAAAATATGTTTGAAGATATAATATTTAAATGATATAGAGAAATATACAGAGAAGTTGATGTATGATATAATGTAAAAATTAGAGGTAAAATAAAAAATGTGTGTTTTGGGGAGGTATTTTAAAAGATAGAGTAGAATATCTATTGAGAGTGCTCTAATAAAAAAAAATTGATTTAGAGAAAGAAACAAAATTCTATATAAATTGTTTTAAGTAGAGGTAAGCCATCTCTACTTGAGGTGGAAATGTGCAGAGGTAAAATAAAGTATTGCTTTAGCTCATCCAATGGAAGGGTCAAAAACCTTCTTTCTTCAAAATTTTTAAAGCTTTAGCTATCATACAAGAGAGTCCTCTGTGAAGACATATCGTGATATATAAGGAAACACTATATGTTTCTTTTTTCTTTTTAATCTTTGGAACCTAAATCATATACAATACAACACGTCCCTTCAAAGGTTCTGCTTTAAAGCTCCAAATATCAACCAAACCTTGGTACTTTTAGAGATAATTATTTTTAAAAAATAGGAACTTTTTATCCTCACTTTTGAATAGGTTTAGGCAACTATATATTTTCCGGACAATTCTTCTATATGGGCTTTACTTTAAGTCCTACCGGTAGGGCTTTCAGTGTTTTTCGGCCCGTGAACAGTTTTCGGCGTGACCTTTTTTTATGATCGTGTATATTGTAGCTATTTAGAGCATCCTGCAAATTTTCAGAAAATTTCGAATAGTTTACAGTACCGAAAACTAGGTTCAAACATGTTGTTTTCCACGCGCATAAAAAAAAAGTAGTCACGCATGCAACAACATGTTTGAACCTAGTTTTCGGTACTGTAAACTATTCGGAATTTTTTGAAAATTTGCAGGATGCTTTAAATAGCTACAATATACACGGTCATAAAAAAATTTGCGCCAAAAACTGTTCATGGGTTGTAAACACTGAGAGCCCTACCGGTAGGGCTTAAAATGAAGCCCCTATAGGAGAATTCTCCTATATTTCCCACCCCAAAAAGATAATATTAATATATATAGGGATTATACTATTTTGCACTACTTAGTTTATACAAAATAACAAATATATGTCCTAGTTTTCATAAATACCAAAATGATACTTTATGTTTTGTTGTTCATACCAAAATAGTACTATGTACATTTTTTAGTTAACTTTATTTTTTTCAAAGACCCTTTTACTCTCACCTATATATTTTATCTATAATTAAAATTAGTTTTAATTCTTTTAATAAATTAATAATAATACTTAAACTTTGTTTTAAGAACATTTAAGCTTATTGAAATAATTTAAAAAAGATAAGAATAAAATAAATACTTAAAATAAATCAAATCAAGTTTTATTATTTAATATTAGATTTTAACTTTGTAAAATCCTTTATTGGCATATTTGATAAAATTGACAAAATAAATTATGGAATGTATTTTCGAAATATATTGTGTGGTATTTTCGAAATGGGTACTTTCCTGTGTTTGTTGTGAAATGTTTCTAATCAGATTATTCTATATATGTTAATAAAATAAATATATAATTTCCTATAAAAGAATATCTTTTCTTGAAATTTGTTTATATGCAAATTATTGGTATTTATTTTTATTTCTTGATCTGATTTGCTTGTCTAAAAACCGTGTACAGCTTGCAGAGATAATGTATATTTTGTTTCCTTATTTATTTAAGAAAACTGGGTTTAAAAACTGTCCAGGTTCAATGAATCTGTTTGAACGGATTTCAAGTCTGTTTGAACAGATTCTGACTTTCCTGTTTGGGAAGATTTTCCATTTATTAGCTGATTGGTTTCTGATTTGTTTTCCACGACCTAAATGGATTATAAAAATTATATAATCATCCTTAGGTCGTTGGTTCTTGATCATCTCTCTTGGTGTATTATTTTCCAAATATTTTTCAAGGTTTAGAGAGACTTTTTATTATGTGAAGAACTTGAGTCCAGCAAGTTCTTAGTGGTTTATTACAGTGTACTTCTGTATTGTTTTCTTTGTGTTAATTGTGCAGGTTGAACACACTTGGACATTGTTCATCAAGCTTCGGGAGAAGTCTTGTTCGTGAGTCACTTTTCGGGAGGAAAAGTGCAAGTGTTATGATTTGAAGGGAGTTCAAGATCTTAGCACTTCAGAAATTTGATTAGGAGTTTAGATTACAACAGTTGCGACAAATTCAAGATGGAGTCTTTATTTGTATAAGTCAATTTGGTTTTGTAATCGTTTAGATAATCTTCTAATAAATTTCATTCTCTGGGCGTGGCCCCGTGGACTAGTAGCAATCTGCAAAGATTGTTGATACCACGTATAATTTCGTGTGTTCTTTACCTTATGTTTGATTTTATCTTATGGTGATAAACTGTTTAAACATATCTGGTTTTTGTTCAAATAGTCTCTGTGTCCGTTTAAACATTTCTGTAACAGTTCAGCAATTAATTATTTAATTTGAATAATTAAGTTGGTAATCATAAAAAACAGAATTTCAATTGATATCAGAGCAGTTCACTAAACTCTTAGTGAGATCTTGTGGTTATTTTTCGTTTGATTTGTTTTGTGTGAAATGTCTTTCTTTGTAGAAGGTAGTTCGGTGTCTCGACCTCCATTTCTTAATGACTCAAACTATCCATATTGGGAAGTTAGGATGAGAGCTTTCAAAAAAGCTCAAGATGAAAAAGCATGGAGAGAAATTTTGTCTGGATGGTCACCTCCTACTGAAAAAGGTGAAGATGGAGGCACAAAGGTAAAATCTGAACTTGTTTGGGATACAGAAGAAGAAAAATTATCCAGTTATAATAATAAAGCTCTTCACACTATTTTCAATGGTGTTGGAGAAAGTTTTATTAAACTTGTTTCCACATGTGTCTCGGCTAAAGATGCTTGGACAATTCTTCAAACTCGGTTTGAAGGAACTGTAGATGTCAAAAAATCTAGATTTATTATGTTACAAACTAGGTTTGATGACCTTAGGATGTCTGATTCTGAAACACTTTCTTAATTTTATGAGAGATTATCTGATATTTCTAATGAGTATTTTGCACTTGGTGAGAAACTTGATGATTCTATTCTTGTTAGAAAAATTGTTCGAGTTCTGCCTGACAGGTTCAATGTTAAGCTCACCGCTATGGAAGAGGCAAAAAACTTCAGTACTATGAAAGTAGAAGAATTGATGGGGTCACTTCGTACCTTTGAGTTAAATCAAAATATTCGTCAAAAAGACAAGCCAAGTACTTCCAAAGAGAAAGAGAAGACCATAGCTTTCAAAAGTACTGAAAAAGAAGCATCAGATGATGAAGATGGTGATAATGAAATGGCAATGTTTGCAAAGAATTTTAAAAAATATATGAAAAGGATAGGAAATAAGAAGTTCAATGGCAAGCCGTCAAAAGGTAATCATTCTTCTCTTAATCATTTTTAAACTAATAAAAAGGGTATTCAGTGCAGGAAATGTGAGGGATTTGGCTACATCCAGTCTGAATGTGCAAACACCTTGAAAAAGAACAAAAAAAGTATGATTACTACTTGGAGTGATAATGACTCAGAAAGTAGTGAAGATGAGGAAGGTAATGTCGCTTTCACTTCTATTTTACCTGTTTCTAAATTTGAAAATGAAAAAATTGTTTGCTTGAATAATGTTTCAAAAGATGAAGAAAATTCTGATAGTGATGAATCTGAATTGAATGATGAGTCTTTGAGTGAATCTAACAAAAAGATGTATGGTTCATGGGTGAAAGTGTGTTCTGAAAATTGGTCATTGGTAAGAAAAAATAAAGAATTATCCTTTGAAATTAAACAACTTACTGAATTAAATGAAAATTTTGAAAAAGTAATAATTTCAAAAAATGCTGAAATTAATCAGTTGTCTAAAGATTTGGATACTCTTGAGAAAAATGTTAGAATGCTTAACCCCAGTTCAACTATTTTTGAGAATATACAGAATGCGGGTCAAAGAAGTCATGTGGGACTTGGTGCTTCAAGTTCTCAAAAATCAAAGAAAACTGTCTTTATCTCAGTTGGGATGCTATCGTCTGATGTTCCTGTGTCATCCTCACTGAAATCTGTTGTATCCAGTACTCGGATTGTTCCAACAGAAAGGACACAGTCAGCAGGTAAATCCAATGGTAAGTTTGAAAAATTCATTCCAATCTGTCATTTTTGTTGTAGGAATGGTCATATTCGACCTAAGTGTTTTACTCTTATGAATTTTGCCAAAAATGAATATTTTGAGAAATTCAATTATTTTGATAATTTCAAAATATTAAAAAAGAAAAATATTCAATCAAGGAAAATATGGATAAAAAAGAATAATTGTTTTGCTGGTTTTACTAGTAAATATGATAGATCTGCTTCTTCATATTTTTGGTATTTTGACAGTGGTTGTTCAAGACATATGACAGGTGATAGGTCTATTCTTACAAACATAAAACCTATGCATTATGTATCTGTTACTTTTGGGAATGGAATTGAAGGTAATGTTCTTGGAATGGGTACTCTTAACTTTGAAGGGTTACCTAAAATCAATAGAGTGTTACTTGTGGAAGGACTTAAAGCTAACTTGCTTAGCATAAGTCAAATTTGTGATCAAGGTTATATTGTTAACTTTGATAAAGAGAATTATTTTGTTTTAAACAAGAATGGTGAGAATGTTCTTGAAGGTTTTAGATCTAATGACAATTGTTATACTCTTTTGTCTTCTATTATGTGTCGATCTGTTGTGAGAAATAACACTGATGTGTGGCATGCTAAACTTGGTCACATAAATTTCAAAGCCTTGAAAAAATTGTCACATACAGGGATTGTTCGTGGTTTACCTAAGCTAGGTAAAGAATCTGATGGTAAGTGCAAAAGTTGTCAAATTGGCAAGCAATTAAAAATTACATATAAAAGTGTTTCTGACATAAACACTTCGAAAGTTTTAGAATTGCTTCACATGGATCTTATGGGTCCAATTCAAATTGAGAGTTGAAATGGGAAAAGGTATATTTTTGTTTGTGTGGATGATTTTTCTAGATATACTTGGGTGGATTTCTTGAAAGAAAAATCTGATACTTTTGATGCATTTAAAACTCTTTGCTTGAAATTAAAAGTTGAAAAAGAATGCAACATTGGAAAAATTGTCCGTATAAGAAGTGATCATGGTAAAGAGTTTGAGAATTCTATCTATGGTGATTTTTGTAAGTCTGCAAGTATTTCTCATGAGTTTTCAGCTCCCAAATCTCCTCAACAGAATGGAGTTGTAGAAAGGAAAAACCGCACTCTTCAAGAAATGGCTAGAGTGATGCTAAATAGCAAAAAATTGACCAAACGGTTATGGGCAGAAGCAATTAACACTACTTGCTATATCATAAACCGTGTTTTTCTCCGTCCAGGTACATCTAAAACATCTTATGAAATTTGGAAAGGTAAGAAACCAGGTGTGGCTTATTTTCATGTGTTTTGGATGTGTTTGTTACATTTTGAGAGATAGAAAAAATCTTGGTAAGTTTGATGCTAAGAGTGATGAAGGTGTTTTTATTGGATACTCCACTAACAGTAGGGCTTATCGTGTGTATAACATGAGAACCCAAACTGTAATGGAGTCGGCTAACGTTGTTATTGATGATGCCAGGGATTTTTCTTAGTTTTCTACTGAGGAAGAAATTGATAGGTTTGTTGATGAACCTACTGAAAAACACGAAGAAGCTTCTGTCAGTGATACTACTGAAAAACACGAAGAAGCTTCTGTTAGTGATACTACTGTTGCAACGTATGGTCCATCTGTTCCAACAGAGCACGAATCCAATGAAACAGATTCTGGAAAGACAGAAAAGAATGTCCAGATATTATTTCGGATGAAGTCCAAAAGGAGCCATCAACCAGAGTTAAATTAAATCATCCAGCAGATTTAATACTTGGACATCCAAAAGACAGTTTGGTCACAAGAAGAAGGTTTAGTAATGTTGTTCAATTTGTTTGTTTCTTATCTTTACTTGAGCCTAAAAATGTGAAAGAAGCTTTAACTAATGAAAATTGGATTAAAGCTATGTAGGAGGAATTTGAGCAATTTTTAAGAAACAAAGTGTGGATTCTTGTGCCAAGACCATTGCATACCAATATTATTGGTACAAAATGGATTTTCAAGAATAAATCTGATGAATTTGGTACAATTGTGCGAAATAAAGAAAGATTAGTGGCACAAGGTGTAACGCCCTGGATAGCCAAGACCGCTACACTGTGTATTTATAAAGGTGCAGGACTCGCTAATCAAGTAATTTAGTTAAAACGTGTCACTAACCATGAATGTGCTAGGGTTAAAAGGGTTTTGGTCTCAAAAGACACATTTTATATAATTATACAGTTTTACACATGGGATCCCAAAGAGAAACAATGTTTAAAAGTCGGTTTACAGAATTTCCAAAATACAGACAACCATCAGCCATTCTAAGGTAAAACAGACAATTCTGGTTCCCCTGTTCCTGCCTTCCCTTCAATCATGGTGGCTGAGCAGCTGGTCATGTACATTCAGCTCATAGAGCTCTCCAAGTCAGGGCTGATCAAGTTTTCCCTTGCCTTTACCTGCACCACGTAGCACCCATGAGCCAAGGCCCAGCAAGAAAACATAATATGCTTCACAAACAATCAATAACAGATGAATAATCCTTTAAGCATGCCCAAACACTTAACACTCATATTAACCGCATAACATGCACTCAGAATCAAAGATGCAATTAAATGTTAACAGCAATCAAGTTACATGATTATCAGGGTCGACAACTTAGGTCGCACCCTCTGTTTATCCCACTGACTCCGACCCGCTTAAACCGAGCTCAATGCATAATAAGTTGTCCTCGGCTACCAGTGGCCAAGCCGCGCCCTGTGCGCTAGTGTAACCTTGGCACTCTTAGGCCATTGGCTTACGGTTTACATGGCATAATACCATCCTTTCAAAGCATACATATTAGGGAACCCTTAGTCCCTTTGCAATTACACAATCGGGTGCAGTTCCCATTGCTACGAGCGACGTCCCTCGAGCACGATCCGTTTCCCGAGCCCTAGCTTAACACCTAGTCACAACCAAGGTAATAAATTCCATTAATATTCTAATAAAGGTTTCCGGGTATAGTTCTAGCATCCGGGACATCGAATTCCGCCAAGCACGGTGGTGGAATCGATCCCGAGCACCATAAGTTAGATCCCCACACTTAAAATCCCCAAAAGATCAAGAATGCACCTAAGGGCTGCGGCCCCTGAAACCTAGCCGCGGCCCACCCCTAAAATAGAACCCAAGCCCCTCAGTACACAGACATGCGCCGCGGCCTTACCCTGTGGCGCCGCGGCGCTCCCTTTTGGCCGAGCCTCCCTGGCTTCTTTGCTTCGTAGGGCTGCAACGCTCTAGAACAGAGCTGCGGCCCAACCCTTCGTGCCTAGAAAAACCACCATATCTAACATCCTAACCTCATTCAAAACCACCCTAAAGCACCCTAATTCAAAACCCATTAATCACAAAACTTTTAACATGATTCTAACAACATAATCCAATAGAAATCCAGCTTAAAAACCTACTAAAATCCCATTTTGATTTCTGAAACCCAGCAGCTCAAAACACCAAAAACCAGTCATGTAAACTCAAATTTTAACCTCTAAATTACGAATTGAAGCTTACCTTCTTTGTTGAACCACTTCCTTAACAGATTCCTGAGCTAAGATCCAAGCTTCTCAGCTTGATTCAACCCTTAAACATCAAAACCATAAACACCCTTATTACTCAGCCAACACTCAGAATTCTAATGCTCAAAAATATGATTCAGCCCTTACCTTAATCTTGGTTGAGTTCCCTTAGCTGAGCACTAGTTTTAACCTTCAAGATTCCAACCCAAACCACTAAATTCCCAGTTGGCTTCTCTTAAATTTCAGTGGTTTTTCCTTGAGAGAGAGAAGAGAAGGGAGAGAAGAGCAAAATAGGTCGGTTTATGTTTTATTCTACCGGTTTCTATTTTGTTTAGTCTAACCCTTGGCTAATTAAGTCAATCCCGAGGCTCGGGGTGCCGGAAACGTCCCCGAGGGCAAAACGGTAAAATTTCCCAATATTCCCGCCTAAGCCTCCTAACCTCAAATATATCTCCATATATTTATTTCCATAACCCAATAGTCTAAATAACCACCCGGTACCTAAAATACCCGACTTGTCCAAAGTCAAATATTAAGCCCTGTTATGACTTTCCCGCTATCTAGCTCCCCAGGATCGCCTCAAGTCGTTCGCTGCAGATCTACCCACATAATAATGCGGTTCTCACAGATATAACATTTAACCACATTTACATTCATATAATCATACATTAAATCAATAAATTCACACATAAACCAACTATGCCCTCCCGGCACACTAATCAAGGCCCTTAAGCCATATTAGTGATTTTGGGTCGTTACACAAGAGTACACACAAGTGGAAGGAATAGACTTTGATGAAACATTTGCACCTGTTGCAAGACTTGAATCAATTAGATTATTATTGTCTATTGCTTGTTTGATTGGTTTCAGGTTGTTCCAAATGGATGTCAAATCCACATTTCTCAATGGGATATTGAATGAAGAGGTATATGTTGAACAACCCAAAGGGTTTGAAGATCCCCATGCACCTGATCATGTTTACAAATTGGAGAAAGCTCTTTATGGTTTGAAGCAAGCCCCTCGGGCTTGGTATGAGAGACTCACTCAATTTATTGTTTCTCATGGATACAAAAGGGGTGGAGTAGATAAAACTTTATTTATCAAAAATATTAAATCTAACATAATTATTGCTCAGATTTATGTTGATATTTTGTTTGGTTCTACTTCTGACAATGAGTTGCAAGTATTTGTGAAACAAATGAAAGAGGAATTTGAAATGAACATGGTGGGAGAATTGACTTATTTCTTAGGTTTGCAAGTCAAGCAGTTGGATGAAGGCACATTTGTTTCTCAAAGAAAATATGCTAAGAACTTGGTCAAAAAGTTTGGACTTGAAAGTTCAAAGTTTGCCAAAACGCCAATGGGAACGATTGTGAAGTTATCCAAAGATGAAAATGGTGTCAAAGTTGATCCTACACTGTATAGGAGTATGATTGGTAGTCTCCTTTATCTCACTGCTAGTAGACCTGATTTCAGTTATAGTGTTGGTGTGTGTGCCAGGTACCAAGGAAATCCCATGGAGTCTCATGTTGCAGCTGTCAAAAGAATCATTCGATATGTTCATGGGACTGTTGATTATGGTATTTGGTATTCAAAAGAAACTAACCCTAATCTAGTGTGTTTTAGTGATGCTGATTGGGCAGGTAACACTGATGACAGAAAAAGCACTAGTGGAGGATGTTTCTACTTGGGAAATAATCTAGTCTCTTGGCACAGCAAGAAACATAATTCTATTTCTCTTTCAACAGCTGAGGTTGAATACATTGCAGCAGGAAGTTGTTGTGCTCAACTGTTGTGGATGAAGCAAATGATGATGGATTATGGGTTTGATCTTGACATTTTAACTATTTTTTTGTGATAATACAAGTGCAATTAATATTTCAAAAAATCATGTGCAACATTCTCGTACTAAACATATTGATATTCGTCATCATTTCATAAGAGAATTAGTTGAAAATAAAGTTCTTGTCTTGGAATATATTGAAACACATAAACAGATTGCTGATATTTTCACTAAAACTCTTGATTCAGTTCGCTTTGATTTCCTCCGAAAATCTTTGGGGGTTTGTTCTCTTTAAATTTCCTTGTTATTGTGTTGTCCTCTTGATCAAATGTGTCTTATTTAAGTTTAAGAAAATTGTCAATTAATTTGAAAATTTTGTTGTGTGTCAAGCTGGATAATTTGACTTGTGTTTATGAGCTTTTAGTTGTATATTCTTGAGAGAAAAATAATCAATTCCTCCTAGGCATATTCGGGTCAATCAATCAATGGTTAAATGTTTGAGCTCCTTTTGTGTATCATTGTTTCAAGCTCCTGTGCAAGAATAGAGCTACCTACATCAGTCTGTGAAAGCCGTCTTTTGAGTAAGTTGGAACTTTGTAATTCGGAGTTATAAAGAGGATACGCTACAATAGAAAAGGGCTACCACTGGTGTAGTGTGACAGCGTCTTCATGTGTTACAATTATTTACAATTTCGAAAAAGACTTATTTTTCATTGGCAATGCTCCCTTGCATACACTGTCACACACTTATGCTTGAAACTATGCAAGAAAAATTGTACACAGTTTGTAATAAAAAAATGTGTGTAAGACTCATACATGTTGATTGATTCACTTAAGAATATGTGCTTGTGACTGAATTGTGCTTTATTTCTCTCGAATATTCTTTCTAATTTTTCATTTTCACAAGTATTCTTATCCATGGTATACACTAACACTTATTTTCAGTTGCTTGATTTTATTCTTATCAGGATGACTCACATTGATCAAAGTAGATATTTTTGGTTGAGTTTTATTTTTGTGCATTTTTATTTATATAAAAAAAATTTGATTGACAAGGAAATTCATGGTGGACCGAATCTTTGTGGTAATTATGTGAAATTATGCATTTATTTTGTGTGATTTAATATATTCTTTCTCTCTAAGGAATTTATTTTGTCATCTTTCTCTATTTGGAATACCATGAGTTGTCTCTTTATTGTTTTGTATTTTGTTTAGCATTTTTTAAATAAAAAAACAAATAAAAAAAGGGTAAGGTTGTTTTTCTGATCGTGTGTATTAATGTTTGTTTCCTTTTATTTTTTAAATAAAAAAAGGGAAAACCTCTTTTTGTCGCGAGTGTCTTAAATGGAAAGTTCATGTCCTTAAAAAGCTTGTCACCTTCCCACGATCCCTCTAAGTCTTCTTTTTCTTATTTTTTTTCACTCATTATTTTTGTAAGTGTTTGCTACTTTTCAGAGAAGGAACAATGGTGAAAACTCATGGAGCTTCCTCTACGAAGACCCCTGCTACTCAATCTCTGAAGTTTGCCTCAGATGACATTCCGCCTGAATTCTCATCTATTCCCACAGATTCAGGAACTGTTGCTACAAAACTAGATGTTGTTCGAGCCTCTCTTGTTTGTTTGGCTTCTTTGAAAGACACAAAAACCTGCTTTGTTTAACTCTGGACTTTCTTATTTTGAGGGGGAGTTAAGTCTAGTTTCTTTAAATGTTTGTTATAAGTTAATGCATGTTTGCAGGGGAAGTTTTTTTCTCTTTACTTGTAACTAACATTTGTGTTACAGGTTTTTGAATTAATTTTGTCTATCAAATTGCCAAATGGGGAGATTGTAAAATCCTTTATTGGCATATTTGATAAAATTGACAAAATTAATTATGGAATGTATTTTCGAAATATATTGTGTGGTATTTTCGAAATGGGTACTTTCCTGTGTTTGTTGTGAAATGTTTTCTAATCAGATTATTCTATATATGTTAATAAAATAAATATATAATTTCCTATAAAAGAATATCTTTTCTTGAAATTTGTTTATATGGAAATTATTGGTATTTATTTTTATTTCTTGATCTGATTTGTTTGTCTAAAAACCGTGTACAGCTTGCAGAGATAATGTATATTTTGTTTCCTTATTTATTTAAGAAAACTGGGTTTAAAAACTGTTCAGGTTCAATGAATCTGTTTGAACGGATTGTCAGTCTGTTGAACAAATTCTGACTTTCCTGTTTGATAAGATTTTCCATTTATTAGTTGATTGGTTTCTGATTTGTTTTCCACGCCCTAAAGGGATTATAAAAAGTATATAATCATCCTTAGGTCGTTAATTTTTGATCATCTCTCTTGGTGTATTATTTTCCAAATATTTTTCAAGTTTTAGAGAGACTTTTTATTATGTGAAGAACTTGAGTCCAGCAAGTTCTTAGTGGTTTATTACAGTGTACTTATGTATTGTTTTCTTTGTGTTAATTGTGCAGGTTGAACACACTTGGACATTGTTTATCAAGCTTCGGGAGAAGTCTTGTTCGTGAGTCACTTTTCGGGAGGAAAAGTGCAAGTGTTATGATTTGAAGGGAGTTCAAGATCTTAGCATTTCAGAAATTTGATTAGGAGTTTAGATTACAACAGTTGCAACAAATTCAAGAGGGAGTCTTTATTTGTATAAGTCAATTTGGTTTTGTAATCATTTGGATATTCTTCTAATAAATTTCATTCTCTGGACGTGACCCCGTAGACTAGTAGCAATCTGCAAAGATTGCTGATAACATGTATAATTTCGTGTGTTCTTTACCTTATGTTTGTTTTTATCTTCTAGTGATAAATTGTTTAAACATATTTGGTTTCTATTTAAATAGTCTCTGTGTCCGTTTAAACATTTCTGTAATAGTTCAGCAATTAATTATTTAATTTGAATAATTAAATTGGTAATCATAAATAACGGAATTTCAAACGTAAATAAATTTATAGTGTTATTATTTATTTAAAGTATATAAATTTATTTAAGTTTTATTATTATTTACATTTTATTTAAGTTTATTTAATTTATTAAATCATTATATATAAAATATATAAGTGAGGGTTAAAATTGTTTTTAAAAAAATGATTTTGACTAAAAAAAAGTCTTGAGTACCAATTTAGTATGAACAACAAAACAGAAAGTATCATTTTAGTATTTATGACTATCAGAGACATCTCTGGTATTTTGTATAAACTCAAGACCAACATGACATATTCCCCATATATATATATATATATATATATATATAGTTAGGCAGCGCTTATGTCTTTGTATGAAGCATGATAAAACATTCAAACGATGACAATTCATATCATTTTGCTTGTTGTACATAAACTATTATTATTATTATTATATGTGACACTCAACGTCTAACTAACTATACTTTTCTAATCTTTTGGTAAAATATTACTGTGAAAAATTCCCAAGATATATATTGAAGGCCATCCGTCTGTCACAATCAAAACTTAAAACTTGTGTTCCACATTCATATTTCATCGGCTGACCACCTCAAATCAGGCATACAAAGAAGGAGCTATGTCTTCCGTACACGTGGTGGTTTTGGTTCAGAGGGAGCCCAAATCTGACCCTACGCGTGTCCACGTCAAACATGCCATGCAAATCCAGAAAGCAGCCACCACCTTGTAAACCTTGATGGGCCGGGCCCCACATTAGGCCGTCTGCACGGGGACAAAAAGCCCATGAACCCAAGATCGAAACGTGGCGTTTACTCTTGTAGAGCCGAAAGCTATGCCGAGAGAGTTGAATAAGCCTGGCCGAAGAAATGTCGCTTTTGCTATGGTCTGCTTACCGGGGTTACAGTGTTGGGCGAGGCACGTGTCGTATTGGACCCTCTCATTGGATATTTGACAACACACACGCTTTCCATCTCTCAACTCTCCCTTCCTCTTATTCAGTAGTACTCAATATAAGAATAATTTTTATTTTATTATAAACAAATTTAGTTTTAATTTGAACCAATTATAAATAAGAATAATATTTAAAATATAATTAGTTATATTATTTTTAAGTCCGATATTAAAAAATTATACATCTATATAGTAATAATTATAAAAAAAGTTAAATAAATATATATATTGTGTTATTTATTTATATACAAATGAAAAAATTAAGGACTTATTCTACGTTTAAATTACTTAACTTATTTTTAAATATGTAATAGTTATTAGAAAATTTTATTATTATTGTTAATAAAGTTGATACTTATGTGAGATTAGAAATTTTTTGTACCAATAAGTTATAATTTTTCAATTATAATAAAATTAATTTGGTGCTAATACTGTTCTTATACGATTCTTATACGGAGGTTTTAGAGTATTTATTTTCTGCTCATTAACACGTCTACAGTCACTCTTATAGGTCCCACGTGCATGCCATCCCTTGTTGTCATCAGGTCCAACCTAACAATTCTGATACAACTCAGATGAAAAAAAAACATTTATGATATAACTTAGCTTATTAGACAGGAAGTATTAGTGGTGAGAATTTCAGGGATGGTAATAATAGGAGAAGATTTGGCATTTGGCATCATGAGTGCTCACTTTGGAGCACAACTTGGTCTTGGACCCACTGAGAAAGGGAGCAGTCAAAGATAAATAACAGTAAAGGGTTGAAACAGTACACACAATTTTGTATATTGACCATATTTGTAAGGCATTAGGAATAGAATTTTTGTGCTATTTACTCTTTGTTACAATGTCCAAGGAGAATATGGTGTCTGATAAGAAGCATAAGATTCTATATCAAAATAAATTAGTGATAAATGGAGTAATTCATATTTTTATGTATTGTTGAATGTGTTATTTTCTGTAAGGATTTACAATACACTTAAGCAACACACATAAACATTAGTATTCAACATAATATCCCATATCTTGACTATGTTACTAAAAGTGTATAAATGAGAAATCCTAAAACATGTTTCAATAGAATCTTTGCTAAATTAAAAGAAGAAGATAAACACAAGAGATGAAGCACTAATCTGAGGTTATTGGTGAAGATAGCACAGAGAGTTTGATCTTCCAATAATACACTTTTCTTTATGAGTATTTCTCTGTGATGGAAAATGAGAGAATATGAGAGGTTGTGTTTCTTGGGGACCACTACCTCTTTATATAAACTGAATATAAAATCAGTTTTGGGTATTTATAATTTGGCCCCTCATCAAATTATAAATACAACTTATGGTATCTGCACATTATTTCCATAACATTTTAATACCTTAACTTGTAACATAATTGGTCACTTAAATTTATATCATATTTTATAATAACATTATACATATGTGCCCATAAAATAGGATTTTAATCCAACAATCTCCCACTTGGGAAACATACGTTTTCTTATAAATGCATAACCTTACGAGCTCAAAATTTGCTATCATATAAATGTATTCTTTTACAATCTCTTCCATCAACCATATCCATATAGGATCAAAGCGGTCTTTTTCATATTAATCATGACTAAACCCATCAATGGTCACTGTTTACCGAGTTTTTTGGAAACTAGAAATAGATTCAGAAATAAGAGCTAGGAAGAAAGGATCAAAGAGAAACAAACAGAGTTTTTATGTGGTTGTGGCATTAATGAGCCTTAGTCCGCGAGTCTATTGTATTAGATTTTAAAGAGCTTCTGACAATGGAGTTTTCTGCAAGTTTTAGCAGAGTAATTGCTTACAAGAGAAAATCTGGGATCCCCGCTACAGTGCACAACTGGTCCTATTTATAAGCAATCAGATGCAATGCGCTTGGAACGCACTAATCCGGGCCCAATAAGGATGTAATTATGGTTTGCTCGATAATGGAGGCGTAATACAAGGGATGTTGCTAAATAAAACATATTAATCAGGGCCCATTAGGTCGGCTTGGGCATGGCCAAGCCTTACAACTGCCAATAGTACACAACCTCAGACGGGTCTACATGGGCTTCTAAGGGGATCCTGGGGACAGGATCTGTCAGAGTAGTGGCAGTACTGTTTCCTAATAGCAGCGTACATTCCGTGCGTAACCTCTTCTATAGGTTAGTTGAGGAGACCAACTTCCGTGTTTCTTGGGGACATGTCAGCATCAGGGAAGATCAATCTTGCCCTATCCGGGCGTCTAGGTCTGGGTTCCTTTACTAATGCCCTGGTTCATTTGCCAGAGTCCTAGTTCGCTCACCAAGATGGGTTCATCCATGGCAAGGTCTATTCCCAGATTAGTGTGCTGGCCACCTCTATTGGCATCCTGGAGGATACAGATAGGTTGGGATCGGGAAGATGACTTGGATCTGCATCTTGGTCTCGGTTCCCTTGTTATGGTTGCGCCCATAGAACACTTGTGCTCATTAACGATTGGGCCATTAGGATTTTATTTTGCCCTGTTCATCGGGCTCAAGATGGGCCTGGTTCTCTTCAAGGGAGCCCATGGACCCATTGCGTTATGCCACGTCTCCCGAGGGGAAAACAGGGATAACATTTACCCCCAAGTCTTCATCTGTGTTATCATGGTGGAGACTTGCCTCACTCTCCTGGATCAAATCCAAGCATCCTGGTTCGTTTCCCAGAAGTCAGGTTCATTTACTTGAGGGCCAATTGGGCGATCCCCGTTCCTTCGAATTCGCAATGTTTAACACACATGTCTTCAAGTTGATCGTGTGTCTGTAACACTCGCGCCTCACAGATCTGGAAAGAATCTTTTGATTGTCCCAGTGACCAATGGGTGTCAGCGTAATTTTCGAGGCATCCCATCTGTACGAGAAAAGTTGATAGGGTACTCGAGTGGTTGTTTAATGTCTCTGAACCATCTGGGACCGTTGGATGGGGATAACTTTGAAATTTTCAATGTAGACCATTTGATCAGGTAGGTGTGGATCGTGGATTGACAAATCCACGATGTGGTGCTCGATTGGGCTAATTAAAGCCTCTGCGTCATCTGGTACCATTGGATGGGGATAATCTTGAGATCCCCATTTTGAACTGTTGGATCCCACAGTGGATTCCTGCCTTATAAATACCTCGATAGTTCCATTTCCACCTTTACATATTCTACATATTCAGAGCAAAATAGAGAGCTTTCTATGTCCCAGTTTGCCGACGAGCTTTTTCGGCGATTAGTCCATTTCCAAAACTTGTCTGTTCTTGACAAGGCCTTTTTTCCGTTCAACCATTAGACGTTTTAGTTTCAGTTTAGCTAGCAGTCGAGTTGTTGTATCATCTTCTCAAATTTAAGGCTGAGATTCTGCCAACTTTGTCGCCTGAGATTTCACAAATTTCAAACCCAACACCTCTCAGTAATTTTTCTGGTCATTTTTCTTTCTCTATTTATTCTTCTTATATTTTTTACTGTAATGATTTTCCTGTGACCATAAAACTGTTAGGGTCGTGACCACCGTATATGGTGGTCCTAGGTAGGATAGTGTAGGTTTGAATTGTAGATTTTCTAGGCGATAATTCCCGTCTAGTTGTCCTAGATCAATTCGGATGTCCCAAGACTGACTTGGGAGAATTAGAGAAAACCTTCGATTTTTAGTTCCTAAGCCAACACATGGGAAATGGATGGGGAGAGGAACAAATTCTAGAACTATCGAATATTGGACGCTCTGGAGAAACATCTGGGAGTGGAGTCGACTCTAGGGCTCTTCTACAACCGAAGGAGGAGAAAGCCCATACTGGCGTGGGAGAATTTGGGGCCTGGAGTATAGGCCACATCAATGTGGGAGCTACTCTCTCGCTCCATAATTCTTCGCGCGATTTCTTATGTTCGTGGGTATCGTGTCGTTTCAACTTCTGCCCCAAGCATACAAGTTGCTCACGGGATGACACATATTTTGCGCGTCGATGGAGAACGTGACGCCTACCCTAGCGAAGGTGCTATATTTTTACAAGCTGGAGTCGCAGCTTAACTCTAAGGACAAGACTCGGGACAGATTTTACAGATTGAAATCTCGTGATAACTATCTGGCTCCATTGAGCACCTGGAAGCACCCCTCGGATGTTAGACATTATTGGTTTATGACATCTGGGTTCCTCTTGGAGAAGAACCCCGCATTGGTGCTGGACTTTCAATGCGTGGGTAAGTCATTTTTCTTCTTTGTTTACTTAATTCTTTTTTTTTTCTTCTCCCCAGTCACGTTCTTGGAAAACAGGCTCGTACGGCCAAACTCTACTCACCAAGTCCATCCTGGACCGCCAGAAATACTACGCCACCCTTAGCGCCGTGCAATTGGACGTAGGAGGCTTCATGACCACGGACAACCTTTGGCTGGTCGGGATGCTTGCCGCCAACCAGTCAATTGATGCCCCTAACTTCCGGGGGCTACAATGTGAGATGGATCCCACCCTGAGGGAGGAGCTGGCCTTGGTTCACATCAAGGCTGTGGAGCCCGCAACCAAGGCAGACGCGGAGAAGAAGAAGAAAGAGCAGGCCGGACAAGTGGAGAGGGCCACGTCCAAAGAGATGGACGCCATTCTCGAGGGGAGGCAGCCAAACATTGGAACTCCCGAAGCTAGCATTTCGGGGCAAGGTAACTCGCCTCCGATTTTAACTTATTCTCCTCATTTTGTGGACTTAGTTAGGAAGAGGCAACATTACTAGGACTATCTGGCAAGGATCGTCAATAAAGTGGGGCTTCCTTGCCCCATTTTCATAGATACACTGACCTTCATGTACTCGTCCAGGTTCTTACAATACGATAAATTTTTGGACCTAGATGACATGGGGGACCGAATTCACTCTTTTGCTCTAGGAGAGTTGAGTCGTGCCCGTTCTTTAGATAAGGGTTCGTCGCAGAGGACTTTAGACTATTATTTCCCTTATTTTTTGACCTCTATCCCCATTCATATATTTTCCTGATCAGTTTCTTTGTTTGTCTATTTTAGGTTATCCAGAGATGTCCAACCTTGTGGCCAAGATGAATGAGATGATCAAGGCCAGGGCGGCTGCGGCCAAGGCTTTGACGAAGAGGGCCGCCAAGGGCTTGGCCAAGAAAAAGGTGATAAAGTTGATCCTCGGGGATTCAAGGCCAGTCCCAGAAGTTTCTGAGTTCTCTCCCAGTGACGCGCGCCGAAATGATCCCACCCCAACTTCCTCCTATCCAGGTCGTTAACTTGGAACAGGAGCCCTCTAAAGGATGAAGGGTAGAAACGAGGGCAGTGGACCCGGTCGTTGGCGAGTCCATGAAGTGGGTCAAGAGGGTCAGGACCAAGGAAGTTGCCTTGGCTGAGGAGCATTCCTTTGAGGAAAGCCTCATTGTTACCCAGGAGGTCCTGAAGGCTCCTGTTGACCAGCCTGTGATAGGTGGCCTCGACGTTTTTAAGCCCGAAGGGTATGACAATGTAGTAGTACACACCTTTGTCTGTCTGGAAGCTGGTGTGTTCCTGATCTGCTACGTGCATTAAGATCTGGTTGTAGCCGGAGTAGGCATCCATAAAACTCAATACCTCATACCCTTATGTAGCATCCACCATATGGTTGATCCGGGGCAGAGGGAAGAAATCTTTCGGGCAGGCCTTGTTAAGGTTGGTGAAGTCAATGCAAGTTCTCCACGTCCTATTCGGCTTTGGTACCAACATCAGATTGGCCAGCCAAATGTGATACAAGGCCTCCTAAATGAATTTGATCGAGGAAAACTTCCCAACTTCTAATTTGAGGGCCTCTGCCCTCTCCGCCCCTAGAGATCTCCGTTTCTGCCAGAACAGAGTTACATTTACGTCAATGTTCAGGGTGTGACATATGATGTTGTGGTCAATCCCAGTTCTGTCTTGTTTTGGTCTGGAAGAAGAAGCTTGGATCATCAGAACTAACATCTGTTCGCCGGATCGATAGCAGTGTGAGGGTGGTCGTTGATCAGCTGGAACGAGCTATTCTTACTGGTTCGTATAAACTCTCCCCATTTTGGATAAAATCTTGGAGGTTCCGCTTCTCTAATGTTATAATAAAGCTTCCCAGACCTTGCCTCGCTTCTTCCTTTGCTGGCTAGATGCGTAAGTGAACGTTCACGCTTGGGGAGTTAAGCTACTAAAAGGCGTAAGTTGTGACGGAACTTCATTCTCTCTAGGAAGAGGAAGCGAAGGGCCATAGGAATCACAGCTAATGACATTAATTCAATTAACATTAACATAATAAGAATATTTCATCTATTAAGGAGGATTCCCCAAATACCTAAAATAAAGATGATCATAGAAAATCATAGATTGATCATAGGCCTGCCTGTGCCTCAAGCAAGAAAGCAACGTTTCTTAGCGTGCTTTTGAAGCGCTTAGCTTCTGCTCGCGACGGATGGCAATTCCATAAAGTAAGTTCAGTTGGAAGCCTAAGCCCATCTATATTCAACCCCAGCGAGAATAGAAGCGACTCGCTTCCGGCTTGGCTTGTCAACCAGAATGAAATATTATTTAATCGTGGAAATGCCATGTCAGGTGTATTCCACTCAATCCTTCCCAAGATGATCAATAATGAGGGTTTCGACCCCGAATAGATACATCTACGCCCACCTCAGGAAAATCAAAATTTTCATTTTCCCGCATCAAAAGACAGATATTAGTTCTAAAAAATCCTCGATTGGATAAGGTTTTGCCACCTCCGGGCCGACGACAACCACCGAACAAGCTCTCCTACGAATTTCATGAACTACCTGTGAGGTATGAATGGCAAGATTGAGAATATTGTTACTGAGATGCATTCGATTAGAATGACCGTGACCACGGTGGACCGAGTCTCTCACCGAAGATGGTTTAACTACAATCCGGTCATTCTGGGGTAGTTTCAACGCCATTTTCATTCAATTGGTGGGACGAGATCCTACAAAACAAAGGCGCTACCAAGCTGTGCCACATCCCTTTCAATTGGTATACGATGGTCATTGTAGCAGGTAAAATGATGATAAAGAAAATAATAAAGAAAGCATGGATGTATAGAAAGAGTTTGAAGCCGACGAAGTGACTTCTCGGGCTGCCTACGTAACCAAAGCGAAGTTAGTCACAAGTCAACCCTTCAAAGTTCTTCTTACTCCTCGATTCTGCCGATCTTTATTTGATCTCTCCTCTTCGTCCACCCCCATCAATGTTGAATTGATGAATCAATTCAAGGCTACCCAACCCACAGGACTTACCAAAACTAGATCTTCAGTCACCTTTTCGGGCTTTTTCGCAGGTGTGACTGTTTGATACAACCTATGATTTGGGATGGTTTCCACTGGAAGGCCTAATCTAATATGAAGATATGATGGTCGTGTTGTCTCTTGTGGGATTGAGAAAATTCTCTCTCTTTAGTCAGTGCCGTCCTAGTAGTGGAATAAAATCCTTCCCTCCCTGTGGTCTAACGAGGCTCAGGTGCGGAGCCTTCCATTGTGGACCGAGACTACGCAAAGGTAGAACCTGTCCCTCTGAAATGAAACTCACTTTTCATCTTGGATGACAGGGCCCCGTCCATGGTGCCAGCGGGCATGTTATTAGTAAAGCGCGCTTGCTGCAATCAAACTAAAGTGCACACTCGAAAGTGCTTCGAAAGGCACCGGCTCCCTTCTTACTGACAACTACGTGCTGGAACTCAATTAGTAGGATGAATCCAGTGGTGCCCGCAGTTCTGTTGTGGAGCAGGGAAATTTTATTGCCTAAAAGAAGGCCGGTTCCGCCATCCAGCCCGAGCCGGTCGTCGTATATATGCTCGACTTCGGTTTCCAGTGCTATAGGTAGGAGTACATTATGGTAGGATCATTGCTATAAACGATACCAACGTGTGAATGTTTTATTCATGAATTATCTACTATAGGCACACCCTCATAAATAGTTCTATTCGATAGAGTAATTTTCGTCTTTCAGTAGTGAAACACGTCGAAACACACATATCAAATTCTCTTGGATCCCGAACCAAGAGCTCCGGCTTCTCTCGATCCCTCAGACAAAATATAAACATAAGCTTCGAATACCCCAACCACCTCAACATTTACTTTTCATAATATGGTGCCAACCAACAATTATAACTTTGCCTTTCTCAACGCAGACGTTGCTGCATCACTTTGACATAAGTTACATATGCGTGCGAAGGTGTTGGCCAATTTCAGGCTCTTTCTCCATCGGTATGCTCCCAGGTACCTGTAATTGTGATCCATTTGCCAGAACTAAGGGGTATTTCTGTGGAAATCTTCACGAACAATCGCAAAAAATGAAAAAAAATATTTTGATCTTTCTTTTTTCAATCACCCGAAGATAGGACTTGGTGCGTTCAGTTCAAAAAGATTAGATATTTGAATGCTATAGTTATTGGGAAAGAAGTAGTATTCACCGCTTATAAGGAAGTTGGTCGTAGGTGTTCCTAGCTCCTATATCCGCCTGAACCAACCACTCACGACATTCTCAAGGCTCTGTTGGCCCAAATGGAAAACTTGAACAGGGCCATCAATAAGTAAGAAGTAAGCTTCTTTCTATAGATTCTGCATTCCCCCTTCGCTGACCAAGGAGCAACAAGGCCGATCCGTGCACCATACATCAAATCAAACTTGGTGCCTACTTTTGATGACATGATATTCAAGACCCCCTTAAAGTAAAGCGGATCCCGATTTCCTTGATCCTTCATCTGGCTGGACTGTCGATAGAGTAAGCTGGATGTTTAGATAACAAAAAGTGTTTCTCCCTTAGGTCACCAAACAAACTACGACGAGAGTTTCGCCTTACATCGCTCAAAACACAAGCCGGTCAAGAGAATGGGAGGGCTTCTTCCCATACGTTTCAAGTGTCATATCCGAGTGAGACCAGGCGAAGACATCCTAGTTCTCTTTTACCTGGGCAATTACGGTAGCCCTGACCTTCGAGTTCAGGTGCCTCCTTACTCGGATTACTTTGGTCGGGTCGCTGTCACTAATGCACACCTCTTCCACCTCCTCTATGGGTTCTAATGCCCTATCCGCGGGTCCAATTCATCCTCCTCCTGGATCACCCTCCGTGCTGGCTGTGGGGGTGGAATTGGATCAGCGTTTTCCTCTTCAAGAGGCTCTTCACGGACCATGTTGATTGGTTGGATGGAGATGTTATAGCACTTTCAGGTGCTCTTCTGATCTCCCCGTACAGCCCACTCCTCCATTATCGCATGAGAATTTCATGTAGAGGTGGCGGATGGAGGTGATGGCGCCGAAATCGACCAACGCGGGACGACCAAAACTAACGTTGTAAGCGGTGGGGCAGTCTGCCACTATGAACGTACAAAATTTGAACGAGCCCTGAATCTCATTCCCTAACATCACGTGTAGTTGAATCTTACCCATCGGGAGCAATGAATCCCCATTGAATCCGTAGATCTGCGTTGGGCATGAAGCCAAATCTGCCTCAGTCAAACCAATTGTGGTGAAGGCCGGCTTGAACAGTACATTGACGGAGCTCCCGTCATCCACCAACACTCGGAATACCATTTTGTTGGCGATTTGGGCATTGATGACCAGGGGAACATGATGAGGGAAATGAACGTTCCAGCCGTCCTCTTTCATGAACGTTATGGGCAGGATTATTAACTTCGGGCATTGGGCCAAGAGTCTGGACCAAGGCGCATACCTCGTGGTCGTGATCGAGTTCACTGAGGTATCATTTTTTATCGTTTCGGGATGGCCCTCTTAGATGCGGGCCTCCTGATATGGTGGCCACGTTACTATCTACTCGCGGAGGCGCAGTTCTAGGAGGATATGGCATTTCGGGTCAAGGTGCCTGCACTATTAGGGACTCCTAAGGGGCCTATGCTCCCGAACCTATAGCGTACCCTCCCTGAGGAGGTCGGTACGATCCAGGTGCCCTTGGGGCTGCAGGTTGTCTGGGAACTGCTGGCAGTCCCGAAACCCCTACTTGCATTATGAATCATTGGTGGAGATGCCCTATCTTGATCAGGCTCTCGATCTCCTCCTTTAGTTGACGACACTCTTCGGTTGTATGACCCACATTTTTGTGGTAGGCGCACCTTTTGCTAGTGTCCCTCGAATTATTTCCCCCTTTGAACATGGGGGCTGGCTTCGGTAGAGGACTACATTGCCCGTTGCCAGATAGATGTTTTTGTTAGGAGTGTGTCCTAAAAGCATGTAAATACATTTGTTTTTTCTGTGAATAAATAAATATGATGGTTTATTATTATTGTCATATTTAGATTGTTAAATTATTGTTTGAATAATTTTGTAGATATCAGAAAAAATTCCATATTCATTATTGAGGATGTGATCTTGTATTAGTACGAGAGAATTAAGATCACATGAGTGAATAAAAATAGTCAACACAACAAATTAAAGTTATGGAATTCTTTAATTGGAGTTGTAAGTACGGTTTAATGAGTATCCTAATGATACAAATAATCTAGATTCTGATTATTGATGTGGAAAGACATCTCGGTAAAGGTGCTTTATATAATATGATTATATATGACATGGACCGATATGAATTAGAGTCTTTATCCAAAAACTATTTAATAATAAAGACTTGTAATTCATATCATAACTCATGATCATTTATAGATCAACCTAAATCCTGAGTGTTCATGAACTCCTATTCATGTTTATTAAATCTTTTGATTCATTCGTTAAGGTCTCTTCAAAGAATGAGGCTAATGACTTTTGTTTTGGAGATTTAATATCATGGATGGCTGGGAACATGTATCAACAATACGGAATCTAATCTTTCCTAACGGATCGTATATTAGTTCCCTTAAGGGTTAATTCTGGAACTAAATGATTTTGAGCTCAAATCTATAATTAGATTATAGATTAATTATTCACTAGTGAATTAATGGTACTTAAGGAATAAGAAGTAAATTAGAAAGGTTAAATGGTAATTCTTCCATTCTAATTTATGAACTAATTAATTAGAGGGTTGAACTATTGTAAGATGGTTATATCAATGGACGACTTAAGAAAAAGATTTATGTAAAAGTATATCTATAACATAAAGAGTGCAATTATGAATTTATAGTGGAGTAATATCAGAATTAATAAATTAACTATTATAATTAAAGAGTTTAATTATTTAGTTTCAATTTATTGGAGCTTAATGTTATAGGTCTATGGTCCCCGAAATGGCTCAAACATTCACTGTCAAAGGCAAATACAAAAAATGGGCAAAAAGGACTTATGTGATAAGTAAAATATTTTTCTATGTATCAAACATAATTATTGTTTAATTATGTATAATTAATTAATTATTTGAATTAACAAAAATATAATTAATTTTGAATTAATTTATTTTTGGGATTTTTGGTATTTAAATAATAATAAAAATTGGGAAAAATCACATGCCACCACAGTCATGTGGTACACGCGTGGCACAGTGCACATGCACTGTGCTACACGCATAAGAGAGTTTACTCAGTCTCTTGATTCCACAATTTTAGTTATTTAAATATTAAATAAATAATGAGATATTTTAATATGATTAAAATATTATTATTTAAACAAAAATATGATAACTGATCAGTTATTTTGAATTTGTTTAAAATAACAAATATTTTAATATGTTGGATATGATTAAATATTGGAGATCAGTTTTTTCAAAGAACGTAATTTTTCAGGGATTCAAAAATATCTAGGAATCTCTCTCAGAGAAAAAGAACAGTGACAAAAACTAAAGTCATTGTTCTTCACAAAACCTAGGTCCAAACTTTATCAGATCTCATGTGTTGAGAACATCTGATAAATAGTTATTGCCTATTATTTGTATAGCGAGCCCACACTCGTTCTTTGTGTGCCTGAGAACATTTTGGAAGATCTTGGTGTGACATCTCAAGGAATTTAGCCATACGAAAAGATAGCAGCAAGGAAGGACCTGAGGTAATTTTTTTGTTCATGTCCTTGATTCAATATATATATGCATGTGAAGAAGTAGATCTAGAAATCTTATGGGATTAATCTAACAATTTGATTGTTGTTCTGCTGTGCATAATCTCTGATTTGATCAATAAAAACCGACAAATGGTACCAGAGCCATCTTCACATATATATGTATTGAATCTGTGTAGGTTTAATTTTATGCATTTATTTATTTTGATGAATGAATGGATGGCTTAATGTGATTGAATGCATGGGAATGTTGAATCGTTAATTGTATGGTGTTTTTGGGTTAGGATTTGTTTATGATTAGATCATTGTGTAAGCCAAAAAAGGGCATAGGATTTATGTAATTTTATTTGGTTTTTGACACCATAAAATTGTAATTCCGATCACACAAAAGTCAGAACGGAGCCCGGGATTCAGAACTTAGCCACCGCACCTCCGAGCCGCTGCCGGACGTTGTACGGATGGCCGTACGGACGGGTCCGTACGGTTCCGTACAGTCCAGCCCCACAGCCCTCGTTTGACGCCACGTGTCCCCGTCTGACTGGTCCATAATTTTTTTTATTTTTTCTGAAATTAATCTATTATTATTTTTTAATTTTAAAATGTTTAAATATCCTATTTTTAAAATGTGATATTTAAATAATGAGATATTTTTGTTGTCTTAACAAACTTTTTTGAATATCTTATTTAAAATTTATTTTTTCAAAATAACAGATTTTAATTTAAATTCATTTCAGTTTTAATTAAAATTTGTTTTAATTAAAAGAAAAATAAAAATAATGATTATTTAAAAGTTTGTTTTAATTAATAAAAAATAATTTGAAAATTGTTTTCTTATTATTGTTCTGGACCAACAATGCCACATATCCTACCGACAGTAAAGTAAAGAAGCTCGATGGAGATAAAGGCAGTTTTATTTTATTTATTTTAATTTTATAAAGTGGTTGTAAAATTAGAAATACCCAAAAGCACCTGGTTCAACATTTATTGTTTATTTATTTATTTAAATAATTATTTTCATGTGATTAATGTGATTGATAACATGTTCATGCATTGTATGCCATACATGAAAACCCACACAGTCATAATCATGCATCTCATTAGTAGAAACATGATTATTAGGATTGTCCTATATGTTTATATGAATTGTTTTGTGAAATCAATTGCATGTAAATTACTTAGTTTTATTTTGAAAACTTGGTAAAATATCACACCAAATTTTAAGTCTTTATGACTTAATTTCTTTAAACCAACTTTATTTTAAAAAGTGTTTTTTTTAGTAGAGTTTAGATGAACATGATTAGTAATTTAAAATTGGACATGGACCTAGAAACTCGCTTTCTTTCCAATTTTAATTATGTTCATAAAGTTTAAAGAAACTGTAATTAATTTGAAATTAATTAGGTTAAAAACACTTATTTCAAAATAGTGAGTGGGAGAGGGTTGATATCTCAAACATAACCCATGGTCTCCATTATTAATATAACACCGTGAGATATGAATAGCGCCTCGCGACGACTTTGTTTTCATCCCCCTAAGGAAGGTGTCTGGACATATCAATAGCAATGTTGTATTTCTTACATAGATAGGAACTAATGATGTATTTTAGGCTTGACCGATCCTAAGGCGGCATGTCCTAAGTTAAGTCATGAACTCCGAAATAATGGGTTACACTCACAAAGTTATGATTAAGCTCGTGCAGTGGATAATCATAACTTGACCAAACTAAGCGGTACTTTAATGTTTAAAAGAGAAAATAAAGAGTTATTTTAAGTATTAAACAATAAAGATAAGAATGTCTTATAAATTCTCTAAAATTGATTTGACCGACCCTAAGGCGGCACTTTAATTGTTAGAAAATTTTATCGTGGAAATTATTCTTTATTTTATGTGTTTTAATTGTGCTCATGCATCACGTTTAATTTTCGAAAACTTTGATATTTATTTTTCTAAATATAATAATAATATTATTTATTTATTCCCAGCAAAAATGTCTATTGGTGATTCACACACCGATGCCTTTCTCAAATCCTTGGTTTTTGAACCTGGAAATATGCAACACTGATTTCGAGGCATGTTGACTATTTTTTCTTATAAGAAGATGATGTCAACTATCTGTGAAAAACCTCCAACAGAACCACCCCTGGCTACTAGCTATGAAGCAGAAGAAAAATATGCAGATTGGATGAAATCCGATCGGTTGGCACGTTATTGCATGCTTTCAACCATGCCTGACGAAACAAAGGAAAAATATATACACTATGACTCAGCACATGAGATGTGGCGAGCAATGACAGAGGAAGTCTTTGCTGAGTGTCATCGTTTATCTCAAACGAAAAAGGTGAATAAGATTCACATATATTTTTTCAACTTTGAATACTAGATTCAAACACTATGAATATTAGATTCAAATTTTTGGATAGTAGATTCAAAAATATATGCCACTAATCTATTTTTCTTTTGTCTTTCCTTTTGCAGAATCAGAACCCTAAAAAGGAGGAAGAGACTGATAATGATTTTGGTAGCAAGTAAGGAGCTGGAGAAGTTGGAGAGCAGTAGTTTTTATTTAGTAATTTTATTGTTAGTTGAACAATTTAAATTGCTTTATTTTGTTTTAGAAATTTTAGATTTCATTAAACAAAGAAAACTACAGTCTAGAAATTTAGTTTATTGTTAATAATTTTGATTATTAATGTTTGGAAACTTATTTCTATTTTGCATGACATTTATTTCTTTATTAATAAAGTAGTTATTATTTAAAGAAATTTATTTGTTATGCAAATGCTTTGGGATAAACAAAGTTTACATACTTATAATGAATGACAAATTTTTTATAATTTTGAATTATTTAAAAACAGCTAATCCTAAATCTATTAAACTGATTCCAATAGTGAAACATATATGTAGCACTTGAGATTCGGCCATATTGGTCTAGACAGAATAAATAGGCTTGTCAAGGATAGTCATTTAAGAGAACCATTTATTGGATCTCTCCCTGTTTGTAAATCCTGTCTAGAAAACAAAATGACAAAGAGACCTTTCTCTACTAAAGGTTCAAGAGCCACAGAACCACTTCAGCTAGTACATATGGATGTTTATAGTCCACTTAATGTACAAGCAAGAGGAGGTTGTGAATATTTCGTCACTTTCATTGACGATTATTCAAGATATGGTTACCTATAATTAATGCAAAGAAAATCTGAGACTTTTGGAAAGTTCAAAGAATTTCAAGCAGAGGCTGAAAAGCAATTAGGTAAATCACTAAAAAGCACTTCAATCTGATCGAGGAAGAGAGTACTTGGACTGTGAATTCAAGAACCATCAATGTGAGCATGACATTCAATTCCAACTCACTACACCTGAAACAACACAGTAAAATGATGTTTCAGAAAGTCAGAATAGAACGTTATTAGATATGGTTAGATGAATGATGAGTTTCTCATCATTACCACTGTCATTCAGGGGCTATACGATTCAATGTGTTCTATACACATTGAATGATGTTCCACCTAAGTCTGTCCAAAAGACATCCAAAGAATTATGGAATGGTTGTAAACTTATTTTACACCATTTTAGAATTTGGAGGTGTCATGCATACGTGCTCAAAAGGAAGACCGGGAAGTTGGAAACGCACTCTGAAGTGTGTATGTTTGTGGGATATTCCAAAGAGACAAGAAGTGGATTTTTCAATAGTCCAAAGAAAATAAAACATTTGTATTGACAAATGCAACTTTTATTGTATATGACTATGTTAATAACCACAAACCTCGCAGTAAGATTGTACTGGAGGAGATGGTCTCAAATAAAGTCGCAAAGTCACCAGTAATAACCAATGAAAAACGGCAAGAGGAAACTGCTAGTTCTAGTCAGAATAGTAGAGAACTTCATCGTAGTGGGAGGGTTAGTAAGTAACCCACGTACTGTGAACACGAGGTTCAAATGCTCGTGTTTGACACAAACAAAGACGATCCATTGACATTTGAAAATGCAATGAATCATTCTGACAAGGAAAAATGGAAAGAAGCCATGAACTAAGAAATGGAATCGATGTGTTCCAATTCTGTCTGGGTTCTTGAAAATCCACCTGAGAATATCAAACCCATTGGTTGCAACTGGATATTCAAGAAGAAAAGAGGAGCGAATGGAAAAGTAGAGACTTTCAAAGAAAGGCCTGTAGCCAAAGGTTACACACAGAAAGAAGGGGTTGACTATGAAGAAATCTTTTCTCCTGTAAGAAGGGGTTGACTATGAAGAAACCTTTTCTCCATTAGCCATGCTAAAATCCATTTGTATACTCTTGTCCATAGCTATGTGCATGAATTACGAGATCTGGCAAATGGATGTCAAAGCAACTTTTCTGAATGGCTGCCTTGACGAAACCATTTACATGTCTTAACCAGAAAGGGTTCGAATTAAAAGATCAAGAGCAAAAGGTTTGCAAGCTTCTTAGGTCCATTCATGGACTTAAACAAGCTTCTAGATCTTGGAATCTTAGATTTAATGACACAAGAAAAACATTTTGTTGTTGAACAAGATGTTGACGATCTTTATGTCTATAAACAAATCAAAGATGGTATAGTAGTATTCCTCGTTCTTTATGTTGATGATATCCTACTCATTGGGAATGATGTAGTGACTTTATCAAATGTAAAGAACTGATTAGCTGAACAATTCCAAATGTAAGATTTGGGAGAATCCAAGTATGTTCTGGGCATTAAGATTCTTAGAGATAGACAGAACAAAACTTTGGCACTGTCTCAAGCAACTTATATTGATAAGCTGCTAGAATGCTTTAATATGCAAAACTCCAAGAAGGGTGATATGCCAACCCATTTTGGAGTATTCCTTTCAAAGGATTAGTGTCAAAACACCTCAGGAAAAGGAAGACATGAGACAGTATCCCTATGCCTCAGCAGTAGGCAGCCTGATGTACGCCATGTGTGTACAAGACCTGACATTTGTTATGCAGTAGGGATAGTCAGCCGTTATCAATCCAATCCTGGATTGAGTCATTGGATTGCAGTGAAGAATATTCTCAAGTATCTTAGAAATACTAGAGATTATATGCTTGTATATTCAGATGGAGACCTGAACCCCACTGGTTACACTGATTCTGATTTTCAATCAGAAAGAGATAGTAAAAACTTGACTTCTGAATCAGTGTTTATTCATGGAGGAGGAGCATTAGTCTGGAAAAGCATTAAGCAAACCAGCATTGCAGACTCCACCATGGAAGCCAAGTATATAGCGGCTTGTGAAGCAGCTATGGAGGCTCTGTGACTCAAAAGGTTCTACTCTGATCTGAAAGTTGTTCCAGAAGTTGAGAAACCACTTGTTCTTTACTGTGACAATAGTGGAGTAGTGGCCAATTCTAAAGAACCAAGAAGCCACAAGAGGGGAAAGCATATAGAGCGCAAATACCAGTTAGTCAGAGAAATTGTACATAAAGGAGATGTGTCCATTCTGAAGTCGTATCAGAACACAACCTTGTAGACCCGTTTACGAAGACGCTTCCTACAAAAGGAATTCGAGGGTCATGTACGTAATATGGGATTGAGAGAAATGCCTCACTTGCTTTAAGTACAAGTGGGAGATTGTTAGGAGTGTGTCCTAAAAGCATGTAAAGACATTTTTTTTTTCTGTGAATAAATAAATACGATGGTTTATTATTATTGTCATATTTAGATTGTTAAATTATTGTTTGAATAATTTTGCAAATATCAGAAAAAATTTCATATTCATTATTGAGGATGTGATCTTGTATTAGTACGAGAGAATTAAGATCACATGAATGAATAAAAATAGTCAACAACAACAAATTAAGGTTATGGAATTCTTTAATTGGAGTTGTAAGTACGGTTTACTGAGTATCCTAATGATACAAATAATCTAGATTCTGATTATTGATGTGGAAAGACATCTCGGTAAAGGTGCTTTATATAATATGATTATATATGACATGGACCGATATGAATTAGAGTCTTTATCCAAAAACCATTTAATAATAAAGACTTGTAATTCATATCATAACTCATGATCATTTATAGATCAACCTAAATCCTTAGTGTTCATGAACTCCTATTCATGTTTATTAAATCTTTTGATTCATTCGTTAAGGTCTCTTCAAAGAATGAGGCTAATGACTTTTGTTTTGAAGATTTAATATCATGGATGGCTGGGAACATGTATCAACAATACGGAATCTAATCTTTCCTAACGGATCGCATATTAGTTCCCTTAAGGGTTAATTCTGGAACTGAATGATTTTGAGCTCAAATCTATAATTAGATTATAGATTAATTATTCACTAGTGAATTAATGGTACTTAAGGAATAAGAAGTAAATTAGAAAGGTTAAATGGTAATTCTTCCATTCTAATTTATGAACTAATTAATTAGAGGGTTGAACTATTGTAAGATGGTTATATCAATGGATGACTTAAGAAAAAGATTTCTGTAAAAGTATATCTATAACATAAAGAGTGCAATTCTTAATTTATAGTGGAGTAATATCAGAATTAATAAATTAACTATTATAATTAAAGAGTTTAATTATTTAGTTTCAATTTATTGGAGCTTAATGTTATAGGTCCATGGTCCCCGAAATGGCTCAAACAATCACTGTCAAAGGCAAATACAAAAAATAGGCAAAAAGGACTTATGTGATAAGTAAAATATTTTTCTATGTATCAAACATAATTATTGTTTAATTATGTATAATTAATTAACTATTTGAATTAACAAAAATATAATTAATTTTGAATTAATTTATTTTTGGGATTTTTGGTATTTAAATAATAATAAAAATTGGGAAAAATCACATGCCATCACAGGCATGTGGTACACGTGTGGCACAGTGCACAGGCACTGTGCCACACGCATAAGAGAGTTCACTCAGTCTCTTGATTCCACAATTTTAGTTATTTAAATATTAAATAAATAATGAGATATTTTAATATGATTAAAATCTGATAACTGATCAGTTATTTTGAATTTGTTTAAAATAACCCATATTTTAATATGTTGGATATGATTAAATATTGGAGATCAGTTTTTTCAAAGAACGTAATTTTTTAGGGATTCAAAAATATCTAGGAATCTCTCTCAGAGAAAAAGAATAGTGACAAAAACTAAAGTCATTGTTCTTCACAAAACCTAGGTCCAAACTTTATCAGATCTCATGTGTTGAGAATATCTGATAAATAGTTATTGCCTATTATTTGTATAGCGAGCCCACACTCGTTCTTTGTGTGCCTGAGAACATTTTGGAAGATCTTGGTGTGACATCTCAAGGAATTTAGCCATACGAAAAGATAGCAGCAAGGAAGGACCTGAGGTAATTTAATAGTTCATGTCCTTGATTCAATATATATATGCATGTGAAGAAGTAGATCAAGAAATCTTATGGGATTAATCTAACAATTTGATTGTTGTTCCGCTGTGCATAATCTCTGATTTGATCAATAAAAACCAACAGTAATCTGGGTGTCAACCTGGTTGGTGTAATCTGTGTACTGGGGTTCATAACCCCTTTTTCCTTTTTTGGAGGGTTCGGATTGGTGTTGTCCTTTACCCGAACTCTTTCCCTTGGAAGGGTTTACGCTTGCCTCAGTTCCTTCTGCTTAAGACGGTTGGGCTCCGCCGGGAGCGACACTGTATCCGACCAGTACCATCCGTACCCGAAAAATGGGGCCAACTGAGCTGGAGCAGACCTTGTTGAAGTGTGCCCATAGACCGTTGGGGTTATGAATGTCATCCCATGGGTGCTAGAAGATCTAGACGTGGCTAGGGGTGCCGGATAGAGAAGTGCAGGATATTGGATTCTGTAACCGAGGAAGGTTTGGGCACTCGACTGGGTTGCCGATTTCCACCCAAAGGCTTGGATTCGGGCCTCCTCCTAGTTGATAAAACCTTGTGCCCTCCTGATGAACTCTTCAAGGGTGGCCACCTTGCTGCGCTACATGTTGTCCCAGAGAGGGAACCTAGCTCTGATCATGGACTAGAGAGCCACCAAGCGCTGTCTGTCGTCCAACTTAGTTTTCGAGGCTTCCTCCGTGAAGCGCTGGATATAAGCCCTGAGGGTCTCTGTAGGATGCTGTTTGACATTGACCTGTGCACTGATTTGCATGTCCATTTTTATGGCGGCTAAGAATTGCTTACAGAATGCCGATTGCAATCCAGACCAAGATTGGATTGATCCCGGCTTAAGTCTCTTCCACCATTCTTTTGCGGGTCCATCCAAAGTGATCAAGAAACATAGACACTTGCCGTTGTCGCAGACGTGAGCTACGGTCATTAGGCGGTTGTAGTGGGACAAATGGTCCCTGGGGTCTGTGTTCCCAGTGTAGGTGGGTAGGTTCAGCATCTTGAACCCTTTTGGTAGTAGCAAATCCAGGATGTGTTTGGCGCATGGCTCCTTTTCCTATTCTTCAAAATTAGAACCTCCACCTTGTTTTCGGACCAAGTGATCCGTGATTTTCTTAAGAGCAGCCAACTATTCCATGAAATGTTTGGTCGTTCCATCGTCCAGGGGGACTCTCTCGTTCCTCTTGTTGTTGAGGTTATTCCTCAAGTCACTTCCTCGGGGGAGAATCTTTTCCTTCTGAGCCCGCTCCTTCCAGGCATTAAGGCCATCACTTAAGTCTACTTTGGAAGTATCGTCTCCCGAACTGATGGCTTCCAGTTCTTCCCCATGTTTGTACCCTCCGTGATCTTTGTTCATAGAGGCACTAGGATAGAAGTGTTGTTCTCGTATGTCTTGTCTAGGGACATCTATGGGCTTGATACCCTATGGCCTCTTCCCTTGTGGATCGTTCAGATGATCCCATCCAGGGACAGGATTCATCTGTTCTCTCCTAAGGAAGTGCCCTATGTTGGCCCTGGTTTTTTGAACGGGATGAGCTTTCTTTCAGGGGTTTGCTTTTCCCCCAGGATCGACCATTTTGGCCTTTCCTTTCTCCTGAACAGGATTTGATGAGCCGGCTCCAGGATGTGGTCCCGGAGGTGGGATAGGGCTACTGTTGTGGTATGCCAGTCCTAATCGGTGGGACAGGCAGCTGCGTCCCCAGAGGCCGAACGGTTGAAGGGTTGGCTGCCAATCCTTGGGCAATAATGAAGGCATGAAGAGCCAAGAGGGACTCTTGCATCTGACTGGTGGCTTCTTTTTGTTCAGCTATCCTGGCTTCTTGATCTAGGACCTGTTGTCTCAAGCGAACCATCTCTTGATCCTCCTATTCGGACTCCATATTCATTTCTTCAGGATCAACAGGGTTTTCGGCCTCATGATCCTCATATTCCCCTTCATCCTCTTCATAAAAGCCTTCGTCGTAGTCACCCCCATCTCCAAAGTTCTAGGAATCATCGGGCAGGGCCCTTGATAAGGCCTATTCTCAGGTTGGTATTGAGAAATGTTTGATTAGGCAATGGTTCTCCATTGTCTTGTTGTTCCTGATAAGCATGATCAAACACGGTATACCTAATGTTCACCATTTTTTCAGATGTTCAAGATTGACTCAAGCTTTCTTCGACTCTCAATGAAAGCACCAAAATGTTTACCGAGTTTTTCGAAAACTAGAAATAGATTAAGAAATAAGAGCTAGGAAAATATGATCAAAGAAAAACAAACAGATTTTTCACGTGGTTGGGGCGTTAATGAGCTTTATTCTATGAGTCCATTGTATTAGATTTTAGAGAGCTTTTGACAATGAAGTTTTCTGCAAGTTTTAGCAGAGGAATTTCTTACAAGAGAAAATCTGGGATCCTTGCTAAAGTGCACAAATGGTCCTATTTATAGGAAATTAGATGCAATGGGCTTGCGCTGGACTAATCCGAGCCCAATAGGGATGTAATTATGGTTTTCTCGCTAATGGCGGCGTAATACAATGGATGTTGCTAAATAAAACATATTAATCAGGGCCCATTGGGCTGGCTTGGGCATGGCCAAGCCTTACAGCTGCCAATAGTACACAGCCTCAGACTGGTCTGCATGGGCTTCTAAGGTTATCCTGGGGACAGGATCTGTTAGAGTAGTGGCAGTACTGTTTCCTAGTAGCAGCATACATTCCATGCGTAACCTCTTCTACAGGTTAGTTGAGGAGAACAACTTTCGTGTTTCTTGGGGACATGTCAACATTAGGGAAAATCAATCTTGCCTTATCCGGACGTCTGGTCCGGGTTCCTTTACTAATGCCCTAGTTCAATTGCCAAAGTCCTAGTTTGCTCACCAAGATGGGTTCATCTGTGGCAAGGTCTATTCCTAAACTAGTGAGGTGACCACCTCTATTGGCATCCCGGAGGATACGGATAGGTTGGGACCGGGAAGATGAGTTGGATCTGCATCTTGGTTCCGGTTCCCTTGTTATGGTCACGCCCATCGAACACTTGTGCTCATTGACGTTTGGGCCATTAGGATTTTCTTCTTCCCTCTTCATCGAGCTTAGGATGGGCCTGGTTCTCTTCAAGGGAGCCCATGGACCCATTGCGTTATGCCACGTGTCCCGAGGGGAAAATAAGGATAACAGTCACGTATACAAATACAATTAAATGACAGATATCATTGATGCGTAGCATGGAAATTACATGCAATATGAACCAAACATGCTTATTTCCAACTGGTCTTCCTTAAACATAAGTTAGGTCAGAATCACATATAACAAACAGAGTGAATAAACTTAATACTATATTTCTGATAAGAAAATAACCAAATACATAAATGTTTGAAAACAAAACATAAAGCAAAGAAAATACAAACTCCCACTAAACCATGATATCCTCAAACAATACTACACCCATATGAGCAGTGTGCCCATGAAAAACCTTGGGTGGCAATCCCTTTGTGAGCGGATCTGCTATCATGGAGTTTTTCCCAATGTTCTCTATGGATATCTATCCACTTTGCACACTTTCTTTCACAACTAGGAACTTTATGTCAATATGCTTTGACTTAGATGAGCTCCTATTGTTGTTGGAATACAGTACTGTTGCATTGTTGTCACAAAATAACTTGAGTGGTCTTTTTACATTTTCCAAAATGCGCAGCCAAGTGACAAAGTTTCGCAACCATATTCCATGATTCGGTACCTCATAGCATGCTACAGATTCTGCTACCATAGTGATGTTTGGAATAGTGCCCTTAAAGCAATTGTAGTTGTCAAATGCTTTAAATGTAATAAATAATTGAATTGAATTATTATATCTATAGACTATGTCTAATATTATATGATAATATTAAGTGAATATATATATATATATATAGACTAGTTCAATTTTTCTTCTTGATAAAAAAAAAGAAAGTGAATATCGAAAAATTCAAAGTTTATCTATGTGGTCTTAATCTCATATTGGTATGAGAGTATAAAACGCCCTAGACTAATACTTTGTAAAGCATCTCCATGCTCATAAACTTATAGAAGAAAACCTCTTATTATATGAAAATTTCAGTGGGGCCTTGCTAAAACATGCAAGTTGTGCCCAATAGTTTAAAATAAAATAAAAATTATCAGGCAAAATTTTTAAAAATAAATATAGTTCAAGTCCCACTGATAAGTTTTGAAACCAAAATAAAAAATGACAACATTCTTTAAAATTGGCGTTTAAGCTGATCGTTTTCTCACCCATTGAATACCCCCACGTCGTACACACTCTGACGTTAGAACTCCTGACATCACCACGTGTGCCAACGAGAAACTCTATTTATTACCTAAAAGGGAAAGTAAGGGGTGAGCTAAAAGCCTAGTAAGGAAGTACAACAACAAACAAAGAAAACATAACAAAATCATAATCATATCGTAAGTCTCATACAACATCATATCCATACATTTTCATACATCATACTTAAACGTCATCATCATACATCATACTTAAACGTCATCATCATACATCATTATTATACATCATACATCATCAGCATATTCAAACATCATCATCATCATATCCTTGTGAACATGGCCCCCTCTCTTGTCCATGTCACATCTTGAGGTAAACAGGAGATTATGGACCATGAATAACCTCGGCGCATCCGCCCTATGAGTTATGTCATACCTTAGCAACTCGAGTTACGTCTTATATCCTTAGTAACCCCTTTGTTGTGTCTCATTCAACACGTTAACAACCATTTGCTTATTCATACAACATACAAAACACATGCAATCAAGTCATATAACCACAAAGGAAATACATGATTCATTAAATTCATCATATCATCTCAAAATAGCATTTCATACTTCATATCATATGGTACATCATCATACATAGCATATCTATATCCTCATACAAACCAGTCTTACTGTTTCATAGCATAAATATAAATATTCTATCTAACTTCCTTACCTCAGGTCCGAGCAAAGAAAAATGAGAAAAACTTCACAACGAGCCTATAATCGTAACCAAATATTTCTCTTTAGAATCACATGTATATTCTCGTGCCCAACACATATACCCTATGTGTGCATGAGTCATGCACACATGGTGCAAATTGTCCATTAATCCTAAACATCCACATTTTCACATAATATCACAAAAGAATAATGTCAATTCTACCTATTATCCATTCATGGTTATAAAATAAAAATTATATGTTTGAATAATAGGAATATATTTGAACGTAAAATTGCATTTGCATGTGGCATGCATACATGAGAGCGTTGTTAAAAAGTGACGCTTAAAACTATAATTTCTACATGCTCATTTCTTACCTCTTCAAGTAAAAATTCAGCAATATATTCTTTTTTACCATTATTTGTTTAAGTCTCAAAGTTGATTAAAATAATTCATTTAACCTCTCTAAATTTCTCATAAAATAACATCTTCATTTATTATTTTAAATTGCTTAGAAACAATAAAACTTGTAATTATTTAGAAATACTAATAAAATTTCATGGTTCCTTTAGAAAATAACATTTTATTCTAAATTAATAAAATTACAAGATTAAGTGTGAGAAAATATAATTTGAAGTGTGGGAAAAATATATTTTCACTTGTATTATTTAAGACTTAATTTATGTAAGTGTAAACCCATTACTTTTAAACAAAATAATTATTTTTAACTTAATAACATAAAATTTCAGCAACTATTTATTTTGTTAAAAAATCATAAGTGAATTAAACCCAAATATTTTCTCATTAAAAATAAAGAAAAACTACACTTAATAATGATGTGAAAATTCATGGTTACATTTTAAAAATATCAATTTAACATATACATAACTTAGGGAAATAATTTATTAAATATACTCACATTATTTATTTCATTTAAAAGGCATTTCTTATTTTTAATCAAAACTTCCAGCAACTATTTAATCACTCAAAAATCATAAACTTGGATTAATAGCTATATTTTCTTCATAAAATATATATAAAAAAAACTGTAGGTATTAATTGAGTAAAATGTCACTTTAAATGTGAAATAAAACACTCTTTTATTTACATAAAATTAATATTTCATTAGAGACATCAAATTATGCATGCAATCATTATCTTACCAATTATACATAAAAATCAGCACGCATAATTCATCATAAAATTCATTTTTAATTCATGCTTCTCAAAACTCAAATATAATCTTCATGTATCACTAATATATCAATTTATAAAAGATTCAAGACCGTCTTTAATTTAACCAATTCACCTAGCATGTTCTTAATATGTATAAGTGACACAAAATATAAAAACAACACAACATGCATCACACCCCATAGGCCGAAACCTTCATAGCCCCAATCAACAAATCAAAAACTCATACGCTAGCATGTATCCATTACCATCCTTGCAATCTTATTACATAAACCATTTGATTCAAAACAACCATGAAAACATAACCATCGCAAGAGCATCGAAATTGCATTGATTTTCCATCGAAAAAGCATCGTTTTGACCAAAAATCAAGTTTTCATGATCGCATCTTAAGAGCATCGAAAGACCATCAATGCTCAAAATTGATGGTGTTTTAATGCTCTTGCGATGCAATCATGAAAATTGATTTTTGGCCAAAATGATGCTTTTTCGATGGAGTTTCGATGAAATATCGATGGTGTTCCAATGCAAAATCGACAGTATTTCAATGCTTTCGCGATGCAATCATGAAAACTTGTTTTTTTTGCCAAAACGATGCTTTTGCGATGCAAAATCGACGATGTTTCGATGCTTTTGTGATGCAATCATGAAAACTTGATTTTTGGCCAAAACAATGCTTTTTCAATGCAATTTTGATGCTCTCAGCTGAAATTTGACGAAAACTTTGGAGGTTCATATTTTTTCACTCAAATGCCTGTTTCAAATTTTTTTTTTAATTTTGGTATTTTTTTGAGATCTACAAGATTAGAATGAGAGAGTTAGAGAATGAGAGACGTTAGAGAGAGTTCGGACTGAGAGAGAAAATGAGTGTTTGAATGCCAGAGGTATTTTTTTTTCCAAAAAATTAAAATTATCATATATTTTGGATAATAACTTATGTTGACATATTAAAAAATTTCACTAAGTTATTATGCATAAATTTGAAAAAGTTAACACAATTGAATTGCTTTACCCAATTGCATATTCGGCAGTCATGATTGATTTCTTTACGTAATAATAATAATAATAGATTTTATTTGGTAGTCAAGAATCATAACCACAGTCATCAAAAGAGAAAACTGGGATCCGAACAGACAATGACTTCAAAAGAAAATAATGTGATCATGATATACCAATAAGACGAGCCAAAAAAATAAAATACATATAGAATACATATGATTTCAAAATATGCCTCATACACTAATCATGAAACCAATAGTGTAGCAGCAGTAACATCAAAATAAAATAATCCAAATACATAATTTCATCAATTCATACCGAAATCAAATATCTCTTATGTATAAAAAGTGTGTAGATAACAGAAATTTTTGGTTTTAACTGTTTATTTTGTTAACTTTAACGGAATATTTTAAATATTTAATGGAATAAACCTTTAAAACTAACTAAAAATATATATTTATTAATTATATTAATTCAAATATTATAAAATATCATTACTATAAAAATATTTAATATAAGACTACATATATAATATACATTTAAAACTAAATAAAAATAGATATTTATTTATTAATTATATTGATATTAATTTAAATATTATAAAATAATATTATTATAATAATGTTTAATATAAGACTACATATATAATAATTATATTAATATAAATTTAAATTCAAATGTTATAAAATATCATTATTATTATAATATATAATACAATACTAGATATTTAATAATTATATTAATATAAATTTAAATGTTATAAAATATTATTATGATAATATTATATAATTCTAATATTTTACAAAATATATTAATATGAATTTAAATATCATAAAATATTATTATTATAATAATATTTAATACAAGATTAGATATTTAATACTTATATTAATATAAAATTAAATATTATAAAATACCATAATAATAATATATAATACATAATCTTAATTTTTATTAAAAAAAAAATTATCATTTGCTATCCCCAAAATTTTAGTTCGATGACGTGACAGTCAGAAGTGATAAGTGGCAGTGCATAGTCATCAAGTGGCACATTAATGGTCAATAAATGTGTTGACCAAGGGAAGTGCAAATGTTAGAAAATGACCTGCGGAGTTGTGATATCGCTGGTCGGAAGAATATTGGCCGAAAAGATTGTTTTACCTGGTTAGGAAATGTTTTACCCGACCAGGTAAGAATTTACTTGGTCAGGAAGTGATTTACTATTGGTTTTTATAGATCAAATTAGAGATTATACGCAGCGGAACAACAATCAAAATTGTTAATTTAATCCCACAAGATTTCTAGATCTACTTCTTCACATGCATATATATATTGAATCAAAGATATGAATAGAAAATTACCTCAAGTCCTTCCTTGCTGCTATATTTTTGTATGGCAAAAATCATTGAGATCTCACACCAAGATCTTCCAAAATGTTCTCAGCATACAAAGAACGAGTGTGGGCTTGCTATACAAAATAATAGGCAAAATCTATTTATCAGATGTTCTTAACACATGAGATCTGATAAAGTTTGGACCTAAGTTTGTGAAGAACAGTGACCTTTGCTTGTATCACTTTTCTCTTTCTCTCAGAGAGATTTCACAATATTTTTCTATCCCTGAAAAGTTTTCATTCTGAAAATCTGATATCCTATATTTAATATATCCAATATATTAAAAATAAAATATTAGTTATTTTAAACAATTTGAAAATAACTAATCAGTTATCATATTATGTTTAAATAATAATATTTTTATCATATTACAATATCTCATTATTTATTTAATATTTAAATAACTAAAATTGTGGAACCAATAAACTACCAATTAGCTTCTTATGCGTGTAGCACAGTGACTGTGCACTGTGCTACACGTGTACCACATTCCAGGGATGGCATGTGATTTTTCTTAATTTTTTTCTTATTATTTAAATACCAAAAATCCCAAAAAAAAATTAATTCAAAATTAATAATATTTTTGTTAAATCAAATAATTAATTAATTATCAATTAATTAATTACACATAATTATACAATAATTATGTTTGATGCATAGAAAAATATTTTAAGTATCTAATAAGTCCTTTTGCCTATTTTTGTATTTACCTTTGTCAGTGTTTGTTTGAGCCATTTTGGGGACCATGGACCTATAACATTAAAGCTCCAATAAATTGTAACTAAATAATTAAACTCTTTAATTATAATAGTTAATTTATTAATTCTGATATTTCTCCACTATAAATTCAGAATTGCACTCTTTATGTTATAGATATAATTTTACAGAAATCTTATTCTAAGTTGTCCATTGATATAACCATCTTACAATAGTTCAACCCTCTAATTAATTAGTTCATAAATTAGAATAGAAGAATTACCATTTTACCTTTCTAATTTACTTCTTATTCCTTAAGTACCATTAATTCACTAGTGAATAATTAATCTATAATCTAATTATAGATTTGAGCTCAAAATCATTCAGTTTCGGAATTAACCCTCAAGGGAACTAATATACGATCCGTTAGGAAAGATTAGATTTCGTATTGTTGATACATGTTCCCATCCATCCATGATATTAAATCTCCAAAACAAAAATCATTACCCTCATTCTATGAAGAGACCTTAACGACTAAATCAAAAGATTTAATAAACATGAACATGAGTTCATGAACACTCAGGATTTAGGTTGATTTATAAATGATCATCAGTTATGATATGAATTACAAGTCTTTCTTGTTAAATAGTTTTTGGATAAAGACTTTTATTCATATCGGTCCATGTCATATATAATCATATTATATAAAGCACCTTTACCGAGATGTCTTACCACATCAATAACCCGAATCTAGATTATTTGTATCATCATGATACTCAGCAAACCGTACTTCCCACCCCAATTAAAGAATTCCATAACTTTAATTTGTTGTTGTTGACTATTTTTATTCATTCATGTGATCTCAATTCTCTCGTACTAATACAAGATCACATCCTCAACAATGAATATGAAAATTTTCTGATATTTACAAAATTATTCAAACAATAATTTAATAATCTAAATAAAACAATAATAGACCATTGTATTTATTTATTCATAGAAAGAACAAATGTCTTTTACATGCTTTTAGGACACACTCCTAACATTTACCCGACCAGGTATGAATTTGCCTGGTGAGGTAGTGATTTACCCGACCAGATATGAATTTGTCTGGTCAGGGAGTGTTTTACCCGGCCAGATAAGAATTTACCTGGTCAGAAAGTGATTACCCGACTAGATATGAATTTGCTTGGTCAGGGAGTGTTTTACCCAACCATTACTTGGTCAGGAAGTAATTTACCCGACCAGATATGAATTTGCCTGGTCAGGGAGTGTTTTACCCGACCAGCAACATCAGAAAGGAGATTTACCCGACCAGGAACATCAGAAAGGAGATTTACCCGACCAGCAACATCAGAATGGAGTTCTACCCGACCAGCTACATCAAAAAGGAGATTTACCCAACCAGTTACATTAGAAGGAAGATTTAGCCAACTGGGTACGTCAGAGTCTCAAGAGTTAGCTGCCCAATGACTTCTTTACCGAATCTCAATAACAACTTCAACCCGAATTGCCTGTAACTACCGCACGAATATCTCAGATATCCCAAAGTAATAGCTATATTGTTATAATTTGAATTTGTTTATTACTTTATTAATTAAAAATAATTCAAACAACCAAGGACTCCGTCAAAACGGGAGATTCTTCATGTACGATCCATGAGCCTATAAATAAAGAGCTCATGGCATCATTTTAGGGGATCTGATCTTTGGAGATTTTTAGACTTTTAGACTCTCTAATTTTGAGAGTTTGGGAACTGCGACTTAGGACATTCTTGGGGCATTTTTTGAGAGAACTAAGAGAGAGATTTTTTGTATTTTGTAACTTATACTTAAGAAACTCAGTTGGCTCAGGTTCATCTGATCTTAAGTATAGGTGCATATATAAAAACTCCGAGTGGATTAGGCTATTACCAACAAATTGGGGCTGAAACAATATAGAACTGGTCGTGTCGTTTTTATTTTTTATTCAAGGCTATAGTCTCCATTGTCGTTTTTGCGTCTACTCACCATTGGCCAAAATCGTGGTCAACATCATTTATGTTTAAAAAAGTTATCATATTATATATATATTTAAAAACCATAAATAATTTTTTGGTTTAATTTTTCTTTTAATAGGTTTATGTCATTCTTTTATATATGTTATCCGTATTTTCACCTTCAACATGTGGCAACTCATAGTGATTGGCTCGGACGCTCGTAGACATCTTTGGGGTATTTTACTCCCCGAGGCCTATATTCGGGGAGAGGATCCTCCTAGATGAGGCCTTGTCTTTGACAGATTGTAGGTCGTGGGTGCCTAAGTTAGATTACCCTCTGAAGTTTGTCCTCGGAGCTGGAGGTTCTCCAAGTGAAGCAACTACGGCAATAGTTCTTCCTCAGTCGTCCCCCAGGTCCGAGGTTCCAATGCTCGGACCTAAGATAGGCGCTAGGTGTCAGCTGTTGCAGGTTTGCAGCGCCAAAGGATCGTCTGACAACCATTTTGGCGATCCGTCCACAGTGTTGTCGAGTGTACGACTTGAAAATTTGTGCTCCCACTACACTGTCTGCATGGAGGTACTTACAGCATGCCCTGACAGTACTTGGGGCATGTTCCCCATAAAGTAGGTACCTTTCTGCAGTGGGCCCCTCGGATCTCGCTTGGGCCGTGGTCTATATTCATTGCAGCCCAATGCATTGAATTGATATTAATCCCCCAATAATGGGAAGAATGTGTATTAATTACTGATGATTAGTATTAATAATCCCAGCCTCTATAAATAGGGATGGGAATCTCATTGTAAAGGGTTCAGTTTTAAAGAGAGAAAACACCTTGTACTCATAGCAATGTAAACGCTACCTGAGAGTACACCATTGTGATTATGTGAGTTGTTGATAATATAACTAGTTATGCATGTTTAGGGATATTAAATATGCATGTGGGTCTGTTTCTTATTAGAAATGCAACTTTCATAATTTGGCCCGTTATGGGCATAATTGTATATATGTGCATATATGGGATATATGTGAGAGACCACATTATTATGTGGGTTTATTTGGGTTACATGGCATGAGACGATCTTAGGGAGCAAGTTAGCGGGAAAGTCACAACAGGACCCAATACTCGACTCGGGGCGAGTCAAGGGGGTATTTTAGGTATTTGGCATTAAATTAAGTTATCGGGTAATGGGAATAAATAATTGGGGATATATTTGGAGTTAGTGAGTTTAGGAGGGAATACTGGGGAATTTGACCATTTTTCCCTCAGGGACGTTTTTGGTACCCCGAGCCTCAAGATTAGCTTAAGTGAAACTTAAGCCTTAGGAAATGTAAAGAAGCACACAAAAAACACTTCACTGGCTGACTCATTCTCTCTCTCGCTCTCTTTCTCTCTAAGCTTCCTTAAGCTAGTTTTCTTGAAGAATTAAGAGGATTGTGGCTAGAAACCAAAGAATTGAAGGCTCAGAATTAGAATTCGAGTAGCTTGTGGCTAGGGGATCATCCTTCACAACTGAGGTAATGTTTTAATATTTGTTGTAACTGAATTTTATTAGAATTCATAGCTGTTCTTGAGGTGTTCATGAAGCTTATAGCTCAAGAGTTGAATTTTGTATTTTGAAGAGTTGTGCTACTAGGTTTCACTTGGGTTTTGCTGATGGGAAGATATTAAAACTGTTGTGATGGTAAAATTATAGTATTAGGGTGAAATTGTGATAGTTTTAGTTGGATTTGGCTGTTAAAAAATGAAGGAAATGTGGGTTCGCAGTGCCAAGTCGCTGCTCTGTTCTTGAGGGGTTGTTACTCAACCAAACGCAGGGTCGTGGTAGGCCTTTATCTGGGAAGCGCACCGCGACCCTCAAGGGCAGGTCACTACCCGTGTCCCTTTCCCAGAAGAGGAGGGCCTCTGCCTTGAGGGGCACGCCGCGACCCTCAAGGGTAGGTCACGACCCTCCTGAGCTATTTTTTCCTTGGTGAGTTTTTAGTGACGGGAACCTTTTCCTTAGGGCTTGAGATCGATTCTACTACCCGGTTTAGTAGAGTTCGAGGCCCCAAAGGATAGGACTCTGTCTGGAAGCCTTTATTTGCTCGTTATTGATGGATACTATATTATGGTTGTGACTAGATTATCTCTAGGGGCTCAAAACCAGGATCGTGCTCGAGGGTCGTTCATATTTTACGCTATACTCAGACCTGAGGTAAGAAAACTACACCAAATACGTATTATATGTGATCAAGGATTGGCTCGACTGTTCTTAATAATTATGATTAGGGCTTTTGACCCCGATAACGTCTATGTTCCAGTTATCATTCTCTTATCTGTTGAACATACTTGAATATTTCTATTTGCTTAAGTGTCGAATGACTGCTTGTATGGTTTGTGTGGCTAGGGCGTGGCTCGTTAAATAAGCGTGGTTATTACTATGATTACGATTACTTAATGATGTAATGTGTTTATCTTATTGAGGTATGCCTATCCATATCTATTTCTATATTGATATTCGAATACCTGGTTCAGGGCTTGACTTATTAGTCAAGGACGGCAATAGCTCGTTGCGCGTTGGTCGAAAGGCTTAGGCCTAAATCAGCAATGTACTATTACGTTGGCCACTATGGTCGTTGGAAAACCAAAGGTGTTTGGCTTGCTCTATGGCTGGTTACCCAGAGCTAAGGGTGAGGGCCCCCGGTGACTTTATGGTCACATAGCTCGGGCATAGGGCCCGGGGTTGACTCTATGGTCAACTGTTTAGGGCAACAGCCCCAAATTGATCCAATGACCATTTATTTGTAATTGAATGACTATATGGGTAGGTTATTACAATTGGACATGCTAGATAAGTATCTTGAAATTTGTATTTTCTGTTCATGCATATGTTGAGTATTCTTGCTTAGCCTTGGCTCATGGGTGCTTTGTGGTGCAGGTAAGGGGAAATAAAAGCTTAACCAGCCATGAGTTGGAGAGCTTCAGTGGAGGCGTGTACATATGCGTCCGCTCAACCACCATGGCTAAGGGTATCTTAGAGGAACTAGGGTTGTAGCCCTGTTTTTGCCGCTTATGTCGGTCGGATGTAATATTTGATGTACATACACCTTTTTAAAAGTCTAGTTGTAATATTTTGGGATCCCATGAATGTATTAAACTATTAAAGTAAAAGTCAACGATTCCTTTGAGCAAAATTTTAACCCTAACCCTTGACATTAACCATAGTTACACATTTTAAACCAGATGACTTGATTGGCTAGTCTGACACAATTTAAAGTACACAGTGTAATGGTCCTGGATCAGGAGGTCCGTACAACTTGGTATCAAAGCTGGCAATTTAAGGGTTCCTGAAGAATGGCCGGGCATGTACACTCGCCACTAAAGACAAGTTCGACTCAGGGTTCGGTAATTATTATGTGGTTATGTGTTTAATTGCTTAAAAATGATATGAATGCCTTATCTGTGTTCTTGTCTAGGAAGCATGAGATAATTTGATAGGGCCTAGCCCTTGACTGCTGCATGAATGATAAAGAACATGCTTATTAGCATTGTTACTGCTTGTGAATGCAAGGGAATCGCTTATTAGTGTTATTGTCTGTATATAAGTCAGGAAATGCTTATTAGCACTGTTAACACTGGCAGGGATTAAAGAACATCCTTATTAACAATGTTATACTTGTGCAAATGCTTGGATATGTTTATGTGCATTTTTATTTGTTGATGAATATCAGGAAGTTCGTATTACCACCATGAGTGAGCATATTATGTGTTGGCATGCTTATTAGCATTGCATCTGTTGTTTGTCTGTTTTATCTTGGACCGTCAGGCGGAAAGAGGTATGGTTATTACTTACCTAACGAACCATTTTGGTCACTACAGAGTTGATTGAATAACAGTATGAATCCTCGAAGGTCAGAGAGGTTGGCTGGCTAAGAGTTATAGGCCAGGGAAGGAAATGACCAGGGCCAAGCCCCATCGCCAGCTCCAGAAAACTGGCAACAGGTGCTTGCTGACATGCAAGCTAGATTAGGGAGGCAGGAAGAAGAGATTTGCCTCCTGAGATAGCAACAGGTTCCAGTAGGGAACCCACATGCAGCAGTACCGGTAGTGTTACAGATAGTGGTACCCGCGGTAGTGCAGCCCCAGACAGGGGGGGAATATATGGGAACCCCTGTATGAGAGGTTCAGGAAACAACACCCTCCAATCTTTGAGGGCAGCTCAGATCCACTGAAGGCTGAGTAGTGGATGAACATGATAACCACCATCCTGGATTTTATGAGGGTAGGTGGTAATGAGAGAGTGGCATGTGCCACTTATATGTTTCGGGAAGACGCCCAAATATTGTGGGAGGTGGTATCCCAAAAGAGAGAAATTTCCACCATGGAATGGGAAGAGTTCAGAACATTCACTACAATGACGCAGTTAAAGCTGCGAAGTTTGAAAAGTTTATCAAGTTATTTCTGGGTAACATGATAGTGACTGATTACACACTGAAGTTCAACAGATTGGCAAAGTTTGTTGGGGATCTGGTGCCCACTGATGGGACCAGAAGAGATAGGTTTCTTCAGGGGGCTACAACCTATGATAGCTCGGGATGTTCGTATTAATACTGTGCCAAGATTGACTACCTATGCACAGGCTGTGGAGAAGGCGCTTACAACTGAGAGCACAGAGAACAAGATCTGGCGTGATAATTCAGCCAGAAGGTATTCTAGGAGGCTGGGACTTCCATTTACATGTTTTGGGGCGGAGGCCTCAATGATCAGAATAGGAAGACTCCAGATACAGTTTTAGCTCCAGGGCTAGATAGGAGGCCATGGGGCATACAGATGGGCCGCCAAGGTGGCAGTGAGACTTGGAGAGCATTCCTATGGTGTACTTGGTGCAGGAGGCGCCATATTGGGGAATGTCAGGCAAAGGCCTACTTTGTTTGCGGTAGTGTGGGGCATTTGAAGAAGGACTGCCCGAGAGCCAGAAAGGAAGAGCCGAAGAAGGTGGAAAACCTGACGCCAGCTCAGGTGTTCACCTTGACTCAGGCAGAGGCCGAGGTTAGTCCCTCGATGGTTACAAGTAAGCTTTCTAGTGTTGGAACCTTCTATATTGTTTTGATTGATTCGGGTGTTATGCACTCTTTTGTTGCTAGTAGGATTATCAATGGATTGTGTAGACCATGTGACTTCTATCCTGTGGGGTTTGGTATTATGTTGCCAACTGGGGAGTTAGTGGTTTCTAGGAGATGGGTTTGATCACTACCAGTTACAGTGGATGGCAATAGTGTATTGATTGGCTAGAGAAGTATAGAGCAACGATAGATTGCAAGAAGAAGATGGTAACCTTTGAACCCGAGGGTGAGGACCCCTATGTATTTGTTGGCACTGTGCATGGACCCTGTAGAGTCCAAGAACTTTACTTAGCTAGTTAGATAGTGGTATAATTGTAATAGTAATAGTATTTTTATGACTGTGGACTTTGGTTCAGACCGGGATTTATTTGGACACTCATAGTAACACTTGTAGACTTTCTAAGTTTAACCTATAGTTTAAGAATATTAGTTTTAACCTAAGGTTTGATTAATATGACTGATATTGATGGTGATATTTATTATATTATAAGGTTTAGATAGACCCAATAAGAAAGTAACACTTGTCATGTGTTTGTTTAATGATAATTAAGTATTTTTGAGGAATAAGTTTATTGAGAGTAATATTTGAATATCCTAGGGTCTGTCAGCAGCTTTGAAAACGTTAGAGGACTTAGTCAAGACTGTTTACTCAATTCAAATTAAGCTAAAATTGTGTAATTTCATGTTTAAATTCATGTTCAGCGTATGTCGATATATCGCAGCTATAGGGGGCGATATATCGCAGTACGGGGATACGAAAAACACAAAACTTCGCACGATCACCTCGGGCATGCTGGCCCAGGCGATATATCGCCTACAGGGGGCGATATATCGGCTCCTTCAGTGCATTTTGAAATTTTTTGAAAACGTTCTCATTCTAAATCTTTAACCTCTTGATAAGTCCAGCATCTTTCTGAACGAGTCTTCAGCCTCTGCTGAACGATAATTCAAATATTTTTCACTTAAAAAGCCATTATTTTTATTCAAGTTAAATGAAGATCTTTTCATTCTTGAACTCTATAAATAGGACCTAGTACCCAGCCATTTATTCATTCATCATGCTAAGATCAGAGGCTGCAAAGTTGCTAGGTTATTGTGAGAGTGTAAACACTTGGGTTGGGAATTATAAGCTTACCAAACACCTAGGAAGTAAGGTTTATTAATACATTTTGTTTCAAGATTTAGATTGGTCATAAAAGCATTCAAGGTATTCCAAAACTCTAGTTCATTTGGTATTATTTTCTTCAAGGTCTTATAGTTTTCTACTCAGCCCCTAACTTTATTCTTTATTCTTGGATAGGAAATCTAAGTTCTTGAACATAAGGTTTTTGGTAAGTATATTCTAGATGGTATAGTTCGTCCATTCTTTTCATCTCATTCTCTTTAGTATACTCACCCTTCCATTTATGGTTTTTAGGAGTGTTCCAAAGTCCCAAATCTATTCTCATATCCCGGTACTTTTGGTAAGGAAAATAGGATAAGATTCTATATGTTATGTGTTATCTTATAATATATGTGTTATGATTAACCTATGATTTATGTGATGTTATGTATGATTGTAGACTTGAGCATATGACCTGTATAACTAAAAAGCCCCAATAAATTTATGGGCATATGACTTGCTTAGCTAGCAAGCCCCACAAATCTAATGGGCATATGACTTGTTTGTTTATGGGACCCCAAGTAATAATGGCCATTATAGTATGTATGTGACATATGTTTATGATATGTTTTATGTTACATTATGAATTTTATGTAAATGGTTTATGTGTTAGATTTTCCTTGCTAGGCATTAGGCTCACTCCTTTTATGTTTATATGTGCAGGAAAATAACTTTGGTGGCGGGAAAGGTTCTTGGTAGTTTGAGCATGTGTATTGAGGCAGAATGGAATCGAAGGGCCGACAGTTTGATTTGAGGATGAAGTTTCTTTACTTATGGTTTATATGTATTTTTTTGCATTTTTCTATGTAATCAATTATGTTATGTTTTTCTTTTAAAACAATGGGATCCCATATCCTACTTAATATTTATTTCCCTTGTAAGTTTTATTAAAAATTAGTGTCTATGTATAGTTATCGTTAATGGTCCAAAGTCTAGAGTAGTTGGGTCATTACAGACCCCATACACCAATGATATTTGTACTTAGAGCTAGAGACCTATTGCACGGGGGATGCATAGGGTTCTTAGGTAGTGTGGTGGATACCACTCAAGTCGTGCCAGTGGGACCAGAACAGACTCGATTAGTCTGTGAGTTTCTGGACATGTTTCTAGAGGATCTGCCAGGGTTACCTCCACACAGGGAGATTGAGTTTGCGATTGAATTGGCATCAGGGATAGAGCCAGTGTCTAGGGCACCTTATAGGATGGCTCCAACTGAGCTGAAGGAACTAAAGGTTCAACTACAGGAGTTACAAGACTTAGGCTTTAGCAGGCCCAGTTTCTCGCCACGGGGTGCACCAATTCTCTTTGTGAAGAAAGAGCACGGTTCCTAAGGATGTGTATTGACTACAGAGAACTAAACAAGTTGACTATCAAGAACAGATATCCACTGCTGATGATTGGTTATTTGTTTGATTAGTTGCAAGGTAGGATTGTATTCCCCAAGATAGATCTTTGATTTGGTTATCACCAGCTGAGGATCAAGGAGGAGGATATACTGAAGACAACTTTTCGCACCAGGTACGAGATTATGAGTTTTTGGTGATATCATTTGGATTGACTAATGCCCCAGCAGCATTTATGGATTTGATGAACAGGGTGTTCAAAGATTACCTGGATTGATTTGTGACCATCTTTGTTGATGATATATTGATATACTCTTAGACAGAGACAGAACACGAGCAACACCTTAGATTGGTACTACAGAGGTTGAGAGAACACAAGTTGTATGCGAAGTTCAAGAAATGTGAGTTTTGGTTGCCACAAGTGACTTTCTTAGGGCACATAGTCAGTAAGGATGAGATTAAGGTGGATCCAACAAATATTAAGGCGGTCAGATATTGGCCAAGACAGAAGAACACTTTAGAGATAAGAAGTTTCTTAGGATTGGCAGGGTTTTACAGACGCTTTGTGGAGGAATTTTCCAAGGTTATGTCATCACTGACAGAGTTAACACGCAAGAATCAGAAATTCATATTGTCAGTCAAGTGTGAAGACAATTCCTAGAAGCTCAAGAAGAGTTTGATCGCTGCTTCGGTTTTGAGTCATCCTACAGATCGGGACAAGTTTGTAGTTTATTGTGACGCCTCGAATAGGGTCTGGGATGTGTTCTTATGTAGATAGGGAAAGTGATTGCCTATGCATCACGTCAGTTGAAGGAATATGAGCAGAGATACCCCACACATGACTTAGAACTTGCAATAGTAGTCTTTGCATTGAAGTTCTGGCGGCATTACTTGTATGGTGAGAAGTGTGAGATATACATTGACCATAAGAGTTTAAAGTACTTCTTCACCCAAAAGGATTTGAACTTGAGGCAAAGACGTTTGTTAGAACTGGTAAAGGATTATGATTGTGAGATCCTCTATCACCCTGGGAAGGCCAACGTGATAGCAAATGGCTTAAGCCGGAAGGGTCCAGGACAGTTATATGGTGCCAAGCAGATATCAAGGGAATTGGTTGACGATATGGCTAGAGCAGTAATATAGTTAGTGGTGGGCCAACTAGCCAATATCACCCTACAATCTACTCTCTCGGAGAGGATCAAAGAGAAGCAGTTGGATGACCCACAATTAGGGCAGGTTAGAGGGGACGTCATAGCTAGAATAGCTAAGGACTATACGGTGTCTAGCATGGGCTTGTTGAGATACAAGGGTTGGATTTAAGTTCCGATGGACACCGGGATCGGACGGGAGATTCTGGATGAATCTCATACTATTCCTTATTCTCTGCATCCGGGCACCACGAAGATGTACTAGGATCAGAAAGTTTTATATTGGTGGACTAGGATGAAGAGCGATGTGACTGAGTATGTGGCAAGTTTCCTGACCTATCAGTAGGTCAAGGTTGAGCATCAGAAGCCAGCAGAGTTATTAAAACCCCTGGATATCCCAGAGTGGAAGTGGGAGGACATCATGATGGATTTCATGGTAGGGTTGCCCAGGACAGTGGGCCAGCATGATTCTATTTGGGTCATCATGGATCGGTATACGAAATCAGCTCATTTTCTACCAGTGAGGACAAACTACACGATTGACCAGTATGCAGATCTCTATGTGAGAGAGATAGTTCTCCTTCATGGGACTTTGAGGTCTATCGTGTCTTATAGGGACCCCATCTTTACTTCCAAGTTTTGGGGAAGTTTGCTGAGGGCGATGGGTACATAGTTGAAGTTCAGTACAACTTATTATCCTCAAACCGATGGTCAGTCTTAGAGGACTATCTGGATATTGGAGGACACGCTGAGAGCATGTGTATTGGACTTTGAAGGTTCCTGGAGTAAATATTTGCCTTTGATAGAGTTTTTCTACAACAACAGCTACTAGTCTACCATTGAAGTGGCACCTTATGAGATGTTGCATGGTAGGACGTGCAGATCGCCCATTCACTGGGATGAGATGGGTGAGAGTAAATATTTGGGTCCTGATGCAGTTTAGAGGACCACTGAGGCTATCGAGAAGATTAGAGCTCAAATGCTCACGTCTCAGAGTAGACAGAAAAGCTATTCAGACCCAAGGCGAAGGAATGTGGAGTTCCAGGTGGGAGACTATATCTTTCTTAGGGTTTCACCTCTGAGAGGGGTGTAGTGGTTCGAGAAGAAGGGCAAGATGTTTGTGGTTCCATTTGAGATCTTGGAGAGGATCGATCAGGTGGCCTACAGGTTAGCCTTACCCCTACACTATCTAGTGTGCATAATGTATTCCATATTTACATGCTGAGGAAGTATGTATCAGATGGAACTCATGTACTGAGTTATGAGGATCTAGAACTGGAGGCAGACTTGCCTTATGAAGAGCAGCCCGTTCCGATTTTAGACAAGAAGGACAAGGTCATGAGGAACAAGACTATACATTTGGTTAACGTATTATGGAGGAACGACAAGGTCGATGAAGCGACTTGGGAGTTGGAGGCAGATATGCAGACTCAGTATCCCGAGTTATTTAGGTAAAATTTTGAGGGTGAAATTTCTGCAAGGAAGGGATAGTTGTAACGTCCCAAAATTACCTAATATGGCTTAAGGCCTTGATGAGGGGGCCAGGATGGCAATATATGGAATTATATGTTTATCTGGTAGATTTTCTTGTGACTATGTGAGTTATACGATAATATAACTAGTTATGCATGTTTGGGGATATTAAATATGCATGTGGGTCCGTTTCTTATTAGAAGGGAAACTTTCGTAATTTGGCTCGTTATGGGCATAATTGTATATATGTGCATATATGTGATATATGTGAGAGACCACGTTATTATGTGAGTTTATTTGGGTTACTTGGCATGAGATGATCCTAGGGAGCAAGTTAGCAGGAAAGTCACAACGGGACCCAATACCTGACTCGAGGCGAGTCAAGGGGGTATTTCACGTATTTGGCATTGAATTAGGTTATCGGGTAATGGGAATTAATAGTTGGGGATATATTTGGAGTTAGTGAGTTTAGGAGGGAATACGAGGAATTTTACCATTTTTCCCTCGGGTACGTTTTTGGTACCCCGAGCCTCAAGATTACCTTAAGTGAAACTTAAGCCTTTGGAAACGTAAAGAAGGACACAAAAAATACTTCACTGGACGACTCACTTTCTCTCTAAGCTTCCTTAAGCTAGTTTTCTTGAAGAACTAAGAGGATTGTGGCTGGAAACCAAAGAATTGAAGGCTCGGTATTAGAATTCGAGTAGCTTGTTGCTAGGAGATCTCTGTTCACAACTGAGGTGATGTTGTAATCTTTGTTGTAACTGAATTTTATAAGAATTCATAGTTGTTCTTGAGGTATTCTTGAACCTTGTAGCTCAAGAGTTGAATTTGGCATTTTGAAGAGTTTTGAAACTAGGTTTTAGTTGGGTTTTGCTGCTGGGAAGATATTAAAGTTGTTGTGATGGTTGAATTATAGTTTTGGGGGTGAAATTGGGATAGTTTTACTTGTATCTTTTTGTAATAGAGTTGTATTTTCTATTTCTATCATCTTACATCTTCTTCTCCTTTTATTTGTATTTTCAGTTATAGAGTTGTAACACTTTATTTAATCAATCCTTGTCTATTGTTATATTTTTCATAGAGTTGTAACATTTTCTTACCGTTTCCATTGAGGTAATATATATTTTCCTAACATTCAAAAGCTTAACCCTTTTTGTTTCAATGGAAGGGGAGACAATTAAGATCATGAACCAAGACCTAGTGAGATTGGATAGGTTTGATAGGTCCAATTTTACTAGGTGGCAAGACAAGGTGAGGTTTCTTTTAACCACTCTCAAAATCACCTACATCCTTGAGTCTTCCTTGGCACCTCTAGCCAAGCCATCCGACAAAGACACTCCTGAGGAGGTGGAGAAGAGAAGGAAAAGGGAGGAGGACAACCTTCTTTGTAGGGGTCATATCCTCAATGCCCTATCTGATAGGCTCTATGACCTCTACACCGAGACCAAATCGGCCAAGGAGATATGGGATGCACTTGAGAAAAAGTTTAAGGCGGAAGAGGAAGGTACCAAAAAGTTTTTGATATCTCAATACTTCGATTTCAAATTTTTTGGTGATAAACCTATTCTTCCTCAAATTCATGAATTGCAAATAATTGTTAACAAATTGAAAGTGCTAAAGATTGAGCTTCCCGAGGCCTTTCAAGTTGGTGTTGTAGTGGCTAAATTACCACCAACTTGGAAGAGCTATAGGAAAAGAATCCTTCATAAAAAATGAGGATTATTCTTTGGAGGAAATCCAAAAACATATTCGAATCGAAGAGGAATCGATATGTGGAGATAAACTTGTGGAGGGGTCTAATGGAGAGACTTCCAAAGCAAATGCGGTGTCACAACCAAAACATCCCAAAAACAAAGGGAAAAAGGGTAATGAGAAACCTTTGGGTCCAAAAATCAACCCAAACAAGTTTAAGGGCGAGAAAGGTCCTTGCTTTATGTGTGGGAAAAAGGGTCACTATGCTAGAGAGTGTAGGCATAGAAAAGACCAACAAGGACCTAAGGTGAACGCAACTCAAGAGGATAACATAGTTGCTACCCTTAGTGAGGTGAATGCGGTCCAAGGCAAGGTGAAAGGGTGGTGGTATGATACATGTGCCACCGTCCATGTCACCTATGACAAATCATTATTCAAGACCTTTGAAGAGTCAAAGGGCAACCACTAGATACAAATGGGCAATGAGGGCAAATCCAAGGTACTTGGCAAAGGTACCATTGAAGTCTTTTTCACCTTCGGCAAGAAAGTTACATTAGTGAATGTACTTTATGTTCCCGAAATGAGTAGAAACTTGGTAAGTGGTGATTTGCTTGGCAAGCCCGGCATTAAAGCCGTTTTTGAGTCCGGTAAACTTATACTTACCAAATCAAATGTATTTTTGGGAAAGGGGTAATCTTGTGAGGGTATGGTTAAATTGTGCACCAATGATGTAACTTTCAATGTTATCAATAAAAATTCTAATTCCGCCTATATTGTTGAGTATGATTCTTTATTTTTGTGGCATCTTAGACTATCGCATATAGGTTTTTCAACCATGAAAAGAGTAGTAAAATGTGGTATGATTGCATGCAATATAAAAAACTATGGTAAATGTGAAACATGTGTTAAGGCAAAAATGATTAAGAAACCATTTCCTAGTGTAGAAAGATCATCTAATTTACTAGATTTAATCCATAGTGATCTTTGTGAATTAAATGGTGTTGTAACTAGAGGTGGTAAAAGGTATTTTCTTACTTTTATAGATGATTTTAGTAGATATACCTATGTGTTTCTTTTAAAGCATATAGATGAAACTTTTGATGCTTTTAAATTGATAAATTAGAAGTTGAAAATCAACTAAATAAAAAGATTTAAGGTGCTAAGAAGTGATAGAGCAGGAGAGTACTTCTCTAATGAATTCAATACATTTTTGAAGAAAATGGTATAATTCATGAGTGCACTGCACCTTATACACCACAACACAATGGTGTTGCCGAAAGGAAAAATAGGACTTATCTAGAGATGATAAATTCTATGTTGGTGTTTTATAAGTTGGACTTCAACTTATGGGGTGAAGCGCTTTTAACCGCTTGTCACATTCTTAATCGAATACCGATGAGGAAAAATGAGATATCTCCATATGAGTTATGGAAAGGAAGAAAACCCAACATAGGGTACTTCAAAGTGTGGGGGTGTCTTGCATATTGCAAGAAAAACGAACCTAATAGAACAAAGTTAGGTTCAAGAGCCATAAAATGTGCTTTTGTTGGTTATGCCAACAATAGTAAAGCTTGTAGGCTACTAGACTTAGAGTCTAATATTGTGATTGAATCTAGAGAAGTTGAGTTCTTTGAGAACAAGTTATGTGACAACAATTCTCAAGCTTCAACATCTCTAAAGGAGAATTTTTTATATGAGAACAATTCTCAAGCTTCTACATCCAAAGTTGATTCTCAAGAGGAGAATCCTCAAAAGGATGTAAAGCAACCCTTTGAACCTAGAAGATGTCAAAGGCTTAAAAATCATAAAAGTCTAGTAGTGGATGAGATAGATTCTCAACGAATTTCATTCTACATGGTAGAAGGAAATAGAGAGGAAGTCATTAGGAAAATTCCTATTGTACTTCTCGTTGAGGATGATCCTAAGACTTATAGAGAAGCTATGCAATCGAGAGATAGTGCATTTTGGAAAGAAGCCATCAATGATGAGATGGATTCCATTATTTCCAATAACACTTGGGAATTGGTAGACCTCCCACCGGGGTCTAAGCCAATTGTGTGTAAGTGGGTATTTAGGAGAAAATACCATACTGACGGCACTATCCAAACCTTTAAAGCTAGATTAGTAGCTAAAGGGTTTAGGCAAAAGTAGGGTATCGATTATTTCGATACTTATGCGCCTGTTGCAAGAACAACTTCTATAAGAATTTTGTTCGCTTTAGCTTCTATACACAACTTGTATGTTCATCAAATGGATGTCAAAATGACATTCCTTAATGGTGACCTCAATGAGGAGGTCTATATGGAACAACCCAAAGGATTTGTCCTACCAAAATATGAACATAAAGTTTGTAGACTTGTAAAATCCTTATATGGATTGAAACAAGCTCCTAAGCAATGGCATGAGAAATTTGATCAAGCCATCATGTCTAATGGGTTTAGACATAACAATGGAGGCAAGTGTTTGTATTCCAAAACTTGTAAGGGATATGTGATCATTGTTTGCTTATATGTGGATGACATGCTTATTCTAAGTAATAGCATGAAAGGGATAGAAGAAACGAAGAGGTTTCTATCATCAACCTTCAAGATGAAGGATCTTGGAGAAGTTGATACCATACTCTTTATCAAAGTAAAGAAACATAGTGGGGGTTTTGCGTTAGGGCAAGCCCACTATGTTGAGAAAGTATTGAACAAATTTAACCATCTCAAGGTTAAAGATGCTAATACTCCATTCGATCATAGTGTAAAACTAGAGAAGAATGAAGGAAGAGCGGTGGCTTAATTGGAGTACGGTAGTGCTATAGGGAGTCTAATGCACACTGCCCAGTGTACTAGACCTGATATAACATTTGCGTAAGTAAACTTAGTAGGTTTACAAGTAATCCAAGTGTGGATCACTGGAAGGCAATTGGAAGAGTCCTAGGTTATCTCAAGAAAACCAAAGGACTAAGCCTTCACTACTCCAAATTTCCTTCGATATTAGAAGGATATACAGATGCAAGTTGGATATCTAATCTTGGGGACAACTTGTCCACAACTGGTTGGGTATTTACAATTGGTGGAGGTGCAATTTCTTGGGGTTCCAAGAAACAAACCTGTATATCTCATTCCACTATGGAAGCAGAGTTCATAGCTCTAGCCGCTACCGGCAAAGAGGCTGAATGGTTAAGGGATCTGTTGATAGAGATTCCCCTAATCAAAGATAATGTATCTACTATATCGATACATTGTGATAGGCAAGCGACATTGGCTAGAGCATACAACGGAGTGTATAATGGGAAGTCTAGAAATATTAGTCTAAGACATGGATATGTAAGAGAATTGATTCAAAGAGGAGTCATCTCAATATCCTATGTGAGAACAAGTGAAAATCTAGCGGATCCTTTCACTAAGCCACTAACGAGGGATTTAGTGGCTGCATCATCTTGAGGGATGGGACTTAAACTCCCTAAAGAGATTCACGATTGATGGTAACCTATCTTAACACTAGTTATTCAACTAGTGTTAGGTTCAATAGGTAACAACAAGTCAATCAAGTGAATATTAGTTGTACTCAAAACAAGTCCCATCTGAGATATTGAGTACTTGTGTGAGTGGAGGTTTAAAACCGAAAGGTTTTTTTTTAATAGAATTCAGTCTTGTAAAGACAAGTATTTTTGGTAACGAAATACTGTAAGAATTCTACCTATATGGACCTAGGGGTGGTATCGCCTCTCATGAGAATTGGGAGTATTCTCAAGAACGTCCATGAATGGAAAGTGCACATGGCCATTAATGGTGCGAAGCGAGACATAGAGGTCTCAAGTGAACATCGCAAAGGTGTGTGTGTTATCACCGATGTGTCATCATGAAAAGATGGTTCAATGCCTAGTGCAACCTAATTTTTGACAAATTTTGTGATAATTACACTATAGTAAAGTTCAAGTTGAAAAACACTTTGCTTTATGCACTAATGCAATGACTCCTATAAGAGAGAGTACTTATTTAATCAAGTGGGGGATATGTTATATTTCAAAATATAATGATTGATTAAATAAGTGTTACAATAGTTAACTATTTAATCTAGTGGGGGAATGTTATATTATTTTATAATATAATGTAATATTATATTATATTATAATATAATGTTTTAGATTAAATAAATGTGACAAAGTGTGTCACATATTGTAACATATAATAGAGAGTTACAATATTTAGATATATGAGATATATCCAAATAATGTAACATATTTGGTGTTACAAATTTGTAACTTCCAAATATTACCCTTTATTGTGTAAAATTGTTGTTACACAATATTGAGATGAATTTCATAAAGCCATATGTGATATGGCTGTTAGAGATATGATTTTAACCTCAATAATGTGTTTTGGGAGTTACAAAATCATTTGGGAGGGTTTGGAACCGTTTGGAAAAACAGCACATTTTTTGTGCTGAAATTGGTCGGTGGCTACGGCCACAAACATTCAGTGGCCGCAGCCACAGGCCAAAACTGACCAATTTTTCAGTTTTTTCAATCTTTGTTGAACGGCTCAAAAAACCCAAATAACTCCCATATCTCATTTTTAATTCCATATTAATCCAATTAAACATTGGTAACAGCCATGGAGGTTGGTGGAATTTGAAATTCAAAGGGTGTTTCTAAACTCTATAAATAGGAGCCTATAGCTCACTTGAAAGACATAACATTTCTATCCATTAGAGCATTTGGCTAGAAACACCTTGAGGCTTGATTATTCCAGAAATCATTTCCTATAATCTGTGAGAGATCCCTTAGTGCTTGAGTTAGGGGGAAATAAGTTTTTTGGACAAAGGTTTCAAACCTTGTTCAAGTTGGTGATCCCCAACACTCTTCACTTTGGTTGTGTGAGTGAGAGTTTATTGTTTTGGTTCTTTTTCTCATTTTTCTTCTATTTCTCTTTCTTCTTTTCTTCTTATTCTATTTACTTGTACTTTGGTTTAAGAGTTGTAATCGTTTTATTTCCTCTGTTCAAACACTTCTAGTTTACTTGTATCTTTTTGTAATAGAATTGTATTTTCTATTTCTATCATCTTACATCTCCTTCTCCTTTTATTTGTATTTTTCAGTTATAGAGTTGTAACACTTTATTTAATCAATCCTTGTCTATTGTAATATTTTGCATAGAGTTGTAACATTTTCTTACCATTTCCATTGAGGCAATATATATTTTCCTTTCATCCTTTCATCCTCAGACAGATGGACAATATGAGAGGACGATTCAGGTGTTGGAAGATATGCTCAGAGTGTGTATGATCGACTTTGAAGGATCATGGAGTAAGTATCTTCCGTTGATTGAATTTTCGTATAACAATAGTTACCAATCAACGATTGGAGTGGCTCCCTATGAGATGTTATATGGGAGCAAGTGTCGATCACCTATTCATTGGGACCAGATGGGTGAGAGGAAGTATTTGGGGCCAGATATGGTTCAGAGGACAAGTGACGCTATAGAGAAGATTCGAGCTAGGAGGCTCGCCTCCCTGAGCAGATAGAAAAGCTACGCAGATCCCAAGCGTAGGGACGTGGAGTTCCAGGTTGGGGACCACGTGTTTCTCTGAGTTTCACCATTGCGAGGGGTGAGGAGGTTTGGTAAGAAGGGCAAGCTAAGCCCTAGGTTCATCGAACCTTTTGAGATCCTGGAAAGGATTGGTCAGGTGGCTTACAGGTTAGCCTTGCCACCATTGTTGTCAGGAGTCCATGACGTATTCCATGTTTCTATGCTCCGGATGTACGTCTTAGATGCGACTCATGATTTGAGGTATGAAGAATTGGAATTGCAGACAGATTTGGCTTATGAGGAGCAATCGGTCCAGATCTTGGATTGGAAAGATAAAGTACTACGAAATAAGAAGATTCCTCTTGTTAAGGTGTTATGGAGGAATAATAGGGTCGAGGAAGTAACCTGGGAGCTTGAGACAGCGATGCGGGATCAGTATCCCGAGTTATTCAGGTAAATTTCGAGGACGAAATTCTCATTAGGAGGGGATAGTTGTAATGACCCAAATTTACTAATAAGGCTTAAGGGCCTTGATTAGTGTGCCGGGAGGGCATAATTGGATTATATGTGATTTAATGATTAAGGCATGTTATATGATTATTTGAATATCTGTGATGCATGACTATGTGTATTAGTATGTGTTATCCCCATTTCCTGGAAGGGCTTTGGGCCTTCGCCCTGGCCCACGGTCTGAGGACCGGCTCGGCATATGGGCCTGGCCCAAGGTCCCTTGGTTTGAATATCGCCCAAGGGGACTGGTACGGACCAGGGACTCTCGACTGGGCCCGGTTGGAGGGGTCCGGGACGTCCCTCCGGGTTCAACTTCAGTAAGAACGGTTCCGGCGATGTCCAGAGCGCCCGGAACGTCGCAGCCTACGCGTCTCTATCCCGGAGCCTGGTATGGTCCGGGCCTGAGGCAAATGGAGCGGGCCAAAGGTAAACAGACCTGGATCACCTCCTCCCCAGTTGAAGGGCCAGGCGTCCAGGATCCTGAAACCGCCTCATTTCGCGTGGGCATTGTCCCCCACTTTTCGCCTGCAGAAAAGGTTGCCTCGGGATTGCCCACTGGTGTGTCAGGACTGCGCAGCCAAGTACCCTGACCGGTCTTGTCTCCTGAATCAGCCTCGTGACTCGAAGTGGTCAGAGCCAAAGCGCCATTTTGTCGGGTGAGGCTTGTGTCTCAGGTCAACCAATTGGGCCTTAGCTGGTTTGAATTTCGTGTATTGTATACCTTATTGTATTGGGCCTCCACTAGAAAGGCCCCTTGTACCCATTTCTCTGATGGGCCCAGGTCGGATCCGGCCCAGACCCGGTGTTACCCTTAGCTTATAAATATAAGCTGTAGAACAACGTACAGGAAAAAAAGAAGAAGAAAAAAGGTAGAAACTCTGTTCAGATATAGTTAGAAAACTCCATTGTAAAAGCTTCTTATAGCTCTAATATATAGACTCGTGGACTAAGGCTAGTTAACGCCCCAACCACGTAAAAAACCTCGTGTCGATCTTCTACTTTCATTATTATTATCAGTAAATATTGTTCATTAATATAGTTGCCGAAAATCTCGGTTAACAGTATGCATGTAGGCCCTGATTAGGTTAGAAGGGCATAATCGTAATTTTGGCCAGTTGAGGGCATAGCTGTATATATATGTGAAATATTGTCGATACCACATTATTATGTGGATATATTTGTAATCTGTGACTCGAGACGATCTTAGTGAGCAGTTTAGTGAAAAAGTCATGGCAGGGATTTATACCCGGCTCGGGGGGAGCCTGGGGGTATTTCTGGGAATTTAGAGAATATATTGGGGTCAATTTTGACATTGAAGAATATAATTGGTGATTAGTTTGGTGTCGGGAAGTAAGTGGTAGATATTTGAGCCACTCGAGGAATTAGCGGGAATTGGGTGAAATGACCAAAATGCCCCTAGGTGGATTAAAAGACTTAGGAATTATGGGAGGGTATTGTGGTCATTTGGTTTATAAGAGATAAGTATTATTAAGTTTTATACTTTAGTGGAATGTGTAGAAGGCAGTAGAGGTCTGAAGGAAAGAAAGAAAAGAAAAGGAAAAAAAAAAGGGAATTGGAAGTCTATATTTCTCTCTCTCGGTTGGAGGTTTCTTCCTCAATTCTTGAAGGAGTTTGGAGCTAAAACTCAGGAAGAGTCTAGGCAAGAGCTTGAGGCAAAGGTGTTTGGGCTGGTGGCAGGGAATACTCATCACTCGAGGTAAGGTCTAAGGTTGTTTTTCTTCAGTTTCTGGTTTTATGTAAACAAGGATTTTGAGCTGAGCATTGGTGGGAATTCTAGGGAAATTGAGGCTGAAGCTATGAGGAGGTGAAGGCCAAGCTAGTGTGGAGGATAACCTAAGTCGAACTCATCCATCAAAGGTAAGGGATTCTAGTTCAAGTTTTGTGGTTTCAGCTGTTGTTCTTATTGAATTTATGAGCTTTAGGTTCAACTATGGTGAAGTCTTTGATTAGGGGTGCATGTGATTGAGTTATGTGTGGTTGGGATGATTGGGATGAGTGGAGGATGTTGGTAGGTTTGTTTTTATGTTTGGTTGAAGTTAGGAAGAATTTTGGTAAGGTTTGGCTCGGGGAAAATCGGAGGAAAATGTAGGGTTTGCTGTGCTGTGACTAGCGCTACAGCGCTAGCCATTGGGCGCTGTAGCGCTAGGCCATGTGTTCTAGGGCGTTTTAGGCTCTGTTTGTAGTGCTCTCCTTAGAGTGCTGTAGCACTACCCTGTTTCCAGAAAGGGGTTTTTGGGTTAATTTCAAGGGTTTTCACTCGGGGGTTCGGGGTTCGATTCCACCACCCCGTTTGGTGGAATTAGGGCTTCCCTAGGGCTCGGGTTTGGTCCCGAGGCTAGGATTTTGGACTTGAGGTTTGGTGATGATTCTGATTTATGGATATGACTAGGTGTACGCTAGGGCTCGGACGGGATCGTGCTTGAGGATCAAATTAATCAAAGCTAGCGAATCTAAAGGTAAGAAAACTGCACCCGGTTATGTGTTTGTGATGGGACTAAGAGCTCCCTATATCTGTATGATGTGATAGATGGTATTATGCCATGGGACATGTGATAAACGGCCTAAGGGTGCCGTAAATAATATTTGCACACAGGGCGCGGCTCGGCCACTGGTAGCTGAGGACAGCTTAATATTCACTGAGCTCGGTTTAAGAGGGCCGGAGTCTGTGGGATAAATAGAGGGTGCGGGCTAAGGGTGTTAACTCTAGTTATCATATGTGAGTTGATTATTGATATGGAATGATATACTTGATATGCTGAATACTTGATTAACATGAATGCTTAGACTGTTGAGTACATGCATATGCGGTATGAGTTACTTGATTGTCTGTTGAATGACTGTGCTCTATTATTATGTTTTCTTACTAAGCCTTGGCTCACGGGTGCTACGTGGTGTAGGTAAGGGCAAAGGCAAGATGGAAAAATCCTGAGATGGAGAGCTGCGGGGCTAAATGTACATGGTTAGCTGATCGGCCGCCATGGCCGAGGAGTGGAACAGGACGAGAAATGCTTAACTGTCTGTTTTGCCTTAAAGTGGCTAATCACTGTACTTTTATCCTAAAATTTTGTAAACAGTCTTAAACTTAATACTTTTGGGATCCCATGTAAAAAGAAAATGTTTATTTATAAGAAATGCAGCTTTTGAGACCAAAATCACTTAACCCTAGTTCAACTATAGTTTCAGTAACACGTTTTGAATTAAATGACTTGATTAGCGAGTCTTGCACCTTTATAAACACACAGTGTAACGGTCTTGGCTATCCAAGGTGCTACAGTTGAAGTTTATCGTAGAGATGTAGAAAGCCTGCATATTGGTTTAGATCCTATTTATTGAATTAGAATAGGAATCGATTTTTGTTATCCTGCTATTAGAATAGGAAGAAAAGATTTAGAACTAATTAGTAAAATTAATAGAATGAAAAGTTGATGAAATTAATACCCTAGGTTTTTAATTATTAAATCAATCTTTATTATTGCAAAGTTTATTTCAATTTTAAGTCTTAGTTTAAAAATCACTATATTTTCGACAGCCAAATTGAAATTTAAAAGCAATTATTGGTAATTGGTTGATAGACCTTGTGGGAAAGATACTTTACTTACTATTTTATTACTTGAATCGATTGTGTATATTTGCATATCATATTTTACCGATCAAGTTTTTGGGACCGTTGTCGGGGAGTAATATTCAATATCAAAATTAATTGTTTTTTGTTCTACTTTGATTTTTTACTTTTAGTGCTCATTCGAATTGTGACTGTATTGTGTTTTAGGAATTATTGGTATATGCGAGGAAGTAGACAAAATGAACTCATACCAGTAGATCTTGAAATTGAAAGAACGTGCAGACAAAACTAAAAGATAAAGAAAATGCTTGAATTTTCCATGGCTGAGAATCAAGGAAATGCAGCAATCAATGCTGCTAATGTTAATAATATCCTAAATATTGTAGAAGTCCTAGTGGAACCAGGACTAAGGACACTTAGAGACTATGTACTTCCTACTGTCACAGGAGTACATTCATGCATTAGACACTGCACTATCACTGCAAATAATTTTGAGATTAAGCCAACAATATTACAAATGGTGCAATCTACTGTTCAGTTTGGGGGGTTGCCCACAGAAGATCCTAATTTGCACATAGCAAATTTCTTGGAGCTATGTGCAACATTTATGATGAATGCGGTGAGTGACAATGCGATTAGACTTAGATTATTCCCATTATTTCCATTTTCTCTACAAGATCGGGCGAAGAGTTGGCTAATTTCATTGCAAGCTAATTCTATCACAACATGGGAGGAGTTAACTCAGAAGTTCTTAGCAAAGTTTTTCCCTCCAACAAAAGCTGCAAAGTTGAGAGGGGAAATCAATAATTTTTACCAGACCGAAGAGGAATCGTTGTATGATGCATGAGAAAGATTTAAACAGTTGTTAAGGAAGTGCCCACATCATGGTATAGAGAAGTGGATGCTAGTCCATAATTTTTATAATGGGTTGAATAGTACTACTCGTACCATAATAGATATTGCAGCAGGAGGTGCGTTCTTGGGCAAGAGTGCTAATGAGGCGTATGAATTGCTAGAGGAGATGGCAATGAATTACTACCAGTGGTCAATTGAAAGCGGACAAACCAAAAGGGTGGCTGGTACGATTGAATTGGATGCTATTTCCAAGCTTACAGCGCAAGTGGCAACTTTAATGAAGCAGTTACAACAGAGCAACCTGTCAACCCAAACCATGCAAGTTAAGAGTATATGTGGGGCATGGAAGTGCTCATCCATTAAATCTATGTCTTGCCATGGATATGAATAATATACCTATGGAACAAGTCCAAGCTATAGGAAATTTTCAAAGACCAACCAACAACCCCTTTTTGATGTCTTATAACCAAGGGTGCAGCAATCATCCTAACTTCTCATGGACAAATAATCAAGCTGCACAACAGCCTTTCCCTCAGAGTCAGCAACGATACCCACCTCCACAGCCACAACCACATCAGCCAACACATATGAAACAACCTAACGCACAATTCGATGTACTGAACCAGTTCATGACCAAAACCAGGGCATCTATCAGGAGTTTGGAGACTCAAATGGGGTAGTTGGCTACTTTGATGACAAACCATGCTCAAGGGAACTTACCAAGCACTACTGAGGTAAACCGAAAAGAGTAGTGCAATGCAATATCCTTGAGGAGTGGAAAGGCGTTAAAAGAGCCAAAAGTGGTTGATAAGGAGAAGGAAGTGAGTGGGTCAAATGTTACTGAGAACTTAGAGAAGCAACCAGAATTATGCATAGATCACCATATAATGATCCCATATCCTCAAAGGCTTCAAAAGAATAAGCTTGATAAGCAATTTTCTAAATTTTTGGACCTCTTTCAAAAGCTACACATCAATATATCTCGTTTTCTGAGGCACTTGAACAAATGCCATGTTTTGTGAAGTTTATGAAATAAATTTTGTCAAAGAAAAGGAAGCTGGGGACAATGAGACAGTGACACTTATTAAGGAGTGTAGTGCAAGAATTCAAAAGAAACTACCTCCCAAGCTTAAAGATCCTGGTAGTTTCAATATCCCATGGTCTATAGGGAGCTTAGTGGTGACAAATGCTTTATGTGATTTAGGGGCCAGTGTGAATCTAATGCCTCTATCAATCATTCAGAAGTTGAATTTGGGAGAAGCTCGGCCTGCTACCGTGTCTTTGCAGATGGCAGATAGACAGTCAAACATCCTCGTGGAATGATTGAGGATGTATTGGTGAAGGTGGACAAATTCATCTTTCCTGCAGACTTTATCATTCTTGATATGGAGGAAGATGAAAATATTGCAATAATACTTGGAAGGCCATTCTTGGCTACTGGTATGGCTTTAATCGATGTACAAAAGGGTGAATTGAAGCTGCGATTACAAAAAGAGGAGGTAATATGTAACGCCCTGGTTACTCCAAGACCGTTACTGTGGACTTTAAATAGTGTTTAACTCGCTAAATGAGTCATTTAGTTATAAACATGCATCTAGGTGTTAGTAATAGGCTAAGGTGAAAAATTGTGATAAAAAGGAATGGATATATTTTATTTAAAACATAAAACTCTACGTGAGCCCATAAAAGTGTTTACAATAAAAAATGTTCATTATAGTGTAAAAATTACAACCCGCCGACCTAAGCGACAAAAATAGGGTTAACCCCAAGTTCCTCTGAGAAACATCTTGTCCGTGGTGGTCAAGAGGCCGCATATATACACATCACCACCTAAGCTCTCCACTCAAGGCTGGGTGAGCTTTTCGTTTCCTTTACCTGCACCACATAGCACCCGTGAGCCAAGGCTCAGCAAGAAAACATATTACTGCATGTATACAATCTCAATAAATGATTTTGATAATCATACTGGGCTTACAGCCCAATCTGAAAAGTAAATATCAGATAAGTGACTAAGGAGTCACAAACTTGGTTTCCACACCCTAACAGATAAGTAAGTGACTATGGAGTCACGAATTTGGGTTCCACACCCTAACCAGAAAAGTGACTATATAGTCACGAACTTGGGTACCACACCCTAACCAGATAAGTGACTATGGAGTCACGAACTTGAACCAGATAAGTTACTAATAAGTCACGAACTTGAGTTAGATAAGTAACTAATAAGTCACGAACTTGGGCTCCACACCTTAAGCCATGTGATATTACAGTCACCTGAGCCTTTTGGCTCTCACTCTAAGTATATAGCCTTTAGACTAGACAAGCGCTTTTTGTTTTCATCGAACTTAAGGTCAGTCAAGAATTTCATACTTACGTTGATAATGCTTATGTCGATTAGATCTAATCCTTTCGGCTTGCGTTAAACACGCTAATACTGTTCTTGACTCATAGGTCAATTCCATACGATTAGTGCTTCGTACTACTGCCGAACCTGACTAATAAGTCACAGCTTCAAAGTCAATACTGAAACCATTGCAGATTCTAACTAATAAATCAGTACCACTCACAAGTAAGCAAGACTGCTAAGCATTTAACATGCAATCAATGTCCACATATAGAGCACTCAATATGCCTCATCAATAACCATGCATGTCACATACCGGGTGCAGTTTTCTTACCTTTGGTTCGAGCGTGAAATAATAAAAGAACGATCAGTCCTTTAGTTCCTTAGCGGTCACCTAGTCATAACCAAATATAAACCCCCATCAATAAAATGAGTAATAAAAGGTTCCTGGACCAAGACCTAGCCTCCGGGATGTCAAATCCTACTAAACTGGGTAGTAGGAACGATGCCGAGGCCTTAGGTTTGAATTCCCACGATTAAAACACCATTCTGGCCATAAATGCCCTTAAGCGCCGCAGCCACACCCTACCGATCCGCGACCCACCTCCTAAATAGAGGCGCCAGCCTCAAGAACTTGCACCACACGCCACGGCCCGCCTTCCAGGCACTGCAGCCCCAAGGCTCTTCAGCTCCACCTTTTTTTTAACTATGCCAGGGTTGCAGCCCCACTTGGAACCCAACCAAAAACCTTTTGTTTTCCTCTTTTAAATCATTCCAGAAACCTACTCAAACATCTCCAAATCAAAAAATCAAAGTTCCCAATCATCCCAATGGCCTAAACCATCAAATCCCAAGGCTCAAACAAATCAAAAACTCATCAACGCATAAAATCCAATTCAAAGCTTAGAAACTCAAAAGCTCAAAACTTAAAGCTTGAATTACCTCAAATTGAGTCGTTTCTCATTAAATCCTCCAGTTAATAAACTTCTATTCTTCCCTAGAATTTCTATAACTCGATCCTCGCTTGAATCCGAGTCCTAAAACTCAAGTTTCCTTAAAAAAATGCGACGAACAGTAAAAAGGGATAACGGAAGGAAGAGAAAAGTGTTTGAGCGTAATTTCCTTCTGACAGGTTACTTCAAGCTTAAGTAAGTCTAGTAAATCCTAATGCTTGGGGTCCCAAAACCGCCCCCCGGGGGTAAAATAGTCAAAATTCCTAGAATTTCCTTCTGATCTTACTAACTCCCAATATATCATCAAATAATCATTCTCATTATCCAATATCCCAATAATTGACCCCGGTATGACAAAACCAATAAATTACATCCTAGGATCGTCTCATGACGAATGGCTCGAACATATCCACATAATAATGTGATCTCATCCATAAATCATAAACATGCATGAAATTATACAAATATGCCCTCAACAGGCTAAATTACCAAAATACCCCTTACAATGAAAAGTGGACCCACATGCATGCATTTATCATCATATAATAATATAACTCACATAATCATGCATATAATCATTTATGGTCCTCCTGGCCCCCTAATCAAAGCATTAAGCCACATTAGGGAATTTGGGTCATTACTACTATCCCCTCCTAACAGAAATTTTGTCCTCAAAATTTATTTGAATAGCTCGGGATACTGATTCTGCATATCTGACTCCAACTCCCAGGTTGCTTCCTTGACCTTGCTATTCCTCCATAATACCTTAACCAAAGGTATCATTTTATTCCTGAGGATATTCTCCTTTCAGTCTAGTATCTGGATTGGTTGTTCCTCATAGGAGAGATCTTCCTCAAGCTCTAGATCCTTGTAACTCAAAACATGAGTCACATCAGATACATACCTTCGAAGAGCTGAGATATGAAACACGTTCTGCATGCCTGATAGTGCTGGTGGTAAGGCCAACCTGTAGGCCACCTGACTAATCCTCTCCAAGATCTCAAATGGACCTACAAATCTAGGGCTCAGCTTGCCCTTCCCAAATCTTCTCATCCCTTTCCATGGCGAGACTCTAAGGAAAACATAGTCTCCTACCTGGAACAACATGTTCCAGCGTTTGGGATCTGCATAACTTTTCTGTCTACTTTGAGAAGCAAGCATCCAAGCTCTAATCTTCTCAATTGCCTCACTGGTCCTCTGAACTGCCTCGGGACCCAAGTATCTCCTTTCTCCTGTCTCATCCCAATGAATGGGAGATTTGGATTTCCTACCATACAACATCTCATAAGGTGCCACCCCAATGGTCGACTGATAGCTGTTGTTGTAGGAAAACTCTATCAAAGGTAGATACTTACTCCAGGACCCACCAAAGTCCAACACACATGCTTGCAGCATGTCTTCTAATATCTGGATCGTCCTCTCAGATTGTCCATCTATCTGAGGATGATAAGCAGTACTGAACTTTAACTGTGTTCCCATGGCCTTCTGTAAACTTCCCCAGAACTTGGAAGTGAAAGTGGTATCCCAATCTGACACGATCGACCTCAGTGCTCCATGGAGGCGCACGATCTCTCATAAATATAGATTTACGTACTGGTCAACTATATAAGTAGTCCTCACTGGTAAGAAGTGAGCTGACTTGGTGTAGCGATCCACAATAACCCATACTAAATCATGTTGACCAACAGTCCTGGGTAACCCCACCATGAAATCCATCGTGATGTCTTCCCATTTCCACTCTGGGATATCTAGAGGCTGCAATAGCCCTGCCAGCCTCTGATGCTCAGCCTTGACCTATTGACATGTCAAGCACTTTGCAACATACTCAACTACATCCCTATTCATCCCAGGCCACCAATACAGTGATCTCACATTCTGATACATCTTTGTGGTGCCTGGATGCAAAGAATAAGGAGTAGTATGAGATTCATCTAGAATCTCCCGTCTCAAAGCAGTGTCTAATGGAACACATATCTAACCTTTGTATCTCAATAGACCCAACTCAAACACTGTGTAATCTCTGGATACTCCAGCCAAAACATCCTCTCTAATCTTGATAAGCTGTGGATCACCCAACTGACCTTCCTTGATTCTCTCCAACAGCGTAGACTGTAGCATAATGTTGGCCAACTGGCCAACCAATAACTCTATACCAGCACTGGTCATATATTCTGCTAATTCTTTAAATATCAGCCTCGCACTAAAAATCTATCCTGGACCCTTCCGGTTCACAGCATCTGCTACCATGTTGGATTTTTCTGGATGATACAGTATTTCACAATCATAATCTTTTGCTAACTCTAGCCATTGCCTTTGTCTCATGTTCAGGTCTTTCTGTGTGCGGAAGTACGTCAGGCTCTTATGGTCAGTATAAATCTCACACTTCTCCCCATAAAGGTAATGCCTCCATACCTTTAATGCAAAGACCACAACCGCCAACTCTAAATCATGAGTGGGATATCTTTGTTCATACTCCTTCAGCTGACTGCATAATCAATCACCTTCCCTGACTGCATCAAAACACAACCCAAACCCTGATGTGAGGCATCACAATATATCACAAACTTCTCCTGATCTGTAGGAAGACTCAGATTTGGAGCTGTAATCAACCTTTGCTTCAGTTCTTGGAAGCTGTTCTCACATCTGTCTGACCACATAAACTTTTGATTCTTTCGTGTCAGCTCAGTCAATGAAGTGGTAATCTTTGAGAACCCTTCCACGAAACGTCTGTAATAACCTGCCAATCCAAGGAAACTTCTAACTTCTGAAGCATTCTTTGGCCTTGGCCAATCTTTGACCGCCTCAATCTGAGCTGGGTCCACTTTAATCCACTCCTTACTGATAATGTTCCCAAGGAAAGTTACCTGAGATAACCAGAACTCACATTTCTTGAACTTTGCAAACAATCTATTTTCCCTCAGTCTCTGTAGAACCAACCTCAAATGTTGCTCATGTTCTGACTCTAACTGGGAATAAACTACAATATCATCGATGAATACGATCACAAATTGGTCCAAATAATCCTTGAACACTCTGTTCATCAAATCCATAAAAGAAGCTGGAGCATTTATCAATCCAAAAGACATGACTAAGAACTCATAATGCCCATATCTAGTGCGAAAAGCAGTCTTCGATATATCTCCTTACTTGACCCTCAGCTAATGATAACCAGATCGAAGGTCTATCTTTCAGAATACCCTTGTACCTTGCAACTGGTCAAACAGATCATCATTCCTTGGCAGAGGATAATTATTCTTAATTGTTAACTTGTTTAGTTCTCTGTAATCAATACACATTCTCAGAGAACCATCCTTTTTCTTCACAAACAGAACTGGTGAACCCCAAGGTGAGAAACTAGGTCTGATAAAACCTAAGTCCAACAGCTCCTGCAGCTGTACATTTAGTTCTTTTAATTTTGCTGGGGCCATTTTGTAAGGTGCTCTAGACACTGGCTTCGTCCTTGGTGCCAGTTCATTCACAAATTCAATCTCTGTGTGTAGTGGTAACCCTGGAAAATCCTCTGGAAACACATCCAGGAACTCACAGACTAGTCTGGTCTCCTCTGGTCCCACTAGCATGGCCTGAGTGGTATCCACCACACTGGCTAAGAATCCTATGCAACCTCCTTGCAATAGATCTCTAGCCCCCAGAACAGATATCATAGGTATACATGGTCCATGCACAGTGCCAACAAATACAAAAGGATCTTCACCCTAACCAGATAAGTGACCATGGAGTCACGAACTTAGCTTTCACACCTAACCAGATAAGTGACAATGGAGTCACGAACATGAACTAGATAAGTAACTAATAAGTCACGAACTTGAACCAGATAATTAAGTAATAAGTCACGAACTTGGGCTCCGCACCCTAAGCCATGTGACATTACTGTAACACCCTCCTAATAAGGATCGTTACACTGTGTAGTTTAAATAGTGCTTAACTCGCTAAACGAGTCATTTGAGTTTAAACTGCTTAATTAAACTAATAACAGGTTTAGGTACTAAAAATTTCGATCAAAGTAAACAATTTTATTAAAAATGTTTAACTTCCATGCATGGAATTCCATTGTAATTAAAAACGATTACAAACCCAAAAATGAATACAACAGCCGAACTAGGCGGCAAAATCCGGGTTCAATCCTACTTCCAACTGACAACCTCGACCGTGGTGGACAAGCAAGCCGCATATGTACACTCAACCCCTGAAGCTCTCTAACTCATGGCTGATCCAACCTTTCCTTTTCTTTACCTGCACCAACTAGCACCCGTGAGCCGAGGCCTAGCAAGAAAACATAATCATACTTATAAGCAGTACATTGTCATATCATAGATTTACAACTAACATGCCTAGTAATAATAATCCTACTAATACAACTAACCTAGCTGAGTGGCTACAGAGCCACACTAGAGCCCATCTCCATCTTTCATACAATCGACCCTAAAGCTGGCCAAAAGGGTGTGATGGTAACATTTCCGGCGACCGCATTCAAACATATATCTCGCTTCTGGATTGGCTTAACCCTATCAGTCAACGTTTGGCACGTTACTGCCGCCTTCAACTCTTGGGTCGAGCCTTTAAATTCTTGACTAATAAGCTGAGTGCATCAGCCTTTGACTAGTAAGTCAATTCTTTTAGAGTTCAACTGGTAAGCTGAGTCCTTTAACTTTCAATTGATAAGTCGAGTGCTTTACCTTTGACTAATAAGTCAAGTCTTTGATTTTCGACTGGTAAGTCGCATTTGTAACCTTCGACAGATGAGTCAGATCTGTAATCTTCGACTAATTAGTCGAGCCCTTTACCCTTCGATTGATAAGTTGAATCCTTTGACTGATAAGTCAATTCTTTTAATCTTCGACTGATAAGTCGAATCCCTTATCCTTCGACTGATAAGTCGAGTCTGTAGAGCATGTTATAACCTTGACTATTAAGCCAGGCTCTTTATCAGATAACACAGACAAATCTTTAGCTTATAAGCTGAACTTTTCCAATTAGATATACAGATTAACAACCACAAGGTTACACAAGTGCGTATCACACTCCTTTTTATTTGTATGGTATCCGAGCCAGTCAAGTGCGTATCGCACTCCCTTTCCATTTGTTTGGCATTCGAGCCAGTCAAGTGCGTGTTGCACTCCCAGGGTGGCCTAGCCATGGTGGCCCACACTCCACATGCGTAATGCCAATCTCATCTCATAAGCTGAGTCCTACTGATCCTCAACTCATAAGTCAAGCCTCACAAGCCTTCGACTTATAAGTCCAAGCTTTAGGACCCTCGACTTATAAGACGAGTCTCTCAAAATCCAACTTACCCTCGACTAATAAGTCGATCCCAACTAACATCCTAATAATCCCCTCGTTTATAAACTAAGCTCTCTAATCACAACGGACAATCACCTATTTCATTTATCATACATAGAAACATATACAATTTATTATAATACACTCAAACAACATACATAGGCATAATCATAATCATGCGCATTTTAGTGTGCTTAACCAGATATTCACTAACATAATTATAATCATGCTCATTAACAGGGAAAAATCCTTAATCATGTCTATATTTGACCATTGGACTAAGCCCTAATCACACATTCACATACTGGGTGCAGTTTTCTTACCTTCGATCCAAATGCAAGTTACTAGCGACGCCCTATGAGTACGATCCCTGATTCGAGCCCTTAGAGTAGACCTAGTCACAACCATAATAAGGAATTCCATCAACAACAGGAGAATAAAAGATTCCAGAACAAATCCTAGCCTCCGGGACGTCGAATTCCACTCAACAAGGAAGTAGAATCGATCCCAAGCCCAAAAGGTTAAGTTCCCGACCTAAAAACCTCATTAGGGCCAAAATTCCCCTTAAATGCCACAACCCACCTGTAATCAGAGGCTCGGCCTCCAGACACGCGCCGCGACCTTGCCTCTGTGGCGCCGCAACGCTCCCTTGCCACTGACCAACCTGGCTCCCATTTTTGCCCCATAGGATCGCGGCACCCCAAGAACAGAGCCGCGACCCAGCCCTTCGAACCCAGAATTTCTGGGTTTTTTCCTTAGCCGAACCCAACTAGAAACAATCTAATTATATCCCAATCTTCCAATTCAATCCCCATAATCAACATAATCCTTTTCAGCAGCAAAACCTAGCAATTACTAGACTTAAAACTCATCAATACTTCAGAATTCACCCTCCAAACTATTAAGCATGAAAACACTTAAACTTCAAACAAAACTACAGAATTTCCAAGAACCAAATCAAATTTTAAGCTCTTACCTCAAAGATAAAATCACCCTGAATTGAATCCCCAACTCAGCCAATCCACCCCTTCAATTTCCTAAGCTTGGCCCTCCAATTTTCCTCAAAATTCTTCCCAAGCTCCATAAGACAGAGGGAAAACGAGAGAGAGAGAAAGAATGATGCAGCTGAGAGTTTTCTTTTGGTTTCCTAAGGCCTCTCAAACGTTCCCAGCCAACCAAGTCACATATTTGGCCAGAAATGACCAAACTGCCCCTTTGCCCTTAGCCTATTCTTTACATGCTCCCAATGGCAATTTTGTCTTTTGTCTCATACCCCGCTACTCACAATTTACATCATATAATTCCCGTTACTTCCAATATTCTCACATGATTACCAAATAATTTCCCATTACCCACTAAATCCCAGTAATGTACTAATTTACTAAAATACCCCTAGGCCCACCCCGAGCCGGATATTTTACCCATCTGTGACCTTTTCGGTAACTTGTTCATTAGGACCGCCTCGCGTCAAGTAACTCAAACATATCCACATAATAATGTGGTCTCAATTACACAGACTCAAATTTATGATTATACCCTCAGCGGGTCAATTTACTAAGATGCCCTTCTTATAAGAAATGGGCCCACATACACGTATTTAACATTTCTAACATGCAAGCATAATTATATTATAATATGATTCATATAATAACATGCTCATACTATATTAACACATAATTAACACAATTATTGCCTCCCGGCCCCCTAATCCAGGCACTAGGCCATATTAGGAAATTTGGGATGTTACAGCTATAGTCACCTAAGTCTTTTGGCTCTGGCTCTATGTAACTAGCCTTTAGACTAGACAAGCGCTTTTTGTTTTCATCGAACTTAATGTCGCTCAAGCATTTCGTACTTATGTTGATAGTGCTTATGTTGATTAGATGTAATCTTTTTAGCTTGTGTTAAACACATTAATACCATTCTTGAATCATAGGTAAATTCCATACTACTAATGCTCAGTACTACTGCCGAACCTGACTAATAAGTCAAAGGTTCACAGTCGTGCTTCAGAAATCTGAACTTATGTTTTCAACTCTCTCTTAGCATTCCTTTTATAGACTCAATTAGGTCATTTATTTTATTAAAAAATCAATAAAATAATAGGCAATTAACTGCCCTAGGTCGAAATTATGATGAGTTTTAGGCCCTTGAAATTTCCCATTTAATTATAAGCCCAATGGACTTAATATCAAGACCTGTATTATTTTATATTGATTTAACTAATTAACTAATTATTTAAATCTTTTATCAAATTAATTATTTATAATTTGAACCTTGATTTAAAGTTATTTATTAATTTAGATACCAATTTATCTTAATTAATAAATCTACCTCAATTTCTCTTTTCTTCTTTAAATTACACAACTCTATGAAACTATCCAAAATTGACCTGGTCAACTTTGATAATTCTAATTAATAATTAAATCAATTAATTGAGACTATCTAAATAATTTTATCCAAGGTACAGCGGGGACCATGGGCATATGAAATCAAGCCCCAATAAGTTATCATAAATCTAACAAATAAATTTACTAACTGATTAATTCCTTGTGACTCCACTAAAGACTCAGAATTGTACTCTTGAATTCATAGAACGATGTATAAGCAATATAGACACATTATTAATTATCCATTGTTACAACCATAATTGTCACTCAATCCTCTATAGATGGTCTATAATGAGATGGGACTAAAATATCATTTTACCCCTCATTGTATTTTATCCTTAAAACACTTAGTTCCTTGTAAATGACATTTCAGTAAACTAATATTAATTACTGAAATGAGATCTCTATCATTTAGCACCTTGAACCAAATTAAAAGGAAACCATCATTTCACTTCTTCATCAGAAGCTATAGATATTCATATATCTATGATTAACACTCTCACTCAATTATACTACCGAGTTCCCAAGATGTAAGTATGGGCTAGTCTGTAGGGTAAGTTGGTAACGAACAAGTCAAAGAACTCAAATTATACAATCAGTTAGAATACTAACCACTCAGAATTGAGATTGAATTGACCTATGGTCAACTATATGATATGACTAGAATAGATAATAACGGTATGTTTACTTATCTTATCAACTGTCAAAATCGGTCATGTCTGATTAACAAATACATCCGATCTTGTCTACTTTGCTAATGTTCTAGAAAGAACATAATACTACAATGTGTAAGTAGATCATATTGTAGATTGGCAAGTCAGTGTAAATCCTGTGCACTGACTAATCTTAGGACTAACTTATATTTGAACATATAATCATATTTATATTTCACTGTGATTACGTCACTATAAATACGATTATTTATATGCTCGAGATTTAGTAAATAACAAATAATCATGAAAATAAAACACGTGAGCAAAGTGATTGACCAAGTCAAAAAATGTTTTTTATTCTTTTATTGATAATAAATGATATTACAACGAAATTAGGTTTTAATTAGGGCATAAAACCCCAACACTTTTACAGTATTTTGTTACCCTAAAATACTTGTCTTTTCAAGATTGAGTTCTATTAAAACACATTTCAGTTTTAACCCTCATTTTGGTAACACACTAGTACTCATATCTCAGATGGGACAAAATTTTGAGTACTACTCCTATTCACTTGATTGACTTGTTATTACCTATTGAACCTAATACTAGTTTTGTTACTAGTATTAAGATAGGTTACCATCAACCGTGTTGACGGCGTTTTTCGTCAACTTAATTATGAAGAGCATTAAACAAGAATATAGAAAGAATAGAAGAATTCATAGAGTTTTACGTGGTTCAGGAGTTAAAATTTGCCTAGTGCACGAGTCACTGTTATTATCAATACTATCTCAAAGCCTTGAATGAAAACAGTTTTGCAGAGTTTCTCCAATACAATTTGTGCGTGAATACAAATGAATCAGTCCAGGCTATTTATAGACCTGTTTGTAGGAATATCTTCCCCAAAATCAGGGAAGTTACAATCAAGCATTCAAATTTGAAATAAATACATTAAATGCGTTGATTACATAATATCCCATGATAATGGGGATTTAATACACGGTAATAGTGAATCCCTACGAAATAGAGATTTCCTAACAGCCTTTCCGTGTAACAAATGCGTCATCGTTGTGCTGACGCACTTTCGAGATTGGCCAAGCTTCGAGCTCATCATTCTAATTGTAGCTTCCTCCTCATCCTCTAATTTGGTCGAATACATTCCTTAGAGAAGGTTGGTGTCATCGAGCCTGCAACTCATGCTTAAACGCTGCGACTCATGCTCGAGTGCTAAGAACATATCTAGAACCATTTGACAATTCATATAAGTGTATTTCCAACACGTGTAGGTTTTGAGCTTAACATTTTTGAGCCTACGTTTTGAGGATATATAGTTAATCTCAAAATTTGGGTGTAACATTTTGGCCCCTTAAAGGTGTTGGTTCAAATCCTCAGAGAAAGAAACTTTTGAACTCCACTTTTGAAAAACGTGCCCATCTACCATAATCCAGCGTGGACATGTGTCACTAGGGGATTGCTTACCTAGAATACTTGAGTACCCTTTTACCTGCACATGTCCTTTTCCATTCTCTTTTTGCTGCAAACGTTTTGAAATCAAATGTGATCCCTTAGATCTTTTTCTATCCCATATGAAGGGATCAGATCCATTCGCCTTTTACAATTCCTCTCTCAAATATATATCCTTTCTTCTTCCCCATTTTATTCACTTTTGTATTTTAACTTTCAGAAAAGAAAAAATGAACTAGAGCTTTTCTCTTTGCATGTTCTCCAAATCGAACAAGCAACGCAACCTCACTACCTTCAGCTCCGTGGGATAATTTCTGCTTCCCCTTCTCTAGTCAATGATCTCTTCGTTCCCACAATCAATATTGTGTAAGTTTTTTTATCTTTACCAATCATCATTTTTTATGCATTCTCTCTGTACATAAGAAAACCTTTCTCGTTATTACTTCACTCTTGAAACCTTCTTTGCAAGAGATAGTTTTTTATTAGTGTAGGCATGTATAGATCAAAAACATGTTTTAGGCAATAATGTTTTGGTAATAACAGATAAAAATGGAACCTTTTTTAGGTTATGGGGTATTAGGTTATAGGTTTTGTGTAGTTTAAGAAAAAGGGTTTTGGATTAGGGTTTTAATGCACTTATCCAAGTAATATCTCCCTTTGGGTAACTACCCACTTTTTCCTAGAAACTCGGGATACTCCAAACTGACAGTAACCGCCCCACTCTCGCGTGGGTACACTCTTGATTCCCCAAACTTTTTAATAGCTCGATGTTTGCATTTGAGTTAATCTAGCTATTTCGAACCTTCATTCTCAATTAAGGCGATCTCATTATGTCGAGCTTACAAACTCAAGTTATCGAGATTTAATCTTTTCAACTCTAATTAAATAATGGCCCATCACCCTTTTCTTTCCTGTTAGATGTCACAGTCTTCAAAGATCGGTGGAAGCCCGAGCTTGAAATCCCTTATCACCCACCATCTCCTCAACCTGAGTCGTCCTTTACTCAAAACCAGCAGTTGATCCGGGAGCACAAAGAATGTCTCGAAAAGGAAGACATTCGAGCTCACTTTCGATGTCAAATCGATGAGGTCGAAGAGGGAAAAAAGGAAGAAGTTTCGGTTTTCCGTTATCATGACTCGGACCTCGATATCCAGCCAATTCCATTAGATCCTAAGTGTAAGGTGACCATAGCCTATTCCCTCAGAGTAGTATCATTCAGTCTTACGAAGAGCACTTGTAGCCAACCATCCGCACACACAACCTCCAAATCTCTTTCTATCCCTGCCTCAGAGAGCTCTTTCTTCGAGGCCAAACAATACCAAAGCTCCATCACCTCAACTATGCAGATTTCAGAACTACTATCTTGCCATGGGTTAAAACTATCTGGCAAGATGATGTGCTGGCCCGCTAGCTCTGACAAGAGGAGCTGCTTTGCTCCTCGCGAAGACGACCCTGAGAGGAAGGTTAAGCTCGTAGCTTGGAGTTGCGAGCACATGAGAGCTGAGGCCTTACTGCCCCTAAGGGCTGTTTCCAGAGCTTCATGGACTATGCCGACATTGCCCTGTTCGAGCTCTAGACCAGTTTATACAAAGTCTTGGCCACTCAAAGATAATTATACCATAAGAAGAAGTGGGACGGGCCTTCAACATGAGAGATTCTATTTATCTTCTGCCTTAAGATCAACCCCTCTCGAGCTCATGGTGGAGACGGGTTTTATTTTATGTTGAGCTATCTAAAGGATAGACGGTTGTTCGAGGATATCCCTTACCATCCTCCCAACTTCAAGACCATCTTCTTCTGGAAAGACGATCTCGCTCCCTCCCATTTTTACTCATTTCAACTGATTCGTAAGTATCCTTTCATGGTTCTCTTTGATTTCTTTTTTCATTTTGAGCTCGAAATGCTCATCCAATCTTTTCTTGTAGCCAATTATCACCGCCCTCATCCTACAAAGGCCATGAAGGACCACAAAGAGGCAATCCTCAAAGTCCCTTACAATCAGCAATCCCTCAACTACCTCCTTAATGAGGAGAAGCTTCAAATTTGTGGTCTCCTTGGTGAGGACGAGTCTACGAACGACTTGGGAATTCGCAAGTACGTGAGGTGGGAAAATGTCCCAGTGTCAATGGCCAGGCCCTATACTTTGCCTTGTGGAACCCTCGTGCTCAAGTAATGAAGCACAAGACGAGGCCTCAATGAGCTTGTCTGAAGGAGGTACCCTCGTGCTCGACCTATCCAAATGGTCTCCTACCTTGTTTAGATAGGAACCCAACGTTATAGTCCTATTTAATAGTCCCCAGAATAATTTTATGGTCTGATCAGGGGTAGATATTAAGGTACATGGGTTTGATTGTTCGTTGGGGAAATACCAAACAATGTATAGTCTAAACGAAGTTTGGGATGGGATAGTTATCCAATACGGGACCAAAGACTATAGGGACCTTTCGAGGATGTCCCTTACTTTTAGGGAGGGGACTCTCTTAGCCTCGTCAGAAGATAGGGTGATTTCCTGGTCCCCGAGCTCAGGAGTCCACCAATTCGATTCCTTATAATTAGTCGTTTTCAATGTTAGACTTAAGTAGCTTCTTTTTTCTCAACATAATCGATATTTTTCCTCTTTTTCATGCGAGATGGATTCCGGTCTGGACAACATCCTTTGGATGCCTCCCAAGGCTCGAGGGAAAAAATGTGTATGACCTACCTTGAAGAAGGGAGCCCCTCCTTCAAAGGTCACAAGGGTTACTGAGGACCAACGTTTGGCAACCTCGAAGGTTTCCGCCAACAAGCCCAAGGCCCAGACTCCAGTCACCATGAAGGTTGGCCGAGGATGCCTCTCTCGCGACCTCAAAGACCGCCACAGACAAGCCTCAAATTTCCTTGCCTTCTCCTCAGAGAAAGAGAATTCCTCCTTCTCCTCCCCACCTTGTCCCCACTGGGGACAAAGGCAAGAAGATTATAGACCTTTCGACCTTGAAACCTGCGGGCGCCTTGACTTCAGCCGTGGTCCGAAAGTATTGTCATGTGCCGCACATGCTAGAGTACCCCTTGGCAAACGTGGCTGGGAGCCTAGGAGCCGACCTATGCTTGGAATTGTTGTCCCAAGAAGGCCAATCATGAAGCAACCTTGACGCTAACGTGTGGAGGTTTCTGAGAGGAGATAACATCATGATCCTCTTTAACCAGACTATGGAGCTCGGGGTTTCTGTAAGTCTACTTGACTTGAATTTTATTATTAGGGTTATTTGTTTATTCTATAACTGTTATAGATTTTTCTTTCAGACTCTCCTCAGATTCATTCGCCAATGCTCCCTCCTTTCCACGAAGATATCGGCTGTCGAGACTTTGGTCAATGATGCCCACCAAGCTCGAATCCGGGCCGAGGATGACCTAAAGGAGGCCAAGGGAGCCCAGACTAAAGTTGAGGGTTTGCTTAAGGAGGCTAAGGAGGCCCAAGCCAAAGCCAAAACCTCTCTCTGAGAGGCCAGGGAGGCCCAAGCTAACGCAAAGGTAGCCATTAAAGTCTCCCAAGCTAAGCTTGCTTCTTCCAAGGTCAATGCAAGTCACCTGAAGGCCGAGCTCGACACTCGGACGACCGACTTAGACATTGCCAAGGTCGAGATCGATCGCTTGAAGGAGGAGAAGAGCGTCCCTTATGAAATCCTCAAGGATGAAAAGAAACGTATGCTCGAGGAATTCATGGCCATGAAGGAGTAGGCCATCGATCGAGCCATGTACAAGATGTGGTTGCTAAACCCCGAGATGGACACCTTGTTCCTTATGGACAAGGAAGAGGAGTTCCTGACAAAGTGGAAGGCTCGACTAGTTGAGGAGGAGGCCATGGGCACCACCTTGGAGGGCGACCTTGAAGAGGACAAGGGAGAAAAGGTTGAGTCTACTCCTGCCAGCCAGAAGTGATTCATATCTTACATGGGTTGCATCCGTTATACATTTTTTCTTGTAACAAAATTATTTTGATGCCATTGGGGCAAAACCAATTTTAACTCGATGTTTGAGTTATTTGACAAATTTATATATTTTAATGGTAGTTATATTATATCTCTTTCTCAAAATCTTTATGCATACTATCTACCTTTATCATTTTTCCTTTATAACACCCTCCAAATTTCTGGTTCGAAATATTTCGAGCATACTACAAATTATTTTGCTTTTATATTTGTTTACCTATAAAAATACTATCGTGCTTAGGCTTAAACTTCCATGTATTCATACATAGTTCATTCGATTGCACATTTTTTACTTTGTTATTCTCATGATCGAATATTACTTTTACCAAGTACCTTCGTTAAAAATACTTATTGGCATGTAACCTCGTTAGTCTAGTTATTTCTTGCTTAATTTTAGTAACTTTTCCTCATCCTCGAGTATGGTCTCGAGGTTGCAAGGTCGAAACTTATTTACAAAAATTTCCAGTTCTATCTCAACTCATTAATTTTTTTGGTTTATCTAGAATTCCAACTTTTAATCATGTCGATTAGAGTTCGCTAGTTCATTCCAGACTTGTTTAGTTTGTGTTTAGTTAATAATCCATATACTATTTTTGTTTTATTCATGCCTAGTTCATAATCCATACACTTTGACTAATTTTATTTCATTTTTATTGATGCTATATTTTTTAGCCTATGGTATGATGGTATACCACTTATGCCTTCTTAATATCCTATTATTGCAATATTAGGTTATTGAATTTTGAGAGCTTGCAAAAAGTATAACAATAAAAATATACAAAGTTTGAATGAAAATCAATGCTTTATTGATGAAAAGCAAGATTTAAGTACAAGCTTGGTTAAACCTGAATAAACATCATTCCTACATTACTGATAATAAGGTCGTAGATGTTCATCATTCAAAGCTCGTGGTACCAATTCCCATTTAATCTCGCTATTTTATAAACATCAGGTCGAATAATGGATTCAAATTTGTAGGGTCCTTCCCAATTAGGCTCGAGCACACCTGCCGAGGGGTCTCGTGTAGCCAAAAATACGTGTTTGAGCACCAAATCTCCCAATCCAATTTTTTTTTGTCTCGAACCCTCTTTTTGAAGTATCTTGTAGCCCTTTGCTTGTATGCAGCGTTCTTATGTTGAGCCTCATCTCGTCTTTCTTCAATTATGTCTAGAGTTTCTTCGAGCAGGGATTGGTTTGAGGTTTGGTCGTATGTCTCATGTCTAATTGTTGGGATTTGAACCTCAATAGGCAGCATAGCCTCACAATTGTAAGCCAGGGAGAAGGAGATATGTCCTGTTAAGGTCCAAGCTGTCGTTCTGTAAGCCCATAGGACTTGTGGTAATTCTTCTGGCCATTTTCCTTTAGCCTATTCAAGCCTTTTTCTTTATGGAGCTCTTCAAAGTCGTGTTCATAGCTTCAACCTAGCCATTTTCTTTTGGATGTGCTACTGAGGAAAAACTCTTGATTATCCCATTCTTTTCGCAGAACTGTGTAAACAGTTTGCTATCAAACTTGGTTCCAATGCTCGATACTATTTTCCTTGGTATCCTATATCTGCATATTATGTTTTTTACCACAATGTCCAAAAATTTCTTCGAGTTGATAGTGGTCAGAGGTTTGGCCTCGGTCCACTTCGTGTAGTAATCAACAATAACTACAACATATTTTACTCCCCTTTTCTTGTTGGTAGGGATCCTATGAGGTCGATTCCGCATACTGTGAATGGCCACGGAGAGCTCATCATGGTGAGCTCGGCTAGTGGAGCTCGCAGGATTTAAGCGAACCCCTGACACTTACCATTATGCTTGATGTATTCGAACAATTTCGCTTCAACTTTAGGCCAGAAGTATTCTTTACTAATCACCTTTTTCTATAGACTATGCCCCACAGTGTGGTCTCTGCAAAATTCTTCATGGATTTCTTCTAAAAATTGTCTGGCTTTGGGTGAAGTTACACACCTTAGCAATGGCATATAATATCCCCTTATGTACAATTTTCCCTCCAAGATAGTGTACCTTGGTATCTTGTACATGAGTTTTCGAGCCTCATTCCAGTCTGCTGGGAGGCTCTTGGTTTCAAGGTAGTCAATTATGGGAGTCATCTAGGTAGGCTATGAGTCAATCATGTTGATGTAATCTTCTTCAAGCTCGGCTATGCTTAGGACCAATAGAAATTCGATTGGCACCACAGTGAGTGTATCAGCTTCCTTAGTTATAGCGAGCCAAGCCAAAGCCTCTGCATTCGAGTTTTGCTCCCACAGAACTTGTTCAATGGCGTAGAACTCTAATCGCCCGACTACTGCTTTGACCTTCTCCAAGTAAGCTGCCATTTTGATTCCCCGAGCCTAGTATTCTTCTAAAACCAGGTTGACAACCAACTGGGAATCACTATAGTAGTGGATGGCTTTTTCTTTAAGTTGGAAAACTATCCAAAGTCCTACTAGTAGTGCTTCGTATTTAGCCTCGTTATTTGATGCCTCAAAGCCAAAACGTAAGGCTGAGTGAAAATGATTTCCTGTTGGAGTGATTAAGATAATTCATGCCCCCAACCCTCTCTCATTCAAGGAACCATCCACATAAAGTCTCCATAGCTCGCGAGCTGGGGTTATTTCTTCCTCGTTGGTGATTCCCGTACATTTAACTATGAAATCTGCTAAGGCTTGTCCTTTGATCATTGTTCTTGGGTGATATGTGATCTTGAATTTTCTAAGTTTGAGTGCCCATTTTAACAGTCTCCCAGATGCCTCAGGTTTCGACAACACCTGTCTCAATGGTTGGTCAGTCAATACGTGTACTGGATGCGCCTGGAAGTAAGGTCAAAGCTTTCGAGATGCATGGATCAAGCATAAGGCTAGCTTTTCCATTAATGGATACCTCAAATCTGCCCCCAGTAACCTTTTACTAACATAGTAAACATGTATTTGTATCTTCTTATCCTCCCGAACAAGTACTGCGCTAATCGCATGCTCGGTTATGGCGAGGTATAAGTACAACACTTCCCCTATGATTGGCTTGGATAAGATTGGTGGTTCAACGAGGTTATTTTTAAGGGCTTGAAAAGCGAGCTCGCACTCGTCTGACCATTCGAATTTCTTGCCTCGTATCAAAAGATTAAAGAACGGAACACATATGTTTGTAGATTTCGATATGAACCTACTCAAGGTTGCCATTCGTCCAATTAAACTCTGGACATCTTTATGCTTCCAAGGCGATGCCATATCAATTAATACCTTGATCTTATCTGGGTTTGCCTCAATGCCCTAAGCATTTACTATGAATCCGAGAAACTTTCTCGAAGATACTCAGAATGAGCATTTTTTTTTTGTTAAGTCTCATATTGTACTTTCAGAGTATAGCAAAGCATTCTGCGAGATCGTCAACATGGTTACATTTATGCTTGGACTTGACTAGCATGTCGTCCACATACACTTCCATGTTGTTCCCTATTTTCTTGACAAACATCCTATTTACCAATCTTTAATATGTGACCCCGATGTTCTTGAGCCTGAAAGGCATCACATTGTAGAAGTACAAACCTTTATTGGTCATAAAGCTCGTATGTTCTTGATCGGGTGCATGCACGGTTATCTGGTTCTATCTAGAATACACATCCATGAACGACATGATGTTGTGACCTGCGGTAGTGTCTACGAGCTGATCAATTTGAGGTAGGGGAATGCAATCCTTTGGACATGCCTTGTTGAGGTCCGAATAATCAATGCAAGTTCGCCATTTTTCATTAGGCTTCGGAACTAACACGAGATTGGCTATCCAATCAGGATAGAAAGCATCTTGGATAAACTGCTTTTCTTTCAATCTCTCAACCTCCTCTTTCAAGGATTTCTTCCTTTAATCATCTAGGAGCATTTTTTTTTTGGTGGGAAGCCTTTGTCTATGTTGAGCGCATGGCTTATATTGTTTGGGTTGATCCCAATCATGTCTGAGTGTGACCATGCGAATACTTCTTTGTTGTAACGACCCGAAATTGCTAATAGGGTATAGCGCCTTGGTTAGCGTGCCGGGAGGGCATAATTGATTCATATATGTGTTTAATTGGTTAAATGCATGACTATGTGGCATGCATGATTAATATGATTATATTAATATAACATATGGATGTTTATGAGTATTAGATATGCATGTGAGCCCTTTATAGCTTATAAGGGCATGTTTGTAATTTTGGCTCGTTGAGGGCATAAATGTGATTTTATGTGATGAATGGTTGAGACCACATTATTATGTGGATATATTTTTAGTATATGGATCCTGACGGTCCTAGTGAGCAGATTATCGAAATAGTCACAATGGGGTTTAATACCCAGCTTGGGGGGAGCCTAGGGGTATTTTAGGGAATTTAGAGAATAATTTGGGATTTTTTAGATATTGAATGGGTATTTGGTAATTGATTGGACGACGGGATAAATTAGTAAATTTTAGGAACACTTGAGGAATTAGATGGAACTGGGAGCGGAATGACCATTTTACCCCAAGAGACAATTAGAGGATTAATAAGCTTAGAAGGGAAAAATGGTGATTTTAGAGGTTAAAGGTTATACTCTATAGGATTCTAGACTTAGCCAGAAATCACCTAGAACTCTCAACTCCCATTCTCTCTCTGTCTCACAATTTCTTCACTCAAGAAGACTAAGGGGAAGTTCTGAATTTTGAAGGAAAATCAGAAGGAAAGTTAAGGTGATCAAGCTGGGAATTAAACAGGAACTCAGAGGGAATTCATGCCGGGAATACTCAGATAAATTGTTGAGGAATTAGGCTGCCACTTGAGGTATGAATTCAAGCTAGAATCTCTAAATTAAGTTGAAATCATGTTAAGAATTAAGTTTGCTGGTTTTGGATTGAATTTGGGTGTTTTCTAAGAATATGAAGTTCTTATAAGGCTAGCTATGATGTTTAAGTTGTGGGGATATTAATTATGGGTTTAGTTTAGGGTTTGGATGAATGTTTTGTTGAATTAGGTGGTTTTGGCTGGGAGAGATCCCGGGGAAGACCCAGAAATTCGGGGCACGAGGAGGTGCGCCACAACCCAGCTCATGGACGTCGCGGCCCGCAAGCCTAGAGCACCTATGTGTGCTCTCTGTTTTGAGGGCGCGCCGCGACCCTAGGGGGCAAGTCGCGACCCACCTCCCCTGAGTCCTGGGGATTTAGTCTCTGACTTGGAGGCGCGTCATGACCCTTAGGGCCAGGTCGCAACCCATCTAGGGGATTTTTCCTTAGGATGGTTTCTAGGATTGGTCAGGCTTGGAGGTTCGAATCTAGGCGCTTGGGACAATTTCTACTACCTGGTTTAGTAGAAATTGAGGTCCCGGAGGCTAGCTATCATTTCCTCAATATTTATTTGGATTAGAAATTGATGATTACAAATTGGCCACTATGACTAGGTATATCGCCAAGGCTCAGGACTGAGGATCGTGCTCGAGACCGTTCTGTATCCTCCGCTCGGGATCCGAGGTATGAAAACTGCACCCTTGTGTGGTTGTGAATGAGACTGAGATTCCCAGTTATTGATTTCTTGTAACATGTGTTTGTAAGATTGATGTGATATACAAGAATGACTGGCCTAAGGGAGCTGGGGCTGACTGTAAGCGAACTGAGGGCAGTCTGGCCTAAGAAAGTCGGGCCTAGCAAGATCAACAAGGGGCTCGGTCTAAGTCTGCAAACCCTAATTATTTGAGAACTTGAGATTATGTGTTTATCATTGATTAGTTGAATATTTGTACCCTGTTTTACGTTTGAGTGAGATAAGCTTGATTGAATATTATTATTGCTACATATGTTTGTTGTTTTTGGTTTTCTTGCTAGGCCTTGGCTCACGGGTGCTACGTGGTGTAGGTAAAGGCAATGGGAAACTAGAGCGACCATGAGTTGGAAAGCTCTGGGGGCAGAGTGTAGATAGTCAGCTGCTCGACCGCCACGGCTGAGGAAAAATAGAGGGACAGAGGCCTAAAACTTGTATTTTTCCATTAGAGTGGCTGTTGTTTTATTAAAACATTTGGCAATTGTAAACTATCACTTCTACCCTATGTTTTGGATCCCATGTCTTAAGCATCCGTTTAAATGAAAATTAACCGTTTATGTTCAAAATATTTTAACCTTAATCTGATGGTTGACCTTAAGATCACATTTTTATTTAAATGACTTGATTAGCAAGTCTTGCACTATTTCAAATACATAGAGTAACGGTCATGGTTACCCAGGGCGTTACATTTGTTCTCCCTTAGGAAGCAGATTAATTGCTATCTCACATCCTTTGGAAGGTTCTTCCTTATCTTTACCACCCTAGTGGTATCCATTTCATGGAGCTCGATCTCCTCGAGCTCTTTGATAGGTCTGAGATCGGCCCTATCCTCTTCTATCCTGGGGTTGATCTCTTCTTCGACCTTGTACACTGTCTCTCTTATCTCTTTGATGACCACAAGTGCATGTGCACTTGTTTGGCCCTTCCCCCTCATTGAGATGCTATAGCATTCTTGGGCAGCCCGCTGGTCTCCTTTCTGCATCCCAATGCCACTAGGTGTTAGGAATTTGATAGCCAGGTGCATCATAGATGAAACTATCCCTAGCCTAATCAGGGTTGGTCGCCTGAGCAGTACTTTATAAGTCAAAGGGATGTCTACCTGTAGTGCACCAAATTTTTTTTTAGATTATTTAAATTTTTGTGATTTATTTTAAATGTTAAGTGTGATGAATTGTTTTATTTAAGTGTTGTTATTTTATTTAGTTGTTGTTTGTTTTATTTGATAGTTTATTATTTTATTTAATTATTAGAATTGTTTGGTATAATCTTGTGAATTTAAAATTTGTTAATTGTTTGTTTGGTTAATTAATTTAATAAGTGAATAATTGTGTAACATGTTTATTTTACTATTAGTGTTACATTTTATATAAGTGTGACAATTGAGGTAATTATGTGAGTTGTGGTTGAATGCACTAAGGTGCATGGTAGATAGTGATGCACTCTAGTGTTTTAGTGTGTGCTAGTATATGGTAATAAGGTGCACATGTGTGGATTTTCTACACATTTTATAATTGCCATTTATTGATATTTTTGGGTAGTTTATTTTAATAAGCAGGAAATTAAAAAAAAAAGAAAATAAAGGATATGGAAATAGTAGTGGACGTGTAGTGTAAGGAATTGTTTGATTTTTTTTTTCCATTTTTCTTTTAAGAGAATAAAAGTTAATTGGATGAGGATAGACATTTTGGGAAACTATCATTTGAATCCAATCCTTTATAATAAAAGAAAAATAAAAAGGAATTATGAGAAAATAAAATAGAAAAAGGAAACTTACCATTTTGTGTTGGTGAGGCTTTATTGAGAGAGTTGAATAAAGGGGGAAGGAAGAGAAGAAGAGGGCATATTTTCTTGTGGCTGCTGTGACCTAGAGAGAGAGAGAGAGAGTGGCGTGTAGAGAGAGAGGGAGAAGAAGAAAGAAAGGAAGATAGAAGAAGAAGGTGAAGAGGAACCCATTTTAGAGTATGTTTTCTTGTATTTTTGGTTTGTCAAATCTCTTTTCTTGATTATATGTTATTGACTTTGTTTATTTGTTGTGTGTGATTGGATTCTTTCTCCTCCTCATGGTGGTTTTCAAATAAAACCCTAGGCTTGAACAAGGGGTGTGAAGTTTGGGTGTTGATCATATTGTGTTCTTGATTTTACAATCAAGAGAGATAATGGTCTTTCTTAGCCTATATATTGGTTTTGATGGGTTTATCTTTGAAGTTTTTGATGGTGATGCTAATGGTTGATTATTGTAGGATTGATGATTATGATTTGTATTTTTAAGAGAATATGATTTGTTTAAAAAGGGTTCATGGGTATGATTGAGAAAATGGATTTGATAGGGTTTATATTGAGGATATATGTTATGTTTATATTGCTATGGTTATCTTTTTAATATTTGATTTATGTAAAATGATAAATGATGATTTTAGAAATATGATAAGAAATATGTTAGGTTTGTTATAAGGCATGTTTATGAGATATGGTGTTTATGAATTTATGTATGTTATTGCCATTGTTATTGTTGTTGGATTTCATGTGTATATTCAATGGAATAGAAAAATTGGTTTTATAAGATTTCATGTGAATATGTTAGTAATATTCTTAGAATTATGTATATAATAAGAGTATGATGAGATTTTGGACATGTATGATTTTATGTGAAATTTTTGGGATAAAAGATGAATCTCTTGAGGAATTAAGCTTGCTGATTTTTGTAAATAATTGGGTAAAAGTTTGATAAAAAAATGATTTGCATGCATAAGTAATGTCCTTGATGTTATGTTACTTTTATGAAATTAAAAGGGGTATTTTAAGTCCCATTAAAATGATATTTCATTCAAATAATTACCTACAGAATTTTTATTGGATTTTTGTGAAAATATGAGTTTTTAAATTGAATATGGTGATTTTTAAAGATAGAAATAGTTGCTGGAATTTTTGTAAGAAAATGTGAAGTGAGTTTCACTAAAATGAATTTGATGAGTTCTTGGAACAAATTATTTTCCTAAGTTATGGTAATATTGAAAAATGGTATTTTTAATGGTATGAATGCATATTTTGATAAGTTATGATTTTCCTTTATTTTGATTGAGAAAAATATTTACATTCTATTTATTTGTGATTTTTGAAGAAAATAAATGGTGGCTGAAAGTTTGTTTTAAAAAGGTTAAAAATGGTTATTTAATTGTCACATATGGATTTAGGCTACATAAAACTAAGTCTTAAATAATTTGAATAAAAATATATTTTCCACACTTAAAAATATTTTTTCTCACACCATTTATGTAACACAATGATAAAATTTATTTTTTCTAAAGAAATATATTAAAAATAGGTATTTTAATTAATTCCAAGTTTTTGGTTAATTCTTTGTAATTTGAGATTAATGAATGAAATTGACACATATTTTATTTTTAAGCTAAATCAAATTATTTTATAAAATAAAATAATGTTTTGAGAAATTTAATCAACTTAGAAATTTTAAGAAAAATAAGCATGTTATAAGTCTATTGATTTTAAAACAATAAAAGTAAGAAATATAGAATTATCGTTTTTGAAAACGTCACAATTACGTAATGTTCCCACGTATGCATGTTACATGCAACTCCACTTTTACGTCCAAAATTATGTTTATTATTCAACTATGTGGTTTTTATAAAAAGATCGTGCATGTAAAATAAGTAAAATGAGCCTTATTCTTTTATGGCTTTATGTGTAGTTAAGAATAATTGCATGTTATGTGTAACTGTTATTATGTGTGCATGGCCCATGCACACGTGAGTTGTATGGAAGGACAAAATAGTAATTTTATGAACCTAAGAAATGTTGTTTTGATTATGATATAGGCTCGTTGAAAGATTGTGAAAATTTCTTAGCTTGGACCTGAGGTAAGGAAGTTAGATAGATTCTATGATTTTATGCTATGAATGGTAAGACTGTTGTATGAATGAATTTTTTTTTAATTATGAATGCCATAATGTGTTGATATGTTGAATATGATATGTGTATGGATGTTAGATACATCAAACAAGTTACGATGTTAGACACAACAAACAGATTACGATGTTAGATACATCAAACAGATTACGATGTTAGATACATCGAACGAGTTACTAAGGACATTGAGACGTAACTCCTAGGGCGGACGCGCCGAGGTTATTCAAGGACCAGAGACTCCTGTTTACCTCATAGGGTGACATGGAAAACTAGCGATCCATGCTCATCATGTATGTTGTATGATTGTGATATGATGATATGTTACGATTATGTTATGATATGATGATATGTTACGATTATGTTATGATATACCATGATGTTTTAGATGAACGTTAGTGTTTGTATTTGTTGCATCCTTACTTGCTTATTTGTTTGTACTTCCTTACTGGGCTTTTAGCTCATCCCCCTTACTTTCCTTCCAGGTAGCAAATATGATTTCTTTATGGCACGCGTGGTGACGTGAGGAGTTCTATCATCATGGGGTGTATGGCGTGGGGTAATCCTATGGACGGAAAAACGATCATCGTAGAACGCCATTTAAATTATGTTTTGTTTAAGAGACTTTCCTAAATTATCAGTGGGACTCAGTTATTTAATTTTGTTTCTTTTAAACTTTGCAAAAAAAAATTATGTTTTCTTTTAAAACTAATGGCGCCAACTTGCATGGTTTTAAGCAAGTCCCCACTGAGACTTTGATAATGAATGGTATTCTTTTACAAACTATGTTATGCGAATGTTTTATAAGTATTAGCTTAGGGCGTTCTTTACAAAATGGTATCAGAGCCGGTCGTCCATGTTTCCAAGGACCCCCCCCCCCCATACATGCTAAAGATGGGAAAATCTCACTTCACCACGTCGTAAGTATTTGGTTATGTGTTATTAGTTGCTCCTATTTTATTTAATTTTTTTTGTTGTTATTGTTAACTGCTGTAGTTAATATGCCTCATGTGTTAAGAACAACAAAGAAACAATTGATTAAGGAGATCTGTACGATTCCAAAAGTCGAGCTTGACGAAGACTTTTACGATTGGAGGATAGCGGTCTTAAAGACGACAAAGGAGGTTTGCGATCGTATACAAGGAATAATGAATAAGAGGGGAGCCTTGCTTTGGCCCATAGAGCAATTCTGGGTGATGAGTGAGGCGTTGTCGATGTATTCAGAGGCTCTTCTACAGTAAAATCGATCTTGGAATGATGTTATGCCTGAGGATCTGGAGTTTAGCACCATAGAGTTTACGATTCGCGATTTTCTGGAAAATTACGAATTTAGTCGTCTGGAGCTGGTACTAGTAAAGACCGATGATGGCGCAATAGAGGAGCGTATAGAGACGGTGCATGACGTGGAAGGAGAATCGGCAGTAGAGGAAGTACTGCAAGCTATACCGCGTCTGACCGCGAGGATGGAGATTACAGCAAGCGCGCCTGACTATTTCAACATTCCAGGGGACATCTTTAACTATGATTCAGGGGACGAGTCCACCGTCGAGGACTAGAGACCATTTCGTGATCGTCGCATGAGGATGCCAATAAATAAGATGGATTAATAATAATTTTCTAAGACCTTAAGGAAATATGTGTGGTTAATTAAACACTTTTTGGGATTGTTTAATTTTGGAATATTTTAAACATTTTGAATACTATGGATATTTTATTGCAAATTTAAATGGTGTGATGTGAATGCATGATTTACAAATATCCATCGATATGCAATGTTCCTTCCTTATGATTTTTCCTGTGATTGCTTTAGAACTTAATCATGTCAACTAGAGGAGGAGGGGGAAGGGGAAGAGGTAGAGGCAGAGGAAAGGGTGCCTCCACAAGGTCTGAAACTACGGCCATCCCTGACGTTGAAGTGCCAACTGTTCAACCTGCAGCTCCAGCAGCGCCAACTGTGGACCTGGCTGCAGAGGTGGCAAAGTTAAGAGAAGAGTTGAGACTAAGAGATGAGGAGCTAGCGCAAGCTAGACAAGCACCACAGACATCTCAAACGCACCCTATACCTCAAGTACCAGTGGCACAACCTCAGCCGCCAGTACCACCACCTGCACCACAATCTGTAGCCTATGGGTTTGAACCAGTATATGAACGCCTCAAGAAACAAGCCCCACCGACGTTTGAAGGGAAAGCTGATCCAATGGTGGCAGAATATTGGCTAAGGTCTGTTGAGGCTATTTTTGATCATATGGAGTTAGATGATCGCCAAAGCGTTTCCTGCGCAGCTTATCTACTTAAGATGGATGCACAGATTTGGTGGGACGTGACTAAACAGACCCATGATCCAAATACCATGACTTGGGCGCAGTTTTTCCAGGCATTCAGTAAGAAGTATTATAGTCCAGCGGTGCTAGCAACTAAGGTTGATGAATTTATAACTCTGGTTCAAGGGAGCCTTTCGGTCACCGACTATGCACAGAAGTTCGATCGATTGGCCAAGTTTGCCCCTGAAGTGGTGCCGACTGATGCAATGCGAGTCCAGAGGTTTGTAAGGGGACTCAAACCGATGATAGCAAGGGATGTTAGGATGACCAGCGCTGAGGTGGCCAGTTATGCAGAGGTATTGGATAGAGCTCTTGAGGCTGAATATTTGGAGGATCGAATATGGAAGGATAATGTCGCTAGAAGAGAGAACCACCGCAACAAGAACTTCCATGAGAGCAACAAGAGAAAGGCTATCGAAGGGCAGAATAGTGGGGTTGATAAAAGACCTAGACCTCCAGTCACGAACAGCAACAACCACAACTCTCAGAACCATAGCAACCGCAATAACCGCTTCAATGACCGGAACCGTGGGAACCAACAGGGCAACTGAGTTGAGCATCCTACCTGCCCTAAATGCACAAGGAAACACCCAGGAGAGTGCCAGGCCAGTTCCAAAAAATGCTTCAAGTGCGGCCAGACAGGACACTTGCAGAAGAATTGCCCACAATGGAAGGCGGGATAGAATAACAATAACAATCTGGTGCCAGCAAGAGTCTTCGCCTTAACTCAGAATGAGGCGCCCAATAGCAACACCGTGGTTACAGATCAGCTCCCTATATCTGGTACAATGTGTAGAGTCTTAATTGATTCTGGAGCAACTCATTCCTATGTTTCCATGAATGTGATTGATAGAATGAATATGCCTTGTAAGATGTTTGAACATAATTTTAGTACATTGTTGCCATCGGGAGATATGATGTTGTCAAATAAGTGGTTACCGTCAACACCTGTAACGGTAGAAGGTAGAGAGTGCCCAACAGATCTCATAGAACTGAGTATACTGGATTATGATGTCATACTCGGCATGGATTGGTTATCCAAGCATGGGGCTACGATAGACTGTCGAAAGAAGATCGTAGAGTTCAGGCCAAAGGAAGGAGAGGTTTTCTCCTTTAAAGGTGAAGTAGCAGGCCTTCGAACACCCATAATATCTGCACTAGAAGCACGGAATATGATGCAACATGGATGTTCGGCGTTCCTTGCCAGTATAGTGGATAAGTTCAAGGAGTCAGAACTAAAGCTAGAAAATGTTCATATTGTTTGTGAGTTCCCGGAGGTGTTTCCCGAGGAGTTACCAGGACTACCCCCGGACAGAGAGATCGAGTTTGTAATCGAGCTTGCACCTGAAACTGCACCGATATCTAAGGCACCCTATCAAATGGCGCCGGTAGAGTTAAAGGAACCTAAGAACCAACTACAGGAGTTGTTAGACAAAGGGTTCATAAGACCTAGCCATTCGCCATGGGGAGCACCAGTCCTATTTGTGAAGAAGAAGGAGGGGAGTATGAGGATGTGCAGTGATTATCGAGAGCTCAATAAGGTCACCATTAAGAATAAGTATCCTTTGCCTAGGATAGACAACCTTTTTGATCAGCTACAAGGGGCTTCAGTGTTCTCGAAGATTGATCTGCGGTCTGGGTACCATCAGTTGAAAGTGAAAGAGGGAGACATTCCAAAAACGGCCTTCAGAACTCGCTATGGACACTACAAATTCTTAGTGATGTCCTTTGGACTCACCAACGCCCCAGCAGCCTTTATGGAAATGATGAATAGGGTATTTAAGGATTTCTTGGACAAGTTCGTAGTAGTGTTTATTGATGATATCCTCATTTACTCAAAGACCAAGGAGGAGCACGAAAAGAATTTGAGATTGACTCTGAACCGATTACGGGAACATCGGTTGTACGCCAAGTTCTCTAAATGCGAGTTTTGGCTGGAACAGGTATCCTTCTCAGGGCACATAGTCTCCAAGGATGGGATTGCAGTAGACCCATTAAAGATCGAGGCCATTAGAGACTGGCCCCAGCCAAAGAATGCCTCAGAAGTTCAGAGTTTCTTAGGGTTGGCAGGTTATTATAGAAAGTTTGTGGAGGGTTTCTCGAAGATCGCTACCCCGTTGACCAACTTAACCCGGAAACATCAGAAGTTCGCATGGACAGAAAAATGTGAAGAGAGTTTTCAGACCATGAAGGATAAGTTGATTTCCGTGCCTATCCTTTGTGTTCCCACTGAGGGCGAAAAATTTGTGGTATACTGTGATGCGTCAAAGAACGGCTTGGGATGCGTGTTGATGCAAGAAGGGAAGGTGGTAGCTTATGCTTCCAGACAACTCAAGGATTATGAGCAGCGATATCCCACTCATGACCTTGAATTGGCAGCTGTAGTATTCGCACTCAAGATATGGAGACATCACCTGTACGGAGATAGGTGTGAGATATACACTGACCACAAAAGTCTTAAATAATTTTTCACACAAAAGGAACTGAACATGAGGTAGCGAAGGTGGTTGGAATTAGTAAAGGATTACGACTGTGAGATTCTATACCACCCAGGCAAGGCAAACGTAGTTGCTGATGCTTTGAACAGGCGGGGACATGGGAGTGTCTCAGCGCTGCATGCAATAGAGATGCCTCTTCAAAAAGAGATCATAAATGCTAGGATTGAAATTGTGACAGGAAGTTTGGCAAACCTCACATTGCAATCCTCTTTACTAGAACAAATCCGAGTAGGACAGAAATTGGATGAAGCCTTGGTGAAACAAGAGGCTTTGGTACAAGAAGGTAGCAGTAGCGAATTCACGATGTCTGAGGGTGGATTGCTAAGATACAAGGGTAGGATTTGTGTGCCTGACAGTGCTGAGATTAAGGAAAGTATCATGAAGGAAGCACACACCATGCCTTATTCCTTGCACCCAGGGTCCACAAAAATGTACCAAGAACTCAAGGCATTATATTGGTGGCATGGAATGAAGAGGGACATTGCTGAGTTTGTTGCTAGATGTTTGACATGCCAGCAAGTCAAAGCAGAACACCAGAGACCAGCAGGGTTGCTTCAACCGCTCTATATTCCTGAATCGAAATGGAAGGATATCACGATGGATTTTGTGGTAGGGTTGCCTAGAACCACCAAGCAGCACGACTCAGTGTGGGTGATAGTAGATAGACTCACCAAGTCTGCTCATTTTCTGCCAGTTAAGACAACATACTCGGCGGATCAATATGCTGACTTGTATGTTAGTGAAATAGTGAGACTTCATGGGGTGCCAAAGTCGATAATTTCTAATCGAGGGTCAATTTTCACATCGAACTTTTGGAAAGGGCTACAGAGAGCTATGGGATCAAGACTGAAGTTTAGCACCGCTTTTCATCCTCAGACCGATGGCCAGTCTGAGAGGACTATATAGATATTAGAAGACATGTTGAGGTGCTGTGCCTTGGACTTTTCAGAGTCTTGGAACCGATATCTACCTCTAATGGAGTTCTCGTACAATAACAGTTACCAATCTACCATAGGGATGGCTCCCTATGAGATGCTTTATGGGCGTAAGTGTAGATCTCCCTTACACTGGGATGAAGTTGGGGAGAAGCAGATTTTAGGTCCTGAAGCAGTTAGGGAGGCTAGTGAGGCAATTGAGAAGATATGCCAAAGGATGCTTACTGCGCAGAGTAGGCAAAAGAGCTACGCTGACCTCAAGAGAAGGGACATCGAGTTTTCTGTAGGCGAGTTTGTCTTCTTCAAAATCTCGCTGATGAAAGGTGTGATGCGTTTTGGAAAGAAAGGGAAGTTAAGCCCTAGATATATTGGTCCATTTGAGATATTGGACAGGATAGGGCAAGTTGCATACCGTTTGGCACTTCCCCCAGCATTAGCTGAAATGCATAACGTCTTTCACATCTCGATGTTGCATAAGTATGTGTCAGACCCCTCTCATGTGTTGAGTTACGATCCGTTACAGCTGAAGCAGGACCTGAGTTATGATGAACAGCCTGAGCGCTTTATGGAAAAGGGAATCAAGGAATTGAGATCCAAAATGATTCCACTAGTCAAGGTCCTGTGGAAGAATAGTACAGAACAAGAAGCAACATGGGAGTTTGAGGAAGACATGAAAGCAAAATACCCTGAGTTATTTGATAAGAAAGAATTTCGGGACGAAATTCCTTTTAAGGAGGGTATATTGTAGTGCACCAAATTTTTTTTTTAGATTATTTAAATTTTGTGATTTATTTTATTTAAATGTTAAGTGTAATGAATTGTTTTATTTAAGTGTTTTTATTTTATTTAGTTGTTGTTTGTTTTATTTGATTGTTTATAATTTTATTTAATTGTTAGAATTGTTTGGTATAATCTTTTGAATTTAAAATTTGTTAAATGTTTGTTTGGTTAATTAATTTAATAAGTGAATAATTGTGTAACATGTTTATTTTACTATTAGTGTTACATTTTATATAAGTGTGACAATTGAGGTAATTATGTGAGTTATGGTTGAATGCACTAAGGTGCATGGTAGATAGTGATGCACTCTAGTGTTTTAGTGTGTGCTAGTATATGGTAATAAGGTGCACATGTGTGGATTATCTACACATTTTATAATTGCCATTTATTGATATTTTTGGATAGTTTATTTTAATAAGTAGGAAATTAAAAAAAAATAATAAATAAAGGATATGGAAATAGTAGTGGACGTGTAGTGTAAGGAATTGTTTGATTTTTTTTTTCCATTTTTCTTTTAAGAGAATAAAAGTTAATTGGATGAGGATAGACATTTTGGGAAACTATCATTTGAATCCAATCCTTTATAATAAAAGAAAAATAAAAAGGAATTATGAGAAAATAAAATAGAAAAAGGAAACTTACCATTTTGTGTTGGTGAGGCTTTATTGAGAGAGTTGAATAAAGGGGGAAGGAAGAGAAGAAGAGAGCATATTTTCTTGTGGCCGCCGTGACCTAGAGAGAGAGAGAGAGAGTGGCGTGTAGAGAGAGAGGGAGAAGAAGAAAGAAAGGAAGAAAGAAGAAGAAGGTGAAGAGGAACCCATTTTAGAGTATGTTTTCTTGTATTTTTGGTTTGTCAAATCTCTTTTCTTGATTATATGTTATTGACTTTGTTTATTTGTTGTGTGTGATTGGATTCTTTCTCCTCCTCATGGTGGTTTTCAAATAAAACCCTAGGCTTGAACAAGGGGTGTGAAGTTTGGGTGTTGATCATATTGTGTTCTTGATTTTACAATCAAGAGAGGTAATGGTGTTTCTTAGCCTATATATTGGTTTTGATGGGTTTATCATTGAAGTTTTTTATGGTGATGCTAATGGTTGATTATTGTAGGATTGATGATTATGATTTGTATTTTTAAGAGAATATGATTTGTTTAAAAGAGGTTCATGGGTATGATTGAGAAAATGGATTTGATAGGGTTTATAATGAGGATATATGTTATGTTTATATTGCTATGGTTATCTTTTTAATCTTTGATTTATGTAAAATGATAAATGATGATTTTAGAAATGTGATAAGAAATATGTTAGGTTTGTTATAAGGCATGTTTATGAGAAATGGTGTTTATGAATTTATGTACGTTATTGCCATTGTTATTGTTGTTGGATTTCATGTGTAAATTCAATGGAATTGAAAAATTGGTTTTATAAGATTTCATGTGAATATGTTAGTAATATTCTTAGAATTATGTATATAATAAGAGTATGATGAGATTTTGGACATGTATGATTTTATGTGAAATTTTTGGGATAAAAGATGAATCTCTTGAGGAATTAAGCTTGCGGATTTTTGTAAATAATTGGGTAAAAGTTTGATAAAAAAATGATTTGCATGCATAAGTAATGTCTTTGATGTTATGTTACTTTTATGAAATTAAAATGGGTATTTTAAGTCCCATTAAAATGATATTTTATTCAAATAATTACCTACAGAATTTTTATTGAATTTTTGTGAAAATATGAGTTTTTAAAATTGAATATGGTGATTTTTAAAGATAGAAATAGTTGCTGGAATTTTTGTAAGAAAATGTGAAGTAAGTTTCACTAAAATGAATTTGATGAGTTCTTGGAACAAATTATTTTCCTAAGTTATGGTAATATTGAAAAATGGTATTTTTAATGGTATGAATGCATATTTTGATAAGTGATGATTTTCCTTTATTTTGATTGAGAAAAATATTTACATTCTATTTATTTGTGATTTTTGAAGAAAATAAATGGTGGCTGAAAGTTTGTTTTAAAAAGGTTAAAAATGGTTATTTAATTGTCACATATGGATTTATGCTACATAAAACTAAGTCTTAAATAATTTGAATAAAAATATATTTTCCACACTTAAAAATATTTTTTTCTCACATCATTTATGTAACACAATGATCAAATTTATTTTTTCTAAAGAAACATATTAAAAATAGGTATTTTAATTAATTCTAAGTTTTTGGTTAATTCTTTGTAATTTGAGATTAATGAATGAAATTGACACATATTTTATTTTTAAGCTAAATCAGATTATTTTATAAAATAAAATAATGTTTTGAGAAATTTAATCAACTTATAAATTTTAAGAAAAATAAGCATGTTATAAGTCTATTGATTTTAAAACAATAAAAGTAAGAAATATAGAATTATCGTTTTTGAAAACGTCACAATTACGTAATGTTCCCACGTATGTATGTTACATGCAACTCCACTTTTACGTCCAAAATTATGTTTATTATTCAACTATGTGGTTTTTATAAAAAGATCATGCATGTAAAATAAGTAAAATGAGCATTATTCTTTTATGGTTTTATGTGTAGTGAAGAATAATTGCATGTTCTGTGTAACTGTTATTATGTGTGCATGACCCATGCACACATGAGTTGTATGGAAGGGCAAAATATTAATTTTATGAACCTAAGAAATGTTGTTTTGATTATGATATAGGCTCGTTGAAAGATTGTGAAAATTTCTTAGCTTAGACCTGAGGTAAGGAAGTTAGATAGATTCTATGATTTTATGCTATGAATTGTAAGACTGTTGTATGAATGAATTTTTATGAATTATGAATGCCATAATGTGTTGATATGTTGAATATGATATGTGTATGGATGTTAGATACATCAAACAAGTTACGATGTTAGACACATCAAACAGATTACGATGTTAGATACATCAAATAGATTACGATGTTAGATACATCGAACGAGTTACTAAGGACATTGAGACGTAACTCCTAGGGCAGACGTGCCGAGGTTATTCAAGGACCAGAGACTCCTGTTTACCTCATAGGGTGACATGGACAACTAGCGATCCATGCTCATCATGTATGATGTATGATTGTGATATGATGATATGTTACGATTATGTTATGATATGATGATATGTTACGATTATGTTATGATATGATGATATGTTACGATTATGTTATGATATACCATGATGTTTTAGATGAACGTTAGTGTTTGTATTTGTTGTATTCTTACTTACTTATTTGTTTGTACTTCCTTACTAGGCTTTTAGCTCACCCCCCTTACTTTCCTCCCAGGTAGCAAATAGGATTTCTTTATGGCACGCGTGGTGACGTGAGGAGTTCTATCATCATGGGGTGTATGGCTTGGGGTAATCCTATGGACGGAAAAACGATCATCGTAGAACGCCATTTAAATTATGTTTTGTTTAAGAGACTTTCCTAAATTATCAGTGGGACTCAATTATTTAATTTTGTTTCTTTTAAACTTTGCATAAAAATTTATGTTTTCTTTTAAAACTAATGGCGCCAACTTGCATGGTTTTAAGCAAGTCCCCACTGAGACTTTGATAATGAGTGGTATTCTTTTACAAACTATGTTATGCGAATGTTTTATAAGTATTAGCTTAGGGCGTTCTTTACACTTTAATTGCCTGTAATAACAACATCATAAGGGGTGATCTTCTAAGCCCAGTAAGAAAAATACAAACAAGAGTTAGGCATATAATCATTTAATCAACATATCATAAATTTCACAAGAGTCATAACAAAACTTATTTATACTAATCATACAATGTCATAAGACCCTAGGTCATATCATAGCCTAAGTCATAATCATAAATCATAATCTAAGTCATAATCATAGTCATAAATCAAAGGTCATAAGTCATCATCCTAACTATAGGTCGTAGGTCATAATAACAAGTCAGATATAATAAAAAGATAAGTGCTTATACAGGGGATGGCAACTAAGCCCCGGACATAAGTTTGTCATACACCAGACATAACCTTTGGCCCGTCATAAAATTTTGGCAACCAAGCCTACCCAACATAAGTCCGTCATATATCATTGGACACCTTAGGTCCAGACACACTTACCCCTTTATTGTACCTAAAATGTTAGGTCATACGAAACATAAACTAGATCATAAACCACTACTACAAAACTGGGCTTTCCCAACACCCAACCACGACAGTCAACTCTGTTGACTGTCGTAATTGCTTAGCGGGACTCTACGCCGACAGTTAAAAACTGTAGGCATAGAGACCAACGTCGACATCTAATAACTGTCACCGTTGCTTTTGACTGTCGCTATTGACCCCAACACCGACAGTTAGTTCGAGACCAATGCCGACAGTTAAAATGTGTCGCTATTGACCCCAACGCCGACAGTTAATTCGAGACCAATGCCGACAATTAAAAGGTGCCGCTATTGACCCCAACGCCGACAGTTAATTCGAGACCAATATCGACAGTTAAAATTTGTTGTTATTGACCCCAACATCGACAGTTAATTCAAGACCAATGCCGACAGTCATAAAATGTTGCCAAAATTCAAATAAAAAATCTAAAATTATAATTAATGAATAGTATAATTTTACAAATAAACTAAATTATATATATATTAATAAAAATAATATATTTATTAAAAACTTTTAAAACTAGAATTTTTTGTTTCTAAATTTTTCATATTATTAACTTTTGTATTTATAATCATTTTTATATCAAAATTTATATTTATTATTCTTTAACATATTTATAAAATTAATATTACTTGTAAATGTATTATTTTAAATTTGATATCTTCTAAATAATTTAATAAATATTTATTAATAATTTTTAACATTATATATTATAGTAATTTAGTTGAAAATGAGTTATTTAAATAAATTATTTTTTTATTATATTGTACTTTTAATTAATTATTGTATATTAAATTAATAATACATATTGAGATAAAAAGTTAAAATAATAAGTTTTTTTTAAACTAAAATTAAAAAATAAATATATGTTATCTATTTTGTCAAAAAAATATATTTGTTGTCTGTAATTAATAATGAAACCATTTTATCAAATTAATAATAATAATAATAATACAACCTTAAATCTCCAAATACCTGCTTTCTTTATTGTTTGCCGCTCCCTCCTGTTGAGTCTAGTTTTTGTTATGTTTTGGTGATGTTTTTAGTAGTCTTTTATTTCGTTTTTCTTTCATTTAGTGCGGGTTTATGCTTTGTTTGTTTGTCTTTGTGAATATTAGGAAGAATTGAGCATGTGGAAGAAAATGCCTAAGAAAGGGAAGAAATAACCAAGTTTTTCATCATATTTTGATAAAGAATGGTTCTCAACACAATTTGGAAGTGTTGGTGAAATTTTGGGATGAAAACTTGAAGAATTGAGAAATCCCTTAAGAGCCACGGCATGAGCAAAGTGGAGCCGCGGCTAGGGGGGAAACAGAAGCATTGTTTTTTTAAAGAAGTCCTCGGGTCGCGGCATGGCTATAGAGAGCCGCGGCATAGATGGGCCTTTTGCCCAGAACTCGTCAATGCGGGCCGCGGCATGGCTTCAGAGGGCCGCGGCATGGAAAGGGCTTTTCGCCCAGGAATTTGGACACGGGCCGCGGCATAGTGTATGTAGAGCCGCGGCCCGCCTCTTTAAAATTTGAAATCCTAGGTTTTAATATGGCGAAAAGGAGAAGCAAATGAGGACGTACGGACGAAGGAGAAAAGGGCTGTTTTTGGAAGACTCAAGCTTAGAGTATTTTTACATGTTTTTCTTCTTCCTGATGTTATTCTTAATTTCTGTTGTGATTGACACTATGGCTATGAACTAATTTTCTGTTTAGGATGTTTAATTGAATCACTTTAATCTCTGTTATGAACTAATGCAATTTTAATATTCTTCTTCTTCAATCTTCTTCAATTCCATATAACCTGTTCTTATAGATTGATTATTGGTTGGCCATCTTTAGTCATTTACATATGTTTTTAAGTCAAAATCTGAGAAGTGAGATTTAATTCTGCTGTAATGATATTGGACATAATTCTAATTTAGAACGAAAGTATCTGAATTAATTGTGTAACTGTTATTAAGTTGTTGAGATTAATGCTACCTGTGTGGTTCAATTTACCATAGAAATATAGGAAATTGTCACCTAGGTTGAGTTTATAATTCATAGTATGATTATAGGCTGCTGTATCAACTTGTTAATTGAATTAGGTCAAAAGAAGAAGAATTCACACTTTGCATTAGAGAATAATAGGGAGGATAGTTGATGAGATTGAATATCCTAATTGTTTCTCAGTGATTAAATTAAAAGTTTTTCTATTAGTTGTTATTCCATTTAATTTTTAATTATTGTTTCTGCAATTTATAGTTTCTTTTGGTGTATTTACAAAAATCAAGAATTTCAATTCATCAAATAGAACAAGAAATTAATTGACTGGTAATTGATAAATCAGTCCTTGAGGACGATACTTGGTTTTACCATTTTATTACGAGTTTGCGACTGTGTGCACTTGCATAGCAAAAATATCGCAACAAGTTTTTGGCGCCATTGCCGGGGACTGAAAATAATTATCAATATCAGTCTAATTAATTTTTATTCTAATTTGATTTTAATTTCTCTTGTTTCTAATCTGTTTAGTTGCTTAATTTGTCTATCTCAGGTGAATTTTGGTATATGCGTGGCAGAAAAGGAAAAGACATACTTGTTCCTCTGAATCTTGAGATTGAAAAGTCTTGCAATAAAATCAGAAAGAACAAGAGAGAGGCCCAGAAATCTGTGAAGATGGCACAGAATGACGGGGATGGCAAGAATGTTCTAACTCCTAGAGTTGTACAAGGGGTTCAGGCTCAGACCAATGCTGAGAGGAGCCTGAGAGATTATGTGCTACCCACTCTGACGGGAGTACAAAATAGTATACGCCCAACAGCTGCAGAGGCCAACAACTTTGAAATAAAGCCCGCTATTCTACAAATGGTGCAGTCCTCTGTGCAATTCAATAGGTTGCCCTCTGAAGATCCTCACACCCATTTGTCCAACTTTCGGGAGTTGTGTGGAACCTTCAAATATAATGGGGTGAGTGATGACGCAATCAAGCTTAGGCTCTTCCCATTTTCTCTAAGGGGCAGAGCTAAAAGTTGGCTGAATTCGCTGCAGCCAAATTCTATTGTCACCTAGCAAGATCTAGCTCAGAAATTTTTGTCCAAATTCTTCCCTCCGTCCAAAGCTGCTAAATTGAGGGGAGAGATAAATAACTTTTGCCAGAATGACGGAGAGTCACTGTATGAAGCTTGGGAACGGTTTAAGGAACTCCTCAGAAGATGTCCTCATCATGGCATTGAACAGTGGATGCTAGTACAGAATTTCTACAATGGTTTATGTCCTACAACCAGAACAATTATTGATGCTGCAGCAGGTGGCACTTTTATGAGCAAGAGCGCAATTGGTGCTTATGAGCTGCTAGAGGACATGGCCACAAACAATCATCAATGGTCTGAGGAAAGATCATCAGGAGTTAGAAAGGTAGCTGGGGTGCATGAGCTGGATGCAATCACTGCTTTAACAGCGCAAGTAGCCTCTCTGACAAAGCAGTTACAACAGAGCAGTGTATCTGCTAATGCGGTTCAGATGGCAGTGAGGTGTGAAATGTGTGGTGGTGCTCATTCTGTCGATCAGTGCCCTATCTGTATGAATAATAACACCCCAATGGATCATGCCAAGTTCAAGCGGTGGGAAACTTTCAAAGGCCACTCAATAATCCATTCTCCAACAACTACAATCCTGGGTGGCGAAATCATCCCAATTTTTCGTGGAAGAATAATCAAGGCCAACAACCTTAGTTTCAGGGCCAATTTCAGAATAACATGCCTCAACCACCTATGAATCAAGCTTCGTCATCACAACAGCTTAGGCCTCAACAATCAATGCCTCAACCTGAGAGGCCTAATGAACTGCAAGCTGCCTTGTTGACTCTTACTAATACTCAGACTCAATTTATGACTGAGACCAGATCCTCTATTCGAAACCTTGAGACATAGGTTGGGCAGTTGGCCAATATGCTAAAAAACAGACCCCAGGGAAACTTGCCTAGTAATACTGAAGTCAACCCCAAGGACCAAGTTCAGGCAATTACTCTGAGGAGTGGGAAGCAAACTGAGCAGCCTAGACCTCCACAACCAGTGGTTCAGAATAAAGAGATGGGTGAATAGTCTGATTCAGAAAGGGTTACTGAAGACCATCAGCAGTCAGAACAGAGTCCGCCAGTTGTTATTGAGCACCCAGTTAGAGTTCTATACCCTCAGAGGCTTAGAAAGACTACACTCGATAAACAGTTTTCTAAGTTTCTTGAGGTGTTTAAAAAGCTGCACATAAACATTCCTTTTGCTGAGGCCTTGGAGCAGATGCCCAGTTATGTTATGTTCATGAAGGAGATTCTACCAAAGAAAAGGAGAATGGAGGACTATGAGACTGTAGCACTCACTGAAGAGTGCAGCGCGATTTTACAAAGGAAGTTACCCTAAAAGCTGAGAGATCCGGGGAGTTTCACCATACCTTGCACCATTGGCAAGTTTGAATGTAAGCACACCTTATGTGATCTGGGGGCAAGTATCAATCTGATGCCCTTATCTGTGTTTAAAAGACTTGGTTTGGGGGAGGCAAAACCAACAACTGTCACTTTACAGCTCGCAGACCGATCGTTAACACATCCACGAGGTATTATTGAGGATGTTCTTGTGAAGGTGGATAAGTTCATATTTCCAGTTGACTTTATTGTTCTGGACATGGAGGAGGACACAGATGTCCCAATTATTCTCGGTAGGCCATTTCTAGCCACAGGCCAAGCTCTTATTGATGTTCACAAAGGAGAGCTTAAGCTTAGAGTTCAAGGAGATGAGGTGGTCTTTAATGTCTTCAAGTCTATGAAGTATCCGGTGGCTAGTGACAGTTGCTTTAGTGTGGATGTGATAGAAAAGGCAGTCTCCAAGAGAAGGATGAGCAGTGATGCCTTAGAGGCAGTATTATTGGGTGATGAGGGCGATGATGATGATGATGCTGAGATCAGAGAATGTGTAAACTGGATAAACTCCTTCTTACCTTATTGGAAGAAGTTTCAGGAAATAGCAGATGCAACTGATAAACCGCTAACCTCCATTCAGCAGCCACCGCCGTTGGAATTAAAGGTCCTCCCAGATCACTTGCGCTATGCTTATTTGGGAGAGAATGAAACTTTACCTGTCATTGTGTCAGCTGACCTGTCAAAGGTAGAATTGGAGAAACTGTTGAGGGTTCTAAGAGAGCATAAATTGGCCATTGGGTGGACCTTGGCAGATATTAGAGGAATCAGCCCATCGACAGTGATGCATAAAAATTTGTTGGAGGAGAATAGCAAGCCATCCATAAAGGCCCAGAGAAGACTCAATCCAGCTATGAAGGAAGTAGTGTTGGAGCAAATTCTTAAATGGTTGGATGTTGGGGTAATCTACCCAATTTCTGATAGCGCATGGGTGAGCCCTGTGCAAGTGGTACCTAAGAAGGGTGGAATGACTCTGGTGAAAAATGAGAACAATGAACTCATTCCAACAAGGACTGTGACGGGGTGGCGGATTTGTATAGACTATCGCAAGCTCAATAAGGCCACAAGGAAGGATCATTTTCCTTTGCCTTTCCTTGATCAGATGCTTGACAGATTGGCAGGCCATAGCTACTACTGTTTCTTGGGTATTCTGGGTACCATCAGATCGCTATTGCACTAGAGGATCAAGAGAAAACAACCTTCACATGTCCTTATGGCACATTTGCTTTCAGGAGAATGCCATTTGGACTATGCAATGCCCCTGCAACATTTCAACGGTGCATGATGGCCATATTTTCAGACATGGTAGACCGGTGTATTGAGATTTTCATGGATGATTTCTCTGTTTTTGGTTCATCATTCGACCTCTGTTTGGGTAACTTGGAGAACGTGCTGTGTCATTGTGAGATGGCAAATCTGGTGCTGAAGTGGGAGAAATGCCATTTTATGGTGAAAGAAGGGATTGTTCTTGGCCATAAAATTTCAAGTGAGGGAATTGAGGTAGATAGAGCAAAAATTTCTACCATTGAAAAGCCGCCTCCACCAGTTTCAGTCAAAGGAGTTAGAAGTTTTCTTGGTCACGCTGGGATCTATCGGAGATTCATAAAAGACTTCTCTAAAGTGTCCAAGCCCCTCTCAAATCTGCTTATGAACGGAGTTGTCTTTGATTTTAATGATGAATGTTTGAGGGCGTTCAATTTCTTGAAAGAAAAGCTTATTTCTGCTCCAATTGTGATAGCTCCGAATTGGGAATTTCCTTTTGAGTTGATGTGTGATGCCAGTGATTACGCAGTGGGGGCAGTTGTGGGACAGCGGATTGACAAGGTATTCAGGTCTATTTACTATGCTAGTCGGACTCTAAATGATGCTCAGCTGAATTATGCCACTACAGAAAAAGAGTTGCTAGCTATTGTGTTTTCTTGTGATAAATTCAGACCATATCTGATTGGTAACAAAGTGATTGTCTACACTGATCACTCTGCCATTAAATACTTGATGTCAAAGAAAGATGCCAAGCCTCGCCTGATTAGATGGATTCTTTTGCTTCAAGAATTTGACTTGGAGATTCGTGACAAGAAGGGCAGCGAGAATGTGGTGGCTGATCATCTCTCTAGACTTGAGATGGAGGAGACTGAAAATAAGAAGGTAGTGCAAATCAATGATCACTTTCCTGTTGAGCAGTTGTTTGGGGTAAGTGAGACTTTAGCTGTCCCTTGGTTTGCTGACATAGTGAATTTCTTGGTCGCCAAGATTGTGCCGCCTGAGATGTCAAAGCAGCAATTAAAGAAATTCTTTTCTGAGGTGAAACACTACTATTGGGAGGAACCTATTCTATATAGGCACTGTGTAGACCAGATTATCAGAAGGTGTGTTCCTGAAGAAGAGATGCAGTCCATTCTTAATCACTGTCATACTCAACAATGTGCAGGGCACTTTGGAGCATCAAGAACGGCGGCTAAGGTATTACAAAGTGGTTTTTATTGGCCTTCATTATTTAAGGATGCCAATGTTTTTGTCAAGGCTTGTGATAGATGTCAGCGAACTGGTAACATCTCGAGGAGAAATGAAATGCCTCTACAGGGGATTCTTGAAGTGGAACTGTTTGATGTATGGGGCATCGATTTCATGGGGCCTTTTCAACCATCTTACAACAATGAATATATTCTATTGGCAGTGGATTATGTATCCAAATGGGTGGAGGCTGCAGCAACTAGAGCCAATGACGGTAAAACTGTGCTTAATTTTCTGCATAAACATATTTTTACTAGATTTGGCACTCCCCGAGCTCTGATTAGCGATGAAGGGAAACACTTTGTGAATAAGCAACTGGATGCATTGCTGGCTCGTTATGGAGTTTATCATCGAAAATCTTTTCCTTACCATCCTCAATCAAATGGGCAAGCTGAAGTTTCAAACAGAGAAATCAAAAGCATCCTTGAGAAGACCGTTGACAGTTCAAGGAAAAATTGGTCGAAAAAGTTAGATGATGCAATTTGGGCTTACAGAACTGCATTCAAAACACCAATAGGCATGTCTCCTTACAGGTTGGTGTTTGGTAAAGCATGTCATCTACCAGTTGAATTGGAACATAGGGCATTCTGGGCTATGAAAAAGTTGAATTTTGATTGGAGTGCCGCTAGTGAACGAAGGCTGTTGCAACTGAATGAACTTGACGAGTTCAGAAATGAGGCTTATGAGAACGCCAAGATTTATAAAGAAAGAACAAAGGCTTGGCATGACAAGAACTTAATCAGAAAAGAGTTCCAACCAGGGCAGCAGGTACTTCTTTTCAATTCAAGACTGCGATTGTTTCTTGGCAAATTGAAATCAAGATGTCCAGGGCCATTCACTGTTGTTCAAGTTTTTCCATATGGTTCTGTAGAAGTTCGGGGCAACTCAGGTGATTCCTTTAAAGTCAATGGTCAAAGATTGAAGCCATACTTGGGTGGTAGTTTTGATCAAGCGAAGTCTATCCTCCTTCTGATGCCTCTTTGAAGAGGGGTTCAACGTCCGGCTAAATGACGTTAACGACAGCGCTTGTAGGAGGCACCATATGTTTTACTTGTTATTTATTTTACTTTTGTATTCGTAAAATATGGATATTTGGTTTATTTTTGGACTTTTAGAATCGTGAAAAACGTGAAAAATAAAAAAAAAAATTTAAAAATCAAAAAAATAAAAAAAAATAGAAAATCCTTAAGGGCCGCAGCATAGCCATATGATGCAACGGCATTGGGGGTTCCAGAGGCCCACGGATTTTGAAGTATAGGGGTGGGCCGCGGCATGGATGAGGAGGGCCGCGGCATTGAACCCCAGTTTTTCCCAGAATATCGAGGCGGGCCGCGGCATAGGTATCAGAGGGCCGCGGCATTATACCCTGGAGATTTTATGCGGGCCGCGGCATGGTCAAAGTAATGCCGCGGCCCGAGTCCAAAATTTGGGATAAAAAGCCCTAATTTGGCCACATTCTCACTCATTATCACTTTCAGAATTTGTTCTCCTACTCAAAACCTCTTTTTCTCTCTAATTCTTGAGACTTCCATCAGCCAAGGAGACAAAAAGAAGAACTTTTGTGCCATTCAAGTAAGTGTCTCCTATCTATTCTAGTGTTTTTGATTGGAGAATAGTTTGCATTGTGGTATTGTGGATTGCTCTATGCTTTTCTTGTGAGACGTTTAAGGGGTTTGTCGATTATTTATCTGGGAATTAGTGTTTGGGCTGTTGATTGTGTTAATCAGTAAGTTTTGGGGGAGTGACACCAAAGGAAAATTGTACTCAAGTCTTGAAAACCTATTTGGGGGTTAGTTTGTTCTTGTTTTGAAAGACACTATGGGTCCTAAGAGAAATCCCCCTAGAGGTACCTCCTCAAAGAAAGCCTCCTCATCCCGCACTCAACCACCACCAACACCACCTGCCCCAGCTGATTATGACACGAATTTATTTGTCAATAAGGACGCAGCTGATTTATTTAAAAAGATTCATAAGAGATCGGTGGTAAGGGAAAGGGGGTTTGAGCTTAATGAGGCCACTGTTGTACAAAACCCTGCTTATGACATTATCAAAGCTGAAATAGTGCGACGTAATTGGGGTTTCCTATGTGACTCTACTTATGTGGGCTCAGCCAACTGCTCTGAGATATATGAATTCTTTGCCAACTTCTCATATCTTGATGCAGAACAGAACAATTTTATCAGGGGTAAATTGGTGCCTACAACATCTTATGCATTTAACCAATTACTGGGCCTCCCCTCATTGTCTGCACAAGAGGATGAACATTGGCAGTTGGCCTATTTTGAGGAGCCCGACTATGATGCTGTGGCTGCCGTTTTGAGTGTGGAAGGGGCACATTTCAATTATCATAATGGAAAGCCCAAAGAGTTGTACAGGTGGCAGCTAAACCCAATTGCGAAGGCGTGGGTTTATTTTGTGAGTTCACGTTTACTGCCGACCTCTCATCTGTCTTCTATTGATAAAGAGCGCTGTTTGTTGGTGTATGCTATCATGACTCAAATGAAAGTTGATGTGGGCCGCATTATTCGCTATAGCATTCGCAACATCAGCAGATTCAATACTACAGCTGGTGTCGCCCATGGTACCTTCCTCTCGACCCTATGAAACACTTATGAGGTACCAGTCTACAACAACGATCTAGTCCGGAGGCCAATGGGGGCAATCAATCAGACTATGTTTACGGCATTCCCTTCGGCCTCTCTAACGCCACCTGCCTCTAGCCAGCAAAACAAGCGTAGCCGGGCTGATGAACCAGTGGACATTGATCCAGCTGAGGAGGAGGAAGCAGATGAAGCAGGTCCCAGTAACCCACCTTCGAATTTGGCAATTGGTGGACCGATTGATGAGCACACGCAACGCACGCATGATCGATTGGATTACCTTATTCAGCAAAATCAATACTTAATCCAATCGCATCATGCGCAAAATCAGCACTATAATGACTTCATGGTGCAACAAAATGAGTACGGGCAGGTTCACATTGAGGAGTTGAATGCTTTAGTAAGGAGGTGGACTATGAGCTCCGCTGATGAGAATTACTTCACTCCTCCGCCCCAGTACACTCCATACCAGTGGCCACCTCCACCACCTCCTCCGCCATACTGATGTGGCGTCCGGTAAGTTCTCTTCCCTTGTTCTTTCTTTATCACATTGGGGACAATGTGCATTTTAAGTTTGGGGGGGAGCTTATTTTGTTTTGTGCATTGTTTAGTTTAGTTTTTAGTCTGTTGTGTTATTTTCTGTGTTGTTTAGTGTAACTGTTAAGCCATCATTCTTGTCTGTTGTTGCTTTGTCTTTGCTCGTGAAAAGGAAATTGAATTCAACTGTGTGCTTGGTTCAATTGTTTTAGAGTTTAATCTAAAAGTTTTGTGGGAAATTTTTAATATGTTTTGAAAATGCAACATTTTGGATTTTATTATATGAGCTTGACTAGGGTTGGTGGAATGACAATTTGACTTTGATAGAACTTGCATTATTTGGCCTTTGAGGCGAAATCCTTGATGACATGTGTTTAGAAAAGTGATTTAGGCAATTTTATTGGATCGATTGTGCCTTTCAAGCCAACCTTGATTTAATTATCCTTAGTTACCCTTTTTAAGCCTTAAACTTGGTTTTTGTTCTTGATTATACTATTTGAGCCTAAATTTCCTAACTTCATTATTTTTGTTTTCCTTTTCCTTTGTTATCATAAGCATATAATTTGTGGGAAAGAAGAATGAAAAATAGTAAGGAATTGGTATGATTGGAATGTAGTATGATTGTACAAAAAGAAGAGAGAGAGAAGTCTTTGAGAAAATAAATAAACAAAAAAAAAAAAGAATCACTTTGTCACACTCCTTGATTATATAGATATAGAAAATCTTAAGTTTGGGGGAGTGTGATTCAAAAAGAAAAAAAAAAAAGAAGAAAATGATGAAAGTGTTGTAATCTCTCTCTCTAATTGTATAAAAGGGTGATTTTTGGTGTGGTGAAGAGAAATTTGGCTGGTTTCAAGGTTTTTATGCTTATGGTAATGATTGAGCCTAAATGACAATTTTATCTACCCTTGCCTAAGCCTAACGCTATAACCTGTGAAAGTCCTTTTGATTTCAAAACACGTGTTATTGACATTAGTGGAGAAGGTCAAGTAATCCAAGCATATTGTAGAGTTGGTTTGTGGAATTGTCTGGAATGAGTTGAGCATATATGATAGAATCCAAGTGTTGTAGTCATTTTCATGATATATTATTGATTTCCCTAATTGAACTGTACAAATTGGACTTTAAGGCAATTGAGCTGAAATTCTTGTTATAAATATTGCAATTGAGATTTCATGAGTTTTGGCAAAGCATTGTAGATGGTAATGATGGTTTAGCTTGTTCGTTTGTGTTTGTTTCTTTTTGTTAGTTTAACTTGGTCTTTACTCGAGGGCAAGTAAAGGTTAAGTTTGGGGGAGTTTGTTGAGTCTAGTTTTTGTTATGTTTTGGTGATGTTTTTAGTAGTCTTTTATTTCGTTTTTCTTTCATTTAGTGCGGGTTTATGCTTTGTTTGTTTGTCTTTGTGAATATCAGGAAGAATTGAGCATGTGGAAGAAAATGCCAAAGAAAGGGAAGAAATAACCAAGTTTTTCATCATATTTTGATAAAGAATGGTTCTCAACACAATTTGGAAGTGTTGGTGAAATTTTGGGATGAAAACTTGAAGAATTGAGAAATCCCTTAAGAGCCACGGCATGAGCAAAGTGGAGCCGCGACTAGGGGGGAAACAGAAGCATTGTTTTTTTAAGGAAGTCCTCGGGCCGCATCATGGCTATAGAGAGTCGCGGCATAGATGGGCATTTTGCCCAGAACTCGTCAATGCGGGCCGAGGCATGGCTTCAGAGGGCCGCGGCATGGAAAGGGCTTTTCGCCCAGGAATTTGGACACGGGCCGCGGCATAGTGTATGTAGAGCCGCGGCTCGCCTCTTTAAAATTTGACATCCTAGGTTTTAATATGGCGAAAAGGAGAAGCAAATGAGGACGTACGGACGAAGGAGAAAAGGGCTGTTTTTGGAAGACTCAAGCTTAGAGTATTTTTACATGTTTTTCTTCTTCCTGATGTTATTCTTAATTTCTGTTGTGATTGGCACTATGGCTATGAACTAATTTTCTGTTTAGGATGTTTAATTGAATCACTTGAATCTCTGTTATGAACTAATGCAATTTTAATATTCTTCTTCTTCAATCTTCTTCAATTCCATATAACCTGTTCTTATAGATTGATTATTGGTTGGCCATCTTTAGTCATTTACATATGTTTTTAAGTCAAAATCTGAGAAGTGAGATTTAATTCTGCTGTGGTTATATTGGACATAATTCTAATTTAGAACGAAAGTATCTGAATTAATTGTGAAACTGTTATTAAGTTGTTGAGATTAATGCTACCTGTGTGGTTCAATTTACCATAGAAATATAGGAAATTGTCACCTAGGTTGAGTTTATAATTCGTAGTATGATTATAGGCTGCTGTATCAACTTGTTAATTAAATTAGGTCAAAAGAAGAAGAATTCACACTTTGCATTAGAGAATAATAGGGAGGATAGTTGATGAGATTGAATATCCTAATTGTTTCTCAATGATTAAATTAAAAGTTTTTCTATTAGTTGTTATTCCATTTAATTTTTAATTATTGTTTCTGCAATTTATAGTTTCTTTTGGTGTATTTACAAAAATCAAGAATTTCAATTCATCAAATAGAACAAGAAATTAATTGACTGGTAATTGATAAATCAGTCCTTGAGGACGATACTTGGTTTTACCATTTTATTACGAGTTTACGACTGTGTGCACTTGCATAGCAAAAATATCGCAACACCTCCCCAAATTCCCTATTTTTCTCTTGAACTCCATTTCTTCTCTCTTTCTCCATAACCCTTCTTCTTCTCGCAAATCCATGGAAGACCACAGCCAAGCCCGCAGGGTGAGCATTCGTGAAGGCGGAGCACGAAGAGGCTTGCGAAGGCCTGACGTTGCTCACAGGGGAGGTGTGCGGTGGCTCGCAGCGAAGGCGGAGCTGGGTTGACGATGGGCGCAAGGATGGGCTGGATCTCTCGGAGTGGAACAGGAATGGTTTCAGCATCTATTTGTTTTTTAGTTGCAGAGATTGTTTTTGTAAGGTTAAACTTAAACCTATGTGATAAATTGCAGAGATTGTTTTTTAGTTGCAAAGATTAATATTTAGTTGCATAAATTTTTCTTGGTAAAGCTTGTTGAACCCAAAATTTGCTAAGAATTACATGGTAAATTGTATTTTACTATTTTGGTTTTATTTAGCTCTTTGGTTTGACACTTTAGCTTATCGATTTTTTTTTTAAAATTTTTGAGTCATTAATAGTATGTTGGCTCATCAAAAGTGGTTTGCTAACGCATTTTACGTTCAGATGTTCTGGGATGAGGATTTATAGATTGAGAACTTTAATGGGTCAATATTGATATTTTTATGTATTATATGTTTTTTTATATATAATTAGTATGTTCTAATGGTTTATATATGTGCACAGAGAATGAGAGTGGTGAGTTTGATTATGTGGATGTGAGTGAGAAAGGACCACCACACTAGAGAGAGTTAAAGGAAGAATGGAGGATGAGAGTGAGTTTAATTGTTGGTTTAGCTCTTAAATTTTGGATCCTTTCATTCATGAATGCAAGTATCAGTAATGTGTAGGTATATATATATATATATATAGTGTGGAAAAGAAAGTGATGAAATTTCATAGTAATTTGCAAGTACATATATATATAAATTGCTATGTTATAAACTTCAATTTATATTTTTTGGTCTCTTGTATATTTCTCATCACTGATTTTTAGTGCATTGAAACATAATGTTATGATTTATACTACAGAATGGTCATAATACTTTAATTAATCATACATGTGGCTCATTAGATATAATTGCAATTAAGGTGTGTGTAGTATAAAGTATATAGCAGAAGTTACCTATTATCAGTATTCTCATCGCGTGTATGATTCCTTTGTATTTGACATTAAATACATATGAGCATCAAATATATATGTGCAAGGATAACACATGCACACACAAAAGAGAGCGAATGATTAAAGAGAGCAAGGATAACACATGCTCTTGTGATTGGAGAATAGGACAAATCATTGGTTAAACTTCTCATTTTTGTTTTATTGATTGCTTTCTTGCGTTCTGCTTACAACAGACTATCTTTACCACAAATAAAGACTATGGAAAAGAAGAGAGAGAAGCACAATGGGCTGCAACGCAGAGGACACTCCATGGTCTTCAACCACTGGAATCCACCCGAAAAAAGTAGTTACAGGGAGCTTTCATAGATTGCAGAACAAGCCAAGCGCCGGGCTGAGGTGGCAAGGTGAGCAAGTGCAGCTTTCTAATTTTAGGTTGTATTGCTTGCCATACTAGGCAGGTTTTTAAGGGTCTATTGCCTTAGCAAAGTGTTTTTACTCATATTTTGATCATAAGAACTGTTGTGATTGAATTTTTTTGAGCTGCTTAGAAAAAATATTTGTTTCGATTTATGATTGCAGGCTTATGATTGTAAAAATGACTCTTTTTATATATTGTCCTTCTGAGCTGAAATTATATTCAAAAGTTTGGTTAAATTTTGTATCGTGACTTATAATTCTTCTAGCATCCTGTAGGGTGACTCTATTTATTGATTTTGTTGCTTCTAGGTAAGTTCACGGTAGAAGGTAACAAGTAGCACTTCAGGAATGTGTGAGACTGTTGAAACAAGTTTTCTTTTACAGCATAGGGCAAAGGTATATCTCTATTTCTTTTTGTCTTTCTCACAGTTATGATTGTCACACTAATCACAGTCTGATTAAAATCTTGACACTAATCATAGTCTGAACTATTGAGAATCCTAACTTTTTTTTTTGAATTGTTGTAGGAAGTAGTACAAATTCTTACTTTGTAAAAACTATTGGTAACGAGGGTGAGTACAAGGACAAGAAGAAGAAATATATGTTGTATGACAATGAATTTAGTGTTTTATTTTATTTGTAATTTTTATTAGAGTAAATGATTCTTTTTTGAGTGGTTAATTATTTACTTTATAAATCTAGTTATATATTTTTTAAGTTCAAGACGATTATGTTTATAGACAAGGTTATATAATTTTTGAGTTATATTTGTCAAAATTTTGTTTTATTAGATTTATAAATACTTTGTCTAAGTTTTGTTATTTTAATCTATAATTTTTTAGATTTGTATATAAATGTTTCATTTAAATCATAATTTTTAATTTAAAATAAAAATAAATATTTTTTTTGCAAGCAACGACGACACCTAATAACTGTCGGCATTGCCAGCAATGGCGACACCTAATAACTGTCAGCGTAGCCAGCAACGGTGACACTTAATAACTGTCGGCGTAGCCAGCAACGACGACACCTAAAAACTGTCGGCATAGCCAGCAACGACGACACCTAATAACTGTCGGCGTAGCTACCCCTATGCCGGCATAGGCAAATACAACAGTTAGTCAACTGTCGTCGTTGCTCAATACCAACAGTTAAAAACTGTCGAGAAATCTCGTTTTTGTAGTAGTGAACTAAACTACCAAATTTTCCTTACCAAACACAGGGATATTGGAGACAAGAGCGGGATTGGAAACTCCTAAAACCAAACATAAGAAACCATAAGTCCTCTAGAGAAAAAGAAGATGAAAAGAAGATCTAAACCATAGAAATAAAGACTTACCAAAAACCTTAAGTTTGAACACCTAACCAAAAGTCATTACAACAAGTTAGGTTTTGAAATGAAATGAAAGAATAAGAAGAATGGAAATAAACTAAACCTGAAGATTAAATGTACCCTTAGATAGCTTAGAGCTTCAATCTATACTTCAAACACTGAAATCACAGAAAATCTTACTTCCCAAGTGTTTAGGAAAGCTTAGATTTGAAAGCTTTTAAACCCAAAACCCTAGTGTTTCTCTCTAGAACAAACTTAGCAGCTTGGAGGCTTTGAACTATGCTTGAAAGATGATGACAAATGGATGAGTGAAGGATCTTATTTATAGAGTTCAAGGAGTGAAACTAACTCATGTTAAAATGAATAAATAAATGATTAATAATACATTTTTCGCTCAACAAATACCCAGAACTCGGTCAAAGACACTGAGGAACAAGTCAAAGTTGTTGAGGGCTATTTCTAGTTTCAGATTCAATGAAGATTCAAAAATGGCTACTGGAGTCGATATATCGCCTACACCATAATCCCGAGGGTCCATGGTTTCTTTCGTGCAAAGTCGACATGTTTCCCGTATCAACATAGGCGATATATCAGCCCCTATAGCTGCGATATATGGGCATACGCTGATATTTTAAACATGTTTTTGCACACTTTTAACACACTTGAATTTGTTTAAACCACTTTGACTGATTAAAACATGATCCTAACAGCTGTTGGAAGGTTCTAGACCTTCTAGGTCTATCCTTTATTAATTTATTCATCCAAAATGCTTAAATCCTTAATAATCATACATGTGACAAGTGTCATGTTTTTTATTACTCTATCTAAACCTTAGGTTATAATAAATAATATTTCTAAGACCAGCTATATTAATCAAACCATATTTTAAAATTAATATTTCTAAACCATAGGTTAATCTTATAAAATCCATAACTATTTCTACAAGTTTCCAAATAAATCCCGGCTTGAACAAATAACCATGAAAACTAAAATACTAAGCTACTACTACTACTATCTAGCTAAGTAAAATTTCGAGACGCTACAAAATAGAAGGGGTTTACTTTCATTAATTTTTTTTCATAAAGAAAACTGAAATTTTGGTCATAATTATTACTATTGCTATTATTATTAATTACAAATTCAAATTTTGCATAATCAATTTAAATTTGGTTAATTATTTTTGAAAAAAAAATAATATCATTGAATATAACACATTCTCATGAATGATGCATATAATTAATTATTAGAAAAACATTCAATAAAAATAAATAAAAATTTCAACAACAACAAAACTTCAAATTCTTAAAAATATTAGAGGAATAAACATAAAATCAATCACTAGGACTAAAGAACAATGTCATAACAAAGTCATAAACAGAAAAAATAAAAGAAAGAAGAAACTTGATCATAATTTAAATAAAATAATAAAACAGATAATCTACTCATCCTTGTCGGAATTCAAATCAATACCACTGATATCGATTTTTTCATCCTCCAAGAGAAATTTTTGTTGGGTTTTGTGCCCTTATAAAATTATGTCGGTCATGTAACATAATTTTATATTGTCAATAAAAGTAGTAGAAATCATATAGTTTGACAACCCTGTTGCTTGCTTATTTTATTACATGATTATTGAAATTATACAAACATTTATAAAATCTCGATCATATAATAGGCACAATTATAGACTAGGTGACAATGTATTATAGTTGTAATTATATGATCAAAATAATGAGTCGTAAGATTCGATCAGTGCATTGGATTTTCATTGATTGGGTAATCTACAATATGATCTACTTACACATTCAGGGTGTGATGTCTTGTCCAAGGCATTAACCAAGTAGATAAGATCAGATGTATTTGCTTACGTCAGAATAGGACCAATATTGATTAATGATAGATAAATAAGTATCCTTGTTATCGAATATTGTCAATCTCACAATATAGACCATAGGTTAAGTCGATCTTAATTCTGAGTGATAATATTCTGATAATTATATTATTTAAATCTTTTGACTAGTTCGTTACCAACTTACCCTATGGTATAGCCCATATACTTACATCTTGGAGATTTAGTAGTGTAATTGAGTGGGAGTATTATTCATAAATATGAATCTATAACTTCTGTATGAGAAGTAAAAAGATGATTTCCTTAAATGCTTTGTTCAAAAGGGTAAATTATTGGGATCTCATTTTTGTGATTAAGTTCACAAAAATATCATTTATAAGGAACTTAGTGGGAGTTAAGGATAAAATATTGATGAGGGGTAAAACAGTAATTTGCACCTAGCTCGTTAGTAAGTCATCGATAGAGGATTGACTAACTGTAATGGTTATAACTATGGATAACGTATTTGTGGTTTGGAAAATACATTCTATGAATTCTAGAGTTCAATTCAGAGTCTATAGTGGAGTCACGAGGAATAAATAAGGTAGTGAAATTATTCTTAAATAAATTTACGGTAACTTATTGGACCTTAATTTCATGGATCCATGGTCCCCACATCACATTTGAGTAAATCATCTAGAATGTCTCATTTAATTAATTTAATTATCAATTAGGATTTTTAAAGTTGGCTAGGTCAATTTTGGAAAATTTTATAAAGATATGAGATTTAGAGAATAAGAGAGAATCTTTGGCCAAATTTATTAATATTGATAAATTGGTGTCAAAATAAATAAATAATATTAAATTATGTTTCAAATTATAATTAGTTAATTTGAAAAGGATTTTATTAATTAATTAAAATATAAAAAAATAAACAAGTTTTGAATTTAGGCGTAATTGAGATTGTAATTCAAAACAAAGATATTGTGCCCAAGTCCATTTGTGGGAGCCCAATGCTTTTATTTTTTTGTTTATTATTTTTAATTAATTTAAATTTAAATTTAAATAAATCTTATTAAGTTGGCTATATAAGAAATATGATATTTAGGGTTTTCATAAGTTAGTCTCAGTTGATTCATTGGGGAAGTGAATACCTAGACGGTCTAAGCCTTTCTTGGCCACTCACTTTCTTCTTCTTCTCTTCTAGATCTCTATCTCATGTGTTGAGAACTAGCCCACACTAGTTCTAGGTTGATCAAAGGCTTGATGAGGAATACTGTGTTGCTAATCTAGTTCAATCTCTTGATAATACTCTGCAACAGAAATGAATCAATGGTTAGAGAGATTGAAGGAAGGAGTTGTTAGAGTTCCACTGTGTAATATAAGTTTCTTTACTTTACTCTGTTTTGTACCAATTTCATAGGAGCATGTTCTAGGAATTTACATGTTTGCTTGATAATATGTAAATTACATGAAAATAAATAAAGATCCTGTTATATGAAATTTCCTACAACTGGCCTCAGAGTCATAGGTTGCTAGATTATTCTCATGAATGAACATGTATGAAATTGATTAATATGTTATGGTGTTAATTGGATGGTATATTTTATTTGGTGCATGTTTTTTTTTTAATGTAAATTTAGCAATAGTTTGGTTGTTTTTTGATTGTTTTAGGATTGAAAAACTATATAGACTCTAATTTATTTTGGGGATTGATTGGGCAGTTTGTGTGCCGGGCATATAGTAAAAAGTCTCCGGGACCCCAGGGTCGTACGGCGTCCGTACGGTGTCTATATGACGGCCTTGCGCGGGGCTCGCAGAGGGATTTTTTAAAAAAATATTATTATTTTAAAATAAGATATTTTGTGCAGTGTAGTATAAAATATTTAAAATTGATTGTCTTTTTATTTTAGATATTTTAGCTTTTTGAAATATTTTGAATTTGTTATCTGATAATCATGATATTTTAATATATATTTTTTATTTTGTTATCATTGAAATATTTAAATTAGTTATCTAATTATTAAAGATATTTTTATTGTTTAAAATATTTGAAATTGGTTATATGATAATCCTGGATATTTTAAATTTTTTAAATTTGGCTAAAAGATATTTTGATATTTTAAAATTGGTTAAACTATTTTATCTTCTCATTCTTAACAAGTGAACAACCTAGTCTAAATTAATTATTTAAAATTGAATTTTGTTTGATAAATTATATTTTAATTAATTTTATATTTTGCAACTTGTTTAATTAATTATACTGAATTTTGTCTGATGAATTATATATTAATTAATTATAGTATTTTTTTAAAATGGTATATTATTGTGGTATATTTGCATAATTTATTAATACATGCTTATATTGTAACATGTTAGGTCCATCCAATTATTAACATATCAAGCATCAATATTATGTTACTTTTTTTGCATTTGGACTTTAAATATAAATATAATGAATTTTTGTGTTTGAAAAATGTTTGAAAACTCAAATAAAAATTTCATAGAATGTTAGATTTTATTTGGGCCTAATTGAACATGTAAAGTTTAAATTCCTCTCTTGTGAGTGGTTCCACTTTTTAAGGCCTATTTGATTTGCATTACTAGACTATGCTTAATAAATTGAATAACAATTAATAAAAAAGAAGGTTCAAACTCCTGTCTTTTTGGACTTTCTGTGGAAGTTAGGGAGCCTTAATAGTGGGTCTGACATACTGAACCCAGCTCTCCTCCATGCACGCTTGAATTGTTAAGACTCATTTACCCAAGCTGGACTTAATGGTATTATGTTATTTTTTTAGTTGGACCTAATAATTGATTAGAAACAAATTAATTCTATTTTTTAAAATTAATTTTCAATGGTAATTTTAGAATTAATGAGAAAATTATAAACTATGGTTTATTATTTATTTTAATAATTTGACAAACCTAACTTAGTTTATTAATTATTTTAATAATTTGGCAAACATAAGTTGGTTTATTGATTTTTTTTAATAATTTGGCAAACCTAAGGTTTATTGATTATCTTAATAATTTGGCGAACATAAGTTGGTTTATTGATTATTTTAATAATTTGACAAATCTAATTTGGTTTATTAATTATTTTAATAGTTTGGCAAACCTAAGTTGATATTTTTCAAAAAGAATAAAATGCTAAAAAAATTAATAAAGAGTTTTAAAAGTTGAATTCGATCTCCACCGTTGATTTAACAATGTTAAAGTTCAGTGGGGCCTCGTGTCACTTTGATTTCATCTCCCTACGGAAGATGTTCACTGGTTATAGGAATTAAGTCTATAATAATCAAAATCGTGGGTCAAAATTATAAAGTAAGAAATATTTGTGACTCTCACTATAGCGCACCAAAATGTTTTTTATAGTATAATTAATTTTGTTCTTTGTTTTATGATAAATTGTTAAGTGTTAAAAATTTATTTGTAATTGGTTGAATTATTTGGCAGGAATTGTGTGAAAATAAATTTTTTAATTGTGTTATTTATTTATTAATTTAATTTGTAAGTAAGTGAGTTTTGATTGTATGCACCAAGGTTGTAAAGAACGCCCTAGACTAATACTTATAAAACATTCACGTAACATTGTTTATAAAAGAATACCACTCATTATCATAGTCTCACTGAGGACTTGCTTAAAACCATGCTAGTTGGCGCCATTAGTTTTAAAAGAAAACATAAATTTTTATGCAAAGTTCAAAAGAAACAATAATTAAATAACTCAGTCCCACTGATAATTAGGAAAGTCTCTTAAAACAAAACATAATTTAAATGGAGTTCTAAGATGATCATTTTTCCGTCCATAGGATTACCCCACGCCATACACCCCACGATGATAGAACTCCTCACGTCACCATGCGTGCCATAAAGAAATCCTATTTGCTACTTGGAAGGAAAGTAAGGGGGTGAGCTAAAAGCCCAGTAAGGAAGTACAAACAATAAGCAAGTAAGGATACAACAAATACAAACACTAACGTTCAACAAAGACATCATGGCATATTATAACATTTTCGTAACATATCATCATAGCATATCATAACGTAATCGTAACATATCATCATATCACATTCATACAGCATACATGATGAGCATGGCCCGCTAGTTGTCCATGTCACCCTAATCATATTCATACAGCATACATGATGAGCATGGCTCGCTAGTTGTCCATGTCACCCTATGAGGTAAACAAGAGTCTCTGGTCCTTGAATAACCTCAGCGCGTCTGCCCTACGAGTTACGTCTCTATATCTTTAGTAACTCGTTTGATGTGTCTAACTTCCATAAACATATTATATTCAACATAACATCACATTATGGCATTCACAATTCATAACAATTCATTCATACAACAGTCTTACCATTCATAGCATAAAATCATAGAATATATCTAACTTCCTTACCTCAGGTCCGAGCTAAGAAATTTTCACAATCTTTCAACGAGCTTATATCATAATCAAAACAACATTTCTTAGGTTCATAAAGTTACTATTTTGCCCTCCCATACAACTCATGTGTGCATGGGCCATGCACACATAATAACAGTTACACATGACATGCAATTATTCTTAACTACACATAAAGTCATAAAAGAATAATGCTCGTATTACCTATTTTACATGCATGATCTTTTTATAAAAACCACATGGTTGAATAATAAACATAATTTTGGACGTAAAAGTGGATTTGCATATAACATGCATATGTGGGAACATTACGTAATTGCGACGTTTTAAAAATGATAATTCTACATTTCTTACTTTTATTGTTTTAAAATTAATAGACATATAACATGCTTTATTTTTCTTAAAATTTCTAAGTTGATTAAATTTCTCAAAACATTATTTTATTTTATAAAATAATTCGATTTAGCATAAAAATAAAATATGTGACAATTTCATTTATTGATCTCAAATTACAAAGGATTAACCAAAAAGCTTGGAATTAATTAAAATACATATGTTTAATATGTTTCCTTAGAAAAAAACAAATTTTAACATTGGTTAATTGTGTTACATAAATGAAGTGAGAAAAAATATATTTTTAAATGTGGGAAAAATATATTTTTATTTAAATTATTTAAGACTTAGTTTTATGTAACATAAATCCATATGTGACAATTTAAATAATCATTTTTTTAAACCTTTTGAACCAAACTTTCAGCTACTATTTAATTTCTTTAAAAATCACAAATAAATAGAATCTAAATATTTTTCTCAATCAAAATAAAGAAAATCATAACTTATCAAAATATGCATTCATACCATATTAAAATACCATTTTCAATATTACCATAACTTAGGATAATAATTTTGTTTCAAAAACTCATCAAATTTATTTTAGTGAAACACACTTCCAATTTTCTTACAAAAATTCCAGCAACCATTTTATCTTTACATTCACCATATTCAATATAAAAACCTCATATTTTTCTAAAAATTCAATAAAAATTATGTAGGTAATTATTTACACGCAATATAATTTCAAAGCATAATTAAACTTCACATTAAATTTCTTAAAACGTCAAAACATTTGAAAACTTTATTTGAGCACTCAAAACATTAATCTCATCATGAACAACATCATTTTTGTACAAAAATCAGCAAGCACATTAAATTATAAAATTTATTCCTTTCATTATATTCACAAAATTCATGCTCAATTATGCACAATATTTCAACACAAACCCTAGCATGCTTCTAACCTCTATATCCATTTTAGTCACATCATGAGTATACAATAATTCATCATTCACCTTAGAAATTATTCACAAGTCATGAACAAAAACCACCATTGATCTTGTGTTACATATATTCTCAATACATTATCACCATGCAATTATTCCAAAAATCACAACCATCATAACTTCATACAAGATCTTGCCACAACCTATCATGTTTCTAAAATTTTCATTGATATAAAACATAATAAAAATAACCATCATGCTTTTGAATATCCCTTTAGGCCGAAACACATCCAATAAACAAATAACCTATTCTATTCATGTATTTCAAATATTCATCATCACTACACATATTCTCATTACACAATCATAAAAATCAAACCCAACAACATAAACCCATGCATAAAATTATAAGAAAACACTCCATCAATCCAGGAACATCATATCATTAGGGTGATAGATTTGATACCTCTCTTGATTGTAAAATCAAGAATACAAAATGATCAACAGCCAAACTTCACCACCCCTTGTTCAAGTCTAGGGTTTTTTTGAAAACCACCATGAGGAGGAGAAAGAATTCAATCACACACAACAAATAAACAAATTCAATATCATATAATCAAGAAAAAGAGATTAGACAAACGAAAATACAAGAAAAACATACTCTAGACTTGGTTACTCTTCTCCTTCTTCTTCTTTCTTCCTTTCTTTCTTCTTCTCTCTCTCTCTCTCTCTAACACGCCGCCCTCTCTCTCTCACTCTCTCTCTAGGTCACGGCAGCCACACAAGAAATGCCCTCCTCTTCCTTTCCTTTCCCCTTTATTCAACTCTCTCAATAAAGCCTCATCAACATAAAATGGTAAGTTTCCTTTTTTCATTTTATTTTCTCTTAATTTATAATTATTTTCTTTTATCACATTCCTATCCTAAAATAGCTAGTTTCTTCAAATATTTGATTTTATTGACTTAGAAAAATAAATGGAAAATCAATCCTTTTCCCACTACACTACACACACTACACGCCCAAGCACTTGCCCCTTTTGAATTTTATTTATTTATTTTCCTACTTATTAAAATAAAACTACCCAAAAATATCAAATAAATGGAAATTATAAAATGTGTAGAAAATCCACACATGTGCACCCTATTACCATATACTTGCACACACTAAAACACTAGGGTGCATCACTATCTACCATGCACCTTATTGCATTTAACTAAAACTCACATAATTACCTCAATTGTCACACTTATTTAAAATGTAACACTAATAGTAAAATAAACATGTTACACAATTATTCACATATTAAAAAAATAATTAACCAAACAAACAATTAACAAATTTAAATTTAAAGGATTATACCAAACAATTCTAACAATTAAATAAAATAACAAACAATCAAATAAAACAAACAACTAAATAAAATAAACAACATTTAAATAAAATAATTCATCACACTTAACATTTAAATAAAATAAATCACAAAAATTTAAATAATCTAAAAAAAAATTTGGTGCACTACAAAGGTGCATGGTAAGTAGTGATGCACATGAGCTATTGGGTGTGTGCATGTGCATGGTTGTATGGTGAGCATGCAATAGCTTTTCCTACACATAGTTTCCTTTTTATTTATTTAAGAAATTAAAAAGAAAATAAAAGGCAAAGAAATATAGAGGGAGCGTTGGAAGAGAATGGGAAAGGGGGAGATATCTTTTCCTATTTAGTTTTGAAATTTAAATAAATTAAATTAGATGCCTTTAGCTATTTTGGGAAAAGGGATTGTTGACATCTTTTCTTTTTAATTATCCTTTTATCAAAATTGATTTTAGGCCTAAATTAGGAGAAATGGTTTGGGAAACTTTCCCATTTACATTAGGCTAGTTTTTTTTTTTCTCTATGGTTAAATAAAAGGAAGAAAAGAAAGAGAAGAGCTCATTTTGGCTCTTGGTGCCCTTAGCAAGGAAGAGAGAGAGAGAGAGAGAGAGGCAGCGTGTGGAGCTAGAGAGAGAGAATGAGAGAAAAGAAGAAAGAAAGAGAGAAAGAGAGATAGATCAAGGAAGATGAAGAAGGAAGAAAGCTAGGCTCAAAGGTTGTAGGCAATGGTTGTCTCTCATTGTGTTTTGATTCTTTGAAAAATAGTTCTCCTTCTTCTAAAAATTAGTAACAATTTTCTCTTCTCTTGTTCTAGTGGAATTCGAAAATCATAGGTGCCAAAAATGGAGAACCAACTTTGTTGGGTTGATCTCGATCAAGGAGGTAGTGAACCTAGTCTTTGTTATTGTTGTCATGTTGATTGTAGGTTATAGTGATTAAGTATTGATGATTGATGTTTTGGGTTTTGTTTCTCACATTAGATGGTGTTTAGCAAGAATATTTGGCTTTGTTTTTCTTTTTCATTGGTGGTTGTTTTCGAAAATCATGATTAGAATGAAAGCTAATGTTTAGATTATTTTGGTCTTGATGAATAAGTGTTTTAGTGTATGTTTTGCACTATTGGTATAAGGAATGCATGAGTTGTTGGGATGGCTTGATGAGAAACATGTTAGGTGGTTGATTATTTTTGGATTCAAGAGTATGAATCCCATGTAGATTTTGGCCAAGGTATGTGTAGGTTGTGCATGTGAGGTTTTGCTTTTTTTTTTCTTAATTGCTTTATCTATCAACTTGTGATGTTATTGAAGATAGGCACATGTTAGGGTATTATTGGAAATCTACAAGAGTTTGATTTTTATTTTGAAAGATTCAATTTGGTCTATTGTTGTTTCCTAAAATCATGATGGCTTGGAGAATTAAAAATGTAAATTGGAAGTATAAACATTCACTAGGGTTTCGGCCTAGGGGAATTATCATAGCATGTTGATTCATTTTTTTTAATGATTTGATGTCACATATAATCATGAGAAACATGTTAGGTTATTTTGTTAAGATTGGGAATTGGTATTAAGTCCCTTACAAATGATGATCTAATTTATATATGAAGTTTTGGTCTAAGCATTGTTTAAACATGATTAAAAGTAGATTTTCTTTTATTTATGCTTGTTGTTTTCTTTTTATATATTTTTTGATGATAATAGTAAAATAATGTTTTGAAATGCACATGTGATGTCTCAAGTGTTGTAGAGTCCAAGAACTTTACTTAGCTAATTATTTAGTAGTATTATAGTATGTATAGTATTATCTTTGTAACTGTGGATTTTTGGTTCAGACCGGGAATTATTTGGACACTCATAGTAGTACTTATAGATTTTCTAAGTTTAACCTATAGTTTAAGAATATTAATGTTAACCTAAGGTTTGATTATATGACTGATATTAAGAATAATATTTATTATACTATAAGGTTTAGATGAGGACCAATAGGATTTTAAACACATGTTATGAAAGGGTAATTAAGGATTAAGTATTTTGAGGATTAAATTTAATAAGGAGTAAAGTTTGAATGAAATAGGGTCAGTCAGCAGCTTTGAATACGTTGAGGGCTTAGTCAAGGTTGTTTACTCCATTCAAACTTAGCTAAAAATGAGTAATTTCATATTTAATTAATCAGCGTGTGCCGATATATCGCAGCTATAGGGGGCGATATATCGCAGCACGTAGATATGGAAAACACGAGATGATGCACGACAGCCTCGGGCATACTGGCCCAGGCGATATATCGCCTACAGGGGGCGATATATCGCCTCCTTCAGTGTATTTTAAAAAGTTTTTGAATTCTTTTCCTTTCAGCCATCCAACCTCTTGATAAGTCCAGCATCTTTTTGAACGAGTCTTCAGCCTCTGCTGAACGATTATTCAAATTATTTTCACCTAAAAAGCTATTATTTTTATTCAAGTAAAATCAAGATCCTTTCTTTCCTAAACTCTATAAATAGGACCTAGTACCCAGCCATTATTCACCTTTTGCTCTAAGTTCAGAGGCTGCAAGTGCTAAGTGAGTGTGAGAGTATAAACACCTGGGTTTTGGGGAAATCATAAGCTTAAACATCACAAGCTTATCAAACACTTTGGGAAGTAAGGTTCTATAGTATTTCGGTTGTGGTGTAGATTGGTCTTACAAGTCTTTGAGGTAAACCAAAACTCTAGTTCATTTGTTTTATGTTATTTTCTTTCTCATAGCCTTCTACTCAGTCTCCTAACCTCATTATTATTTTGGTTAGGAAATCTAAGTTCTTGAGCACATAAGTTTTGGTAAGCATGTTTTTCAATGGTTTAGTCTTCCGATTCCTTTTCATCTCTTTTTCTTCATTAGACTCACTCTTTCTCATAATGGTTATTAGGAGTGTTCCAAAGTCCCAACGCTGTCCACATATCCCGGTAACTTTGGTAAGGAAAATAGGATAGAATCTATATGTTTTATGCTTGTGTTATCTTATGTGATATGTTATGAAATATGTTATATATATGTTATGAAATGTGTATGTTTGTAGGCTTGGGCATATGACCCATATGACTAACAAGACCCCAAAAAGATTATGGGCATATGACCTACTTAGATAGTAGGACCCCACTAATCTCATGGGCATATGACTTGTTTAGTCTATGGGACCCCAAGTAATAATGGCCATTATAATAAGTGTTATGATATGCCTTTATGTTTATTATGAAATTTTATGTTTATGACTATGTGTTAGATTTTCCTTGCTGGGCATTAGGCTCATTCCTTTTTGTTTTATGTGCAGGAAAATAACTTTAGAGGCGGTAAGCTTCATGGACGCTTAGAGAATGTGTATCGATGGTGAATGGAGGCAAGGAGTCGAGAGTTCGATTTCTCGAGGATGTAGTTTTGTTTTACTTTTTTTAGGGTTTTACATGTATTTTCCGCACTTTCTATGTAACTCCTTTTTACTTTAAGTTATGTTTTGTTTTAAAGACAATGGGTACCCATATCCTACTTATTTTATGAAAGTAACTTTTGTTTCTACAAGTTTATAATAAATTTATGGTATTTTCGCAAATGTAAGTCTTATTAGGGTTTGTATGTATAGTTTCATTAATGGTCCTAAAGTGTAGAGTAGTGGGTCATTACAAGTGTTATATTATTTCACATGTTAATGACGATTTATTTGATCAAGTTAAATACATGCAAATTTTTGTATATTTTATGGAAGAAAATATAGTTTTAATTCTAGTGTGGGATTTTATTTAATAAAAATAGTTGTTGAATTTTAGTTGGTAGTAGTAAAAGTATTTTTTAAATGAGAAAAATAAAACTAGTGCATTTAATAAACTAAATTATAAGTATGTATATAATAAATGTGATATTTTTATGATTTAATTATGTATTTTCGCACTTAAAAATTGTTGACGCAGTTTTTCGTCAACCGTGAAAGAAGAGCACGTAAACAAAAAACAGTGATGGCCGATATAAATATGATAGTACAAAACACAATTTTTACGTGGTTCAGCAGTTAAATCTGCCTAGTCCACGAGTCTTTGTTATTAAACTCAAGATGATCTCTGAAAATTCTTCAAGTATGAATTCTTCAGAGTTTTCTCTCAAGATTCAGAGATTCGGTCCCTTACAATGGTGCATGACCTCTCTATTTATAGAGAAGATTGCAGAATACTATCCCACACATTTCAGGTAGTTACTCTTTTTGTGCAAATAATTCAAATGGCCTTAAATGCTTGTAATCCGATATAAAAGGAAACGTCCCCTGAAGACCAGGGGGTGTATAACTAATCAAATAATATCCCATGATTTTAGGGGACTTACAGTAATAAGTGTAGACCACGTCTCTTATAGACAACACTTTAAGATATTCAAGGTTATAATAATATATCACCAAGGCCTTATTCTCCCAGGTATCACATCAACTTTCGAGCTAATAACATCTCCCGAGGTTACATGGTTTTCAAGATCGTACACGCGTCAGGCGCGAAACCCATGATCCGAGGTCATCCCTGAGGACAGATGCATCTCGGGAGCTACCCTTCGAGATCGTGTGGATTTCGAGGCCACCATATTCGAAGTCGTCTCAGCTTTGCAGGCTCGATGTCTAGTCTTGGAACATACTTCAGACTTTACGAGTTCATTCGCTGTGAATCCAGCTTTCGAGGTCACATTTATCATGGCTCGAAATCTGGGTATAACATCTTGCCCCCTCAAAAGTATTTGTTCGAATCCTAAGAGAAGGAAACTTTTGAACTACTTTCTTCGGGAACCGTACCGTCACACACTTGAGAATGGACACGCGTCAGTTGGACATTGCTCATTTATGGTACTTGAGTACCTTGGAAACCTGCCCACGATCATTCGTCTGCCACCTTTTCGGTACCATCATGTCATCGCCCCCTGACTGTTGGATTTCATGAGGATTCTGGCCAATGGCCCAGATTAATCCTTTTTATCACTTTTCTCCCTTTATATATTCAAGGTCTTCTTCTTCCTCTTATTTTACACGCATCAGAAACAAAAAAAGGGAAGGGACGAAACCAGAGGCCATCCAAGAGAACTTCTTTCTTGTGCATGTTCTCTCAGCCGAAAAAACAAAGGACCTCCGGTTTGTTCGAGTCTGTGAGCTCATATTTGCAGCCTCTCCTTCAGTCAGCAATTCCTCTGCAATCGCCATTATTGTGTAAGTGTCCAATCTTTGTTTTCCCTTATCCCAGTTTTTGTTCATATTTTTCTTGTTATCTCTGTGAATGTACTAGTTTATTTTCTTAGTATAATACGTTAGGGAATTTTTGTCCAATAGGCTTTTATGTTTTAAGTTTCCATACTGGGTTTACATCACTGGTTCATACCCAGTTTTGATGTTTGAGCAAGATCTCTGTTTTCTGGGTTTTAAAATTCTAAAAGACGTTTCTTGTACACCAAGATATCGGGTATAAAACCTTGGCCTTGACAAATGCACGATACCCAAGGTTACCTTTTTTGGTTATCCGCCACTCTTTTTCCCCTGATTTTCGAGATTTTCAAAAAATTGTCCACTCTCCTCCCTTTCTCGTGGAACGCACATTCTGACTCTTTAATAAGGGTCTTAGTATCGAGCTTGTTTAGTTCCTAAACTCCGAGCTCGTCCTGTCGAGCTCGTAATTCTTGCATGCATGGCCCTCACCATTTTTTCTTTCTCGCTAGATGTCACAGAATCTGGAAAGACGGTGGGGGTCATTGCTGGCAATCCTTTATTAGCCCAAAACCTCGAGCCCGGAATCGTTGTTTGCTAGAAATCAACGTCGAATTCGCAAGTATGATCTCGCCCGCGAACGGGAGGATATTCGAGCTCATTACCGCCGCCAAATTGACGAGGTCATAGAGAAGAAGAGGAGGACCCTTCGAGAGGCTATTTACCCAGAATCCAATTCAGGGCCCAGGCCGATCCCACTCGACCCTAAACTGATAGTGACTGTCGCGTACAGCCCGGGAGAGCTCCAATTTTCACTTATGGGGGAGCCTTATACCTCGCAACCGAGGAGAGAAATCTTCAAGGCCGAGCACTATTGGAGCTCAGTTACCTCGACAAGTCAGATAATTGACATTGTGGCCCTCCATGGCCTCAGGTTGTCAAGTTCCTTGAAGTGTCGAGCTCCGACCGCTCACGAACGAAGCTGTTATGTCCCCGGGGACCGTGACAATAGGCTCAGATACGCGGCATGGAGCTAGGAACACATGAAGGCAGGGGCGTTGTTGCCTTTGAAGTCTTTTTTCAAGGACTTCACGGATTTTGTTGGGTTGGCTCTGTTCCAGCTCAACACCAATTCTTACAGGGTTCTGTCTGCCCTGAGGTCGCTATACCACGAGCTGAAGTGGAAGGGGCCTTCACCGCAAGAGATTTTATATCTCTTTTGTCTGAAAAGCAATCCCTCCCGAGCTCGGGGAGGAGATGGCTTTTATTACCTTTCGAGCTATCCCAAAGAAAAAAAGGTATTTGAGGACCTTCCCAATCACCCAACTGATTTTAAGAAAGCCTTTTTCTGGAAAGATGGCTTGTCTCCGTCTCGATGCTACTCATTCAGGCAGATTCGTAAGTATTCCAACCCCTTTTTTTTTTATCTCTGTGCTCGGGATTTTAGCTGTAAGATCCGTACTTAGTTGAAATGTGTCTTGCTTTCCAGCCAATTTTCAGCGTCCTACTCCTGACGAGGCAATGAAGGGGCATAGAGAGACCCTGCTCCAACTCCCTCATGGCAGGAGGTCTCTCTTGTACCTTTTGCATGAGGATAAACTCCGAGATTGCAGACTTTTGGGAGAGGGCCAGTTCACCTTTGACTGGTCCAATAAAAAGTATGAACATTGGGAGCAGGTGCCTTTGCCCACAGGGATCCTCCCTCCGAGGAGAGAGGTGAGGCCCCCACCTCTAGTTCGCAGGAGTCCGCCATCGGGGAATAAGGCTAATGATGAAGCCTCGAGCTCAGACTCGGATGAAGAAGGTAAAGTCATCCTTAGCTCGAGAATGTGGTCCCCCACCTTACTAAAATATAAACCCGATAGGTTAGTCTTGTGCCCAGACGATAGGGACCACTTCTATATTTGGACTTGGGTAGATGACCGAGTTCATAGGTTTGATAGTTGGCTCGGGAAGTATGACTCCATGTATAGTCTGAATGAAGTGTGGGACGGGATAGCCGTCCAATATGGGACAAACGACTATAGGGACCTTTCGAGGTTGACGTCCACCTATAGGGAAGGTACTCCCCCCGCCTCTTCTGAAGATAGGGGAATTTCATGGTCCCCGAGCTCTAGTTTGGGGGAGAGTTCCAGTTAGGTCTTTCTTTACTTGGTTTTTTCTTTTTTATTTTCCGAGCTTATTATCATTATGTCTAACTTCGATTTGAACTGTGCAGGTGCCATGGACTCCGACCTCGACAATATCATCGAGAGTGGTGGCGCCAAAAGGAGCAAGCGTCCCAGGGCGGGGTCGCGAAAGGTGGATCGGCCCACCAAAGTTCCCAAAAGGACCGAGAAGACACCTCCTCCCCGAGCTCCTCCTGTTACCAGCTCCATCATGGCGCCGTCTTCGCAGGTCGGTGCCGCAACTGTGGTATCGACTTCGCAGGTCGATGCCTCTATCATGACCGGGCCCCAACTTCCTGTAGTGGTTCGGCCTACAATCGGTCCACTTCCTAGAAAGCCTTCTACTTCTCGAACTCAGAAGCTGTCAGTTTCTACCCACATGGAGGAGTACATAATTGATAATGCAGCTGGGTCCCATGGGTCGACGCTGGGCTCAGATGTTATGTCCCGAATTGGCCAGAGCTTTAGCAGTCTCGAAGCTCCTCAGTGGCAATACTTGAACAATGCCCGAGACTGCACTGCCCTCCATGAGAAGAGCATCGAGCTCGCTGCCGCGGTAAGTTTTCTTCTACTTCTTAGTTATAATCACACAGTTCTGGCGTTAATGACGATTTCCTATTTTGTCAGTCTCTCGCTTTTACTGCCCAGCTCAACTATAAGTTGAACAATGAGATCCATTCGAGAAAGTCTCACGCTCAGGAGGCGAAGGATCTCCACCTCAAAGAAAGTGATGACCTGAAGGCAGCAAATGCTAAGCTTGAGGAAGGACCTAAGGAGCTTGAGGCCAAGGTATCCGATCTTGGGAAGCTGAAAGCTAGGCTCGAGGAGCTTGAGAAGGAGAACGCTCGCCTCCAGGAGACCAACAAAAAGCTCGAAGAAGATAAGGCCGCCACCTTTGATATTATGGAGGGTGAAAAAGCTCGTCTCCTTGCTGAGTACAAAGAGAAGAAGGACCAGGTGGTTGACTCGGCCATGTACAGAATGTGGGCCAACAACGAAGACTTGGATACCAGCTTCTTAGGTCCTCTCGAGGCGAAGCTTCTTGACAAGTGGAATGCTCGGCTTGAGGCGGAAGAGGCTGCTCGTGAGGCCGTTTCGGAGGGAGCCCAGAAGGATAGTCATGCTATTCGTCCTGAGGAGTCCGGTGCTATAGATGCTGAGAAGGCCAAGGACACTCCTCCTTCTTGAATCCGACTTCGGGGAAATCTTACCTTGGGGCTGCGTCCTCTCATTTTTGTAATTACTTTAATTTATGCCCACAGGGCTGATACAATTTCTTTTATTATTGACCTATATATGCTTTACATTTCTCAGCTCGAAATATTTTGCACATTTTATATTGATGAATCATTTATGTTTATTTATTCATACAAACATAGTGTGGATTTAGGCTCGAGACTCGATGCATTCATGCATTGTTTGCTCGAATTATCCGCTTTCGATCTCGTTATTTATCAAGGTCGGGTATTACTTTAACCATGAACCCGAAAGTTCTCACATGGTATGTAACGTGATTGGTTTAGTTATATCTTTTTTGCTTAGTTACTTTTTCTCGTCCTCGGTTTTTACTCCAAGGTTATGAGTTCGAAACTATTTTCCTTTAAGATATTGTAGCCTCGATCTCGACTTATCTCGAAGTAGGTTTAGGTTCCTACTTATCGTCGATTAGTTTTTTGGCTGGTTTGCTCCAAACCTATTAAGTTTGCACATCTGGTTAAATCCAAACGTTATTATCTTTTGATAGTTCGGTTGTCCGAACTATCTAAGCTCGCGTATCTGGTTATATCAAAATACTTTTATGTTTTTGATAATTCGGTTATGTCCAAACTATCTAAGCTCGCGTATCTGGTTAAATCCAAATACTTTTATGTTTTTGATAATTCGGTTATGCCCAAACTATCTAAGCTCGCGTATCTGGTTAAATCCAAATAATTTTATGTTTTTTATTTTTTTATTTTTTTTTAAGCCGATGGTATATATGTGGTATATATACCAATGATGCCCCCTTAATATCCTATGAGTGTGACCATAGGTTATTAAATTAATAGAGATTGCAAAAGATAAAAAGAGATAATATATTGAACAAAATAGATCTTTATTTGATGGAATTCAAAAGCAAATAGACTAATACATATAGAAAATCATGGTTACAGGCAACATTTTTCCTACACTACTGATAGTAAGGTCTAAGGTGTTCGCCATTCCATGCTCCTGTCCAATCTCGCAAGTTTGTACACACCAGGCCGAATGACTGACTCTATCTGGTACGGTCCTTCCCAATTCGGCCCGAGCACTCCAGCTGCCAGATCTCGCGTTGCCAAAAATACGCGTCTCAACACCAGATCTCCCATTCCGAACATTCGATCTCGAACCCTCTTGTTGAAATACCTGGTAGTTCGCTGCTGGTAGGCAGCGTTTCTTAACTGAGCCTCTTCTCATTTTTCTTCAATAAAGTCTAAGGTCTCCTGGAGCTGAGTGTGGTTTGAAATTTGATCGTAAATCTGAGTTCGGATCGTTGGGATTTCGACCTCGATGGGCAACATTGCCTCGCAGCCGTATGCTAGAGAGAACGGGGTATGTCCTGTTGATGTTCGAGCTGTGGTCCTATATCCCCATAGGACTTGGGGAAATTCTTCGGGCCACCGTCCCTTCGCCTCCTCCAACTTTTTCTTCAGAGAACTTTTGAGAGTTTTGTTCACAGCCTCGACCTGGCCATTCGCTTGAGGATGAGCTACTGATGAAAAACTCTTTATTATGCCGCTCTTTTCACAAAAGTTGGTGAACAAGTCGCAATCGAATTGGGTTTTGTTGTCGGATACGATCTTCCTCGGCACCCCATATCGGCACACGATGCTTTTTACTACGAAATCAAGGATCTTTTTTGAAGTTATAGTTGCCAATGGTTCAGCCTCCGTCCACTTCGTGAAGTAATCCACGGCGACTACAGCATATTTTACTCCGCCTTTGCCAGTCGGGAGAGAGCCTATGAGGTCGATGCCCCATACCGCGAAAGGCCATGGGGAAGTCAACATGGTCAGCTCGGAAGGTGGAGCTCGGGGAATCGTGGCGAATCTCTGGCATTTGTCGCATTTCTTCACGTACTCAAAAGAATCTGTTTTAATAGTTGGCCAGAAATATCCTTGGCGTATGATCTTCTTGGACAGGCTATGCCCCCCGGTGTGATCTCCGCAGAACCCTTCATGAATTTCTTCAATGATCTTCTTAGCTTCGGGCGGGGTTACGCACCGAAGTAACAACATGGAATATCCCCTTCTGTATAGCTTTCCGTCCAAAATGGTGTAACGGGGAAGTTGATACATCAACTTTCGAGCCTGGTTCCGGTCTCTTGGAAGGACTCCGTTCTCGAGATATTCAACTATTGGGGTCATCCAGGTAGGTTCTGTTTCGATCAAACACACATCTTCCTCCTCTGGATCATTAATGCTAGGTGCCGATAGGTGTTCTATGGGCACAACGTTCAGTTCTTCATTTTCAGCGGATGTGGCGAGCCGAGCTAAGGCATCTGCATTTGAGTTCTGCTCGCGGGGAACCTGTTCGATTGTATAAAATTCGAAACACTCCAATGCGGATTTTGCCTTCTCCAAATAAGCTGCCATTCTCGTGCCGCGAGCTTGGTATTCTCCCAAGATTTGATTTACCACGAGCTGGGAATCACTGTAGCAATGTACAGCCCTAGCTTTGAGCTCTTTTGCTATACGAAGTCCCACGAGTAAAGCCTCGTATTCAGCCTCATTATTCGACGCTTTGAAACCAAATCTTAAGGCAGAAAGAAATTTTCTCCCTACGGGGGTAACCAAAATGACCCCTGCCCCCGCTCCATTTTCATTTGATGAGCCGTCAACGTAAAGTTTCCACAGCTCGTGGGCCGGGGTTATTACCTCATCGTCGGCTATGCCAGTACATTCCACTATAAATTCCGCCAACGCCTGTGCCTTAATGGTCGTTCTCGGGTGGTAGGTGATCTCGAACTGTCCGAGCTCAACAGCCCATTTAAGAAGTCGACCTGAAGCTTCTGGTTTAGACAAGACTTGCCTAAGTGGTTGATCAGTCAGCACATGGATGGGATGCGCCTGAAAGTAGGGGCGGAGTTTACGAGACGAATTAATTAAACTGAGCGCGAGTTTCTCCATCAATGGGTATCTTGACTCTGCCCCCAGTAATCTTTTACTGATGTAGTAAACGGGTCTTTGCACCTTCTCTTCTTCTCGAACGAGCACTGCGCTTATTGCGTGTTCGGTGGTTGAAAGGTATAGGTACAGTATTTCTCCCGTTTCAGGTTTTGACAGGATGGGTGGCTTCGCAAGGTGCTTTTTGAGCTCCTGAAAGGCCAGCTCGCATTCCTTCGTCCATTCAAATTTCTTACCTCCTCTCAATAAGTTGAAAAATGGAAGACCACGGTCCGTAGATTTCGAGATGAATCTGCTTAGGGCTGCCATCCTGCCAGTCAAACTTTGGACATCTTTGTGCCTTCGAGGTGAGGGCATGTCAATCAGGGCCTTGATCTTGTCGAGGTTAGCCTCGATTCCACGAGAGTTCACAATAAAGCCCAGGAATTTTCCTGAAGACACCCCAAAAGTGCACTTCTGAGGATTTAGCTTCATGTTGTATTTCCGGAGTACATCGAAGCACTCTTCGAGGTCATCAACATGGTTCTTATCGAGTTGAGATTTGACAAGCATGTCATCGACATAAACTTCCATGTTGTTTCCTATTTGTTCTGCAAACATCATGTTCACAAGCCGCTGATATGTGGCCCCAGCATTCTTGAGCCCGAATGGCATGACATTATAGCAGTATAGCCCCTTATCCGTGATGAAGCTTGTATGTTCTTGGTCGGGGGCATGCATGGGAATCTGGTTATATTCAGAATAGGCATCCATGAAGGACATCAGGCCATGCCCCGCCGTGGCATCCACGAGCTGGTCAATCCTTGGCAACGGAAAACAGTCTTTCAGGCAAGCTTTGTTGAGATCTGAGTAGTCAATACAGGTTCGCCACGTCCCATTGGGCTTTGGGACCAACATCGGATTGGCTACCCACTCAGGGTAAAAGGCATCCCTAATGAATCGGTTTGTCTTTAACCTGTAAACCTCCTCCTTTAGTGCTTTTCTTCTATCTTCGTCCAGCTGTCTTCGCTTTTATTGCTTCGGGGGGAAGCTTTTGTCTATATTCAGTGCTTGGCTTGCTATACTCGGACTTATTCCCACCATGTCCGAGTGCGACCACGCAAAGACATCCTGATTTTTCTTCAAAAAGCAAATTAATTGATATTTTATCTCATCTTGGAGGTGTTTTCCGACCTTCACCTTTTTCGAGGGGTCGGCTTCCTCGAGCTGAATTTCTTCGAGCTCCTCTAAAGGTTCGAGGTCAAATTTCTCCTCAATCCTTGGATCAATCTCTTCGTCAATCTCTAAGACCGTTCCTTCTTTGTTTTGAATGATGGCGAGTGCTTATGCGCTCGTCTGTTTCTTTCCTCTCAAGGAGATGCTGTAGCATTCCCTCCCTGCTAATTGATCTCCCTTCAATGTTCCGACTCCGCTGGGGGTTGGGAACTTAAGGGCCAGATGCCTTACTGATGAAATTTCCCCCAGCCCGACCAGGGCGGGTCTCCCGAGCAGCACATTGTAGGCTGATAGTAAGTCTACTACCACGAACTCCATCATCTTGGTTGTCGAGACTGGGTAGTCTCCCAAGGTCACGGGTAGTTCGATGGATCCCATGCAGGCGGTCCCTTCTCCTGAAAAGCCGTATAAAGTAGTTGCACACGCTTTCAGGTAGTGAAGGGAGAGTCCCATCTTTTCGAGGGTTGCTTTATAGAGAATGTTGACTGAGCTCCCATTGTCTATGAGAACTCGATGGACCCTTTTATTGGCCAGCTGGAGGGTGATGACCAGGGGATCATGGTGAGGAAACTAGACATGGGACGCGTCTTCCTCAGTGAAGGTTATTGGTTGTGTTTCAATCCTCTGGCTTTTTAGAGCCCTAGGTTCGGGTTCATAAGGAGACCCATCCCTAGTTTTCAGCTCGTTAACGTATCTCTTTTGGGCATTACTGCCTACTCCTGCGGGATGAGGCCCTCCCGAGATGGTTATTACATCCTCTCCATCTATCGGCGGGGGCCTATCTTCTTCCCGAGCTCGAGAATTATTGTTTTGTGCCATCAGAGGCGCGGCTACTCTCTGGCCCACGGCCGCCTGACTAGTACTCTGGTTTTTGACATATTGCCGGAAGTAATCTCTCGAGATCAATCCTTCAATCTCGTCCTTCAGTTGTCGACATTCATCGGTTGTATGCCCGGTGTCTCTGTGAAATCGGCAATACTTACTGGAGTCCCTCTTGGATTTTTGATTTCTCATCGGGTCTGGACGCCTAAAGGGGACCTGGTTTTCATTAGCCACGTATATGTTTTCCCGAGAATCATTGAGCTCGGTGTATACTCTATACACGGAGAAATATCTCTCCCCTTTCTTTTTCTTTCCTCCCTCGGCTTCAAGGTTACTCCCTTCGTTCTTTTTCCTCTTGGAGGGGTTTTCCGTGACAGGCTTTGGAGCTGCTGGGTCCGCCAAGGTTGAGGCAGAGTTGACGTTTATTGTTGTTGTTTCGGGCTGGGAAGTCACATTAAGTGTTGACCTCGCTTCCTCTACATTGACAAACCTCTGCGCTCGTCTGTTAAACTCGGTTATGGACCTCACTGGTTTTCTTTGCATGTCATCCCAAAGGGCACTCCCCGGCATTATGCCGGCTTGGACAGCCATTAGGTGCCCACTGTCATCTACGTTCCGAGCTCGGGCGACTTCCAGATTAAACCTTGTTAGGTAACTTTTTAGTGTTTCGCCCGGCTGTTGTCGAACGTTAGTTAAGGTTGATGCCTCTGGTCTGACCCCCATCATTTCTCTGAATTGCTTCTTAAAGTCTTTAGACAACTGCTCCCAAGAAGTTATCGAGTGTCTCTTATATTTTTCGAACCAGCTTTTGGCAGGTCCTTTCAATGATGCTGGAAACAACATGCATCTGAGCTCGTAACCCACGTTACTGGCTCTCATTATGGTGTTGAACGTGCTCAGATGACTATACGGGTCGGTCTTTCCTTCGAACGTTGGGACGTGAGGGATCCAAAACCCTTGAGGAAATGGAGTATTGGAAATATGGGGAGAAAACGTTTCGAGCTCCTCGTCAGAGTCTTCATATCGATCATTCTCTTGCTCGTTTTTCAAAAGCCTAAAGGCCTTTTCAAGCTGATCGATTCTTTCTTGGACTGGGTCCCCAAGGGGTACTGTCTGGAATCGGTTGTCATCGACCATAATTCCAGGCTCGCGTCTCCGCAAGGGATCTCTATGCCTATTCAAGTGATCCCTCAGGTCCAGATTTATTGGGTCGCCATTACCCCGACTTTGATTCAGGTGCTCTCGCAGGTCGGGACGATTTCTGCGGTTTCCAGTATTCTTACGACCTCGGTCATGCTTGCTGACCGACCTGGTATCTCCAGAATCATCACTGGTAAAACTCATCGCGTGGTTATTTCGTGATGGAATCTTTCCATGTCGCCTCGTCTCCGCCGTGCGAGACCGAGATGTTTGACTTTTTTCAGATGGGGCGCCTCTCCGCTCCTGGAAAGCCTCCCCGTTTCCTTATCTCCCTCTCGCACGCCTTTCTCCCTGATCTCGAACTGGTTGAGCATTCTCGCGGGGGAGGCGAAGGATATCTTATAGGTGATGGAGGGAACCGTATGGGCGACGGTGGCTGCCATCCATGTCGTGGCCTAGACGGTCCAGAATTTGCCCGAGATGGGTCGGTCGCATTTGGTGCGCTCCCAGGTATTTGAGTCCGAGCCTCTACAGGGGATCGGTTGTTCTCAGTTCTCGCAGGTACTTCCACAAGCGGGTTAGCCGGGGCCCTTGCCCGAGTATCTCTCTGAGGCCTAGGGGGAGCGGATGTCTCTGCTGGTGCCGGAGGTTGAGCTGGCCTCCTTGTGGCAGCATCTTTTCGTGGGCGCCCACGGGGTCTACGGGGAGGAACGTGTACGTCCCTTGGAGGAGGGACTTGGTTTTCGCGCGGAGGCGGGGGCTGAGCCACCCGCGCCTCTGCGGCTATCCTTGCCAACTCCTCATTCCGTTTGTTGGCCTCTGCCAACTGTTGCTTCAATTGCCGGTTTTCAAGTTCCACAATGGGAACATACCGCTCAGGATTGTAATACATATCCTCATCCCTTGGTGGAGCAGGTGGTCCCTGGGAATCGGAAGATCCACTTCTTTCTTCAACATCCGGGTTTTCCATTGGTTGTTTCCCAGGACGTCTTGGGTAATTTTCTTCAGTAATGTTCTGATTATTAGTGGCCGTGACTTACTCAGGGATGAATGCTTAAGGCTCTCAATGAAAGCACCAAACTGTTGACGCCGTTTTTCGTCAACCGTGAAAGAAGAGCACGTAAACAACAAACAGTGATGCCCAATATAAATATGATAGTACAAAACACAATTTTTACGTGGTTCAGCAGTTAAATCTGCCTAGTCCACGAGTCTTTGTTAATAAACTCAAGATGATCTCTGAAAATTCTTCAAGTATGAATTCTTCAGAGTTTTCTCTCAAGATTCAGAGATTCGGTCCCTTACAATGGTGCATGACCTCTCTATTTATAGAGAAGATTGCAGAATACTATCCCACACATTTCGGGTAGTTACTCTTTTTGTGCAAATAATTCAAATGGCCTTAAATGCCTGTAATCCGATATAAAAGGAAACGTCCCCTGAAGACCAGGGGGCGTATAACTAATCAAATAATATCCCATGATTTTAGGGGATTTACAGTAATAAATGTAGACCACGTCTCTTATAGACAACACTTTAAGATATTTAAGGTTATTATCATATATCACCAAGGCCTTATTCTCCCAGGTCTCACATCAACTTTCGAGCTAATAACATCTCCCGAGGTCACATGGTTTTCGAGATCGTACGCGCGTCAGGCTCGGAACCCATGATCCGAGGTCATCCCTGAGGACAGATGCATCTCGGGAGCTACCCTTCGAGATCGTGTGGATTTCGAGGCCACCATATTCAAAGTCATCTCAGCTTTGCAGGCTCGATGTCTAGTCTTGGAACATACTTCAGACTTTACGAGTTCATTCGCTGCGAATCCAGCTTTCGAGGTCACATTTATCATGGCTCGAAATCTGGGTATAACAAAAATATATGCATTTTTTTTAATTTAGTGAAAAATAATATGGTTTAAATTTAATTTTATGATTTAAACAAATAAATTAACTTATTGGAATTTTGGTTCATTAAGAAAAAAATGATTATTTTATTTAAGATAAGTAAATCCTACACCCCCAATAAATTAAGTCTTAAATTATATGAAAATAAAAATTTTCCACACTTTATTTATAAATTTTTACATTTATAAACATGCATTTTTTTGAGAGATTAGTAAAATTATTTTTCTAGAAGGAAACACGAAACTTATTTAGTTATTCTAAATAGCTATAATTTTGTCACAATTTCTCTTTTAATGTTATTTAAATAATAAATGGAATTGTTATTTTATGAGAAATTTGAAAAGACAAAATGGATTAACTTATAAAGTAAATATGTTGTATTAAAGTTTGTATAACAATTTTGGTTATTAAAGCAATTAAATGATAAATAAAGTATGTTGCTGAATTTTGTTTAAAGAGGCAAAAATTAAGCATGTAGAAATTATCATTTTAAAATATTAAAGTTAAGAACACTCCCATGTATGCATGTTGCATGCAAATACATTTTTACATTCAAATATATGCCTATTGTTCAAATACATGACTTTTACTTTGTAACCATGAAGGATTATAGGTAGAATTAGCATTATTCTTCTATGATTTTATGTGAAATTATTGTATGTTTGCAATGGTAGTGCAATTTGTGTCACGTGTGCATGGCCCATGCACTCGTGGGGTATGTATGTTGGGCATGAGAAATCTTACGTGATTCTAAGATAGGAACATTTGGTTATGATTATTGACTTGTTGTGATGTTTTCTCATTTTGTTTTGCTCGGACCTGAGTTAAGGATGTTAGATAGAATTTTCTATGTTTTACGCTATGACATGGTAAGACTTGTATGTTCTAAGAAGTAAAGTACTATGGAAAGAAAGTATTACGTTTTGATATGCCATGATAAGACAAGTGTTATGAAACATGTAAGCTCTATGTTTTGATGTGAATTGTATTATATGTGCTTGCGTTGTAGTGCACCAATTTTTTTTTAGATTAATTAATTTTTTGCTTTGTTTTATTAATAATTGTTAAGTGTTAGAAATTATTTTAACTTTTTGAATTGCTTGGTAGGATTTATGTGAATTTAATTGTTAGTTGTTTTATTTATTTATTAATTTAATTTGTAAGTAAAATAAGTTTTGGTTGAATTCACAATGGTGCATGGTAAGTAGTGATGCACTTGAACAATTAGGTGGTGCATGTGCATGAATTGAATGGTGAGCATGCAATAATATTTTCTACACTTAATTTCTTTTTATTTTATTTATTAAGGAAATTAAAGAATTAAAAAGAAGAAGAAATAAGGTGATAGGCGTGTGGATTGTAGTGGGGAAACAATGGTGTTCTTTTCCTTTCTAGTTTGTATTTAAATAAATTAATTAAGGGATATTAGTTAAATTAGGAAAGGAAAATCACCAATTATTCAAGAGAGCATTTTTGGTTGGTTGTCTTGATTTGGGGAGTAAATAAATTGTAAAAAAAAAAAAAGGTGTAAATAACGCCCTAAACTAATACTTATAAAACATTCGCATAACATAATTTATAAAAGAATACCACTCATTATCAAAGTCTCAATGGGGACTTGCTTAAAACCATGCAAGTTGGCGCCATTAGTTTTAAACGAAAACATAAATTTTTATGCAAAGTTCAAAAGAAACAAAAATTTAAATAACTGAGTCCCACTGATAATTAGGAAAGTCTCTTAAAACAAAACATAATTTAAATGGCGTTCTACGATGATTGTTTTTCCGTCCATAGGATTACCCCACGCCATACACCCCACGATGATAGAACTCCTTACGTCACCACGCGTGCCATAAGAAATCCTATTTACTACCTGGAAGGAAAGTAAGGGGGGTGAGCTAAAAGCCAAGTAAGGAAGTACAAACAACAAGCAAGTAAGAATACAACAATACAAACACTAACGTTCATCTAAAACATCATGGCATATCATAACATAATCGTAACATATCATCATTTCATATCATAACGTAATCGTAACATATCATCATATCACAATCGTACAACATACATGATGAGCATGGCTCGCTACTTGTCCATGTCACCTTATGAGGTAAACAAGAGTCTCTAGTCCTTGAATAACCTCGGCGCGTCCGCCCTAGGAGTTATGTCTTTAGCTATAGTAACTCGTTCGATGTATCTAACATCGTAATTTGTTTGATGTATCTAACATCGTAATCTATTTGATGTATCTAACATCGCAATCTGTTTGATGTATCGAACATCATAACTTGTTTGATGTATCTAACATCCATACACATATCATATTCAACATATCATCACATTATGACATTCATATTTCATAACAATTCATTCATACAACAGTCTTACCATTCATAGCATAAAATCATAGAATCTATCTAACATCCTTACCTCAGGTCCAAGCTAAGAAATTTTCACAATCTTTCAACGACCCTATATCATAATCAAAACAACATTTCTTAGGTTCATAAAATTACTATTTGCCCTTCTATACAACTCATGTGTGCATGGGTCATGCACACATAATAACAGTTACACATAACACGCAATTATTCTTAACTACACATAAAGCTATAAAAGAATAATGCTCATTTTACCTATTTTACATGCATGATCTTTTTATAAAAACCACATAGTTGAATAGTAAACATAATTTTGGACGTAAAAGTGGATTTGCATGTAACATGCATACGCGAGAACATTGCGTAATAGAGACGTTTTAAAAACGATAATTCTACATTTCTTACTTTTATTGTTTTAAAAATCAATAGACATATAACATGCTTTATTTTTCTTAAAATTTCTAAGTTGATTAAATTCCTCAAAACATTATTTTATTTTATAAAATAATTTGATTTAGCATAAAAATAAAATATGTGACAATTAAATAATCATTTTTAAACTATTTAATTTCTTTTTAAACTTTTAGCCACTATATAATTTCTTTAAAAATCACAATAAATAGAATCTAAATATTTTTCTCAATCAAAATAAAGGAAAATCATAACTTATCAAAATGTGCATTCATACCATTTTAAAATACCATTTTTCACTACTACCATAACTTAGGATAATAATTTTGTTTAAAAAACTCATCAAATTTATTTTAGTGAAACACACTTCACATTTTCTCACAAAAATTCCAGCAACCATTTTATCTTTAAAAATCACCATATTCAATTTAAAACCTCATATTTTTTCTAAAAATTCAATAAAAATTCTGTAGGTATTTATTTGAGTAAAATATCATTTTAATGGGACTTAAAATACCATTTTTAATTTCATAAAATTAACATAACATCAAGGACATTACTTATGCATGCAAATCATTTTTTATCAAACTTTTATCCAATTATTTACAAAAATCCGCAAGCTTAATTTCTCATGAAATTCATCTTTTATCCCAAAAATTTCACATAAAATCATACATGTCCAAAATCTCATCATACTCTTATTATATACATAATTCTAAGAATATTACTAACATATTCACATGAAATCTTATAAAACCCATTTTTCTATTCCATTAAATCTACACATGAAATCCAACAACAATAACAATGGCAATAACATACATTAATTCATAAACATCATATTTCATATACACGCCTTTATAATAACCCTAACATATTTCTATCATTCCTCCTTTTATGCATATCAAGATTCATTGGTACAAAAATCACATACTTATCATATTTCTAAAATCATCATTTTCCATTTTACATAAATCAACGATTAAAAAAAAATAACCATAGCGATATAAACATAAAATATAACCTCATATAAACCCTATCAAATCTATTTTCTCAATCATACCCATGAGCCCTTTTTAAACAAAACATATTCTCTTAAAAAAAATACAAATCATAATCATCAATCCTACAATAATCAAACCATTAGCATCACCATCAACAACCTCAAAGATAAACCCATCAAAACCAATGTATAGGCTAAGAAACACCATTACCTCTCTTGATTGTAAAATCAAGAATACAATATGATCAACACCCAAACTTCACACCCGTTGTTCAAGCCTAGGGTTTTTTTGTTGAAATCCACCATGAGGATGAGAAAGAAATCCAATCACACACAACAAATAAACAAGTCAAAATCATATAATCAAGAAAAAGAGTTTGGACAAACAAAAATACAAGAAAACATACTCTAAACTTGGTTCCTCTTCTCCTTCTTCTTTCTTTCTTTCTTTCTTTCTTTCTTTCTTTCTTCTTCTCCTTCTCTCTCTACACGCCACACTCTCTCTCTCTCTACCTCTCTCTCTAGATCACGGCAGCCACACAAAAATGCCCTCCTCTTCTCTTCCTTTCCCCTTTATTCAACTCTCTCAATAAAGCCTCCCCAACACAAAATGGTAAGTTTCCTATTTCTATTTTATTTTCTCTTAATTTTCTTATTATTTTCTTTTATGATAATAGATATAAGGAATAAAGGGTGATCACATCCTATCCTAAAATAGATAGTTTCTTCCAATATTTGATTTTATGGCCTTAGAAAAATAAGTCGAAAAATCAGTCCCTTTCCCACTACACACTACACACTACACGTCCAAGCACCTTCCTTTCCCTTTTCTTTTTATTTATTTTCTTTTTTTTTTATTAACTAAAATAAATCCAATGAAGGAAAGAGTGTAGAAAATCTACACATGTGCACCCTATTACCATATACTAGCACACACTAAAACACTAGGGTGCATCACTATCTACCATGCACCTTAGTGCATTCAACCATAACTCACATAATTACCTCAATTGTCACACTTATTTAAAATGTAACACTAATAGTAAAATAAACATGTTACACAATTATTCACTTATTAAATTAATTAACCAAACAAACAATTAACAAATTTAAAAAGATTATACCAAACAATTCTAACAATTAAATAAAATAACAAACAATCAAATAAAACAAACAACAACTAAATAAAATAAACAACATTTAACTAAAACAATTCATCACACTTAACATTTAAATAAAATAAATCACAAAATTTAAATAATCAAAAATTTTTTTTTTGGTGCACTACAAAAGGAGAGAGGGAATGAGTGTGGACGGAAGCCATAAGAAAAGACAAAGAAATTGGTTTTATTTTTATTTTTGTTTTTATGTAATTCTCTTGATTTGGGTCAATGCTTTAATTCCTATAATTGTGAAAGGGACTTGATTAGTTTCCTTTTACATTAGCTTTGATTGCTGGACCTTTAGGGAAATAAGAAGGTGAGCAATGGGGATTGGGAGTCCATTGTGACTGGCGTGCAAGAAGATAGAGATAGAGAGAGAGATAACTAGATAAAGAAAGAAAGAAAAAAAAACAAAGAGTGTGTGCGTGAAGAAGAAGAAGAAAAAGAAGGAGAAGAAGAAATGAATGGTGATTCTAATCTAGGTTTGTATTTTGTATTTTCATAGTGATTGATTCTCTAGTTCATCTCCTCACCTTCTTGATTTCTAAGCATTCATGTTGATGTTTTTTGTTTCTTTCTTGTTGGGGGTTTCGAAAGCCTAAGGTTTGAATGTAGAGCACCAATTTTTATTTATTTATTCAAATGATGTGCTTTATTTTATTAATTGTTAAGTGTTGTGAATTATTTTATTATTTGTTTAAATTAATTGTTAGAATTGTTTGGTAGAATTTTGTGAAATTAATTGTCAATTGTTATTTTTTTTATTTTATATATTTTAAAATATGAATAATTGAGTTTTGGTTTAATACACTAATGTGCATGGTAGGTAGTGATGCACCTAGTTATTGAGTGTGTGCATGTGCATGGTTGCATAGTACACTTGTGTATAATTTTCTACACACTTTATAGTTTCCTTTTATTTAGATTTATATAATTATTTAAATTGAAATAAAAATTTAAAAAATGGGAAAGGGATTGGCTTGGACGTGTGTGCATAGTGGGAAAGGGGGATTAAATTCCTATTTTATTTGGGTGATTTTTAGTTAAAAATGGAAGAGGTGTTGTCATCATTATTTCCTACCACTTAAAATCAAATCAAATTAAAAGAAAATAATTAAAAAGGGGAAACTTACCAATTATTTTCCTTAGGCTATTATGGGTAGATTAGAATAAAGAGGGAAGGAAAAATAAAGAAGAGCATTATGCACCATTGGTGTCCTCAGCCTAGAGGTAAGGAGAGAGAGAGAGAGGTGTGTTCTAGAGAGAGAAGGAGAGAAAGGAAGAAAAGAAAGGAGGAAGAAAGAAGAAGGTCTTGGGAGGTCATAGGTATGATTTTTATATTGATGATTCTTTTTTAATTTTAAGTCTAAGGTTTCTCTTCTCCACCATCCTAAATTTTTGTGTTCTTCTTCATGGGTTTCAAAAAAACCCTAGGGTATTCAAGAGTGATTTCCATTTGGGTGTTGATCAATTTGTGTTATTAATTTTACAATCAAGAGAGGTAATGGATCTTTAGCCCTAATATTTTTATGTTTCTTGGGTTACATGGATTGATGGATATTTTTTTAAGTTGATGCATGAGAAAATTGACCTAGGCGTGGGCTTGGGTATTCATGACGTTTTGGTTTGTGATCAATATAGGTTGATGATGGGGGTTATTGTCTTGATTGGTAGATGGTTTTGATAATGTTATTGTATCCTTGTTGATCTTGTAGGTTTTTTTGGTGGCTAAATATTTTATATTGTATTGTTTGTATGATTATTATTATTTGTTAAAGAAAGGTCATGTATAAAAGGGTTGGCAAGGGTTATACATTGTGATCTACAAAAAAAATGATGATGAACATTTTTTTTTTTAAAAACATGAAAGGATTTGATTATTTTGGGCTATGGGAATTTCGGCCTAGGAGAGATGTTCATAGCATGATTTTTTTATTTTTTTTATGTTTTTATGTCAATTAAAAATCTTAGAAACATGATAGGTTTTTTGTAAGAATTTAAATGGGTATGTATTAGTTTTGTTCTCCCTTGGAATTCTAGTATGATAGAAATATTTTTAGAGTTACATTCAATACAAGGTTAAAGATGATTATTTTTTTTAAGATTTGTGAGTATGTTTTAAGGTGGTTTGATGAATTATTGTATGCTAATGGTAACATTTAAAATAATTAAAAGAGGTGTAGATTTGTGTTGATTTAAACATGTATGGTAATGATGTAAAAGATGGATATTTGTTTTATTATGCTTGCTGATTTTGGTGTTTAAATGATTTAGAATATGATGAAAATAATGTTTTTGCATGCTTAAATAATTTTGTAAGTGTTATAATGTTTTCAAGAAATTAAATGGGAATTTATTATGCCTTGAAAAGATATTTTTGCTCAAATAAATACCTACAGTTTTTTTATATATTTTTAGAGAAAATATGAGGTTTTAAATTCAATATGGTGATTTTTGAGAGTGTATATGGTTGCTAGAATTTTTGGTAAATTATTAGTAAGTTTTTTTTAAAAGAAAGGAAAATTTGTGTGGTTGTGAAATCATAAAACCCTAAGTTATGTAAATATTAAAAATGGTATTTTGAATATAATCATGAGTGTTCATTTTAATAGATATGATTTTTCTTCTTTTTAATTAAGAAAAATGTTGAGATTAATTCACTTGTGATTTTTAAATAAATTAAACAGTGGCTGAAAGTTTGGTTAAATAATTCAAAAATAATTATTGGATTATCACTTATGAATTTATTTTACTTAAAATTAAGTCTTAAAATAATACAAATAAAATGTATTTTTTTCACACCTAAAATTTTTATTTTTTCTCACACCAAGTTTGTAATTTCATTCATTTGAATTAAATTGTTATTTTCTAAGGAAACATGCTAACTATAAGTATTTTACATAATTTCTAGCAGTTATTATTTCTATGTGATTTAACAATAATAAATGAAATTATTATATTTTTAAATGGCTAAATAAACTATTTTTATGATATAAAAATAATGTTTTAGAGGTTTAATCAACTTAATAATTTTAAAGAGATAAATAATGGTAGTAAAAGTATGTACTAAATCATTATTTTTAAAATGATAGAAATAAGCGCATATGAATTATCGTTTTTAACGCCACTTTTTAACAGCGTTCTCATGTATGAATGTCGCATGCAATTTAACTTTTACGTTTAAAAACTTGTCTAATATTCAACCATAGGATTTTAATTTAAGAACCATGCATGTAACATAGGTATAATTTGCATTATTCTTTTGGTGATTTTATGTGTAATTATGCCTATTTAGAAACTATGAGTAGTTTTGCCATGTGTGCATGGCCCATGCACACATGAGACATATGGGTTGGGCACAAGCAAGTCTTATGTGATGCTAAAGGATGTTGTTTGACTATGATATAGGCTCGTTGTGAAATTTGTGAGTTTGTCTTTGCTTGGACCTGAGGTAAGTAAGTTAGATAGAATTGTGGTTATTTATGCTGTGAATGGTAAGGTTGACATGGATGAATAAGAATGTTATGTATGATGATACCTTTTGCGATATGAATTATGAGATGTTATTTTGTGTTGATATGACTGAATTTTATAAATGATGTATGTTATGTAATGGTTGTTAGCATGATGAACGCAACACAATAAAAAGGGGTTACAAAGGATGTGAAGACGTAGCCCGAGTAACTAAGGATATGAAGACTTAACTCATAGGGCGGACGCGCCGAGGTTATTCAAGGTCCAGAATCTTGTTTACCTCAAGATGTGACATGGACAAGTTAGCGGGCCATGTTCACAAAGACATGATGATGATGTTTATGATGATAATGTTTATGATGATGATGTCTATGATGATTATGTTTATGATGATGATGTTTATGATGATAATGTTGATGATGTTGACGTATGATGATAAAGTTAAGTATGATGTATAATGATGTATGAACGTGACTATGTTTGTTGTGTTTACTTGTGTGTTGTTTGCACTTCCTTATTGGGATTTTAGCTCACCCCCTTACTTTCCCTTCCAGGTAGCAAATAAAATTTCTCTTTCGCACGTGTGGTGATGTGGGGAATTCTATCGTCAGGGTGTGTATGGTGTGGGGGCCTCCTATGGACGAGAAACGATCAACTTAACGCCAAATTCTAAAGAACAATGTTATGTTTATTTTCAACTTTCAGAACTTATCAGTGGGACTTAAACTTTAAATAGTTTTACAATGTTTCTTGAAAAATATTATTTTCCTTTTAAACTATTGGGCCCAAATTGCATGTTTTAGCAAGGCCCCACTTGGATTTCTATAATAAGTGGCTTTTTTTTTATAAACTTATGAGCATGCAAATATTTTACAAAGTATTAGACTGGGGCGATTTTACAAATGGTATCAGTGATAGTTTGTCCATGTTTCCAAGGACCCTCCCCGTACACGCTAAAGATGGGAAAATCTCCACTCACACCGTCATTAGTATTTGTGCTATATGTTATCGTTTTCTTTCTACTTTTAAATATTGTAGTTTTGTAATTGATGTGTAGAAAGTATGCCTCGAGTAATTAGGACTTCTAGAAGGAAACTTCTTGATGAGATTAGTGGGATCTCAAGGGTTCATATAGATGATGTAAACGACGAAGATATGGGGATATCAGCTCCCCGAAAGATGTTTGTTATGAATGAACGTATTTAATGGATGAGATGCCTCATAGGAAATTGCAAGTATAACACTATCAAGTTTCAAGTAAAGCGAAGAATGGATTATGTCAATGATAATATAACTGGACACTATCAAGATCAAAGGACACATAAGCTTTGTGATGCGATTGTTAATAAAGACATAGGTTGGGGAGTTTACCCCACGACATTATCTTGCGAGGTGATGTTGTTTGCTAGATTGATACGTTGAATAGCAGAGGAGCACACAAAGTGGACATGCCACAACATTCGGTAGCAAACATCAGCAAAACCTCGATGGAGTAAATGGAGACTAAGGAGGCGGAGAGGCAAGAAAATCCATGATAACATAGTTCAAGATAGAGGACAATGACAAGCTACGAACTGACGCAACAATGAGGAACTGACGCAACAATGAGGATAAGTAATGAGTCGCAACATGAAAAAATAAGATAAAGGCTACTAATACAGACTAAGGATTTCTAGGGACAACAAGATAATTAGCAATCCTAAAGATGGATGCTAGAATTTGGTGGGACATGGTTAAGAAGACACAAACTTTATACACCATTACCTGGGCTGACTTTGTACAAGTTTCCTGCAAAAAGTACTTCAATGCTACATCACTAGCAACTGGAGTTAATGAGTTTGTGACACTGACACAAGGTAGTCTTTCAATCACAGAGTATGCCTAGAAGTTTGACAGACTGGCAAGGTTTGCACCTGAGATAGTCTCAACAAAGGTCATGATCGTTCAAGGATTCATAAGGGGACTAAATCCTATGATGGCCAGGGATGTCAAAACGACCAGTACAGAGCTAGTTAGCTATGCTGAGATTCTAGACAAAGCTTTACACACTGAGTACATGAAGAGTTGTATATGGAATGACGGTACAGCAAGGAGAGAGACCAATAAGAGTAAAGTCTTTCAAGACAGCAACAATAGGAGGCCTAATAGGGTCAAAATAGTGGCACTAGAAAAAGGGCCAAGGTCGCAGCTCCCAATGGAAATCACAGCAACCCTAACAGTCACAATAATGATTGAAACCATGGGAATTACCAAAGCAATAAAGTTGAGCACCCCAGCTGTCCTAAATGCTCAAAAAGACACACGGGAGAATGCCAGGCCGGCACCAATAATGTTTTAAGTACGATCAGGCAGGGCATCTGAGGAAGAATTGCCCACAATGGAAGGTGGGACAGAATAGTAACAGCAATCTGGTGCTAGCACGGGTGTTTTTGCCTTAACTCAGAATGAAGCAGCCAACAACAGCACCGTAATCACCGGTCAACTCCCTATATCTGGTATGATGTGTAGAGTCCTCATTGATTTTGGAGCGACTCACTCATATGTTTCCATAAATGTGATTGATAAGCTGAGTATTCCTTATAAACTATTTGAGCATAACTTTAGTACAATTTACAGTCGGGAGACATGATGTTGTCAACTAGGTGGTTCCCGTCAATGCCTATAACGATAAAGGGTAGGGAGTGCCTGGCAGACATTATAGAATTTAGTATAGTTGATTATGATGTCATACTTGCCATGAACTGGTTATACAAAGATGGGGCGACAATAGACTATCGGAAGAAGACTGTGGAGTTCAGACCAAAAGAAGGAGAGGTCTTTTCCTTTAGAGGGGAAGTAGCGGGTTTTCAAACACCCATAATATCGGAACTAGAAGCACAGAATATGATGCAACATGGTTGTTCAGCGTTTCTGGCTAGTGTGGTGGATAAATCGAAGGAGTCAGAGTTAAAACCATAAAATGTGCATATTTTTTGTGAGTTCTCAGAGGTGTTTCCCGAGGAATTACCAGGATTACCCCCAGACAGAGAAATCAAGTTTGTGATCGAGCTTGCACAAGAAACAGCACAGATCTCTAAAGCGCCCTATCGAATGGCACCTTCAGAGTTGAAAGAACTTATGAATCAACTACATGAGTTGTTGGACAAGGGGTTCATAAGACCAAGCCATTCGCCATGGGGAGCACTAGTCCTATTTGTGAAAAAGAAGGACAGGAACATGAGAATGTGCATCGATTACCGAGAACTCAATAAGATCACCATTAAGAAAAAATATCCTTTGCCTAGGATACATGACCTTTTTGATCAACTGCAAGGGGCAGCAGTATTCTCAAAGATTGATTTGCGATTCAGGTACCATCATTTAAAAGTGATAGAGGGAGACATTTCGAAAATTTCTTTTAGAACTCGCTATGGACACTATGAGTTCCTAGTAATGTCTTTTGGACTCACTAACGCTCCAGTAGCATTTATGGATATGATGAACAGGGCGATAAGGACTATTTTGACAAGTTTTTTGTATTGTTCATAGATGATATCCTTATTTACTCGAAGACCAAGGAGGAGTATGAGGAGCACTTGAGGTTGATTCTGAAAAGACTACGAGAACATCAACTATACGCTAAGTTCTCTAACTGTGAGTTTTGGCTGGAACAGGTAACTTTCCTAGGGCATATAGTGTCCAAGAATGGAATAGCAGTAGTCCCATCAAAGATCGAGGCCATTAGAGACTGGCCCCAGCCAAAGAATGCCTCGAAATTTTGAAGCTTCTTAGGATGGGTGGGTTATTATAGGAAGTTCGTCGAGGGTTTCTCAAAGATCGCCAAACCCTTAACCAACTTAACCCACAAACATCAAAAGTTTGCATGGACTGAGAAATGTGAAGAAAGCTTTCAGACCATGAAGGAGAAGTTGATTTTTGCGCCTATTGGGTTCCCACAGAGGGTGGGATATTTGTGGTGTACTGTGCCGCATCACAGAATGACTTAGGGTGTGTGTTAATGCAAGATGGGAAGGTAGTAGCTTATTCTTCCAGACAACTCAAGGACTATGAACAGCGATATCCCACTCATGATCTTGAGTTGGCAGCAGTGGTGTTTGTACTAAAGATATGGAGACATCACCTATATGGGGACAAGTGCGAAATCTACATTGACCACAAAAGTCTGAAGTACTTCTTCCCACAAAAGGAACTGAATATGAGGCAGCGAAGGTGGTTGGAATTAGTGAAGGACTACGATTGCGAGATTCTATACCACCCAGGCAAGGCCAATGTGGTTGCAAATGCATTGAGTAGGCGGGGACATGGGAATGTCTCAGCACTACATACAATAGAGATGCCTCTTCAGAAAGAGATTATAAATGACGGCATCGAACTTGTGACAGGTTGCCTAGCAAACCTCACATTACGATCCTCCCTACTAGAACATATTCGAGAGCAACAGAAAGTGGATGAAGCCCTAATGAAGTAAGAGGCTTTGGTATAAGAAAGTGGAAACAATGACTTCACAATGTCCAATAGTGGATTGCTAAGATACAAGGACAGGATTTGTGTGCTTGACAATGTTGAGATAAAGGAAACTATTATGAAAGAGGTGCATACAACTCCTTATTCCTTACACCCAGGGTCCACAAAGATGTACCAAGACCTTAAAGCGCTATATTGGTGGCATGGAATGAAAAAGGATATTGCTGAGTTTGATTCCGGATGTTTAACCTGCCAGCAAGTCAAAGCAGAACACCATGGGCCAGCAGGGTTACTTCAACCGCTCTACGTTCCTGAATGGAAATGGTAGGATATAACAATGGATTTTGTTGTAGGGTTACCCAGAACCACCAAGCAGCATGATTCTGTGTGGGTAATAGTGGATAGGCTCACTAAGTCCACCCATTTCATCCCAGTTAAAACCACATACACAGCGGATCAATATGCAAAATTGCATGTAAGTGAGATAGTGAGACTTCGATAATTTTTTATCGAGGGTCAGTATTCACATCGAACTTTTGGAAGGGACTACAAAGAGCTATGGGATCAAGGCTAAAGTTTAGCATCGCATTTCATCCTTAGACCGATGGGCAATCAGAGAGAACTATACAAGTTCTAGAGGACATGTTGAGATGCTATGCTTCAGACTTTTCAGAGTCTTGGAACTGATACTTACCCCTAATGGAGTTCTCTTATAACAACAGTTACCAATCTACTATTGGGATGGCTCCCTATGAGATGCTTTATGAGCGCAAGTGCAGATCTCCCTTACACTGGGATGAAGTTGGGGAGAAGCACATTTTAGGCATCGAGGCAATTAGGGAAACTAGTGAGGCAATCGGGAAGATTCGCTAAAGGATGCTTACTGCGCAGAGTAGGCAAAAGAGCTACATTGACCTTAAGAGAAGGGACATCAAGTTTTCAGTGGGCGAGTTTGTTTTCTTGAAAGTCTCGCCGATGAAGGGTGTGATGTGTTTTGGAAAGAAAGGAAAGTTAAGACCTAGATATATAGGTCCATTTGAGATTTTGGACAGAGTAGGGCAAGTTGCTTACCATTTAGCATTGCCCCCAGCACTAGCCAAAATGCATAACGTCTTTCACATCTCGATGTTGCGTAAGTATGTGTCAAATCCCTCACATGTGTTGAGTTACGAGTCGTTACAGCTGAAGCAGGACCTGAGTTATGATGAACAACCTAAGCATGTTATTGAAAAGGGAATCAAGGAACTAAGATCCAAAAGGATTCCACTAGTTAAGGTCATGTGGAAGAATAGTACGGAACAAGAAGCAACATGGGAGTTGGACATGAGAGAAAGATACCCTAAATTATTTGGTAAGAAAGAATTTCTAGACGAAATTCCTTTTAAGGAAGGTATATTGTAGCACACCAATTTTTTTTTTATTTATTCAAATTTTGTGCTTTATTTTATTTAATTGTTAAGTGTTGTGAATTATTTTATTTTTTGTTTAAATTAATTGTTAGAATTTTTTGGTAGAATTTTGTGAAATTAATTCTCAATTGTTATTTTGTTTTATTTTAAAATGTGAATAATTGAGTTTTTGGTTGAATGAAATAAGGTGCATGGTAGGTAGTGATGCACCCTAGTTATTGAGTGTGAGCATGTGCATGGTTGCATGGTGCACTTGTGTAAAATTTTCTACATACTTTATAGTTTCCTTTTATTTATATTTATTTAATTATTTAAATTGAAAAATTAAAAAAAAACGGGGGGAAAGGGATTGGCTTGGACGTGTGTGCATAGTGGGAAAGGGGGATTACATTCCTATTTTATTTGGGTGATTTTTAGTTAAAAATGAAAGAGGCGTTGTCATCTTTATTTCTTACCAATTAAAATAAAATAAAATAAAATTAAAATCGAAACAAAATAATCAAAAAGGGAAAACTTACCAATTATTTTCCTTACACTATTATGGATAGATTAGAATAAAGAGGGAAGGAAAAAGAAAAAAGAGCATTATGCTCCATTGGTGTCGTAGGCCTAGAGAGAAGGAGAGAGAGAGAGAGAGAAGCGTGTTCTAGAGAGAGAAGGAGAGAAAGGAAGAAAAGAAAGGAAAAATAAAGAAGAAGGTCTTGGGAGGTCATAGGTATCGTTTTTATATGGATGATTCTTTTATTAATTTTAAGTCTAAGGTATCTCTTCCCCACCATCCTAAGTGTTTGTGTTCTTCTTCATGGGTTTCAAAAAAACCCTAGAGCATTCAAGAGTGATTTCCATTTGGGTATTAATCAATTTGTGTTCTTGATTTTACAATCAAGAGAGGTAATGGATATTTAGCCCTAATGTTTTTATGTTTTCTTGGGTTACATGGATTGATGGATATTTTTTTATGTTGATGCATGAGAAAATTTACCTAGGCGTGGGCTTGGGTATTCATGGCATTTTGGTTTGTGATCAATATAGGTTGATGATGGGGGTTGTTGTCTTGATTGGTAGATGGTTTTGATAATGTTATTGTATCCTTTTTGATCTTGTTGGTTTGTTTGGTGGCTAAATGTTTTATGTTGTATTTTTTGTATGATTATTATTATTTGTTAAAGGAAGGTCAGTTATAAAAGGGTTGGCAAGTGTTTTAAATTGTGATCTACATAAAAATGATGATGAATATATATTTTTTTAAAATATGAAAGGATTTGATTATTTTGGGCCATGGGAATTTCGGCCTAGGGGTGATAATCAAAGCATGATATTTTTTTTTATGTTTTTATGTCAACTAAAAATCTCACAAACATGATAGGTTATTTGTAAGATTTTAAATTGGTATATGTTAGTTTTGTTCTCCCTTGTAATTCTTGCATGATAGAAATATGTGAAGAGTTATATTCAATACAAGGTTAAAGACGATTATTTTTTTTATGATTTTTGAGTACGTTTTAAGGTGGTTTGATGAATTATTGTATGCTAACGTTAACATTTAAAATAATTAAAAGAGGTGTAGAAACATGCTAGAATTTGTGTTAGATTTGTGTTGATTTAAACATGTATGGTAAATTATGGTGTTTAAATGATTTAGAATATGATGAAAATAACGTTTTTGCATGCGTAAATAGTTTTGTAAGTGTTATAATGTTTTCAAGAAATTAAATGAGAGACTTTAATATGCCTTAAAAAGATATTTTTGCTCAAATAAATACCTACATATATTTTATATATTTTTAGAGAAAATATGAGGCTTTAAATTCAATATGGTGATTTTTGAGAGTGTATATGGTTGTTGGAATTTTTGGTAAAATATTGGAAAGATTTTTTTTAAAAGAAAGGAAAATTTCTGTGATTGTGAAATCATATAACCCTAAGTTATGTAAATATTAAAAATGGTATTTTGAATAAAAATGATTTTTCTTCTTTTTAATTAAGAAAAATACCGAGTTTAATTCACATGTGATTTTTAAATAAATTAAATAGTGGCTGAATGTTTGGTTAAATAATTCAAAAATAATTATTGGATTATCACTTATGAATTTATTTTACTTAAAATTTAATCTTAAAATAATACAAATAAAAATGTATTTTTCTCACACCTAAAAATTTTATTTTTTCTCACACCAAGTTTGTAATTTCATTAATTTGAATTAAATTGTTATTTTCTATGAAAACATGCTAACTATAAGTATTTTACATAATTTCAGGCCTTTATTATTTCTATGTGATTTAACGATAATAAATGGAATTATTATATTTTTAAATGGCTAAATAAATTATTTATTTGAAATAAAAATAATGTTTTAGAGGTTTAATCAACTTAGTAATTTTAAAGATATAAATAATGGTAATAAAAGTATGTTAGTAAATCATTATTTTTAAAATGATAGAAATAAGCACATAGGAATTATCGTTTTTAACGCCATTTTTTAACAAAGTTCTCACGTATGCATGTCGCATGCAATTTCACTTTTACGTTAAAAAATGTGTCTAATATTCATCCATAGGGTTTTTATTTAAGAACCATGCATGTAACATAGGTATAATTTATATTATTCTTTTGTGTGATTTATGTGTAATTATACCTATTTGGAAACTATGAGTAGTTTTGCCATGTGTGCATAGGTCATGCACACATGAAACATATGAGTTGGGCACAAGCAAGTCTTATGTGATGCTAAAGGATGTTATTTGATTATGATATAGGCTTGTTGCGAAGTTTGTCTGTTTTGCTTTGCTTGGACCTGAGGTAAGGAAGTTAGATAGAATTTTGGCTATTTATGCTGTGAATAATAAGGTTGGCATGTATGGATAAGAATGTTATGTATGATGATATATTTTGCGATGTGAATTATGAGATGTTATTATGTGTTGATATGACAGGATTGTATAAATGATGTATGTTATGTCATGGTTGTTTGCATGATGAGTGCGACACAACGAAAAGGGGTAACTAAGGATGTGAAGACGTAACTCGAGTTACTAAGGATATGATGACCTAACTCATAGTGCAGACGCGTCGAGGTTATTCAAGGACTAGAGATCTTGTTTACCTCAAGATGTGACATGGATAAGTTAGCGGGCCATGTTCATAAAGATATGATGATGATGTTTATGATGATATTGTTTATGATGATGATGTCTATGATGATTATGTTTATGATGATGATGTTTATGATGATAATGTTTATGATAATGATTTTTATGATGATGTCATATGATGATAAAGTTAAGTAAGATGTATAACGTTGTATGAACGTGAATATGTTTGTTGTGTTTACTTGTGTGTTGTTTGCACTTCCTTACTGGGCTTTTAGCTCACCCCCTTACTTTCGTTTCCAGGAAGATCATAGGAGTTCTCTTTGGCATGCGTGGTGATGTGGGGAATTCTATCGTCAGGGTGTGTATGGCATGGGGGCATCGTATGGATGAGAAACGATCAGCTTAACGCCAATTTCTAAAGAACAATGTTATGTTTATTTTCAACTATTAGAACTTATCAGTGGGACTTGAACTTTAATTATTTTTACAACGTTGCATGAAAACTATTATTTTCTTTTTTTAAACTATTGGGCCCAACTTGCATGTTTTAGGAAGGCCCCACAGAGATTTCTATAATAAGTGACTTTTTTTCTATAAACTTATGAGCATGCAAATATTTTACAAAGTATTAGACTAGGACGTCTTTACATTGATCAAGGTGGTGGCTATTGTTTGGTTACTTCTGTGCTATCAAGAGAGGTGATAATGATTTTATATCCGCAAGTATACACAATCGTCTCAAATAATATAGATAGTAAATCCAAATCATTCCCACAGAGACTATCAATCTAGTACAAATATCCAATTCTAACTTTCTATTTAGCTTTTGAAAATAGACTGATTTTTAACCTAAAACTAAAAATTGAAATAAACTATGAAATTTTAAAAATTGATTCAATAATTAAAAACCAAGGGTATTAACATCATCAACTTTCTAACCCGTTAATCTTGCTAATCAACACATATAATTCTTCAATTTCTATCCTAATAGCGGATTAACTAAAACCATCCTAATTCTTTTTCAACATAAAATTATCTCAACCTATATGCAAACTTTCTACATATATGTGATAAGATTTAACATATAGCAGACATGAAGCATAGAAACCCTAAACGCTACACAAACCCTATAGGTACTATCGTCCTACATGCAATTTGTGTTTATATGACCAAAAAACAATCCAGAAATATTATCATAAAATACTATTAATCATGCAACAAATATATATAAATATACAATATATTTATATATATAATATATAAACACACAAAAATTCAAGAACATAAACTCTTACCTCTTGAAGCCTATCAAGTGTACTTGAGTCTTTTTTGTATTTTTATCGATTTTCCTATCCAAAGCTTTGAGCACTCAAACCACGATCTTACAGAGTGTTCTCTACACCTCAAGATGTGTGTGGGCACATAGAGAACATGATTTTGTATTTTAGGAACACAAGTATTTCTCAGCACATGAGAACATGGATTATAGTCTGAGAATGGCTAGAATAAAGAAGAAGAAAGAGATAAACTTTTGTCTGATAAAAACTCTTAGAACTATTCCGAATTGGGTATTATGTTGTTTTATACTGCTATTCCCTTTTTAGGGATTTTCCATTTTTCTTTCATATAATTATTTAACTAAATCAATCTCCCACAAAATAAGGTATTTACTTTTTAAGGAAAAGATGACTACCATATTTAAATTTAAATTCTAAATTCTAAATTCAAATTGATGATCATCATTATCATTATTTTTTAAAATTCAATAAATCAAAAACTATTTTTTGACTTTCCAATTTTATTTTCTCCCACTCAAATAACATAATTAATTTAAAATTTTTATTTATTTATTTATTTATATGAAGTTCAAAATTTCATATATTTAAATTAATAAATATATTTTTGAAATTTAATAATTAATTCTAAATTAATTATTCAACCTCAATTATAATATAATTATCTACTTGACCCAAATAATAAAATGCTTCTCAAATTCCCAAATTGCACTTATACCCTTGTATCAAGTCTTATCTTGATATGGTATTGATAGAGCCACCCGGGGACCTATAGACCTATAATATCAAGCTCTAATAAATATTACATTATTAATCAATGCTCTTTGATTGAATAATCATATTTATTAATCTCATGATTATTCCACTAAAAATATGAGATTGAAATCTTGATAATTATAAACATATATTTACTGAGTACTTTATTAAGAATAAAGTGTCCGTTAATATAATCATTACATATAGCGTTAACCCTCTATTTTTTTTATCAAGAAGAAAGCTACTTCATTAATCAATCAGCCAAGCCAAACAAAAAACAGTACAAACAATTCTTACAAACCAAAAACACAGGGGAATTACCCTCCAGCCCGTGCAAAACAAAGGCAGCCAAAAAGACCCCAAACCAGATTACATTGTTATCCTATCTATAAACCTCTGCTCTTGTATAGTTAATTTCCTATTTTTTACATTGAATATTCTGTACTTAATCCTAGTCTTAATCTCAGAAGCAATGCTATTAGCTGACCAAGAATATCTATAAAAAATACATCTATTTCGATTCCGCCAAATACCATAAACAACTGCTGCTAGAACTGAGTTGATGATGTCAAAAATTGTTCCAGGCCTCCTGCTAGAGAGCCAAACCAGCCAACTTGAAAATTTAGAAGGCCAAGCTTGAAAACCCAACCAGCCAAATATGATGATTAAAATCTTCCTAGATAGACAGCAATCAAAATATAGATGGCCATGAGTCTCAGTAGTTATTCCATAGACAGGACAGAGCAGAGAATAAAGCACCACACATAACCTGAGCAGATTATCACAGGATAAAAGCTGAGAGTTGACAGTTTGCCAAAGAAGAAATCTGTGTTTAGGTAAGGATAGCTGGCACCAAACAACTGTATGGTAGTTAATTTGTTGTTGACAGAGAGAGCTGTTATACAGTTTTGAAGGGTGGAATTTTCCTGAAAAACCAGCAGCTTTTAGCTCTTCATAGCTGAAGTGATCCCTGAGATTACATAATTTCCTCCAATACCAGCTAATGTCTGGAGGAAGTCTATAACACCAGAACTCTGAACCTTTTAAGTATACAGAATTGATCCACTTAACCCAAAGCAAATCATGCTTCTCAGTTATAGCCCAGATGTACTTAGCTAATATAGCTCTGTTCCAAGCTGAGCCATTCCTGAATCCAAGGCCACCATATACTTTCGGGAGACAGACCTTAGTCCAAGAAGCCATATGGATTTTACTCCTATTACCATTAACTCCCCAAAGAAAGCCACGACATAACTTTTCAATCTCCTTAATAATACTTTGAGGAAGTATAAAAATACCCATCCAGTAGTTCCTTAGACCAAAAGGAACAGAATGAATGAGCTGGATTCTACCAGCAAAAGAAAGGTGCCTGCTAGCCCAAGTATGTAATCTCATTCTAAATTTTTGAATTATGATGTCACAATCTTCATGCTTCCACTTAGTAGGTCTCATAGGGACACCAATATATTTAAGGGGAAAGGACCCTTCAGCAAGCTGTAACTCAGCAGCTAAACTTTTCCTGTCTGCAGTAGAGACCCCCCCCCCCCCCCCCCCCCAAATAAACATGCGATTTACTAGCATTAATTTCCAGCCCAGTAACAACACTAAAATCCTGAAGATCACCCTTGAGCACTTGAACAACAGCTAGAGTTCCTTTACAAAATAAGAGCAAATCGTCTGCAAAACATTGGCTCAGTAAATTCAGACTTTTACACATCGGATGGTACTTGAAAGAAGTATCAAGAGCTGCCAATTGAAGCCTCCGAGTGAGATATTCCATGATTAGGACAAATAAAAGTGGCGACAAAGGGTCCCCTTGCCGAAGCCCCTTCTCATCCTTAAATTTTCCTTGAACTCTTCCATTCATGAGCAAAAAATAAGATGTGTTTTCCAAGCATGACATTATCCATCTGATAAATCTCACAGGGAAACACAAAGCTTTTAAGAGATCTTCAATAAACCACCAATCAACTATGTCATAAGCTTTACTAATATCAATTTTGATTGCACAACTTGGTGAAGTAGCTGATCTCCCATAATTCTTGATAAGGTCTTGAAAAATCAAGATGTTGTGAGCTATTGATCTACCTTGAAGAAAAGTTCCCTGATTAGATTGAACTAAGATAGGAAGGACCTTAGCTAGACGAGAGCAAAGCAGCTTAGAGATACATTTGTAAAAGGTAGAACAACATGAAATAGGTCTAGAATCCACAGTCCAAGAAGGGTTATAACATTTGGGGACCAGAGACAATGTGGTATCAAGAAGTTCCTCAAGGATTCTGCCTGATTCAAAAAACTGCCTTATAGCTCTACATATTTCATCTCCAATATCCTGCCACAACACCTTGAAAAAACCCGAACCAAATCCATCTGGACCCGGGGATTTGATTATAGGGATACTGAATAAAGCTTCTCTGATTTCCTTGTGAGAAAAAGGCTTCAACAGAGATAGCTGCTAGTCCACAGAGAGTTTGGGACCCAACTCTACACAATGGACATTTAATTTCTTAGTAGCTGAACTAGGCCTACCCATAATACTCCTGAAGTGGTTCAAAAAATGAGAGACTACTTCTGAGAAGTTATCCACCAATCTACCTTGCTCAGTAATAAAAGAGGCTATCCTATTTTTTTCTTTACGTTTCTTCAGACAAGCATGGAAATAGGTAGTGTTCGAGTCTCCCTTACTTAACCAATTAATCTTACTTCTTTGAGTCAAGAAGCTATGATACATCTGTTCCTGACTAATATAAGCTTCAGCAGCAACCTTGACTTTATCTTGGAGAGTAAAATCTCTAGGATATTGCTGAGCATGGAAAAGGGCATCTTGAAAATCATCTTTAGCCTTCTGAAATTGAACTCCTATGTCTCCTATGTGATCCCTATTAAACTTTTTCAGCTTGTGTTTCAGTCGCATGGTCTTAAGGTAAATGGCCTTTAATCCATTCCCCTGAATAGGCTTCCTCCAGCTATCAAGAGCCACTTCTTTAAAGTCTTTATGATCTGCCCAGAAATTATAATACCGAAACAATTTAACTCCCAAGTTCTCCATGGTCTGAATAGAGAGAGTACAAGAGCAGTGATCCGAAATTGTTTCCCATTTGAAAACTGCTATTATATTAGGAAACATATCCAGCCAGCCCTCATTGGCAAACACATGATCAATCTTAGAGTATATTCGGGCATGGCCATCTTGATTATTTGTCCGCGTAAAGAAAGAACCAGTTTGTTTAAGCACATCTAGATGAGAACTAGCTAACCATTGAGAAGAGTCTAATAATTCAGCTTTAGACACAGGCTTCCCTCCATTCCTATCTTTGGCTGTAAATACTACATTAAAATCACCCAACATTACCCAAGCATCAGCTGAAATCTTAGGTAAACTTTGCCACAAAATCTTCCTTTCCTCCAGAGTGTTACTCCCATAAACAAATGTAACACTAAAAGGAAATTTCTAATCAGCCATTCTAATTTTACAGTGAACAAATTGACTTGTCTCTTCAACCACTATAACCTTGACAAAGACCCTCCTCCATATTATTAAAATTCTTCCCTCAGTAATCGAACTAGAGTAATAGTCCCAGTTCAAAAACTTATTAACCATCATCTCTCATTTTCGTTTCCAAAAGAGCACCAACTCCCACTTTATTCTTACTACATATATTCAAAACTGCAGCCTACTTTTTTGGACCATTCAATCCCCTTAAGTTCTAGCTCAAAATGTTATAGTTATCCATGAGAAGAGCTAGCTTCACCTAATCCTCCTTTCTCCCTTTCTATCTGTTCTTGGAGAACTACATAATAGTTGGACTGAGTCTGGCCCGGCTCAACTGATACTTTGTTAGACCTCTGCATTCTACTCTCTCCTGTTCCCTGTCTATATACCACTTTCTTAGGTGATAGCCAATCCTTTTCACACACAATCTGGCCATTAGCAGCTGGCGGATCCTCAGCAACAATCCTAGGTATACCAGTAACTACTTTCTCATCTATACTTCTCTTTTCCAAAGAGGGATTCCTAAAGGAAATATCAGCAGCTTCCTCACCCTTGTCCCTCCCTACCACAGGAGGATTCTTTGAAGGAATGTCCTTCTTAATCCCCTGAATTTTAATCTCCTTACGGCAGTCGGCCATAGAGTGGCCAAAACCCGCACAGGTTTTGAATTTCACTGGTAACCATTCATATTCTACCCCTTGTTCTATTAACTGACCATGCTCATTCAAAAATTGTATTGTCCTAGGTGGATTATCTGTGATATCCATCTCCACCATGATCCTAACAAACTGAACTCTTGTATGTTCCCGAGTAAATTTGTCCACCATTATCGGCTTGCCTATTGTACTAACAAGTGCACTGAGGCATTTGCTTCCCCAATATTGAAGGCCTAGATCTTGTAACCGAATCCAAAGAGGCATTGAGCAGATCATTCGAATAGCACTTAGATCTGTGGACCATGGCCGAATTATCACTGGCATTCTATCAAAATGAAGAATGCTAGTTTCCAAAACATGATCTCTTGTAGCATCATCATCAAACTTGACCATAGTCAAACCCATTGTCATCCTGGCTATTTGAGCAATTCCTAAATGACCCCAAACCCTTTTGATAAACCCTTCAAAAACAGCCATTGGAGGATTAGCTCCAAGAACCATACAAATGACAGCATAACTCCAATTAGCCGATTGGCACTTAACTTCCTCAATATCAACTTGAGCAATCTTCTTACCATCTTTAATCAAAGGCTCAGCATATTCAAGATTCTGGTCAGAAAAAGAGAGATTACCCGATTTGAATTGTTGCCAATGGTTTTGGGCTGAAGTTTGAAAGTCTCCGGCCTCCACTGATTCCGCCCAGCTTGATGGAACAGCCATTCCAGCAGTCGCGTGCTCGTCTTTCTTGTTTGTTTCACCTTCCGTCAAACCCATCTCTTCAGCATTTTGGGGCAAACCAGACTTCTGTTCGTAACCATCCACCAACATTTCATCATCAACAAAGCTTTCCTGAGTAGACGCTTCTTGGATTAAAGGCAAGCTCTGAGAAGCCGAGCGAGTTACAAGCTTCCGAGCCGATTTCTTCCTCTTCGCCATGGAAGAGCGGGAAAACGAGTCTCAACCTTATAATATTTCAATTATAATAATGTGTTAATCCTCTATTAATGGTTCATAATTAAAATGGAATAAAATTTATATTTTACCCTTTTAGCTATATCTTGTTGCTAGAGGACCATTGACTTTATTAGTGAAGGTTGTGTCACAACAAGTTTACGACGTGAGAGCTCATAACCTTTTCAGTTCCAAAATTTTACGACTTTATCAGCTTGGGCTTGGGCTCAGGCTCGAGCTCGGGACAGAATTTTATAACCCAAAATTTTTACACAAAAAATTACAAAATTCCCATGCCCCAAAATGGCTTTCACATTTCATCTAGAAATTTTAAGAACAATTCATAAACTCAAAAGCACCATATAAACAATCCTTAAGAATCTATCATCGTGAAAACAAACATCCATCCATTCAAACATATATCAAATATAATATAAAAATGCATATGATCCTACATAGAAATTAATCATATGTATAGATGAATAACATGCCTCTGATACGAATTGTTGAAAAAATAATTAGAGCACGCAGCGAAAACATGTTTGTGGTGGGCCTGCTGTTATTTTATTCTTATTATTAAAAAGCAGAACAACAACATACAAAAATTTTCAATAATCATATAAACAATTTTTATTACCAAGAAAATAATCCAGAAAAATTTTCATACAATACAATTAATCATGTAGGAAATATATATATATATATAAATATACAATATATTTATATATATAATATATAAACACAAAAAAAATCAAGAACATAAACTTTTACCTCTTGAATCCTATCAAGTGTCCTTGAGTCTTTTCATATTGTTATCGATTTTCCTATCCAAAACTTTGAGTACTCAAACCACGATCTTCCGGAGTGTTCTCTACACCTCAAGATGTGTGTGGGCACATAGAGAACATGGGCATGTATTTCAGGAATCACAGGTATTTCTCAACACTTGAGAACTTAGATTATGGTTTGAGAATGGCTAGAATAAAGAAGAAGAAAGAGAGACAAAAACTCTAAGAACTATTCTAAATTGTATATTATGTTGTTTTGTTATTGTTGTTGTTTTTCTCTTCTTCTTCTATATCATATATATAGAGATTTATGTTACCTTATTAAACCTAATTATAATAGTAATATAAAATAATATAATAATGATGATTAGATTTGATATTAGGTAAATGTCTAACTTACCATATTTGAAAAAACCATTTTCACAAATTGTTAAGTAATTAAATAAATAAAAATAAAAACTATATAGATACAATATCTATATAGTGGTACACGCATGGCACTGTCCTTGGACTGTGTCAGGCATGAATTGTTATTCCCTATACAGGGATTTTGAATTTTCTTTTATTTAATTATTCAACTAAATCAATCTCCCACAAAATAAGGTATTTGTCTTTTTAAGAAAAAGATGACAACCATATTTCAAAATTTAAATTCTAAATTCAAAATTCAAATTGATGATCATCATTATCATCATATTTCAAAATTCAATAAATCAAAATCAATTTTTTGACTTACAAATTTTATTTTCTCCTACTGAAATAAAATAATTAATTTATAATTTTTATTTATTTATTTATTTAAATGAAATTCAAAATTTTATATATTTAAATTAATTAATATATATTTAATAATTAATTATTCAACCTCAATTATCATATAATTGTATACTTAACCCGAAGAATAAAATTCTTCTCAAATTCTGAAATTACAGTTATACTCTTGTATAAACTCTTACCTTGATATGGTGTTGATAAAGCCACTTGTAGTGTCCCAAAATTTTTACATAGAATTTTTACTTAGCGAGATAGTAGCAGTAGTTAGTATTAGTTTGTAGTATGTTAGTTTCCGTGGATTTTGGTTCAAGCCGGGACTTAGTTGGAAACTCATAGCAACAGTTATGGATTTTATAAGTTTAACCTATAGTTTAGAAATATTAATTATAACATAAGGTTTGATTAATATTGCTGATTTTAGAATTATTAATCATTATAACCTAAGGTTTAGATAGAATTATTAAGAATGTGACACTTGTCACAAGCATATTTATTAAGGATTTAAGTATTTTTGATGACTAGTTTAATTAAAAGAAAGATCTAGAAGCTCTAGAACCTTCCAGCAGCTGTTAGGATCACATTTTGACTCAGTCAACGCTGTTTAATCAATTCAAATTATGCTGAAAAAGTGGAAATACGTGTTTGATATATCACCGTATGTCGATATATTGCAGCTATAGGGGCTGATATGTTGCCTACGGGAGATACGAAAAACACGTCAACTTCGCAAGAACAAATAAACGGGGCTCGGGATATAGGTCCAGCTGATATATCACCCAGGGGAGGTGATATATCGCCCCTAACATGTATTTTTTAAAACTTGAGGATTTTAAATTTGAAAACAACCTTAACCACTTGGACTTTCCTTTGAACGATTTTGACTGAGTTCTGAGCATCTGCTGAATGAAAAATTCAAATATTTTTCATTTTATATTGATTTATTTATTCAAATTAAAATGGGTTAGTTTTACTCAGCCATTTCCTTCATTCATTCAAGCATTGTGCAGAGTCTCCAAGCTGCTAAGTTTACTATAGAGAGAAACACTTGGGTTTTGGGATAAAAGCTTTTCCAATCTAAGCTTTTCTAAACACTTGGGTAGTAAGATATAGAGTTATTTCGGTATCGAGGTGTAGATCAAGTCATAGTTCATCCAAGGTATTCCTATCCTTAAGAACAGTTCTTCATGGTTCTTTAGTTTTCTTTTATTTTCTTTCAGATCCTAACTCTTGTTTATGATTCTTGGTTAGGTGTTTAAGTTCCTTGAACATTAAGGTTTTCGATAAGTTTCTACTTGGATGGTTTAGTTCTCTTTTTCATATCTTTTTCTTTAGAAGTTCACGATTCTTACTATTGGTTTTAGGAGTGTAACAAAATCCCATTCTTGTCTCCATATCTAAGTTTTTTTGGTAAGGAAAATAGGTCAGATTATATGTGTTTATATGTTTATGTTATGATATGTTTTATGCTATGATTTGTATATGTATAAATATGTTTTGTAGTCGCTTGAGCATATGACTTGCTTAGATAGCAAGCCCCAAGATATTTGATCATTTTCATTGTTTAGATTTATGATTTACCCTACCTCGATTAGTAGATAGAGGACCTAGATGGGTTATCATATACTATAGTTGTGATCTAACCTACCTCGATTAGTAGACAGAGGACCTAAATGGTTTTATCACATACCATGTTAATGAGTTAATGACCATTAATATTGTAGTCCTATATGATATATGTTTTTATAGTATATGTTTATGATATAGTCGTATGTTCATGATTTATGATATATGTTGTTAGTAGATTTTCCTTGCTGGGCATTAAGCTCATTCCTTTCTTTTTAGAATGATGCAGGAAAATGAATGTGGAAGGCGAAAAGGATTCGTGGCAGCTTGGCATGTGTGTTAAAGATGAATGGATTGAATGGACTGCTGGAAGATCAAGGATGACGTTGTTTAAAGTCTTTTAAATTATGTTCTTATGTATTTCTGCATTTACTATTTATACAATTAATTTAAAGTTTATGTTTTATGTTTTATAAACAATGGGATCCCATATCAAATTTTATATTCCATACCATATTCTGTATTTCATGCGATATTTTGGGTTTTAAATAAAGTTATGTTATTTCATATGAATGTATTTCAAAATAGTAGTTATGTCATAGTAGTTTTTAATGGTCCGAGATCTTAGAAATAGTTGGGGCATTGCAGTTGGTATCAGAGACAAATTTCATATGCATGAAGTTCTCCTTGATACACACTCACAAGCTTCGAATCTAACCGCCAATGTAAGTGTTTATGTTTATTATGCTTATGTTTATGTTATTAGCTAATGTTTTAGCCATTATGTTTTCGGTTAAGAATGGATGGAGCCTTGACCTATCAGGATATCTGAGCCATTAAGGCATTAAAATGGATTATAGAGCAAAGGAATACAGTATGAGTGTTAGAAAGAATCACTCAGAGATTAATCTTAATCCACAAGGAGATAGTTCACCTACAGACTACTAAGCAAATTATGATGAGAGCTTCAGAACAATATGTCCTAGTAATTAGGCTTTTTAAAGATTTTTCTTCTGTAATTTCAACATTAGAAGAAATATGGGTGACTATAGATGATGATGATGATTTACTGGTAGCCATGAGATACTATTTTCTCATACTTAGGTTCACCTCTAAGTTGGAATTTCAATTCACTAATGAACAAAAGCATATAATCTTTATGAATCTTCCCGGAGGAAATTTTGAGGCATAAGATAATGATGATTATGAGGAAATAGATGATTATATGTTAGATGAAGGGTCATACGTAGAAGATCCTAATTTTTAGATTTACCCTAGTTATGTTAGTTTAGTTTAGTTTATTTATTTATTATTTTCGCATTTATGATTGTACTTAGTGAAAATATTTTTCCAAATGAATATTATTGTTATGTTTGAATGACATGTATGAGTTTGATTATTTTTTTTACAATCGTAATAAATAATAAATTCAATAAATAATGACTGAGTTCGGTGAGGGTGGATAGAAATCAATGGATCGGGTTCTATATTGAGAGTTTAGGGGGCCATAGTATTGGGAACGATTTTACTGATCCCAGCCCTCCCTCAATATGGTTAACTTTGGAACAACGACGAGTTTCGAGCCTGAGAATCAAGTCATATACGATGATTAGAAACAGACTTAAAAAATAATAAAGATGGCTTATTTCCTATGTATAGAAATGCACTCTAAATATAAAGAAGGCTTACATAAATCTTTATAAGAAATCATAACTAGTAGGTCCGAGTTATGTTTTCCTAGACTATGTATTGCCTTAGAACCTACTAGGGTACGTTCTAACATGTTTTTCTCGACTGTTAGAACTTTGCTGAAGATGTCGCTTGGAAGGTCTGTACGCACAGCTGGCAATGCTTCCAATGCCGCCAATGAGACTAACGAAGCCCCTCCAGTTTGAAGAAGGGGAACGCGTGCTACCAATGCAGCTGCTAACAGAAGTGAACCGCCTCCAGTTGACAACACTGCTGAGATTGTCCGACTATGGCAACAAGTGGAAGAATTGTTTTTGCAACAACGACAACAGGCTCATCCTCAGCCTCAGCCGCAACCGCAGCCTTAGCAAATGACTCAAGCACCCCAACGAGTAGGTCCTTATGGGGGATGGCTAATGGTGAACTATGCGCCTTACCCAGCTCAGTACATAGAGCTAATCTATGAGCGGTGTCATAAGCAACACGCTCAAAACTTTGAAGGGACAACGGACCCCTTCGAGGCAGAAGAATGGCTCAAGAATGTAGAGTCGATGCTAGCACACATGAACCTCGGCAACACAGATCGCATATCCTACGTTTTGTCTCTTCTAAAGAAGGATGCTAGAATATGGTGGGATTTACTACAACAGACTCACGACGTCGCCACCATGACATGGAATAGATTTGTGGAGCTCTTTCACAAAAAGTACTACAACTCGACACTCATCGCTACAAGGGTAGATGAATTCACTAGTTTGAAGCAGGGCAACTTATCGGTAGCATAGTATGCTCGACAGTTAGATTGACTAGCCAAGTTTGCACCAGAGTTGGTCCCAACCGACTTTTTGAGGGTCACCAAGTTCGTTAGAGGACCCAAACCAAAGATTGAGCTAGGAGTCAAGCTAGAAAATCTGAGAACTACTTCTTACGTCGATGCTCTAAAAATGGCAATAGAAGTGGAAAGGCTTTAGGCGAATGATATTAAGGAGGAGGCCAGCAAGCCTGAACCTAAGCAGCAGAATCAACCTCAGAATGGTTGGAACCACAACTATCAACATAGCAACAATAATGGCTAGAAGAGAAGACATCCTGACAATAAGCAATCCAACAATGACAAAAGAGCATGGACTAATAATGGAGGCAATAGGTCAAGTTATGTAGAATACCCGTAGTGCTCCAAATTCCAAAAGAAACATCCTGGGGAGTGTTGTGCAAGCACTAAAGGATGTTACAATTGTGGTCAGGAAGGTCATCAGAAGAAGGAATGTCCACAAGTCAAGCAAGAAGAGAAAAGGGACAACAAGATGGTTGCAGCCAGAGTCTTTGCCTTGACCCAGGGAGAAGCTGAAGCTAGTAACAAAGTGGTCACAGGTCAGATTCCTATCCTCGATAATATATATTCAGTATTATTTGATTCGAGAGAAACACACTCGTATATCTCGCTAGGAATGATAGAGAAATTAGACAAATCTTGTGAAAGATTTAGAACTAGGTTTGTGACAGAATTTCCTTTGGGCGATGTAGTCCTATCATCACAGATAGTACGAGGCGTACCGATCAAAATCAAGGATATAGAACTAGAAGGAGACATGATAGAGCTAGAGATCAAAGACTTCGACGTAAGCAAGTGACGTTCGAGACTCCTGACGGTTATAGACTATGTTTTATGCGAAAGGTTTCAGGACTACGGACACCGCTTATTTCATCTCTCAAAGCTCAGAGGATGATAGGGAAAGGATGTCATGCATTCTTAGCCAGCGTCATGGATGTGGTAAAGGAAACACCACTAAATTTTGGAGACATTTTCATTATAAAGGAATTCCCAGAAGTATTTCCTGACGACTTACCAGGGTCGCCGCCTATTTGGGAAATCGACTTCACAATCGAACTAGTACCGGGAACCGAGCCTATCTCAAAGGCACCATACCGGATGGCGCCAACCGAACTCAAGGAGTTAAAGATGCAACTACAAGAACTCTTAGACTTGGGTTTCATTAGACCAAGCCATTCACCATGGGGAGCACCGGTTCTATTTGTGAAGAAGAACGATGGAAGTATGCAGATGTGTATAAATTATTGCCAGCTAAATAAGGTGACAATTAAGAATAAGTACCCGCTACCCCGGATTGATGACTTGTTTGATCAACTCCGAGGAGCGACCGTGTTTTCTAAGAATGATTTACGGTCCAGTTATCACCAGCTCAAGGTACGAGAAGAGGGTATTCCCAAGACAACTTTTAGAATTCGATATGGACATTACAAGATTTTAGTTATGTCTTTTGGTCTTACCAACGCTCCAGCCACATTTATGGATTTAATGAATCAGGTTTTCAAGGATTACTTGGACAAATTTGTTGTAGTGTCAATTGATGATATTTTGGTGTACTCCAAGAATGAAGTCGAGCACGAGGAACATTTAAGAATGACCATGTTTCGACTGAAGGAGCAACAGCTTTACGCCAAGTTCAAGAAGTGTGAATTTTGGCTATCACAAATAGCGTTCCTTTGCCATATAGTATGTAAAGATGGAATTGCTATAGACCCAGCTAAGGTAGAGGCTGTGAAGGATTGGCCAAGACCTAAGAATGCGTCAGAGGTTAGAAGTTTTCTCAGGCTAGCAGACTATTATCAAAGATTTGTAGAAGGATTTTCTAAGACAGCCACTTCGCTTACCAACCTGACTTGGAAACAGCAAAAGTTCAACTGGACAGATATATGTGAAGAGAGCTTCCAGTTGCTTAATGATAAGCTATGCTCAGCACCAGTACTTTTTGTATCGACTCCCAACGACAAGTTTGTAGTATATTGTCACTCGTCGAAGCAAGAGTTAGGTTGTGTGATGATGCAGAATGACAAAGTGATAGCCTACGCCTCAAGGCAGCTGAAGGAATTCGAGCAACGCTATCCAACGCACGATATAGAGTTGGCAGCGGTGGTCTTCGCATTGAAAATCTGGCGCCACTATCTTTATGGAGAATGGTGTGAGATTTATACGAACCACAAGAGCTTAAAGTATTTCTTCACGCAGAAGGAGCTCAATATGAGGCAACGCAGGTGGTTAGAACTAGTAAAGGATTATGACTGCGAAATCCTATACCACCCGGGAAAAGCAAACGTAGTTGCTAATGCACTAAGCATGAAGAGTTACAAGAATCTAGCAACAATATCTGGAATAGAAAAGCCGCTTTAGGAAGAGCTGATAAATGCCAGAATAGAAGTAGTTAAACTGGCTAACTTGTCCATCCAGTCAAATCTATTAGAAGATATACGGATTGGGCAAGGGCATGATGACACGTTAATATCTCACATAGCTGCAGTCAAAGAAGGCAAGGCCACATATTTCTCTATATCAGGACAGGGATTCTTGAGATATAAGGGCCGGGTATGCGTGCTGAATTACCATGAAATTAAGATGAGGATTTTAGAAGAGGCACATACTACCCCATACTCAATTAACTCAGGTTCTACCAACATGACTCATGACCTTAAGGCATTGTATTGGTGGCTAGGAATGAAGAAAGATGTAGGAGAAAATGTGTCTAAATGCTTAGTATGCCAGCAAGTGAAAGCGGAACATCAGCGGCCTGCACGCTTATCGCAACCGCTTAGTATTCCATAATGGAAGTGCGAATACATAGCCATGGACTTCGTGATAGGATTACTACGAAAAAATAAGTAGCACGACTCGACTTGGGTAGTAGTAGATAGACTAACCAAGTCAGCTCACTTCCTACCTGTCAAGACTACATACACAGCAGACCAATACACAAACATTTATGTTTAGGAAATAGTACGATTGCATGGAATCCCTAAGACTATAGTATTCGATAGAGGATCAGTGTTTACATCTAGATTTTAGGGAAGCTTGCAGCAAGCCATGGGTACCAAGTTCAGTCTTAGTACGACATTTCATCCTCAGATCGACGGTCAGTCCAAGCGTATCATACAGCTTTAAGAAGATATGTTGTGCGGTTGTGTACTTGACTTCGGAGGATCATGGAGTAAGTATTTTCCACTGATAGAATTCTCCTACAACAATAACTACCAGTCAATGATCGGGATGGCACCCTATGAGTTACTTTATGGAAGGAGGTGTCGATCTCCGTTACATTGGGACGAGGTAGGAGAAAGGCAACTTCATGGACCCGAAGCTATTAGAGAGGCTCAGGATGCAGTAGCGCTAATTAGAAAGCATATGCTCGGTGCATAGAGCTGACCGAAAAGTTATGCGGATGCCAAGCGGCGTGATGTGGAATTCAAAGTCGGAGATCAAGTCTTCTTAAAGATATCTCCTATGAAAGGTGTGAAGCGGTTTGGGAAGAAAGGCAAGCTTAGTCTCTGGTTTATAGGTCCTTTTGAGATATTGGACAAGGTGGGAACAGTTGCATATAGATTAGCCCTACCGCCAGCTCTAGCAGATAGCCATAATGTGTTTCACATCTTGATGCTGCGTAGATATGTGTCAGACCCATCTCACGTCCTCAAGTATGATAGGATAACACTACAGAAAGGCTTGAATTACGAAGAACGACCAGTTAGCATCCTAGATAGAGGGATGAAGGAATTACGGTCTAAGAGTATTTCGATAGTCAAGGACCTATGGAGTAATAGTTCCTAATGGGGGGCAATGTGGGAGTTTGAGGGAGACATGTTAGCACGGTATCCGGAATTTTTTGGTAAGTAAATTTTAGGGATGAAATTCTTTTAAGTAGGGGAGAATTCTTTTAAGGATAATGGTGATTGAATTGGTGCCAGGGATGGAATCAGATCTAGGGCACTATATTGAACGGTTTCAATAGAGTTGTAGGAATTAAAGGAATTAGTTATTGAGTAAGATTGTATTCTCTAAGGTGGATCTTTGATCTGGTTAGTACCAGCTGAAGATCAAGGAAAAGGATATGGAGATGACTGCTTTTATATTAGATAAGAACAATGGGAGTGTTGGCTGATGTTCTGAGAATTTGGTTAGTGCCAAGTTGTTTTTATGAATTAGATGAACAAAGTATTCAAAGATTATCTTAATTGGATTTGTGATCATCTTGATCAACTGTATTGTGATATATTCTCAGTTGGAGAACTGTCAAGGTCAAGGAACGCCTTAGAGGGCAGGAGTTTCCTTGGACGGGTAGGATATTATATGTGCTTTGGGAAAGAATTTTGAGTCCTTTTACAGATCAGAATTAGTTTGTAGGTTGTTATGACACCTCAGTGACAGGGAAAAGTGATTGCCTATGCATCATGATAGTTAAAGGATCTTATCAGAACCAGAGTAGAGTTTCTGGTGGGTCAGGTGGCCAACATTATGTTTGGGTTACTCCTTCAGAGAGGATCAAAAGGAAAATAATTAAGTGAGCCACAAATGGGAGAATTGAAGGGAATATCTTAGCTGGATTAACTAAGGATTGTGCAGTGTCAGGTATGAGTTTATTGTGGTAAAAAGGGATGGAACTTGGGATTCTATGGACACTGGGATTAAACGAGGGGTTATGGATGAATCTCATACTATTTCCTTATTCTCTTCATCCAAGCATCATGAAAATGTACCAGAATTTGAAAGCTTTATATGGTGGCCTGGGTTGGAGAGGGACATAATGGAATATATGACAAAGTTCTTAACCTGTTAGCAGGTCAGGACAGAGTATCAGAAACCAGTAAGGTTATTGTAGCCGTTGAATATTCTATAATGGAAATAAGGAAACATCGCGATGGGTTTCGCGGTGGGACTGCCCAGGATAGTGGGTCAGCGTGATTTGGATTGAGTCATTATGGACTAGTATATTAAGTGAGTTCATTTCTATGTGTAAGGACAAGTGACATAGATGATCAGTATTCAGATCTCTATGTGAGATAGATAGTTCGCCTTCATGGAATTCAAGGTTTATCTTATCATTTGAAGACTCTACATTTACTTTCATGTCTTTGGGAAAGTTGTAGAAGGCGATGAGTATATAGATGGAACTTAGGACAGTTGATTATCCTCAGACTGATGGTAAATCAGAGAGAGAGTTATCCAGTATTGGAGAGGCACCCTATGAAACGTTGTAAAGTAAGGAATGTATATCACCCATTCATTGGAATGAGATAGGTGAGATGTTGATTTTGGATCCTGAGGTAGTTCAGGAGTTCACTGAGATTATTAGAAGGTTAGAGCTTGGATGCTCACTTTTCAGAGTAAATGAAAAAGTTATGTTAATTTGAGATGCAGGAACATGGAGTTCCAAGTAGAAGATTGTAGCTTCCTTAAAATATCACCATGGAAAGGGGTGAGGAGATAAGGGCAAGTTGAGCCCTAGATTTATATGACCGTTTGAATCCTGGATGGGACTGGTTAGGTTGCCTTTGGATTGGCCTTATGTTTGGCACTGTCAACTGTATACAGTGTATTTTATATTTCCATGTTGAGGACATGGGTTAGAAGAGACTCATTTGTTGAGTTATGAGAATCTGGAGATTGAGGCTATGTTATCCTGTGAGGAGTAGCCAGTTCAGATCTTAACAGAAAGAATAAGGTTCTGAGAAGCAAAGCTATACCTTGGGTTAAGGTATGATACAGAAATAGTAAGGTCGAGGGAGTGACATGGGAACTTGAATCAGTTGTGTGGAATTTATATTCTGGGAGGTTCAGATAAATTTCGAGGACGAAATTTCTGTAAGGAGCGGATAGTTGTAATGACCCAAATTTCCTAATAAGGTTTAGGACCTTGATTAGGAGGCCAGGATGTCCATAATTGATTTATTATTCCATTAAATGATAATTGATTTAGGACCTTGATATGTGAATTATATAATTATATGATGATAAATGCATGCATATGGGTCCATTTTTCATTATGAGGGCATTTTGGTATTTTGGCCCATTGAGGGCACATTTGTATATTTTCATGCATGTTGCTGAATTGTGAGTAATACCACATCATAATGTGTATTTGTTCGAGCCATTTGGCATGAGACGATCTTTGAATGCAAGTTGTCGGTTTTGTCATAACGGGGTTAATTTTAGGGCTCGGAGTGAGTCTTAGGGTAATTTGAGGATTAGTACATTACTGGGAATTAAAGGGTAATGGGTTATGATTTATTAGCATTTGAGGATATTGGGAATAACGGGAATTTGAGGGTGTTAATTATGATTAACGAGATAGACGAGAAAGGATGATTTTGCCCTTGGTGGCTGTTAAGGGTTTTAAATAGGCCTGGGGGCATGTTGGTCTTTTGACCTAAAGGGTATATATGAACCATTAAGATTGTAGAAAATTGAAACTGTGGACGCTCAATATTCCATGCCCATAAAAGATCCTAGGCGCATACTAAGGTCCCATGAAGGCCTAAATGCGTGTCTGAGCCGCGGGATGCTCGGGCCATCGTCCTTTGGCAGCAGCCTCGCATCAACTCATGATGCATGAGGTCCCAGCCGCATCACCACAACCTCGCTTAGCCATGCCCCAGGTGCGCATCGACGACCTCGCTCAGCCATGCCCCAGGCACACGGCCCGCCTCGTGCGCGCACCTCCGGCCTCGCTCGGCCATGCCCCAGGCGCGTGGCTCGCCTCACACGCGCACCTCCAGCCTCGCTTAGCGACACCCCAGGCGCGCGGCTCACCTCGCGCGTGTACCTCCGGCCTCGCTCGGCCACGCCCCAAGCGCCCAGCCCGCCTCGTGCGCGCACCTCCCATCTTGCTCAGCCATGCCGTCAGGTGGCCATGAGGAGGAGGCCTTGCGAAGGAATAGGAGCCATGCCGTTAGGTGGCTCTGCAGAGGAGGCCTCGCGAAGGGATAGGAGCCACACCATGGCCATCAAAGTCTGAGTAGCATGGAAGCCACGCCACCAGGTGGCCACGTGTCAAGGGAGTCGCGCCACCAAGGGGCTCGCGAGGAAGGTATCTTGCCTCGCACCCTTAGACATCTGTCGAGGCCACCTGCCTATCACATATGCTCGTGGGCGACCTCGGGGTGCTTCAGGCATCTCGTGCCAAGGACCCGGGAGCCTCGCCTCACGCCATGACCATTACATGCACCAAGTGTCCCATTCCCTATGCCTTGAGACCCCAATGTTTAGAGGTTCGGGTACAAGTCGAATGAAACATACTTGTACGACCTAGCACTAGGTACGGTCGTTAAGACCCTGTGTGTCGAGTATGGACACCCGTACCAGTAGGGGAGTGGGGCTGCTGGGATAGGAGTTATGGCCCGTACGTCTACGACCAGGAGTCAGAGTCGACACCACTACCACCTACGCCACTATGTCTGTCACCACTCCTCTGACATGGGTGCGGACAAGTAGTGGAGACCTCCTCCTGACGCTTGCCCCTGTACTGGATGTAAGACCACAACCTCTGAAACCACTCTCCTGACAGAGTACTTATGTACCACTTGGTCTCCTGGACCACCATGTATCCAAGGCCATTAGAGCCTGCTATAAAAAGAACCTCTCTCCCACATGGGAGGGGGTTGGATAATTTACTGTAGCAAGTGCTTGAGAGTGAATGAAATATTGATTTTCTCCATTGTTGTTCTGCTAGTGTTCTTGAGTTATTATTTAAATTTTTAAGGCTTTCTTGTTGGTAATCTTTACTTTGCAATTTTTTCCAACTTAACTTAGTTGACGAGTTCTTACCGTCAATAGTTTGGCACCGTCTGTGGGAACGTTAGTTCCGAGCTACTATTCTACCATTATTTCTGGCAAGCAGAAATGCCAAGACGTTCAAAGCGACTCAGGGAGCCACGAGAGGTAGAGGTTCACCTGAACGGAGTCCAGCTGAAGGCCTCCATGAAGGACGCTCCTCCACCCGGAGGCGTGGAGCCCCCGAGGGACCCTGAGGTTCACGGAGGTGATAGAGAGGCCTCGTCACTAGCCGCTCCACTTGAAGAAAGTCCTCCAAGAGCACCACCGGGAAATGCCAATGAGTTCCCTCTCCCAAAACCACCACAGGTATCAAACTCCGGCCGGTAGGACCCGGGCCCCTCTACCCGTAGGCATGATAAGCATCCCCGGGTCCATTCCATGAGCTCGAGTTCGAAATCTCGATTCTATGAAAAGGAAATACGTGAGCTCCACCGTAAGAACCAAAGGTTGGAGACCACCCTGGAGAACATGCAAGCGGTCCTGAATGGCCTGTTGCAAGGTAAATCGAGCGTGACCTTGCCTAAGAGGAAGGAGAAAGGCCGGGAGGGGGTGGAGACCACCGTACCAGTAGATGATGGGAGAACCCGACACTCTACTTGTAACACCCCCCGAGTGAAGCAACGCGAGCATCCTGAACCACCTAAGCAGGCCCAGAAACCAGTGCCAAGGACCAATGCTACCCCTCGCAACGAGGACGAGGTCACCTCTAAAAGAGCACCCTCGGATTTATGGGAGGAGCTCAATAAAAAGAGGGCGGGCAAAGGGACCACGCCCCCTACGACACCTCGAGAGGGCAAGGGAAAGGCAGATCTTAGCCCGTCCGCTTTAAGGGACTCTCTAAGCAAGAGGAGGCAGGACCTGGACACGGAAATGAGGAGCCTGCGAAGCAAGATCGTCACTGCATCAGGCGGCCAGGTTTTTGAGGAAGAATTTGACCATGAGTCGCCCTTTGTGAGGGAGATTTAGGCCATATGGCTCCCTGCCAACTTTAAGGAACCCAATATGACCCCCTACGAAGGAAACACGGATCCAAAGTACCACCCGGATGCGTTTAACGACCTGATGAAACTGAGAGGGACTGGAAGTGGAGCCAGGTGCCACTGCTTCATCGTCACTTTGAAAGGACCCGCCTACAAATGGTTCAAAAGATTAAGGCCGGGGTCCATCAGGTCCTGGCAGCAGTTTTCTGACGAATTCCTCCAACAGCACTATGCCGTGTGGGCTACACGATGCCAGGTACCAGCCTGGACAATGTTAAGCAGGGGGAGAATGAGAGCCTGAAGAGTTACATTCACCGGTTCAATATGGAGGCCGCGAAAGTGGGGAGCCTAACCCGCCGAGAGTTAAAAATGGCCATTACAACCGGAGTGCTCCCAGGAAACAAGTTGTGGGACAACATGTTGAAGAGGGAAGTCACCGACTTAGATGACTTCTATGAGAGAGCGCAGAAGTACATTCGTGTGGAGGATGGCCACGCAAACCTAAAGGCAGGAAAGGAGGAGCCCCATGCGAAGCCCCCAGCCAACGACGGGTCAAATGTAACAAAGAAGAAAAGGGTGTACGATGGGTCAAGAGATGACTAGCAGAGGAAGACCAAATGGGGGAATGACCATAGGCAAGCGGCTTATACTTACTATACGAATGTCACATATACCAGGGAGCATATTTACCTCACCAACGAAGACCGAGTTCCCTTCAAAAAGCCCCCACCAGTGAGAAAGGATCGGTCCAAAAGGGATCCGTGTAGATACTGCCAGTACCACAAGGATATCGGTCACACGACAGTAGAGTGTATCCACTTGAAGGAAAAAATTGAGGAGCTCATCCGCAGGGGACAACTAGGCCGGTATGTCAGGAGAGAAAGGCCAAAGCCAGAGGACAAGCCTGCGATACCCCAGACACAAGGGCGAGCCCAAAAATACAGGGAGAGGTCCGAACCATTTTCGGAGGTCCAGGATTTGGGGGGGACTCTCGAAAGGGGCGAGATAGATATGCAAGAGAGGCTCGGCGAAGTCCACCCCCCTGCGTCATGAGTTTGGAACAGCAACCCCCGAAAAGCTTCAAGGGGGAAAATGACTCGATAACATTCACTGAGGAGGATGCGCGGGGGGGTACACTTTTCCCACAATGATCCGCTGGTGTTGACAGTTCAGTTGGCAAATATGCGCGTGCATCGAGTCCTAGTGGACAACGGGAGCTCGGTGGACATCCTATATCGTCCTGCCTTGGAAAAGATGGGACTGGGCATTCATCATCTAAAGCCCTGCCAATCGTCCTTATACAGATTCACGGGGGATTCGGTGCAACCTTTAGGGATGATCGAGTTAGCACTCACCATGGGGGAGCAACCCCGACAGACTACAGTCATGGCAAACTTTGTCATAGTAGATTGCGCGCCGGCTTTCAATGCGGTATTGGGGAGACCATCCCTAAGAGAATTGAAAGCCATAACTTCTATATATCACCTGGTTGTCAAGTTCCCGACTCCAGGAGGGGTCGCTAGCATGAAAGGAGAACAAAGAGAGGCAAGGGAGTGTTACAACACATCACTCCGCACGCCAGTAAAACTGCGGGAACCAATGGCCATGGCGATACATGAGGCGTTACGTGTGCCAGCGGGGAACCCACAGGAGTTAGACTCTTGAGTCGTGGAAGACTCAAGCGCGGAGCCAGTGGAGGAAGTAGAGGATGTTACAGTGATGGAAGAACTGTTAAGAAAATTGAAGATAGGGAGAAGCCTGCAAAATGACGTGAAGGAGGAGTTGATAAGATTTTTGAAGGATAATCTAGACGTATTCGCATGGAGTCATGAGGATATGGTGGGAATAGACCCCGGCGTAATGTGCCACCATCTGAATATCTCCCCAGAAGCGAGGCCCGTTAGGCAGAAGAGGCGGGCGCTAGACTCGGAAAGGTATGCAGCATTAAAGGAGGAGGTCGACAAGCTGAAGGCCAACGAGTTCATCCGTGAGTCTTTTTACCCTGTGTGGGTGTCAAACCCAGTACTAGTACCGAAGCCAAACGAAAAATGGAGGACCTGCGTCGATTTCTCAAACTTGAATAAAGATTGTCCTAAGGACAGCTTCCCACTCCCAAGGATAGATCAGCTAGTAGATGCGACGGCAGATCATGAATTACTGAGTTTCATGGACGCCTACTCGGGGTACAACCAGATTACAATGAACCCAGCAAATGAAGAGCATACGTCATTCATCACAGATAAAGGGCTATACTGTTACAAGGTGGTCCCCTTTGGGTTGAAGAACCCGGGTGCCACTTATCAGAGGTTGGTAAATAAGATGTTCGCTAACCAGATAGGGAGGAGAATGGAGGTGTATGTTGATGATATGTTACTAAAGACCAAGAATGCAACAGAGCTCAACAAGGACCTTGGTGAGATGTTCGACACACTTAGGAAATACCAAATGAAGTTGAATCCCGTCAAGTGCACCTTCGGTGTATCCTCAGGAAAATTCTTGGGCTTCATGGTCAATTCCAGAGGCATCGAGGCCAATCCTGATAAGATAAAGGCCCTGATAGAGATGAGCCCACCAAAGAACAAGAAGGATGTGCAATGCTTAACGGGAAAGGTGGCGGCCCTTAATAGAATTATTTCAAGGTCCACCGATAAGTGCCTCCCCTTCTTTGACATCCTCAAAGGGAGCAAAAAGTTTGCTTGGGATGGAAAATGCGAAGAGGCATTTGTCAAGCTGAAGGAGCACTTGGGGAAGCCACCCCTGTTGGCAAAACCTGAGAAGGGCGAGAGGCTATACCTGTACTTGGCAGTGTCTGAGCACGCCATAAGCGCAGCCTTGGTTAAAGGGGAGAAGAAGCAGCAACAACCCGTGTACTATATCAGCAAGCGTTTGGTGGACGCGAAGAACCGGTACCCAGAGATTGAAATGTTGGCCTATGCGTTAGTTTTGGCCTCGAGGAAGTTGAGGCCTTACTTCCATGCGCACGCGATTGAAGTCCTGACGAATAGTCCTTTGAGGCAGGTCTTCCATAAACCTGAGACCTCAGGGAGGCTGATGAAATGGTCGATCGAGTTGAGTCAATTTGACATTGTGTATACCCCAAGAGCTTCCATCAATGGATAGGTGCTGGCAGACTTTATAGTAGAGTTCACCCATCAGCCGAATGGAGGAAGAAATGAAGAAGGGGAGCAGCCTGTTATAGAGGAAGAGCGAGGGGGCCTAGAGGAATGTAGTCTACATGTTGATGGGGCATCCAATGAGGGAGAATCCGGAGTGGGTATCATGATGATAGGGCCCGAGGGACACAAAATGTATTGTGTGATCTGGTTCGGGTTTGAGGCCTCCAATAACGAGGTGGAGTATGAGGCGCTCTTGTCTGGCTTGTGTTTGGCCCAAGAGCTTAGAGTGACGCGCCTTCGTATCTTTAGCGACTCTCAGTTGGTGCTATACCAAGTAAAGGGGGACTACCAGGCGAGGGGACCCAAGATGGCAGCCTACTTGGAAAGGGTGAAGGGCTATCTAGGACGGTTAGTGGCATATAGCATAGAGCAAATCCCCAGAGAAAGGAATTCCCAAGCTGATGCACTCGCGAAGCTGGCTTCCACCAAGGACGGTGATATCTTGGAGTCGATACCCGTGGAGTACTTACCCAAACCCAGTATCGTGAGCGTGGACGTGCATATGATTAGTGCCCCGAAGGAGTCATGGATTGAACCGATTAAAAGATACCTGGAGGAAGGAACCTTGCCTGCGGACAAAAACGAGTCTTGGAGGTTGGTGTACAAGGCCTCTAGATACACCTTGGTAGAAGGGGTTCTATACAAGAGGGGGTTCTCAATGCCACTCCTACGATGTGTAGAAGGGGAGGAGGCGTTGAAAGTGTTGCATGAGATACACGAGGGAGAGTGTGGCAACCATGAGAGTGGACCCTCCACCGCTAGGAAGGCCATGAGCCAAGGATACTACTGGCCCTCCATGGAGAGAGACGCGCATGACTTTGCCAAGAAATGTGACAAATGCCAGAGGCACGCCAACTACCGTCGGAAACCCCCAAGTGAACTAACTAGCATGACCAGCCCCTGGCCCTTCGCTATGTGGGGGATAGACTTGATCGGTGCTCTTCCTGCAGGCAGGGGTGGAGCAAAATATGTGGTGGTAGCAGTGGACTACTTCACTAAGTGGGTAGAAGCATAACCCCTCGTGAAGATAATGGCCAAGCACATCACCTCTTTTGTCAACAGATTCATTGTCTGTAGATATGGAGTACCCTACAAAATTGTTTCTGACAACGGTACCCAGTTCGAGGGGGGAGCTTTCAAGATGTATTGTAGGGGAAGAGGGATAAGGAGAAGTTTCTCCGCGGTTGTACATCCACAGGCCAATGGACAGGTGGAGGCCATAAACAGGGCCCTTAAGAAGAACTTGAAGGCAAAGCTAGAAAATATGAAGGGAGCCTGGGTAGAGGAGCTACCAAATGTGTTGTGGGCTTACAGAACCACCCCACGCACGACTACTGGGGAGTCCCCATTCTCCTTGGCCTACAGATGCGAGGCCGTACTCCCGGTTGAGATGCAGGTTGAGTCCCTCAGGATACAGGCGTATGGAGATGAGGCCAACCGCGTAGCTCTGGCCGAGAGCTTGGACATGCTTGAAGAGAAGAGAGAAAAAGCACAAATGAGGGTGGCGGTATACCAGCAATGCGCCGCAAGGTTCTACAATTCGAGGGTGCGAGAGAGAACTTTCAGAGTTGGTGACCTAGTGCTGAGGAAGGTACTCCCTAATACGTGAGACCCAGGAGCAGGAGTGCTTGGGGCGAACTGGGAGGGGCCCCACCAGGTTGCTCAGTGCATACCCCCGAACACTTATAAGCTGGCGCGCATGGACGACACCGTCATACCTCGAGCATGGAACGCGGAGCACCTTAGGAAGTACTACCAGTAAGGCGCCCACGTCTAGTGCTAAAAGGACAAGTGTTGCACGCTATCTTAGTATGGTAGAGAAGAATCAAAGAGGTTACTTAGATAACCTCCTGAGTAGGTGTGAGTCTTTTTTATTTTATTTTCTATGAAAATCTCATATGTATCGCTGTAGCCAGAATTTTATGAATGAAATTGTTTGCAACTTCGTATGTACTTTTCTTTGCTATGCGGGCATCAGCCAAAGTGCCTGTCGAAATAAATTTCACCAAGCACTTGGGGGGCAGGATAGGAGGCGAAAACATGCAACTGGCAGGGGGAACCTAAAAAGGACCCTCTAACGAAGGATCCTAAAAAGGAACCCTTGCCCTCCTAAAACAGAGGATCCTAAACCTCGCCCTCCTAAAAACGAGACCATGACCCTAAAAAGGACCCCCTATATTAGGGCCCTAAGCGAAGTCCTGACAAGGCATCTCCTGGGATCACAAGGATTAGCAACCCTTGTGAACATCAAGGAGGCCATAGGGACTTACAAATAAAAATGTATGGTAATGACAATAATAAGTCTAGAGCGGCCACCAAGCCGTCTAGCCAATAATAATTCTAGCCAATATATGGAAATGACAATAATAAATCTGGAGCGGCCACCAAGCTGCCTAGCCAAAAAGGGTCCCAAAAGAGACCCTTGCAAAAATAGTACTATGAATAACGACGAGAAGGACGCTTCTCGCAACAAATAATAAGCGCGTGCAAGAATATATAAAAGGATAGTTAGGACCCAAGGGGTCAAAATATCCTTATAAAAGCAATCAAGAGGCACCAAAAGAGGCCACAGGGAACCCTTCCACATGGGCTCCGAAGGACCTCCAGCCTAATAACGAAAAGAGGGGAACCTGCCAAACCCCATCATACAGGCTCAAAAGGGCCTTAAATGCAATAGAATAAGAGATAAATAGCAACGTATGTATATATACAATGAAAAAGAAAGTTTTGAAGACAGTACGAGAGTTACAAAAGAAAAAATAGCAAGAACGACAATATTACAACAACTCAAGCGAACCTACATCTACTACGGGCTGGCAGAGGTGATGAAACAGCAACCTCAGGGCCTCCTGCCCCGGGCGCTCCACTCAGCCGCCCGGGTCACGGCATACTCGCCAAAGGAGGAGAAGTCGAAATTGGGGTCCTGCCTCCATACGCCAAAGAGGGCGCGCTCTATGGACCTATGCTCAGTAGTCGCCCTCTCCGCTTCTAAAGAGGTAACCCTCTCCTGTGACGCATCAACCTCAGCTCTAGCAGCTTCAAGATCGGTCTCTAGGGAGGAGACCCTCGCCTGTGCAGCTGCCGCAGCGGCCTGGGCATCCTGGAGCTCTTTCTTTAGCTTGGCAACCGTGTCCTGCAGCCCCGAGGCCTTGGCAACCGCTTTCTTCCTCTTTATTGACGAATTGGCAAGTTTGGTCTGAACCCTTGACAATTTGTCCTTTGTTTCATTAAGATCTCTCTCAAGCTCATGAGCCCGTGTTGCGAGACAGTCCCTCTTGATGCACGACGCGGAGAGATTGCCAGCCGAGTCGGCAAACCGCATAGCCACAGTATAGGCCTGCACAAAAAAGTTAACAACAGTAGCAATAAGTGACAAAAGCAAAAGATATGTACATAAGTACCTATACATAATAGGGTCGACGCGAGGTGCAGGAGCTTACCCAAGTCATGGTACGCCTTAGGTTCTCCCCAAGGTCCGATTGAGAAACATTCCCAAGGCCATTCCAGTCAGATACGGGGAGGCTCGAGGCAAGTTGGATGTATCGCTGCCCATAAGACGTCGCCATCTGAGTCACCCAGGGCTCCCCATCCATACTAGGGGTGCCTGGCTGGATGAGAACGGATGACCCGCTCGCCGAAACGGGAGGGGGCGCTGTGAAGGTGGAAAACTGAGGCTTTGGTAGATTAGAGGGAGGCTCCGGAAGGTCGGCGAAAGAAGCCCCTAATGGTCCAGGGTCAAGAGGAGCTTGAGTAATGGCCTCGTAACCCTCAGGGTCAGGGCAAACATAACATCCCTGTGCGACATGTTGGCCTTGTGATTGGAAGGCTATGTCCTGATCATAAGAGTCGTAAGGGGGGCATGCCCTGGGGGACGAGGATCGCTGGCGTGGTCCCCCGCGTTCAAGGGGGGCTTCCCTCGGCTCATCCTCAGCCTCACCTTCGTCTGGGAAAGGCCCTGCCTGCACAGCCATTGTCTTCTTTGACCCAGGAATTGGCCACAGGAGCTTGGGGTCCGAAACCGGGGACACCTGATGGAGGTTGAGATTTTCCATGGTGAATAAGAATGCCGCCTTCTTCATGGCGGGGTTAGCAATAATGAGGTCCGTCACGGCGTCCTCCTCCTACCCAACGACAAAGGGAACATCAAATTGCTCTACATGATCCACGCCATTGTTAATACAAACGTAGGTACAAAGTAGTAAGTTCTAACAAAAAGAAAAGGAGGACCAGGGTACTTACTGGGGATGGTGCGAAAGCGCTCGTGAACAGAAAGAGGGCCCTCTACGAAGAAAAATTCTCGTTTCCAAGCCCCTGTATTGGACACTGAGCCATCTATCAATGGGAGCTCGCTATTGGCCTTTTGCAAATAGTAGAATCCCTTGGACTCGGGAGAGGCCATGAGGTTGTATAGGAAGTGCACCTCTTGTGTCGTAGGAGCACGTTTAGCCAGTTGCTTGAACACCACAAAAAGGCAGCTCAAGGTCAACCAACTGTTGGGTGACAGCTGAAGGGGGGCCAGGTCGAAATAGTTAAGGACCACTACGAAAAACGGGTGCAAGGGGATGGTGCCACCCGCCTTCAAAATGTGCTCGCTAAGAGCCATGAGGCCAGGCCTGGGGCAGTCGGCCCGGCATGTTTCTAGAGGAGTGTATAAGGCGTATTCCGGGGGAACACGATAGTGCTTCACAATTTCTTTCAATTTATTCTCTGACACATGCGACACCAGCTCGAATGCCAGTAAAGGAGCATCGTCCTCTTCATGGACAGACACCTGTCGTCGTGCCCTCGACATATCTGCAAAATCAAAAGAAAAATGTGAGGAAGGAACAGAACACTTGACCCTCCATTTTTTCTTCCTAGCAAGAGTCTTCCATCGGGGGAGCGACTGTGGGAGTGCTAAGCTAGGAAAAACCGAGACTAGGGGCTGAGGAGAAGCAAAGGCAGCCCCATGACAGTCATTAGGCGAGGTTGGGCTGGAAGGCTCGGGCGGAAAGTGTTCCTTCATAAACTCCAACTCCCTCTGCAGATCTAAGAGGGTCACCCTAAGGCTCGCTACATGGACATTAAAGTCTAGGGGGACAGGTGCTCCGTCTCCTCTCAATACCGAGTCAATTTCGCTCTCCACCACCCAAATTTTACGCCTAAGTTCAGCAATGTACTCAAGATGGCGGATACGGGCCTGCCTTAAGGAGTCATAATTCTGGTGAGGGTTTCCCTTAGGGGACTCTGAGTCCGAGGACAGGTCAATAAACTCAGCCCCCGGAGGTATGTTGGACGGGCCGTCACTGGCCATGAGACCTCGCCCCGAAAGTGAAAAGGGGTTCACATATAAATGAGGGGATGGCTACAAAACACAAAGGAATAGGCTTAATATCTCTAGGTGTAAACATCCTAAATGGCCCATTACAGGGTATAAAAAATAGGGGCATGCATGTGGTCAAAATAACTACAAGCTTAGGCTAAGGTACCCCATCCCGAGCAATGCCAATTTGTACCCAATGAATGTGAGGGAAAAAGAAAATATACCTCAAGCAGTTAAGATGGAGCGTAGTTGGGGTCGAAAGGAGGTCGAGGGACAAAAAGCACCAAAGGGTCGAAAGTACGTGTCTGCAAGAATAGACCAAAAGGATGTGTTAGCCTCCAAATAGACATGCCAAAAATTAGCTTATATAAAAAATAAAAAAAAAGTGAATGATGAAAATGAAATGAAAAACTAAAATAAAGGAAACTATGGAAAAAGTGAGGTTGTGGGGGATTGAACCCCTTACCTCTTGAAAAAGGAAGGATTCTCCAAACCACTAAGCCAAGGAAGTAAGGTGAAAATAATAGGCCATGCATGAAGGCCTATTTATAAGAATTAAGGAGAATAGTCTACAAGAGCACCTAAAGGTCCTCTCCTAGACTGGGGGGCAAGTGTGGACGCTCAATATTCCATGCCCGTAAAAGATCCCAGGCGCATGCTAAGGTCCTATGAAGGCCTAAATGCGTGTCTGAGCTGCGGGACGCTCGGGCCATCGTCCTTTGGCAGCAGCCTCGCATCAACTCGTGATGCATGAGGTCCCAACTGCATCACCACAGCCTCGCTTAGCCATGCCCCAGGTGCACATCGACGGCCTCACTCGGCCATGCCCCAGGCATGCGGCCCGCCTCGCGTACGCACCTCCGGCCTCGCTCGGCCACACCACAGGCAAGTGGCTCGCCTCGCGCGCGCACCTCCAGCCTCGCTCGGCCACGCCTAGGCACGCGGCTCGCTTTGCGCGCGTACCTCCGGCCTCGCTCGGCCACGCCCCAGGCCTCGCGGCTCACCTCGCGCACGTACCTCCGGCCTCGCTCGGCCAAACCCCAAGCGCGCGGCCCACCTCACGCGCGCACCTCCCGTCTCGCTCAGCCATGCCGTCAGGTGACCATGAGGAGGAGGCCTCGCGAAGGAATAGGAGCCACGCCATCAATAGGCCTTCCAAGGAGGCCTCGCAAAGGAATAGGAGCCACGCCGTTAGGTGGCCGTGCGGAGGAGGCCTCGTGAAGGGATAGGAGCCACGCCATCAATAGGGCTTCCAAGGAGGCCTCGCGAAGGGATAGGAGCCACGCCATGGCCATCAAAGTCTGAGTGGCATGGAAGCCACGCCACCAGGTGGCCACGCGAATGAGGCCACGCGTCAAGGGAGCCGCGCCACCAAGGGGCTTGCGAGGAAGGTATCTTGCCTAGCACCCTTAGACATCTGTCGAGGCCACCTGCCTATCACCTATGCTCGTGGGCGACCTCGGGGTGCTTCAGGCATCTCGTGCCAAGGACCCGGGAGCCTCGCCTCACGCCATGACCATTACATGCACCAAGTGTCCCATTCCCTATGCCTTGAGACCCCAATGTTTAGAGGTTCGGGTACGAGTCGAATGGAACATACTTGTACGACCTAGCACTAGGTACGGTCGTTAAGACCCTGTGTGTCGAGTACGGACACCCGTACCAGTAGGGGAATGGGGCTGCTGGGATAGGAGTTATGGCCCATACGTCTACGGCCAGAAGTCAGAGTCGACACCACTACCACCTGCGCCACTATGTCTATCACCACTCCTCTGACATGGGTGCGGACAAGTAGTGGAGACCTCCTCCTGACGCTTGCCCCTGTACTGGATGTAAGACCACAACCTCTGAAACCACTCTCCTGACAGAGTACTTATGTACCACTTGGTCTCCTGGACCACCATGTATCCAAGGCCATTAGAGCCTGCTATAAAAAGAACCTTTCTCCCACATGGGAGGGGGTTGGAGAATTTACTGTAGCAAGTGCTTGAGAGTGAATGAAATATTGATTTTCTCCATTGTTGTTCTGCTAGTGTTCTTGAGTTATTATTTAAATTTTTAAGGCTTTCTTGTTGGTAATCTTTACTTTGCAATTTTTTCCAACTTAACTTAGTTGATGAGTTCTTACTGTCAACAGAAACCAAAACATAGCAATCATCTTTTTCTCCCCTTTTTTGTTTGATTTTTTTTGCTTTATTTGAGGAACAAAGCTAGGGAGTTGAGCCTTGATGATCTAGGGTTATGTTCTACCATTGAAAAGGGTGTGATTTTGAGCTTGAGGTAAGTTTCTAGCCATTATAACTCTGGTTTTGCTTTGTTTTTCTTATTTAGTTTCAGTTGGGTTTTTTATTTGAAAGTTGAGAATTCAATGGGGTTTTTGGCAAAGTTTTGTTAGGTTATGATGCCTAGGACATGCAGAGTAGATATTTGGGTTCATTTGGGGGTTTGGATGGAGTTTGGGGTCAAGTTTTTAAGGTTTGAAATGGTGAAATTGAAGGATGAAGAACCAGGGTTGTTTCTGCCCGGTCCTAGCGCTATATCGCCCAAGGGAGGGCACTACAACGTTATCCAGGCCCAGACAGCTCTGGCTGTAGCGCTGGGGTGCTAGGGGGGCAGCGCTGTAGCGATACCCTGCTTTTCTTGATTCATATTTTGGGCACTTTTGAGGGTTTTTGGCTCAGGGTTTCAATTCCTAAGGTTCGGGATCGAATCTACTAACCGTTTGAGTACGATTCGAGGTCCCAGGAGTGAGGTTTAGGTCAAGAACCTTTTATTGTTGATTTCATTAATTGGATTCCATATTTGGTTATGAGTAGGTGACCTCAAAGGGATCAAAGGATTGGTCGTTCTCAAGGGTCGTTCATTTGTTATTTCTCGCTCGAACAAGAGGTAAGAAAACTGTACCCAATATGTGATGCATAAGATACATGTGATTAGGGCGTGACATGAATGTTGAATATGAGATGAATATGAGAATGTTGAACAAGAGGTAATTGTGCATGATCATAATTATGCTAGTGATTGTTAAGTAAGCATGTTGAATGCCCTACATTTGGATATTTGACATATGATATATGTCGGGTTGCATTGCTTACTTGTGTGTGGAACTGACCCATGAGTCAGAAATCGGCACGAGCCGTATGGTATTGGCTTAAGAGTCAAGAATGGCACAGATGTGTTCAGCAAAAGCCAAAAAGATTAGATTTAATCGACATAAGCATTGAATGACTCATCATGAGCATTACTGCCTGACCAACCTCAAGTTCGATGAAAACTAAAAGCGCTTGTCTAGTCTAATGGCTATTCACTTAGAGCCAGGGCTAGAAGGCCCAGGTCATTGCATTGTCACATGGCTAAGGGTGCAAAGCCCATGTTAGTGATTCATTTATCAGTCACTCATCTGATTAGGGATACACGCCCCAGTATGATTATCAGAATCTTAAGCGTTTAATCACTCATCTGATTAGGGCTACACACCCTAGCATGGTTATCAGAACCTAAAAGTGTTAAGCACTCATCTGATTTTGGCTACAGGCCCCAGTATGGTTATCAGAACCTCAAAGTGTTAATCACTCATTTGATTAGGATTGACTTAATAGTCATCCATTCAGGAGGGTAGGCTCCCCCATCATTATCTGAATTTTTTTGCATGCATGAATAGGGCTATTATTGCTATGCATGCACATTATGACTTAGAAACATGTTATAACTGTTCATGAGCATATTTAGTTTTCTTGCTGAGCTTCGGCTCATGGGTGCTATATGGTGCAGGTAAAGGCAAAAGAAAGCTGGACCATCCTTGAGTTGGAGAGCTTAGGTGATGATGTGTACATATGCGGCTGCTCGACCACCACGGCCGAGGGTTTAAAGAGGAACTAGGGATAAACCCTATTTTGCCGCTTAGGTCGGCTGGTTGTAAATATTTTATTGTAACTAACAATTAAATTATATTTTTGGGATCCCAATGTATACAGTAAACTTTTTAGTGAAACGTTGCATCTTAACGAAAACTTTTAACCCTAAATCGCTAATCATACTTAGTCACACCATTATGGCCAAATGACTAGATTAGTGAGTTTAGCACAATTTAAAATTCACACCGTAACGGTCCCTAGAGTTTAGGGCGTTCCATTATTGATCGATCCCTCAAGGACCAGATTAGATTATAATCTGATGATGGCGACTGGTCTTCGGACCAAACTCTTTTTTGAACGTATGGGTCGATAAGTTTCTCAAGAACCAAGATCGAACATGATCAAATAATTTGGCGACAAGGTCCTCGGACTAGTCTCTTATTTGGATCGTATGGGTCGATAGGCTCCTCAAGAACCAAGATCGAAGACAATCCATAATTTGATAATAAGGTCCTAGGACCTGTCTCTCTTGTTGATCATGAGGGTCGATAGGTTCCTCAAGAACTAGGATCGAACATGATCAAATAATTTGGCGACAAGGCTTAGGACATGTCTCTCTTTTGGATGGTATAGGTTGATAGGATCCTCAACAACCAAGATCGAACATGATCCATTAATTTGGCGACAAGGTCCTAGGACCTGTCTCTCTTTTGGATCGTATGGGTCGATAGGCTCCTCAAGAAACAAGATCAAGCATGATCCATTAAATTGGTGACAAGGTCTAGGACTTGTCTCTCTTTTGGATCGTATGGGTAGATAGGCTCCACAAGAACCAAGATTGAACATGATCCATTAATTTGGCGACAAGGTCCTAGAACCTGTCTCTATTTTGGATCGTGTGGGTCGATAGGCTCCTCAAGAACCAAGATCGAGCATTATCCATTAAATTGGTGACAAGGTCGAGGACTGTAATGACCCAACTAATTCTAAGACCTTGGACCATTAAAAACTACTAGACTTAGCTACTATTTTTGTGAAAACATACATAAGAAATATTCACAACTTTATTAAAATCTCAAAAGTAAATATTGAAATACATAAATGCGGGGTATGGGATCCCATTGTTTTTAAACAAAACATAACTTCGAACTAACGAAAATTGTTTACAAAACTAAATGCAGAAAATACATAAAAGCATAATTTAAGGAGACTAAAATGATGTCGTCCTCGAGTCGTTCACGTAGTCCATCGAATCCCTTCATCCTTAATACACAAACCAAGCTGCCAAGAATCATTCCGCTGCCATAACTATTTTCTTACATACATAAATATAAAGGAATGAGCCTAATGCTAGCAAGGAAAATCTACTAGCACATATATCATAAAACATAAACATAAGACTACAAAACATATGACTATATACACATGCATTATAATGGTCATCATACTTCTTGGGGCTTGCTAGCTAAGCAATCATATGCCCCATAAATTTACAGGGCTTAGTTATCTAACAAAGTCATATAAATTTATGGGGCTCGTTATCTAAACAATCGTATGCCCAAGGAATAAGTTATTGGGACTTGTTATCTAAACAAGTTATATATTTTTTATCTAAACAAATTATGTGATTGTTATCTAAACAATTCATATACTAAAACAGCTAAAAACATATCATACATATAACATAAACATATATCAAAACATAAAAGCATAAAATCTATCCTATTGTCCATACCAATACTGGGATTTATGAGAACAAGGACGGGGTTGGAAACACTCCTAAAACCAACAATAAGAATGTGAGTATTTCTAAAGAAAGAGATGATAAAGAAATGAACTAAACCACCAAGATGAAACTTACCGAAAAGAAACCTTAAGTTCAAAGAACTTAAATACCTAATTAAGAATGGAAACAACGAGTTAGGATTTGATTTAAGAAAACTAAAGGAATCTAAGGAACCATACAGAAATGAACTTAAGATTAGGAATACCTTTGAATGTACTAGAACCGAACTACACCTTGATATTGAAAACACACTATTTATCTCACTTCCCAAGTGTTTATAAAGCTTAAGATGATAAAGCTTTTATCCCAACCCAAGTGTTTATCACTCTATTGTAACCCTAGCAGCCTTAAGTCTCTAAACATAGCTTGAAGAATGAGAAGAATGGCTGGGTACTAGGTCCTATTTATAGAGTTCAAGCAGTGAACTATCTCCTTTTAGCTTGAAAAAAAAATAATCAGTATTAATTGAAAAATATTTGAATATTCGTTCAACAGGTGCTGAAGACTCGAACAAAACGTTTAGAGGCTAGTCAAGAGGTTAGGGAATGAATCAAGCTCGGTTTCAACATCGTTTGAAAATATGGCCATAGGGCCGACATATCGCCCATCATAGCTAGCCCTATGTCCCGAGTGCTGGTCGTTTCGTTTGTGCGAAGTTGACGTGTATTTCGTATTCCCCGTGTGGCGATACATCGACTCCTATGCTGCGATATATCAACATACGTGAATATATTAAACACGTAATTGCACTTTTTCAGCATAATTTGAATTGATTAATTAGGTTTGATTGAGTAATACGAGAGTCCAGCAAGTTCTGGAAGAGTCTAGAGTTTCTAGAAACTTCTAATTTTGAATTATCCACATAAAATAATTAAATCCTTAAATAAACAAGATTGTGACAAATGTCATGCTCTTAATGGTCTTGGAAGATTCTAAAGCTTTCTTTAACTTTCTTTTATTTAAACTATAATTAAATCCATAAATAAACATGCACACGACAAGTGTCATGATCTTGATCTTATTAATTCTATCTAAACCTTATAGTATAATAAATAACATCTTTATAATCAGCTATATTAATCAGACCTTATGTTATAATTAATATTTTTAAACTGTAGGTTAAACTTATAAAATCTATAAGTGTTGCTACGAGTGTTCAACTAAGTCCCGGCTTGAACCAAAATCCACAGTAACAATCATACTACTACTACTACTGCTACTGCTACTGCTGTTGCTGCTGCTGCTTACCACCACTACCACCCCCACCACTACCACCACTACCACTACCACCACCACGACCACTACCACTACCACTACCACTACCACTACCACTACCACTACCACTACCACTACCACTACCACTACAACTACCACTTCCACTACCACTACCACTACCACTACTATCTAACTAGCTAAGTAAAGTTCTGATACTCTACAATTCTCCCCTACTAAAAAGAATTTCGTTCTCGAAATTTAATTACCAAACAATTTCGGATACCAGGCTAACATGTCCTCCTCCAACTCCCACGTTGCCTCCCGTTTAGAACTATTACTCCATAAGACTTTGACTATCGGAAAAATCTTGGACCGTAACTGCTTCATCCCTCTATCTAGGATGCTAACTGGTCATTCCTCGTAACTCAAGTCTTTCTGGAGTGCTATCGTATCGTACTTAAGGACGTGAGATGGGTCTGACACATACTTTCACAGCATCGAGATGTGGAACACATTATGGCTATCTGCTAGAGCTGGCGATAGGGCTAACCTATATGTAACTGCTCCCACTTTGTCCAATATCTCAAAAGGAATTGTAAACCTGGGACTAAGCTTTCCTTTCTTCCTAAACCGCTTCACACCTTTCATAGGAGATATCCTTAGGAAGACATGATCTCCGACCTTGAATTCCACATCACGTCGCTTGGTATCCGCATAATATTTCTGATGGCTTTGAGCAGCGAGTATACGCTTTGTAATCAGCGCTACTACTTCCTGAGCTTTTCTAACAGCTTCGGGACCAAGAAGTTTCCTTTCTCCTACCTCGTCCCAATGTAATGGCGATCGGTACCTTCCATAAAGTAGCTCGTAGTGTGCCATCCCGATCGTTGATTGGTAGCTATTGTTGTAGGAGAATTCTATCAGCGGCAAACACTTACTCCATGATCCTCCGAAATCAAGTACACAAGTGCGCAACATATCTTCTAAAATCTGTATAGTACGCTCCGACTGACCGTCTGTCTGAGGATGAAATGTTGTACTAAGACTTAACTTGGTACCCATGGCTTGCTGCAAACTTCCCCAAAATCTCGATGTAAGCACCGATCCTCTATCGGATACTATAGTCTTAGGGATTCCATGTAGTCTAACTATTTCTCGGACATAAACATCTGCGTACTGATCTGTGGTATACGTAGTCTTGACAGGCAGGAAATGAGTTGACTTGGTCAGTCTATCTACTACTACCCAAGCCGAATCATGCTGCTTACTTGTTCGTGGAAAACATGTCATGGAATCCATCGCTACGTCGTCCTATTTCCATTCTGGAATGCTAAGCGGTTGCAATAAGCCTGCAGGTCGCTGATGTTCCGCTTTCACTTGCTGGAATACTAAGCATTTAGACACATATTCCTCTACGTTTTTCTTCATTCCTGGCCACCAATATAATGCCTTAAGGTCGTGAGTCATCTTGGTTGACCCTGGGTGAACTACATATGGGGTATTATGTGCTTCTTCTAAGATCTTCATCTTAACCCCTTTATCATTCGGTACGCATACCCAATCTTTATATCTCAATAACCCCTGCCCTGATATCGAGAAATATGCGGCCTTACCTTCTTTAACTGCATCCATATGTGCTACTAATGTGTCATCATGCCCTTGTCCAATTCGTATTTCTTCTAACAGACTTGACTGGATAGACAAGTTAGCCAGCTTACCGATGACTACTTCTATTCTGACACTGATCAGCTCCTGCTGTAGCGGCTTTTCTATTCCAGCTAGTGCTCCTAGACTTCCATAACTCTTCCTACTTAGCGCATCAGCAACTACGTTTTCCTTACCCAGGTGGTATAGGATTTCGCAGTCATAGTCCTTCACTAGTTCTAATCACCTGCGCTGCCTCATGTTAAGCTCCTTCTAAGTGAAGAAATACTTTAAGCTTTTATGGTCCAGATAAATCTCACACCATTTTCCATAAAGATAATGGCGCCAGATTTTCAACGCAAAGACCACCGCTGCCAACTTCATATCGTGTGTTGGATAGTGTTGCTCGTATTCCTTCAGCTGCCTTGAGGCATAGGATATCACCTTGTCGTTTTGCATCAGCACACTACCCAACCCTTGCTTCGACACATCGCAGTAGACTACAAACTTGTCGTTGGGTGTCGGTACACAAAGTACTGGTGCTGAGCATAGCTTATCCTTAAGCAACTGGAAGCTCTCTTCACATCTATCAGTCCTGTTGAACCTTTGTTGTTTCTGGGTCAGGTTGGTAAGTGGAGTGGCTATCTTAGAAAATCCCTCTACAAACCTCCAATAATAACCTGCTATTCCCAGAAAGCTTCTCATCTCTGATGCGTTCTTTGGTCTTGGCCAATCCGTCACAGCCTCCACCTTAGATGGGTCTAATGCAACTCCGTCCTTGGAAACAATGTGCCCGAGGAATGCTACTTGCGAAAGCCAAAATTCGCACTTCTTGAACTTGGCATAAAGTTGATGCTCCTTTAGTAGTAACAAGATCAACCTTAAATGCTTCTCGTGGCTGACTTCGTCTTTTGAGTACACCAAGATATCATCGATGAACACTACGACGAACTTATCCAAGTAGTCCTTAAAGACCCTATTCATTAACTCAATAAACGTGGCTAGAGCATTGGTAAGACCGAAGGACATAACTAGAAACTCGTAATGCCCATAACGAGTGCTAAAGGCTGTCTTGGGAATATCCTCTCCCCGTACCTTGAGCTGATGATACCCGGACTGTAAATCGATCTTTGAGAACACGGTCGCTCCTCGGAGTTGATCAAACAAGTCGTTAATCCGGGGTATCGGGTACTTATTCTTAATCGTCACCTTATTCAACTCACGGTAATCTATGCACATCTGCATGCTTCTGTCCTTTTTCTTCAAAAATAGAACCGGTGCTCCCCATGGCGAATGGCTTAGTCTAATGAAACCCAAGTCTAAGAGTTCTTGTAGCTGCGGCTTTAACTCCTTGAGTTCGGTAGGTGCCATCTGGTATGGTGCCTTGTTGATAGGCTTGGTGCCCGGTACTAGTTCGATTATGAAGTCAATTTCCCGAGTCGGCGGCAACCCTGGTAAATCGTCGGGAAATAGTTCTGGAAATTCCTTTACAATGTGGACGTCTCCAAACTTTAGTGGTGTTTCCTTTACCACATCCGTGACGCTGGCTAAAAATGCTTGACATCCTTTTTCTATCATCCTCTGAGCTTTGAGAGATGATATAAGCGCTGTGCGTAATCCTGAAGCTTGTCCCATAAAGAAAAATCTCTAGCCGTCAGGAGTCTTGAACGTCACTCTCTTGTGTTTGTAGTCGATGGTTGTGCCATGCCTTGCTAGCTAGTCCATGCCTAGTATCACGTCAAAGTCTTTGATTTTCAGTTCTATCAGGTCTCCTTCTAGTTCTACTTCCTTAATCTTGATCAGTACGCCTCGTACTATCGGTGATTATAGGACTACTTTGCTCGAAGGCAACTCTATTACAAACCTAGTTCTAAATCTTTCACAAGGTTTGTCTAATTTCTCTATCATTCCTAACGAGATATTCGAGTGAGTGGCTCCCGAATCAAATAATACAGAACATACATTATTGAGGATAGAAACCTGACATGTAACTACTTTATTCCTAGTGTCAGCTTCTCCTTAAGTTAAGGCAAAAACCCTGGAAGGAACCATCATGTCTTCCCTTTTCCCTCTGGCTTGAGCTGGGGACACTGCTTCTTTTGGTGATCTTCCTAACCACAGTTGAAGCATCCCTTGGTGTTTGCACGGCACTCAACATGATGTTTCTTTTGGCACTTACCACATTGTGGGTATTCTACATAACTTGGTCGATTACCTCCATTGTTCGTCCGTGCCTTTTTATCGTTGTCAGACTTCTTGTTTTCAGGAGTCTTTCTTTTCTGACCATTATTGTTGTTGGACTGATTGTTGTTGTTGTCGTGGTGGTTTTTCCGACCATTCTAAGGTTGACTCTGCTGTTTAGGCTCAGGCTTACTGGCCTCCTCTTTACTAACATTCGCATGTAGCCTTTCTACTTCTATTGTTGTTTCTTGAACATCGGCATAGGTAGTATTTCTTGGGTTTGCTAGCTTAACCCCTAGCTCAATTTTTGGTCGAAGTCCTCTAACGAACTTATTCACCCTTAGAAACTCAGTGGGAATAATTTCTGGTGCAAACATGGCTAATTGGTCGAACTGCTGAGAATATTCTATTACTGATAAGTTCCCTTGTTTCAGACCAGTGAACTCCTCGACCCTTGAAGTGATGACTTCCAAATTGTAGTACTTTTTGTGGAACAGCTCCTCAAATCTGGTCCAAGTCATAGTGGTGACATCGTGAGTCTGCTGAACTAAGTCCCACCATATTCTAGCATCTTTCTTGAGCAGAGATGAAATGCAGGATATGCGGTCCGCATTGCCGAGGTTCATGTGTGCTAGGATCGGCTCCAAATTTCTGAGCCATTTTTCCGCCTCAAAGGGGTCTTTTGTCCCTTCAAAGTTTGGAGCATGTTGCTTACGAAACCGCTCATAAATTGGCTCCATGTGCTAAGCTTAGTATGTCGCATAGTTTGCCATTGGCTGGAGCCATTTGTTGTGGCTGTGGTTGCGGTGGAGGCTGAGTCTAAGGCTTAGCCTGTTGTCGTTATTGCTGCAGTAATTCCTCAACTTGTTGTCGTAGTCTGGAAATTTCTGCAGTGTTGTCAACCGGCGGCGGGAGCGATGCACATCGGTTGGAGTAGCACGCACTCCCCTTCTACGAACTGGAGGGGCTTCATTGCTCTCATGAAAAGCGTTGGAGGCATTGGCATTGGTGCGAGCAGACCTTCTAAGCGACATCTTCAGCGGAGTTCTAACAGTTGAGAAAAACATGTTAGAACTTACCCTAATAGGCTCTAAGGCAAAAACTTAATCTAACCAAACATAACTCAGACCTATTAATTTATGATTTCTTATGAAAATAATTATATAAGCCTTCTTTTATTATTAGAGTGTGTTTCTATACATAATAAAATAAGCCATCTTTATTATTTTCTAAGTCTGTTTCTATCCATCCTATATGACTAAATTCTCAGGCTCGAAACTGATCGTTGTTCCAAAGTTAACCATATTGAGGGAGGGCTGAGATTAGTAAAATCGTTCCCACTACTATGGCCCCCTAACTCTCAATATAGAACCCGGTTCATTGATTTGTATCCACCCTCACCAAACTTGGTCATTATTTATTATGATTGCGAAAGAAAAATCAAACTCATACATGTCATCAAAATAACATTGATATTTATTTGGAAAAATAATTTTCACTATTTACAATCATAAAAGAAAACAAATAATAAATAAAGAAACTAATCTATTCTAAAAATTGGGATCTTCTACATCTGATCCTTCATCTAGCATATCATCGTCTATCTCATCGTAGTCATCATTATCTTGAGCCTCAAAATGCCTTCGAGGATGAGTCGTAAAGATTCTATGTTTTTGCTCATTTGGGAATTGGAATTCCATCATAGAGGTGAACCTAAGTATGAGAAAATAATATCTCATAGCTACCGGTAATTCATCTTCATCATCTATCATCTCCCATATGTCTTCTAAGGATGCAATTATAGTAGGATAATGTAACGACCCCAAATCAATAATATGGCTTAAAGGCCTTGATTAGTGTGCCGGGAGGGCATAATTGGTTTATTTGTGAATTTATTGATTTAATGCATGATTATATGATAAGCATGCTTGAATGGTTATTTCAATGTTAATGTGATCATATGTTATATTTGTGAGAACCACATTATTATGTGGGTAAATCTGCAGCATGCAACATGAGGCGATCCTAGGAAGCTAGTTAGCGAGAAAGTCACAACGGGGCTTAATAGTTGACTTTGGGAAAGTCAAGGGATATTTCAAGTATTGGATGGTTATTTAGGTTATCGGGTTATGGAAATAAATAATTGGAGATATATTTTTTGGTTAGGAAGTCTGGGTGGGAATATTGGGGAATTTTACCATTTTGCCCTCGGGGATGTTTCTGGTACCCCGAGCCTTGGGATTAACCTAATCACTCACTACAAGAAATTTGACTAAATATTATGGTAAAATATTACATAATTTTTAAAACGTTATTGTTGAATAAGTAAATAAAAACACGGATAAAAAAACATGGAGCAAATGAAATTAGGGCGCCAAATGAATTAGTATATCGCACCTTTCTGAAATGGGTTCTCTCTACCCTAGCCGTTCTGCCTCTCTCCTCCATCCAGTCTCTCTCTCGATCTCTTTTCTCTCTGTCCTTCTTCCTCTATTTCTTTCACATGGTCGACAGGTGAATGGAAGGTTGTAGGAGCTTCTCTCGGAAACTAGCTTTGGAGAGGGACAGTGCGGCGACACTATTCTTCAACGGTAACTCTCTCTCACTCTATCTTTCTCTCTGAGCTACTCTCTCGTTCAATCTTTATTTCTTTCTCTCTGTTTGTTTGCAGGTGTGTAACAAGGTGATGGGGGCCCGCGGCTTAGGTCGTGTGACAAGGAGGCTCGACTCGTGGGTCTACGATGTGGCTCGCGCGTGGATGCGACGGTGCTTGCGGGGGTGGGTCTACGGTGTGGCTTGACTCGTGGGTCTACGGCGTGGCTTGACTCGTGGGTCTACGATGGTCTTATACCAGGTTAGTTCCAAGTTAATGGTCTGTATATGTATATTGATAATCTTTTCTCAACCAATAATCAATGTATGAAGTTTCTTGTTTTTTTTTTTGCCGTAAGACCTTTGTTGCTTGTATAATGTTATTTCCTTTTTTGATATGATGTTATTTCCTTTGTTGCATTTAATTTTTGATAATGATGTACATTTCGAAAACTCCATTTCTGATCATTATAACCTGTTTTGAATTTGGGCCTTTGATCATTTTTGTTCTACTAGTTTCAGCAGTGCCTTTGTTTTTGTGTCTGAATATGTGGTTTATAATGATGACAATCTACTTTAATTGTTGGCCTTATTGTTTGACTAGATGAACATGGTCTCATCCATTGTGATTTCAATAAATTCAACTTAGTGGTATGGTACATGGCTCCTGGCACTTTGTGGTGCCATTAATCTTAAGTGTTGTATTTGATTGAAAATGTGGTTATCCTATAGTTGCTTCTTTTGTTCTCTGTAGCACTTTTCTCATGTAGGTACCATCCTTGAGTGAATATGATAAATTCTCATTTGTTAGATTACAAATGTTAATTAATCTCCTTATTTAATCTTATGAGTTCTCTATTTGGTGCATTTTCTTTCTAGATCGATGATGATGAGAAAATCACCATGATTGATTTTCCACAAATGGTTTCGGTATCTCATCGTAATGCGCAGATGTAAGGAACTCTTATTAAAGACTTGAAAACTTGTCATAATATTTTTTATCCTTTTGTCCTTGTAATTGTTTATTATTTAATTATCGTACTTGATAGTTATTGTATGTTTCATTCTCATATATCCTCATCCTCAGGTTCTTTGACCGCGATGTTGAATGTGTCTTTAAGTTCTTTAGAAAGAGGTCAGTGATATTTTTTTCTTTTGTGTTGGAAGCTTTCTCATCTGCTTCACTGACTTGCTCGCTTATTTAAATCTACTGAGTTTCATTAATTGAGATTGGTACTCTTAAAAGAACTCTCACATATCTTCTACTAATGGAGGATTGAATTTTGATTGCTGAGTGTTGATGCGTTGGTAATGCTAGTCCACTTAAAACTTTAGATGATCATATTTTTCCTGAATTTAGCTGTAGTTTTTTGTTTATGCTTCTACGCCATGTTGTTGTTCCGGCTGTTGCGGTATTGTTCTTGACAGTCAATTTTAGTTGGTAGTGAAAGTCATTTCAATATTTTCATTTGTGGTCAATAAATTAGTTGAAGTGGTATATATATATGTGGTTCTTATGTATTTTTCCAGAAGTCCTTTTTTTGTCCCAGTTTCCTTGATTACTTGAGTCATTGGTGTTTCTAGGATGCTAGTCCATATTGTATATTAACTGGAGAGAAGCTTCAAAATCAAATTCTTGATTTCTGTTTCCCTGATGCAGCTGCAATTATATTTTAACTCCAATTGTTCTAGCAGTGTTTCCCAAAGATTTAGTGTTACGCTGTTACTTTTGTTACTCCTTATTTAAGATTTATTTATGTTTTAAATGTTAAGGAACCTACACCAATATGTGTCTGTTGTTACATTTTCAATATCACACAAATATTTTCTATAAATTTTCACATCTTAAGGGCATAGCTGAAAGTGCATTATAGAAAGATATTTTTACTGCTGCTATAAACAGAATGAATACACATATACTGGTACATAACTTATGCTGTAAACTTATAACTAATCTAACTCATGAAACTCAAAAAGTAGAAGTTGGTATGGAGATTAAGAAAGTGTTCCTGACAGAATAACTGCTCTTGGCTCTCATATTTTTGTGTGTATGTGTGTGTGTGCATATAATTTAAATAAATGAAGAAAAAAAGAGGAAGAGAAAATTGTATCTTGTAAGGTATATTCTATAACAGGGCTGTGTTATCTATTTGGAGATATATAACTAGGAAATTTCTCTAACCTGGGCTAAATACATGTTAGTTTGGATTCCAAGTTGGTTAATGAAATCTTTTACAGATCTTTGATAAGTTTTAAGTATCTCCATTTGTTTTTGTCTTTAGCACATATAATCATGAAGCTGTGCAAAATAGCTAGTGGTATGAGGTTCATCTCATCTGAGGTTCATGCATATCTATCTAATAATCTATTTGGTTTTAAGGGAAATTAAATTTAAAATTTGTACAACCAAAATAGCTTATAAATGAATGATTATTTGTCTTTCAGTTTCAAAATCAAATCCTAGGATGCATAAGAAATGTCTTCCAAGGTTCAGTAAAAGAAGAACATGATTATTGATCAAGTGGAGAGAAAAAGGGAGGAATTATAGATTTGTCTTGTTAGAACTTATCAATGAGAAGTGGAAAAGAAACATGAAGAGGGAAGGAAAAGTTGATTTTGGTTGCTATTTGGTAACTAGAAACTAATATTTTTGTTTGGGATTTTCTTGCAGCATTCTTATAGAGTTTAATTGTTTAAGTATATTAAGCTTTAGTTTATCTTGACAGGAGGTCTCTACTGGTGTAAAAAAGTTATTGAGGGAATCGCCTGGCCAGTACAGCAACTTCAGTATTCTTTCCTCTTTGAATTCTCAGGTAAATCATGTAACTTACTGTTTGTTTAGTAGGATATATGTTTATATATATATATATATATCTATAATATTTTAGGTGAAAATTTAAGATCTTTAAGAAAGTGTTAGATGGCACTAGATGCATTAGATCAATCCATATGTGTTGTTTTAGGTTCAGATCACTTCCAGGACTTGTCAACCAGACCCAAAGGGATATCACAGAATGTGAGAACTCTGTCTTCCTAAGAGTTTGTGGTTGTTTAACTAGTGAAATAAGAATTGAAATTTCTTATCATTGATTACCCGTTTCATTCTTCAACATAGAAACATGATAAAAACTGATAATTTCATTACTTGCAACATAGAAACCTAGAATTACCACTTTCATGAATTTTTAACCCTCTGATGATGTATTTATTTTGACATGGCTATTTATATGTGCAGTTTAAATCCATTCTTCCAGATCGGAGTACACAAGTTGACATATCACTTGCGGGGCCATTTCCTAGTGTTGCATTGTCCTTTTCAATGTTTGTTCTTGGTCTGCTGCTTTCATCAAATCTTGATGCCACGGGAGACCTAGTGCAGGTTCCAAGCATGTTGTTTCAAGGTTCTTTGCTTCTTGGGCTCATCAGTAGAGCCACTCTTGGTTATGCGTATGTCCTTGTTTTCTTTTTCAATCTTCATTATGCCAAAATAATATTTTGTTTATTATTAAAAATAGATCTTAATGAGAGCCTGCTAAGTCTTATTTCATCTTTTGGTGATGTTGTAATTTAAATTAAAGTCCCTGTTATTTGTCTATTATCACATTTATGATTAAACTTGTACCATTATGAACATGCAGGGCAATGCATGCTGCAACAGTTGCAATTCATCCTCTTATGATTGGTGGCTGGTAATGTAACATTCCCTAGCCATCCTTAGATTCATTCCTATTTGCGATAGGCATTTCATAGCACATCATTCTTGCATCTTGCAGGTGTAGCTTAACAACAACTGCTTTTAATATGCTTCCAGTTGGATTTCTTGACGGTGGAAGAGTTGTGCAGGTAATATTCTCCTTTGTGTCTTCTACCTCAACCACTTGAATCATATGGTTGAGGCCTAGTTGTAATCAACAACTATTCTAGAGCTTGGATGTAAAATCATAATATCCAAATCTGCATTTTAGGTGCAGCCATGTTTTGAGCCCTGTGATTGTAGTGGGTGGCAAGTTTCTTGACAAAACAGTCTTCAAGATAACCCATAAATCTAAATACCACCATTCCAATGACTATTTGTTTAATTTGAGTGCAAGCCTTCTCCCTGGGCCTGTATATAGGTTGAAAATGTATTATGAATTTAGTTGGGAAATTATTTTAGAAGTTCCATGTTTGAGAAACATACATATTTCTCTTTATAAGTCCTTTTAGAAGTATCATATTAGAATTACTTTAATTTGTAGAGCATTTGTCACAATCTATTTGCATGTATCCACAGGGCGCTTTTGGCAAAAATGCTCTAGTTGGATTTGGTTTGACAACTTACACGATGCTTGGATTAGGAGTCGTAATATCTCTTTGAACCTTACCATAATGATTTTGCTTTGGGTATTTGTCTCTATTAGTCTTTGAACAATACTCTACTTATTACAATTTAGCAGTTTAGTCCCTAAAATTTTAATATTTTAGTAATGAAGTCCTTTTTACTAACAAAATTGAATTTTTTACTAAATAAATTAGCAAGAATTATGCAGATTAAGAATTTATCTTTGACTTCTATTGTTGTGCTTAGTTTATGCTTTGTACTCTTTGTGGTGTTTGATATATAATCTCAACAGAATAATACCTTCACTCTATTGTGACATTTTAATTTATTTGATTAGCTTATGGAAACTAGGTCTGCATGATTTTGGGAAACCTTTAATTGTCCTTTAGTGAAATCTACAATAAAAATGGCAAATTCATTACTCTTGTTATTTAGAACTTTATATTTGATCTAATTCTAGTTCATGTGTCTATGCTATTGGGTTTTCTTTATAAATTAGTTGTTGTATTGTATATATATATATTTATATGTTTGGTTGGTGTATCATTTGCATTTTCATTTCATAATCATAAAGTGTTTGAGCTAACTTTTCTAATGAGTATTTTACCAAGCATATATCTTCAATCTTTCATGTCTATGTGTTGTAGTTAGTGTAATTGCATGGCCATTTTATAAAGTCTTAATGAGGTTATTAACTTTCTTTCTTTTTGTACTCTTTTAGTTTACTATTAACTCTAAGTTTAAGCATTAATTATTTAAACTATTGTGTAGCTAAGCAAATCAACCTCACAACAAAGATAAATGCACAATGGAATGGAAGATGAATTGGAGGGTGGAGCAAGCTTCATGGTTTACTTTTTGTGTATCTTGTTATGTTTCTGTTTTTTACTTTTAAAGCAAAAGATGTGCAAGACTATAGAATTTTATTATGTATGCTTTCAAACTCAAGTTAGAACTAAGAACTTTTGAAGTGGACAGTGTCATGGTTTGAAGTAGTTCATCTTCAAATGTAAAAATACTCATGGTTTATCATATATATTGAATATTTTAGATTTTTGGATCTATTTAATATTACATTTGTGATCAATTGTGATTTTTTTAATCAAAATACAATAATAAAAACTTTTTACAACAATTAAAAATGCATACTACGAAATAACAAAATGTTATTACTGGGAGAATTTATAATAATTATGGTTTTTTTACATAATATATTATAATTGGGACAAAAATTTATGATTTATATAATAGAATGAACTAAAAACGTTATAAAATGATCAAATATAACAATTTTCATAACAGTTGGAAAGGGTTATGCATAAAGTATAAGATTAAACTTCAAATTTATAACCAAATACTCTAACTAAATGTTATTATTTGAATATTATAGCAACTAAAAATGTCTTATTGAATAGTTTAAGATAACATCGAACATAACATTTGAATACTGTTTTAGAAAAGATAGGACTTTTAATAACAGGGGCTATGTTAGCGTTTTCATAAGTGTTACCAATACTCCCAGTTAGCAGTTTTTAAGTGTTATGAATACTATTTTTTCTTGTAGTGAGTTAAGGATAGAATAAAGAAACTTTAGGAAACAGTAGAACATAAGTAAACCGACCCTTCCCTCTTTCTCTTTTTTTTTCTCTCAAAGGAAACCACAGAAAAACTTAGAGGAACTTGACTGGAATTCACAGGATTAAAGCTGGGATTTAGAAGACTAGCTCAAGGATTAACTAAGGATTCAATCAAGAACTGAGGTAAGCCATAAGCTTGATGTGTGGTGATTAAATTCTATGTTTATAGTTGGGTTTTGAAGTGTTTATGAATTTTGACTTTGATGGGCAGAATTGAAGCCTGGAAATTGGGAGTTAGCTTAGAAATATTTTAGAAAGTTGGTCCATCAGAGAAGGCAAAATCCAACTCGTGATCTAGTGCTTGAATTTTGAGTTTTTATGGCTGGTTATAGTGTTCAAGAGTTAATGAGTTTTAGAGATTGAATTGGGATTTTGATGGGTTTCTAGTCTAGGTTTCAGCTGGGTTGTGTTGCTGGAATCATGTAGGAAGTTTTAGGATAATTGAGTTGTGGAATTTAGGTGATTTTGGATGGTTTTGGGTGAGGTTAGAGAGTCAAAAATGGAGGTTTTTCTGGGTTCAAAGTGGTTGGGTCGCGGGATAGTTCTTGGTGAGCCGCGACCCTTTGAAGTTGATGCATGCCGAGGAAGGAGGGCGGGCCCTGGCATGGTCTGAGTAGGGTCGCAGCCTGTGTCTGGTTTTAGGCATGGGGGAGCCTCTGGTTGGGGCCATGCCGTGACATGGGTGGCTAGTGCCGCAACCCTTAAGTGATTTTGAGGTTTTAGGCATGGGAATTTAACCAATGGTGCTCGGGATTGAATCTTTTACCATGTTTTGGTGGAGTTCAAAGTTCCAGAGACCAGAACCTTGTCTAGAAGCCCTTTTACAATTATTGATGGTATTCCTTATCTTGGTTGTGACTAGGTGCTAAGCTAGGGCTATGGGATCAGATCGTGCTCAAGAGGCATCGCTCGTAGTCTGTGCACTTGGGAACTAAAGGTAAGAAAACTGCACCCGGTTGTGGATTTATAATGGGACTAAGGGTTCCCTATTTTGGTATGCTTTGAAAGGATGGTATTATGACATGTAAATAGTAAACCAACGGCCTAAGAGTGCCAAAGTTTACATTAGCACACAGGGTACGGCTCAGCCACTGGTAGCTGAGGACAGCTTATTATTCACTGAGCTCAGTTTAAGAGGGCCGGAGTCAGTGGGGAAAACAGAGGGTGTGACCTAAGGTGTCGACCCTGACTATTATGTGATTTGCGTGTTATTATTGATTGGTGGATTGTTATGTTGTATAGCTGGGTGATGATTATCTGATTCTTTGGTTGAATCTTCATGCTTTCTGATTACTATGGTTTGTTAGGTGTATGAACATGCTTAAAAGGGTATCTAAATGTTATTATTGCTTGCTATGTAATACGATATGTTTTCTTGCTGGGCCTTGGCTCATGGGTGCTTCGTGGTACTGGTAAAGGCAAGGGCAAGCTTGATCAACCCTGATTCTGAGAGCTCTAAGAGCAAAATGTACATGATCAGCAACTCACCGCCACGATTGAGGGGAAAACATGAACAGGAGAACCAGAAACGTATGTTTTTCCTTAGATTGGCTAATGGTTGTTTAAACTTTGGAAATTTTGTAAACTAACTTTTGAACACTATTCCTTTTTGGGATCCCAGGTGTAAAAATGTTTAGTTATATAAAATGTACATTTTAAAACCAAAACCTTTTAACCCTAGCACATTAATGGTTTCTGTGACACGTTTTTAACTAAATGACTTGATTAGCAAGTCCTGCACCTTTAAAAGTGCACAGTGTAGCGGTCTTGGCTATCCATGGCGTTACAACTTGGTATCAGAGCGTCCTAGGTTTAAGGGTTCCTGAAGACCGGTTGGACATGTACATTTGCTGCTAGAGACAAGCTCGATTCAGGGTTTGCTAATGTGTATATATGCTTATATGCTTGTATGCTTGGAATGAATTATGAATGTTGTTATTTATTGGATTAATAGGGAGCATGAGATACTTATAGGGCCTAGCCCTTGACTGTTGTATGAAAATATTAAGGCATGCTTATTAGCATCGTTGTGCATGTAAATGAATATTTGGATGAATAATTGCATATTGTGTATGGATGAATGCTTGTATCATAGTTATTGTGTGGAATGGTTGGGGCATGCTTATTAGCAGCCGGTGCATGTGGATAAATGCATATATTTTGATTGTTTATGTTTCTTTGGTGGATTTTGGAGAAGCTTTTACGCTGTCTTCATGGTCTGATTGCCGATTCATTGATTGGAGATTGACTTGGATAGTTATGCATCCAAGAAAATCTATGCGACTAGCCGGCACTAGGCTTGGGACCGGGGGTGATGACCAGGGCCAGATTCCTCCGCCAGTCCCTGAGAACTAGCAGCAACGTATGGCTGACATGCAAGTGCGATTATAGAGCCAGGATGAGCAGATCCGTATTCTGCGACAGCAGGCTCCATCAGGGAGTGCTGCCCCTATCGTACCACCTGTAGTGGTACTAATTGTATAGCCAGGAGAGGTTGAGACTAGGTGGGAGCCATTGTATGAGAGGTTCAGGAACCAGCAACCCCCAATCTTTGAGGGTGGACCAGACCCACTAAAGGCCAACCAATGGCTGACTATGATTACTACTATTCTGGATTATATGAGGATAGAGTGGCATGTGCCACATATATGTTGAGAGAGGATGCCTGCATCTGGTGGGAAGTGGCATCACAGACCAGGGACGTCACTTCTTTGAGTTGGGAAGGATTTAAAGACTTGTTCAGCCAGAAATACTATAATGTTGCCATTAGGGCAGCAAAAGTTAATGAGTTTGTGGGTTTGGTGCAGGGCAATATGACTGTTACTGAATATGCCCTGAAATTTGACACACTTGCGAAGTTCGCACCAGATCTTGTGCCTACTGATGCTGCTAGGCAAGACAGATTCATTAGGGGGCTTAATGCTATGATAGCCCGGGATGTTAAGATCACAACGGTACCTGGGGGAACAACCTATGCCCAGGCCGTTGAGAAGGCTCTTACCGCTGAGGAAGCAGAGAATAAGATTTGGAAGGAAAGTGCGGTGAGGCGCGAGGGTCGCCGGGTGTTGCCTCCTTATTCAGGGACAGGTAGGGGCGGAGGCCCCAGTGATTTCAAGAGGAAGACTCGTGACACTTTGACCGCTGCTAGTCCTAATAGGAGGGGTCGGGGTGGCCAGAGTGGCCGTCAGGGTGGCGGCGAGGCATGGCAGACTTATCCAGAATGCCCGAGATGTTGAAGATGCCATTAGGGCGAATGTCGGGCCAAGGCTTGTTTTGTGTGTTGAACAATAGGTCATCTCAAGAAGGACTACCCAACGATGAAGAAAGGGGAAGTAGGAAAGGTGGATAGCTTGACTCCAGCTCGAGTATTCACTTTGACACAGGCAGAGGCCGAGGCTAGTCCCTCGGTAGTGACAGGTCAGATTTCTAGCGCGGGCTCTCTTTTTACTGTAATGATTAATTCTGGTGCTACACATTCCTTTGTTTCTAGTAAAGTGATTGATAGACTGTGTAGACCTAGTGAGTATCGGACTGCAGGGTTTGGGACTTTATAGCCTACAGGTGAACTGGTAGTTTCTAGGAGGTGGATTAGGGCACTGCCAGTGATGGTTGATAGTAGGGAGCTTTCAGTAGATCTGATTGAGTTAGATATGGAGGATTTTGATATGATCTTAGGGATGGATTGGTTGGTCAGGTATGGAGCTACTATTGACTACAGGAAGAAGATGGTGACTTTTGAGCGTGAGGGCGAGGAACCTTTTGTCTTTGTGGGTGCGGTGTGTGGATCCCGCGTACCCATGATTTCTGCATTAAGAGCCAGAGACTTGTTACAGGGTGGATGTATAGGTTTTCTGGCTAGTGTCGTGGACACTACCAGGGTGTTACCAGCGGGGCTAGGAGAGACCAGGGTGGTTTGTGAATTTTTAGATGTATTCCCTGAGGAGTTACCAGGGTTGCGGCCAGGTAGGGAAATTCAGTTTGTGATTGAGTTTGCACCGGGGACAGAACTAGTATCAAGGGCACCATATAGGATGGCACCAGCAGAGGTGAAGGAATTGAAGATACAGTTGCAAGAACTTCTGGATTTTGGATTTATTAGGCCTAGCTACTCTCCATGGGGCGCACCAGTGTTGTTTGTTAAGAAGAAGGACAAAACTCTGCGGATGTGTATAGACTACAAAGAATTGAACAAGTTGACCATTACGAATAAGTACCCTCTACCAAGGATTGACGAATTGTTTGATCAGCTGCAGGTAAAGACGGTGTTCTCAAAGATTGATCTTCGATTTGGTTATCACCAGCAGAGGATCAAGGATGAGGATATACCGAAGACGGCCTTCCGAACACGGTATGGGCACTATGAGTTCTTGGTCGTGTCTTTTGGTTTGACCAATGCTCTGCCAGCTTTTATGGATCAAATGAATAGGGTGTTCAAGAACTTCTTGGATCAGTTCGTCATTATCTTCATCGACGACATCTTAGTGTACTCCTGTTCAGAAGCAGAGCACGAGCAATATCTTCGACATGTCTTACAGAGATTAAAGGAGCATCAGTTATATGCCAAGTTTAAGAAGTGTGACTTTTGGTTACCTGAGGTGACTTTTCTTGGGCATGTAGTTGGTGCAGAAGGGATTAAGGTGGATCCGACCAAGGTGGGAGTAGTGAGAGATTGGCCGAGGCCAAGGAATGCCTCAGAGGTACGGAGTTTTCTTGGGTTGGCAGGCTATTACAGGAGGTTTGTAGAGGGATTCTCAAAGATTTCTTCACCAATGACAGAGTTGACAAGAAAGAACCAGAAGTTTGTTTGGTCAGAGAAGTGCGAGCACAGTTTCCAAGAGTTGAAGCGACGGCTTATTACTGCACCTGTACTAAGTCTTCCTTCGGATGAAGGAAAGTTTGTAGTATACTGTGATGCATCAAGGATGGGTGTAGGCTGCGTGTTGATGCAGAATGAGAAAGTTATAGCTTATGCATCGCGGCCGCTAATGGAATATGAGCAGCGGTATCTTACCCATGATTTGGAGCTGGCGGCGGTGGTATTCGCACTGAAGGTTTGGCGGCATTATCTGTATGAGGAGAAGTGTGAAATATACATTGACCATAAGAGTTTGAAGTATTTCTTCACCCAGAAGGATCTGAACATGAGGCAGAGGCGTTTGTTGGAGTTGGTTAAAGATTATGATTGTGATATTCTTTATCACCCAAGGAAACCCAATGTAGTGGCGGATGCGTTGAGCCGGAAGGGCCCAGGTCAGTTGTATAGTTCCACCCAGATCTCGAGAAAGCTAGCTGATGAAATGGCCAGGGCAAAGATAGAACTGGTGGTAGGCCAGCTAGCTAATATTACCTTGCAGTCGACCCTGCTAGAGGGGATCAAGGAGGGTCAATTGGTGGACGCACAGTTGCAGGAGGTTAGACAGCAAGTCTTAGCAGGGACAGCTAAGGATTATTCTATTTCTGAGACTGGTATGGTTCGATATTAGGGACGGATTTGGTTCCGGCAGATGAGGGGATCAGACGAGAGATACTGGATGAGTCTCACACTATGCCATACTCGCTTCATCCACGTACTACGAAGATGTATCAGGATCTACAGACATTATATTGGTGGCTCGAGATGAAGAAGGATGTAGTAGAGTATGTGGCTAGATGTTTGACATGTCAATAGGTTAAGGCTCACCATCAATGACCAGCGGGATTGCTTCAGCCTTTGGGTATTCTGGAGTGGAAGTGGGAGGACATCACAATGGATTTTGTGGGAGGTCTACCCAGGACAGTGGGACTTTGTGACGCGGTGTGGGTAATAGTGGACAGATACACCAAGTCAGCTCATTTTCTGCCAGTAAAGTTGACTTATACAGTGGAACAGTATGCAGAGTTGTATGTGAGGGAGATAGTTCGTCTCCATGGGGTTCCCAAGTTTATTGTATCTGATCGAGACCATATCTTTACCTCTAAGTTCTGAGGAGCTCTATAGAGAGCCATGGGGACTCAATTAAAGTTTAGCACAGCTTTTTATCCTCAGATGGATGGACAGTCTGAGAGGACAATTTAGGTGTTGGAGGACATCTTGGAGTAAGTATCTTCCGTTGATCGAATTCTCGTATAACAATAGTTATCAATCCACAATTGGAGTGGCTCCTTACGAGATGTTATACGGAAGGAAGTGTAGGTCACCCATTCATTGGGATGAGATGGGTGAGAAGAAATATTTGGGGCCAGACATGGTTCAGAAGACCAATGAGGCTATTGAGAAGATTCGAGCCAGAATGCTTGCTTCGCAGAGTAGACAGAAAAGCTACGTTGACCCTAAGCGTAGGGACATGGAGTTCCAGGTTGGGGACCACGTGTTTCTGCGAGTCTCACCACTGCAAGGGTTGAGAAGGTTCGGGGTAAAGGGCAAGTTGAGCCCTCGGTTTGTTGGACCTTTCAAGATTCTAGAAAGGATTAGATAGGTGGCTTACAGGTTGGCCTTGCCACCGTCATTGTCGGGGGTTCACGATGTATTCCATGTCTCCATGTTGCAGAAGTATGTCTCAGATCCGACGCATGTGCTGAAGTATGAGGACTTAGAATTATAGACGGATTTTTCCTATGAAGAGCGACCAGTTCAGATTTTGGATCAGAAGGAGAAAGTTCTACGGAATAAGATGATTCCATTAGTTAAAGTGTTGTGGAGAAAAGGCAAGGTCAAGGAAGCGACCTAGGAGTTAGAACAGCGATGCGGGATCAGTATCCCGAGCTATTCAGGTAAATTTCGAGGATGAAATTCTCAGTAACGACCCAAAATCACTAATATGGCTTAAGGGCCTTGATTAGTGTGCCTGGAGGGCATAATTGGTTTATGTGTGAATTTATTGATTTAATGCATGATTATATGACAAGCATGCTTGAATGGTTATTTCAATGTTAATGTGATCATATGTTATATTTGTGAGAACCACATTATTATGTGGGTAAATCTGCAGCATGCGACTTGAGGCGATCCTAGGAAGCTAGTTAGTGGAAAAGTCACAACGGGGCTTAATATTTGACTTTGGGAAAGTCAAGGGATATTTCAGGTATTGGATGGTTATTTAGATTATCGGGATATGGAAATGAATAATTGGAGATATATTTGAGGTTAGGAAGTCCAGGTGGGAATATTGGGGAATTTTACCATTTTTCCCTTGGGGATGTTTTCGATACCCCGAGCCTTGGGATTAACCTAATCACTTAAGGATAGACTAAAGAAACTTTAGGAAATAGTAGAACATAAGTAAACCGACCCTTCCCTCTTTCTCTTGTTTTTTTTCTCAAAGGAAACCACAAAAAATCTTAGAGGAACTTGACTTGAATTTAGAGGATTAAAGCTGGGATTTAGAAGATTAGTTAAAGGATTAACTAAGGATTCAATCAAGAACTGAGGTAAGGCATAAGCTTGATGTGTGGTGATTAAATTATATGTTTATAGCTAGGTTTTGAAGTGTTTATGAATTTTTACATTGATGGAAAGAATTGAAGCCTGGAAATTCGGAGTTAGCTTAGAAATCTTTTAGAAAGTTGGTCCATCAGAGAAGGTAAACTCCAAATCGTGATCTAGTGCTTGAATTCAGAGTTTTTATGGCTGGTTATAGTGTTCATGAGTTAATGAGTTTCAGAGATTGAAGTGGGATTTTGATGGGTTTCTACTCTAGGTTTCAGCTGTGTTATGTTGCTGGAATCATGTGGGAAGTTTTAGGATAATTGAGTAGTGGAATTGAGGTGATTTTGGATGGTTTCTGGTGAGGTATGGAGGTTTTTCTGGGTACGAAGGGGTCGGGCCGCGGCATAGTTCTTGGTGAGCTGCGGCCCTTTGAAGGTTATGCATGCTGAGGAAGGAGGGCGGGCCGCGGCATGGTCTGAGTAGGGTCGCGACCCGTGTCTAGTTTGTCTAGAAGCCCTTTTACAATTATTGATGGTATTCCTTATCTTGGTTGTGACTAGGTGCTAAGCTAGGGCTCGGGGATCGGATCGTGCTCAAGAGGCATCGCTCGTAGTCCGTGCACTTGGGAACTTAAGGTAAGAAAACTGCACCTTGTTGTGGATTTATAATGGGACTAAGGGTTCCCTATTTTGGTATGCTTTGAAAGGATTGTATTATTCCATGTAAATAGTAAACCAACGGCCTAAGAGTGCCAAAGTTTACACTAGCGCACATGATGCGGCTCAGCCACTGGTAGCTGAGGACAACGTATTATTCACTGAGCTCAGTTTAAGCGGGTCGGAGTCAGTGGGGTAAACAGAGGGTGCGACCTAAGGGTTCGACCCTGACTATTATGTGATTTGTGTGTTATTATTGATTGGTAGATTGTTATGTTGTATACCTGGGTGATGATGATCTAATTCTTTGGTTGAATCTTCATGCTTTGTGATTACTGTGGTTTGTTAGGTGTATGAACATGCTTAAAAGGGTATCTAAATGTTATTATTGCTTGCTATGTAATACGATATGTTTTCTTGCTGGGCCTTGGCTCACGGGTGCTTCGTGGTGCAGGTAAAGGCAAGGGCAAGCTTGATCAGCCCTGATTGTGAGAGCTCTGGGAGAAAAATGTACATGATCAGCTGCTCAGCCGCCACGATTGAGGGTAAACAGGAACAGGAGAACCCGAAACGTCTATTTTGCCTTAGATTGGCTAATGGCTGTTTAAACTTTGGAAATTTTGTAAACTGACTTTTGAACATTGTTCCTTTTTGGGATCCCAGGGGTAAAAATGTTTAGTTATATAAAATGTACATTTTAAAACCAAAACCTTTTAACCCTAGCACATAAATGGTTTATGTGACACATTTTTAACTAAATGACATGATTAGCAAGTCCTGCACCTTTAAAAGTACACAGTGTAGCGGTCTTGGCTATCCAGGGCGTTACTATTAATCTTTAAAAAGACTAATCACTAAAACATATTGCTCCGTAGCTCTCATTATGATTTTCTTAGTTTCTTGGAGGTGACCTATCTCCCTATGGAATAAGAGTAATCTTCGAGTGATTATTTCTAGCACTCTTACGGTGTTTCTTGGCTCTCAAATTCTTTTCAAGGCCTTAATGGCTCGGGTATCCTCATAAGTTAATGCGCTATTCAGTCTTAACTGAAAACATATGGCTAAAATGTTAGCTATACATATAAACATAATAACTATAACATAAAAACTTACATTCGCGGTTAGATTCGGAGCTTGAGCATGTGTATGAAGGAGAACTTCATGAGAATGAATCGTTCTCTGATACCAACTGTAATGACCCAACTAATTCTAAGACCTTTGACCATTAAAAACTACTAAACTTAGCTATTATTTTTTAGAAAACATACATAAGAAATTTTCACAACTTTATTAAAAACTCCAAAGTAAATATTGAAATACATAAATGGGGGGTATGGGATCCTATTGTTTTTAAACAAAACATAACTTCGAACTAACGGAAATTGTTTACAAAACTAAATGCAGAAAATACATAAAAACATAATTTAAGGAGAATAAAATGATGTCGTCCTCGAATTGTTCACGTAGTACATCAAATCCCTTCATCCTTAATACACAAACCAAGCTGCCAAGAATCATTCCGCTGCCATAACTATTTTCCTACATACATAAAAATAAAGGAATGAGCCTAATGCTAGCAAGGAAAATCTACTAGCACATATATCATAAAACATAAACATAAGACTAAAAAACATATGACTATATACACATGCATTATAATGGCCATCATACTTCTTGGGGCTTGCTAGCTAAGCAATCATATGCCCCATAAATTTACAGGGCTTAGTTATCTAAACAATCATATGCCCAAGGAATAAGTTATTGGGACTTGTTATCTAAACAAGTTTTATATTTTTTATCTAAACAAATTATGTGATTGTTATCTAAACAATTCATATACTAAAACAGCTAAAAACATATCATACATATAACATAAACATATATCAAAACATAAAAGCATAAAATCTATCCTATTGTCCATACCAATACCGGGATTTATGAGAACAAGGACGGGATTGGGAACACTCCTAAAACCAACAATAAGAATGTGAGTATTTCTAAAGAAAGAGATGATAAAGAAATGAACTAAACCACCAAGATGAAACTTACCGAAAAGAAACCTTAAGTTCAATGAACTTAAATACCTAATTAAGAAAGGAAACAACGAGTTAGGATTTGATTTAAGAAAACTAAAGGAATCTAAGGAACCATACAGAAATGAACTTAAGATTAGGAATACCTTTGAATTTACTAGAACCGAACTACACCTTGATATTGAAAACACACTATTTATCTCACTTCCCAAGTGTTTATAAAGCTTAAGATGATAAAGCTTTTATCCCAACCCAAGTGTTTATCACTCTATTGTAACCCTAGCAGCCTTAAGTCTCTAAACACAGCTTGAAGAATGAGAAGAATGGCTGGGTACTAGGTCCTATTTATAGAGTTCAAGCAGTGAACTATCTCCTTTTAGCTTGAAAAAAAAATAATCAGTATTAATTGAAAAATATTTGAATATTCGTTCAACAGGTGCTGAAGACTCGGACAAAACGTTTAGAGGCTAGTCAAGAGGTTAGGGAATGAATCAAGCTCGGTTTCAACATCGTTTGAAAATATGGCCATAGGGCCGACATATCGCCCATCATAGCTAGTCCTATGTCCCGAGTGCTGGTCGTTTCGTTCGTGCGAAGTTGACGTGTATTTCGTATTCCTCGTGTGGCGATACATCGACTCCTATGCTGCGATATATTGACATACGTGAATATATTAAACACGTAATTGCACTTTTTCAGCATAATTTGAATTGATTAATTAGGTTTGATTGAGTAATACGAGAGTCCAGCAAGTTCTGGAAGAGTCTAGAGTTTCTAGAAACTTCTAATTTTGAATTATCCACTTAAAATAATTAAATCCTTAAATAAACAAGATTGTGACAAATGTCATGCTCTTAATGGTCTTGGAAGATTCTAGAGCTTTCTTGAACTTTCTTTTATTTAAACTATAATTAAATCCTTAAATAAACATGCACAAGACAAGGGTCTTGATCTTATTAATTCTATCTAATCCTTATAGTATAATGAATAACATATTTATACTAGTGTTCAACTACTACCACTACCACCACTACTACCACTACTACCACTACCACTACCACTACCACTACCACCACTACCACCACTACCACCACTACTACCACTACCACTACCACTACCACTACCACTACCACGACTACTACTACTACTACTACTACTACTACTGCTACTACTACTACTACTACTCCTACTACTACTACTACTACTACCACTACTACTACTACCACTACTACTACTACCACTACTACTACTACTACTACTACTACCACTACCACTACCACTACCACCACGACCACTACCACTACCACTACCACTACCACTACCACTACCGCTACCACTACCCCTACCACTACCACTACCACTACTACTACTACCACTACCACTACTATAATGAATAACATATTTATACGAGTGTTCAACTACTACCACTACCACCACTACTACTACTACTACTACTACTACCACTACCACTACCACTACTACTACTACCACTACTACTACTACCACTACCACTACTACTACTACTACTACCACTACTACTACTACCACTACTACTACTACCACTACTACTACTACCACTACTACTACTACCACTACTACTACTACTACTACTACTACTACTACTACTACCTTTAAGAACCAAGAACCAAGATTGAACATGATCCCTTAAATTGGCGACAAGGTCTAGGACTTGTCTATCTTTTGGATTGGATGGGTCGATAGGCTCCTCAAGAATCAAGATCGAACATGATCCATTAATTAGGCGACAAGGTCCGAGGACCTGTCTCTCTTGTGGATGGTATGAATCGATAGGCTCCTCAAGAACCAAGATCGAACATGATCCATTAATTTGGTAACAATGTCCTAGGACCTGTCTCTTGTTGAACGTAATTTAAAGAATTAAGAGAAGCTTAAGAAATTAAATTCATTCATTTAAGCACATTGGCTGCTACATAGATATTTGAAAATAATACATTTGCAAATTAAAACTCGTGTCGCTGTTGAACTGCTTCACTGATAGTACCTGCGGCAGTGTTCACCATTCCAATAGTCTATTATTAGTTTTCAATTCAATCAAGCTATCGTGTATGTCCCTGGTGGGATCACCTCCTCCACAAGATATGGCCCTTCCCAATTAGGTCCTAGTACCCCTGTTGCAGTGTCCTTACTGTTTAGGAACACCCTCCTAAGTATTAAGTCTCCAACTTGGAATTTTTTATCTTTCACTCTAGAGTTGATGTATCTGGCCACTTTTTGTTGATTTGCTGCTACTTTGAGACTTTCCTTTTCTCGTCTTTCTTCAATTAAATTGAGTTACTCTTCTATTATTTGATGGTTCCTCCCTTGATCGTATGTCTCTCGTTTATTTGATTGGGGAGTAAGTCAACTAGCAACATGGCTTCATGTCTAAACGCCAAAGAGAATGGGGTATGGCCTGTCGCTATTTGAGTCATCATTCGATGTGAGCATAGGACCTCGTGAAGTAATTCTAGCCAAGTTTCTTTGGCTTGTTCACTGCTTTTACGTGACCATTAGTTTGGGGGTGTGCTACCGCGGAAAAGCTCTTTGTGATTCCATGCCTCGTACAAAAGTCGGTGAACATATCACAGTCGAATTGAGTCCCATTGTCTGAGACTATCTTCTTTGGTAGACCAAATTGACATTTGATTTTCTTCACCACAAAGTCTAAGACTTTCTTCAAGGTGATGGTGGCAAGCGGTTCTACCTCAAGCCATTTGGTGAAGTAGTCTACCACTACAACAGCAAATTGGACTCATCCCCTTCTTGTGGGTAGCTTTCTGATCAGGTCGATTCCCCATACAACGAAGGCCAAGGGCTTTGCATTTGTGTTAATTTATTAGGTGTCGCCCAGGGTATCTAGGAGAACATCTGACACTTGTGGCATCTTCTGACATAATCCATCGAATAATCGTTCATTGTCGACCAAAATTATCCTTGTCTTTGGATTTCCTTTGATAAGCTCTGCCCCCCAGTGTGATCTCCACAAAACCCCTTGTGTACCTCGATCATTAACAGCTTTGACTGGTCGGGAGTAACGCACCTTAGCAATGGTAGGGAGTACCCTCGTCGGTATAGGACCCCTTCGACTATCATATATCGTGCAGGTTGTCTCGCCAACTTCCTTGCTTTGTTCTGATCACTAGGTACTACTCCTTGGTTGAGATACTTAATAATAGGGGTCATCCATGTATCTCCTAACTCAAAAAGCAGTGCCTCCTGCTTGGTTATGCTTCTTTCCGCCAAGTATTCGACTGGAATGACATTCAGGGTGTCCAAATCATTGGCACTAGCAAGCTTGACTAAGGCATCATCTTTGGCATTATGCTCCCTTGAGACTTGTGTAATCGAGTATCTCTTGAATTGTGTCAACAAATCCTTCACCTTGTTTAGGTACTGCACCATCCTAAGTCCCTTGGCTTGATACTCCCCCAGTTCCTGGTACACCACTAGCTAGGAATCATTAAATGTCTCCAGGGACTGTGCATGCACATCCCGAGACAAGCGTAATAATGCCTCGTACTCAGCCTCTTTATTTGAAGCGTTGAATCCAAATCTTAGAACGCAGTGGATTCTATGATTCTCCAGAGTAATCAATATGATTCCTGAGACTTAATTGTGTTCATTGGATGCTCCATCAACATATAGCTTCCATACGGGAGTATCTCCTTCCTTCTCGGTATCTCCATTCTCTAATTGGTAGGAAGGGTCTTCAAGGTTGGTGCCTTTGACTATGAAGTCTGCCAATGCTTGCCCTGTTATCACCGTCCTTGAATGATAAGTGATATCAAATTATCCTAACTCAACCGCCCATTTGAGTAATCGTCCTGAGGCCTCTAGTTTCTAAAGAACTTGTCGTGGTAGTTGATCGGTTAGGACTCAGATCGAGTGAGCTTGGATGTATGGGTGCAGCTTTAGAGAGGTGATTACTAAGAAGTAGGCTAGCTTTTCAAGAGGGAGAGACCTAGATTCCACACCTACTAGCCTTTTACTGATATAGCACATAGGGTGTTGTACCCTGTTCTCTTTTTTCACTAAAGCATCACTAATTGCATGCTCGGTGATTTCCAAATAGATGAATAGTACTTCACCATCTATTGGCTTTGCTAGGACAGGAGGTTGAGTCAGATGCTCCTTCAAGGCTTGAAAGGCTTTCTGACATTCCTCGGTCCATTGGATCCTCCTACTGCCCCTCAGTAAGTTAAAGAAGGGGACACACTTGTCCATAGACTTTGATATGAACCTATTGAGGGTAGCTACTCTCCCTGGTAAGCTTGTACTTCTTTGATTTTAGCAGGTGACCTCATGTCGATAAATTCTTTGATCTTCTCGGGGCTAGCCTCGATTCCACGTTAATTGACTATGTATCTGAGAAACTTACCAGAACCAACTCCAAATGAGCACTTGAGAGGATTGAACTTCATGCGATAAGTATTGGAAAGAATTCATCAAAGTCTTGAACATGCCTTCCAGCTTCTTTGGACTTCACCAACATGTCATCGACATATACCTCCATATTTTTATCGATTAAGTCTCGGAACATGCCATTCACTAAATGCTAGAGGTGGCTCCTGCGTTCTTCAAGCCGAATGGCATTACCTTATAACAGTACAATCCCTTGTCTGTCTAGAAGCTAGCATGTTCCTCATTGGGACGGTGCATACTTATTTGATTATACCCAGAATATGCATCCACGAATGAGAGTATTTCATGTCTTGCAATTGCATCGACCACTTGGTCTATTCTGGGTAGTGGGAAGTAGTCTTTGGGGCAGGCCTTGTTCAGATCTGTGAAGTCCACGCATGTCCTCCACTTCCCATCTAGTTTTGGGACCAGCACGGGGTTTGATACCCAATATGGGTAGTAGGCCTCCCTTATAAAATGATTTTCCTTTAGCCGCTCAACCTCCTCCTTCAGGGCTTGAGACAGGTCTTTGTTAAGCAGTCTCTTTTTTTGTTGCACAGGTGGGTAGTTTTTGTCCACATTTAGGACATGGCTTATTACGATCAGAAAAATTCCAACCAAATCCTTATGTGACAAGGCAAAGGCGTCCTGGTTCTTCTTCAAAAATTCTACCAACCATGCCTTAATTTCCACCTTTAGCACCTTCCCGGATTTGATTACTCTAGTTGGGTCTTCCTCATCTAGTAGGACTTCGTCAAGATCTTCGACTGGTCCTACCCCCATGACGTCATCCCCAAAGCAAGGATCGATGTCATTTCCCTCGCTTTGGGAAAATTTCTATAATCACAAATCTTCATTAAAAGGAGCCCCCAGCTCAAGTAGAGTGTTTCTTTCAACGTCAACTTCCATGTTGACAACCTCGTCGGTTACTTCATTCCCTTCGCAGCAGGTTACTGCCGTGTTGTTTACGCATGGTCCTTTCTTTGCCTTGACCACTAACGCATTATAGCATTCCCGTGCCTCCCTTTGGTTACCCTGCACGCATCCTTGCCCTGTGCTTGTGGGGAACTTCAAAGACGGATGCAAGATAGACACTAATGCATGTAATTCCATCAAGAGTGGTCTCCCGAGCACTACGTTGTAAGCCAATGAGTAATCTACCACCAGGAACTCTGTCATCACGGTCGCGTGCCTAGGGGCATCCCCCACCATAACCGATAGTCTAATAGTTCCTGCTGGTGCTAGGCATTCTCCCGTGAACCCATATATCACTTGGGAACAAGGTGTCAGGTCCTTGACCGTGAGCTTCATCTTCTCGAGGGATGATTTGTAGATGATATCTACTGAGCTTCCTGTATCCACCAAGCATCTCTTCACTCGGGCATTGGAGATTTGAATGGTAAGGACCAGAGGGTCATTGTGGGGGTACCTCATGTGCCTGGCATCATCCTTCATAAAAGTGAGAGCTCCACTTTCATACTTCGGATTTTTTGGAGACCGCTCCTCTACTGCCATGCACTGGGAAGACTCCCCTACCTCATGTCTTAGGGTCCTTGCATATCATTCACGAGCATTATTAATGTTGCCTGCTATGTGGGGCCCCCCACATTTGGTATCCAATGTGAAGTCCAAGGCTACTGGCTCAAGTGGTGGACTCTTTTACCTTTGAAACTCTGGATTCCTGCTTGGGGTTTCGGTCCTAACTCGCTACCTCGAGAGTTTTCCTGATTGGAGGAGAAACTCTTTCTCATCGTTCAATTGTTTGCACTCGTTTGTGTTGTGTCCATTATCATTATGGAAAAGACAAAACTTGTTCTTGCCCCTTTTTCCTTATGAGCGTAAGGGTGGTGGCTTTCGGTATGGTACCTCCTTGTATGTTGCCAAGTAAATCTCAGCCCTTGATGTAGTCAGGACAGTAAGGGTGAACCTTGGCTAGTAGGGCTGATGCTTAGGTTGTTTGTCGGTTGGTGCTGACTTAGCCTTCTTTTCTCCACCCTGCTCGGCCCTTGAGGTACTCCTCTTTTAACCGTTGCCCCCATTGCTACCTTGAGGGTTTTCATTGTTCTTGCCTACCTAGATAGTGGTCAGATGGTTTATGCCTTTTTCATCCCTCATGATAGGGCCTTCTAGCTTCATGCATTTGTCTACTCATCCAGGAACTCCTGCAAGGTGTTGATGGGGTTCCTGTGTATGCTATCCCATAAGGGACTATGATAAATTATTCATGTCGAGATGGCACTGAACTTCCCTTCATCTCCTACTGTGGATTCTCAGTTTTCCTCCCTCATGAATCTTTGGATGTAGTTCTCCAGGGATTCATCCTTCCCTTGCTTGATGTCAGCTAGTTGATTGGCATAAAATGGCTGAATCCGTCTGGTATTGAAGACCTTGCAAAATTCCTTCCTGAACCACTCCCAGGAAGTGATGGATCAAAGTTTGAATTTCCAAAACCATTCCTGAGCTGAGTCAGAGAGAGTGGTAGGGAATACCCTACACCTATAATCATACTCCACACCTAGTAACTCAATCTGACCCTCAAATTTTCCAATGTATCGTACTGGGTCCTCCTTCTCAGTGTATGTTGGAAGTTTCGGTGTCTTGTATTTCGGTGGTGGTTGAGTAGCTTGGATCTTGTTACTGAAGGGACTCCCACTTCTATGAGTCAGCTCGATGTTGGAAGGTTACTTTGTTAGATCCTGAACAGCCATGGTGAGTGAATCTATTTGAGCCTGCACTACTGGTGGGATCGCTGCTCCATGTGGGGTAGACGTCCCTGGTACCCCCTCTTGCACTGGTCCTCCTTTTGATGACCTCCCTCAAATCCTAAGGATGTACATCTTTACCGAGCCTATCGAACACGATATTAGTGTTGTTCATCGGTTCTTTCCCCTTGCGAGACTGAGGATGTAGGGGTGGAATGTCCACCTTTCCCTTGCCAGTGCGATCCTACCCCTGAGCCTCTCCACCTACATGACTTTGAGAATTTGAGTGGCCATTTCAATTCCTTTCATGCCTCTCAAATGTCTTACCTTCCCTCCTGTGTCATTTCGTCTGTCCCCCTGGGAGGGGGCCTTCGGGTTGGTAACACTGTTACCCCGAGATGAAATGTTATTCTACTTTCTCATGGAGGAGGTAGTCTTAGACTGTGCCTCTTCATCCTGTCTCTGGGAAAGTGGCTCTGAGAGCATCCTTCGGGTTCGACTCCTCCCATGGGACTCCCTGTTACTGCTGTCTCACATCCCTGCTGCTTTGGCCATAGCCTCCCTCACCACCTGAGTAGCAGCTTCAGCGTTTGCTCGGGATAACTGGGTAGCTGCCTCCAGGGCCACAACAGCCTCTTGGTGCCTCCGGTCAGCTTCCTGCTCCCTCTGAATCATCCTCTAGACCTGCTCATCTATCTCCCACCATTTTCGTTCCATAGTCACCCTTTGGAGGGAAATTTCTACAACAAAGGCCTCTTGCCTTGCCAGAAATTGTACCATCTCCTCCGGGTGAGCATCTTGTGCATCTTTTGCATCAAGTTGATCTCCAACCTCCACTTGAGGTTCGTTAACAGGATCGATGGGATCCAGGGTGGTGAAATCCCTGGGAGCTGTCTTCTTTGTATGACTGGGTTTCGGAGGCATCGTATAACTGATGAAAGTGTGTTTCTTGATGTCGTACTCTCAATGAAAGCACAAAATGTTGACCTGTGAAATTGGCCAACATTTGTATGTACAATATATGACACCTTTTGAACGAAATAAATATAATATACGACAGAGTACAAATATCGTAAACAAACACACAGAAATTTCTAGTGGTTCAGCCCTGTTCTGATGAACAGTAATAACCTAATCCACTTAGTCTTTAGTATTATATCACTTGATAGACAATTACACAAATGAACAGAAGAATTCACTAGTCCACAATTTGCCCAAAGTTTTTGTCCAGGAAATATCTCTCTCAAAATCGTTCCCAACCTGAAAGATCCAAAAGTCCCCTTTATGAAGCCCTGGATCCTTTATTTATAGTACCCATGGGCTATTACACAATCAGTAATACTGGAGATCGTGGTTTGGTGCACGATTACTGGGTAGTGGAGATACGTGTCCACTTCCTCATGATTATGAGATCGTGGGTGTTCTTGTTGTTTCTCTTGATTGTGGTTGACGATGCACGATTGAAACCTTTGGGAAAACACTAAGTCTTGGTTGGTCTATGAGACTTAGGTGCTAGGCCCGATGACCCTTTAGAGCTTGGGTGCTAGGCCTAATGACCCTCTGGATGCTAGGCCTACTAATCTTCTGGGTGCTAGGCCTGATGACCATCTCGGTGCTAGGCCTGCTGATCTTCTGGGTGCTAGGCTTGATGACCTTCTTGGTGCTAGGCCTGCTAGTCTTGGGGATGCTAGGCCTGATAACCTTCTGGGGGCTAGACGTGATGATTTCAGCTTGAATGACTGTGAACTTTATCAGCAAAGTGTATTTAGGAGTTTAGACCGACCACCTTATGAAGAATAGAGTGGGTCGACCACCCATGTGTCTCTTGAGCATGTTAGGCCGACCAACCCTAGGGGTTGGGGTCAGGCCGACCACCCATTGGGGGTAGGGCAAGGCCAACCACCCCTAGTGGGTTTAGGCTTGGTTAACTTCCCTATAGGTCCTGGCCCTATCTTTTTTGCTCATCAGTCTTTTTTCAATACATCATCATTTTTCCTTGATTTGTGATGCCACGTCCCACTTTCTCATTCGCCACGTCATTCCTGGATTATTGAGGGATAACAAGATGCTAATCCCAAATCCAAGAACTCCCTCTTACAAATGACCTACAAATTGTACTTAAACACATGTTTTTCAATGTTTTGTGAGGTGAGTCGCAACTTGCCTATTCCTGAGTCGTGGCCTGCCTCTTTTTCTGCCAATTCCGTCCTCCTCTAGAAACTCAGGCACCATGACTTGATGGTCCAAGTTGCGACCCGCCTGTCCTAATCCCCTTCTCTTATTTGCCTTTGTCTTCATGCAAGCCACGACTTGTAAGGGCAAGTGGCAACTCCTTGTTCAAAATTTCTTGATTGCACTCCTTTTTCACCTTCCTTTAGCACTATATTCATTCAACCGGCTCTCCCAGATTCACAAAATATGTCCAAAAGCTCCCAAAATACCAATTTTCATCATTAAATCCACCCCTTTCCTCTCCATTCGCAAATTCATAGCAGAAACCTAAAAACAAAAAAAACACAAGCATTATACCGTACAAAACTCACAATTTGACTTGAAACTAAGACTAAAACACACTCTAAATCTACCCTAAACTAGACTTGTCAAGTGGTATTGGATTTCTCCCTCAAGCTATAGTTGTTTTTTATTTCTTGGTGAGGTTATGGTTTGAATGGGGTTTGGTGATTGGCAAGAGTATTTTGTTTTGCTTTGATTTGATTTGATGGTTGTTTGTTATTTTTTATTTTTGTATGTTTTTTTTTATGTGTGAGTGTTTGTTTCTCATGCAGTTATGCTTTATCAAATCCATGGAAAACATGATAAGGATTATGATTATGGGTTTGGAGGGTTGATTTTTATTTGATGGGGTTTCGACCTAGGGTGTTTAAAAAGGATTATGTGCATAGTTAATTTTATCGTTGATTCTTTTGAATTCATCTTGATACTAGAAGCATGATCCTTGTGGGGATCCTATGTTCATGTTACCATAGTTTTTTTATTTTTATTATCTATTGGAAAATATGCAAAGATGATGATGGATGCATGCTAGGGTTTGAGTGTTGGATTTGTTGATTAGGGGCTATGAAGGTTTCGGCCTAGGGGTGGTGTTCAAAACATTCTTGATTTCTTTTTTATGTTTTAATGGAAATTGTAATCTTAGAAACATGATATTTTTTGTACGATTTTAAATGGGTATAATTTAGTTTTTTTTTTGGAATACTTGAATGGTAGAAAAATGTTAGTGGTTATATTTAAAACATGATTAAAAGTGGTTTATCTTTTATTTATGCTTCCTATATTTTTTTTATATAATTGTGATGATAATGATAAATGAATGTTTTGAAATGCACATATGATTCTTCAAAATTGTATTTTATTTTAAGTAAATAAAAGGGCATATTATTTCACATATTAATTGTGTTTTTATCAAATTAATACATGCACATTTTTTAGTATATTTTATGAAATGAAATATAGTTTTAATCCAAGTTTGTAATTTTAATTGAATAAATAGTTGCTGGAATTTTTGGCTAACAGAAAGAAAAGTCTTTTAAATGAGATAAATAAAACTAGTGCATCAAATAAATTTAAACCATAAACTATGTATGTGATGAATGTGGTATTCTCAAAATGTAAACATGTATTTTTCACACTATTATTTATCTGCAACTTTTCTATTTAAAATGTGAAGATTATGATTTAAATCCATTTATGACTTTTAAACAAGTTATTAGTTACTGAAACTTTGGGTTATTATGATAAAATGATTATTTTATTTCATATGAATAAGTCCTACACTCCAATAAATTATGTCTTAAATAATATATATGAAAATTTAATTTTCTACACTTTATTTATGAATTTTCACATTTAAAAACATGCAATTTTTTTAAAGAGATTAGTAAAATTATTTTCTATTGGAAACAAGAAACTTATTTAGTTATTCAAAATAACTACAAATTTTGTCACATTTTTTTATGCTATTTAAAATAATAAATAGAATTATTATTTTATGAGAAATTAGAAAAGGCTTAATGGATTATTTTATAAAGTAAATATGTTGTATTAAAATTTGCATAACAAATTGTGGGATTTAGAGAAACAATTAATGGTAAATAAATTATGTTGCTGAATTTTGTTTGAAGATGCAAGAAATAAACATATAGAAATTATTGTTTTAAAACGTTAAATCTTAAGAACACTCTCATGTATGCATGTCACATGCAAATGCATTTTTACGTTCAAATATATGCCTATTGTTCAAACACATGACTTTTACTTTGTAACCATAAAGAGTTAATAGGTAGAATTAGCATTATTCTTTCCCCCTTTCATGTAATAAATAGGGTTTATCTCTGGCACACGTTGTGCTGTGGGGAGTTCTGATGTCTGAGTGTCCATGTCTTGGGGATTTCCTATGAACGAATAAAACGATCAACATAAGCGTCGAGTTTTAAAGAAACTATGTTATGGAATTTATTATTAAATATGCCAATGGGACATAAATTTTTTATTTTCTTTAAACATTGAATATGAACACTTTATTTTTAATTTAAACTATTGGGTCCAAACTTGCATGTTTTAATAAGACCCCACAGAGTTTATCTTTTTAGTGATATTTTTCTAATTATCTATGAGATAAGTGACATTTTTACAAAGTAATAGAATAGGGCGCTTTTCTTGCGTGATGAATGAAAAGAAAAGGTTGCTAGCATGTTGAACGCAATGCAACAAAAATGTTACTAATAATATGATGTAACTCAAAGGCAGACGCGCTGAAGTTATTCAAGGACCTGAGATCCTGTTTACCTTATAGAGGAGGTTTTACCAACCTAGGTTATACTGGTTACCTCAAGATGTGACATGGATAACAGAGGTGCCATGCTCACAAAGACTATTCTTATGCAGTATGAATGTGATATATGAATATGATTGCAGTTATGATAATGAAATATGAGCATGATGATGTTATGAATTGTCTTGTTATGTTATACATGTCTTTCTTGTCTTTTCTTTGATTTTGTTGTACTTCCTAACTAGGCTTTAAGCTCATTGGGCTTTAATCTCACCCCCTTACTTTTCCCCTCTCAAGTAAACAATAGGGTTTCTCTCTAGCACTCGCTGTGATGTCGGGAGTTCTGACTTCTAAGTGTATATGGCGTGGGGGTTTCCTATGAATGAATAAAATGATCAATATAAGCGTAGAGTATTAAAGAAACTATGTTATGGACTTTATTTTTAAATATGCCAGTGGAACTTAAATTTTTTATTTTCTTTAAACATTGCCTATGAACACTTTATTTTTAATTGAAACTATTGGGCCAAACTTGCATGTTTTATCAAGGCCCCACAGAGTTCATCTTTTTAGCGATATTTTCGTATTATCTATGAGATAAGTGATGTTTTTACAAAGTAATAGAATAGGGCGCTTTTCTTGCGTGATGAATGAAAAGAAAAGGTTGCTAGCGTGTTGAACACAGCGAAATAGAGATGTTACTAAGGATATGATGTAATTCAAAGGGCGAACGCGCCGAGTTTATTCAAGAACCTAAGATCCTGTTTACCTCATGGAGGAGGTTTTACCAGCCCAAGTTATACTGGTTACCTCAAGATGTGACATGGACAACAGAGGTTTCATGATCACAAAGAGTATGCTTATGTTGTATGAATGTGATGTATGACTATGATTGCATTTATGATTATGAAATATGAATATGATGATGTTATGAACTGTCTTGTTATGTTATACATGTCTTTCTTGTCTTCTATTTGATTTTGTTGTACTTCCTTACTGGGCTTTTAGCTCACTCCTTACTTTCCCCTTTTTAGGTAAACAATAGGGTTTATCTCTAGCACACATTGTGATGTGGGGAGTTTCGACGTCTGAGTATGTATGGCGTGGGGGTTTTCTATGAATGAATAAACAATCAATATGAGCATCGAGATTTAAAGGAATTATGTTATGGATTTTATTTTCAAATATGCTAGTGGGACTTAAAATTTTGTGTTCTTTTAGACATTGCATATGAATACTTTATTTTTACTTTTAACTATTGTGCCCAAACATGCATGTTTTATCAAGACCCCATTGAGTTTATCTTTTGAGTGGCATTTTTCTATTATCTATGAGATAAGTCGGATTTTTACAAAGTAATAGAATAGGGTTCTTTACACTCACGTACCGGGACACATGGGTTTTTGTTACATTGATCAAATGGATAGGTAGTTAATAAAATTTTGGATGTTTTATTAATTGATATGTTTCTCTATTTAACAAAGTGAATATTTGTGACTCTTACCTAAGAAATAGAAGATAAGTGTTTTAGTATTTTACTTATCTCAAAACATTTTGTATGTTGTGCTATTTCTAAAATTTTGATGAATAAATGTTTGTTAAGTAATGCGTTAATTTTTACTTAGTTGATAATCAAAGCTATAGGCTTCCCACCCCATACTCTCTCTAATCTCTAAAATGTTTCTCTATGGTGAGAACCTCACGAAATGTTTGTCCAACATCAACATGGTGTTCATTATGGACAACATTGAGTTTGCAATAATCAAAGATATTTCTATTTTTCCTATGCAACGATCACCATATTCTTCAAAGAGGATTGTTGGAAGTGGACTGATCAAAGGAATACTACCAAACATGCTCAAGGAGAAGTTGCCTTAAGCTTTTTCTTAGAAGAGCAAACGAGGAAGAAATTCAAACAAAAAGAACAATAAGACCACTGGTAAGGCACCAAAGGCTGCAAAGCATCATAGAGCATGGCCTGATTATCAGTACACTAAAGGGGAGTGTTTCAAACTGCAAGGACACTAGGAATCGAAACAAGATTGCCCAATACTCAAGGCATGTGAAACCCAAGATAATGAAATATTTATTTTGGATGCATGTGATTTTAAAGGATGATTCTTCGGTTTCCGATCGTTGAATCAAGATCTACTAAACATGCATGTACTTTTTACACCTTTTTAGAATTAGGAAAGCCATGAAGGATAAAAATCCAAAGTTTGGAATCCATCAAGGGTTTTTCTTATCAAACAAGGAAAAGGACAAGCTTGAATGAATTTTGGAAATAAAGATATTGTTTTAAGACAATGCTTATTTTACTCTGATTTTCAATGGAAATTTTAATTTCAGTTTTTCTTATTACATCAACAAAATTTGTAGTTACTTTCACAAGTAATAAAATCCTATTTCTTTAAATGGATTTGGATTTTGGGGTGGACGTATGGAAAACGAGCTATACCTATTGCAACTAAACGAATCCTATGTACTAAATAATGAGTTGTTTAAGATAGCTAATTCTAGGACCGTTAAACAACAAAAGGTCAATAACGTTAGAAATGACGTACCTTTGGCATCTTTGCTTTGGTCATATTTGCTATGATAGGATTCAAATACTAACAAAGGCTGGGTCTTTGAGGGAACTCACCTAAGGTGACCTACCTTTTTGTGAATCTAGTCTAGAGGGAAAAATGATGAAGTGTCCATTCTCTGTGATAAGAGAAAGGGCCAAAGAACCACTAGGGCTACTATATTCAAATGTCTGGGGACAAATAAATGTTCAAGCAAGGCATGGTTATCAGTGTTTCGTCACATTCATTGACGATTTCTATAGAGACTCATGTAAGTACCTAAAGCATCGGAATTATGAGAATTTGTTAAGAAGTTCAAAGAATTCATTGCTATGGCTTTAACACCATATTAGGTAAAATGTTAAAGATCATGCAATCTGGTTGGGGTGGAGGATATTTGGATAATGAGAACCAAGATAATTTAATTGAACTTGGAGAATTGTCTAAAGCAACCGCCCAATGACTCCGCAATACAACGGTGTTGCTGAGTGGTGTGAATCGTGCGTTTATGAAAATGTGTGTTCTATGATAAGCTATTCAACTCTACCAACTTCTTACCAAACTCTTTTCTTGAGACATACTACCTAGACCACATGTGACATTTTTTAAATGTTGTGCCGTCTTCAAAGCTGTCTCAAAGACACCACTAGAATTATGGAATGATTGTGAACGTAGTTTACATCATTATGGAATTTGGGGGTGTCCTGCTTATGTCCTAAGGAAAAAGGTAGAAAAGCTAGAACAACGAATTGAGGTTTGCTAGTTTGTTGTATATCCTAAAGGTAATCAGGGTAGTCTGTTTTATAGTCTAGTTGAGAAGAATGTGTTTGGCTTGACAAATGTTATTTATCTGGATAACGACTTCATAATGTATTTCAAGCCTCATAGAAAATAGTATTAGATAGAAAAACGATAAACTATTGTTCCATTCTCACCTACGCAAGTCGATGAAAACAAGGTAGATTGAAAAACCACTAATCCAAGTCAGAAAGTTACGATGCCTAGTGATAGTGGGTGGGTTTCTCGGAACTCGATACCTATGAGATGGATATGGAAACCCACAAGCTGGTTGGGAACACAAGTAACAATGATTTGTCGGCCTTTAATCTTGCAATGGGTTTGTCTGAAAGGGATCTTTGTCTCGAAGCCAAGTACCAGGAAATTGAGTCTAAGAACTCTAAATTTGTCTGAGATCTTGTAGATGCACCATTGGAATTTAGGCCCATGGGGTGCAAGTGGATCTATAAGAAGAAGAGGGGAGTTGATGGAAAGGTCGAGACATTTAAGGCTCAACTTGTGGCAAAGAGAAAAAGTTTACTTAGAGAAAAAAATTTCTTCGATAGACATGATAAAATTCATTTATTGTACTCTTATCCATAGCCACAACTCTTGATTAAGAGATAAGGCAAATGGACATCAAAGAAGCATTTTTAATGGCTATCTTGATGAGGCCATTAACATGGACCAATCAGAAGGATTTGAAGTAGTTGGACAAGAAAGTCAGCAAGCTGAGTAGGTCAATCTATGGATTTACACAAGCTTCGCGCTCCTGAAACTTAAGGTTAAATGGAAACATTAAAACATATGGTTTTGAACAAAATGTAGTTGACCCATGTTATTAACAACTTAGGCAAAAAGACATTGCGCTATTCTTAATCCTTTATGTAGATGATATCTTCCTCATTGGAAACAATGTCAAGAAATTATCATACATAAAGAGCTGGTTGGAAACAAAATTCTATATTTTGTTGTAGAAAATCGTTTTCTCGGTGTCCAGATCATCAGGGATAGAAATAAATGAATTTTGGCTCTAACTCAAGCAACATACTCAGGTGAGGTGCTTGGGCGTTACTCTGTAACAAACTCTGAAAAAGGATGTATAGCGTCTTCACATGGAATTTCTTTTTTCTAAGCAACAGTCTCCACAAACTCTTCAAAAGAAAGAAAATATTTAAAGAATTCCTTATGCATTGGCAATTAGAAGTCTAATGCATGTTATGTTGTGTGTTGTGACTGGAGATCTGCTATGTAATGGGAGTGGTGAGAAAGTGCCAATAAAACCTTGGAAATGAACAATAGATGGAGGTCTGTATCTTTGATGGACAATAGACTATATGTTAGTCTTTTCAAGTGGGTGTTTGAACCTGTTAGGCTACACATATTTAGATTTTAGACTAATGTTGATGACACGAAGTCTACTTCTGAAAAATCTATTTACTCTTGGGGGTGGAGCTATGATTTGGAGAAGCGTTAGGCTATATACAATTTCGAATTCCACCTTGGAGACTGGGTACATAATTGCATCTGTGGTGGCAAAGGAAATAGTCAGGTGGAGAAAGTTCTATACGGATCTGGATGTTATTCCAAAAATGGATAAACCACTCATTTTTTCTAGTGACAATAATGAGGCAATAGCGAATTTGAAAGAACCTTGAAGCCACAAAAGATTAAAGGATATAGAGAGAATGTACCACATAATCAGGGATGTGTGGCGAAGGCGTGATGTGAAGGTGATGAAGATAGCATTAGAAGGCAATCTTTCATATCCCTATACAAAGATATATTATAAAGCCCCGTGTTTAGGGCATCAGGTAAATCTTAGTTCAGGTATTTTAATTCCCTATATTATGTATTATTTCGAAGGAACATTTTATGTTACATGATGTTTGAATGCTAACTATATTATGGTAAGTGCGACATTTTTAGAAATCGAGACCTTTGGTCGTGGACCAAGTCAAAAACCATAATCGGGTAAAATATTCTTGATGGAATAATTATGGAAAAACTAAATTGGAGCATAAACTTAAAAAAATAACTGTAAGTAATTTTAATAATAAAATATGATAAGTTTAGTGATGTCACATTTTATTTAAATTGATTTTTCTTCACTAAGAAAAATTAGTCAAACTTATACACTATGCTAAATGTCTTTTTGACCTTATGTTTAAGCTTATTTGAGGATTAATAAATTTTAAATTAAGGGCACTTTGAGGCATGTGTGGCTGGTTATGTAGAGTGCTTGAGTTGAAAAACTTGTCCAATAGTATTTCAAGAAAATAGCCATCATTATTTTCCCATGTTATCATCTTTTTTTTTATTGAAAAGAAAACTAAGCTAACTCAACACTCAACCTCACCACCCAAAGACCCCAACCAAACCCTCCCTCTCTCTAACTCTATTGGATTTTTTTTCAGCACACACTCATCTCTCTCAAGGCTGTCTTCTCTCACTAGAAGTTTAGAGCACCATTGAAAAAAAAACACTTTACAAATCCTAAGGTAAAAATGCTCTAACTATGTCATTTTCTTCTCAATCTCTTTTTCTCTTCTTCATGGATAGTTTTAATAATTGTTTTCTACTTCATGAAACACCATTCATCTCAGCCCCTTAAAAGTTGAAGAATCTCCATTGAAGGTTTCACAAAAATCTTGAACCACAGTTAAGAAAAATGGTGAGTTCTCTTGTTTCTTTTTTACCATATTTATTTTCCTTCTTCTTCCTATGCTGACCTAACTTTTAAGGTTTCTAAAAATCTATGCATGTTGGTTTAACACGAACCATATCCATCATCTCAAACCTAGGTGTGGTTGATGCAAGTGTGAGCACCATCATCTACATGCATGCAAGCTTAGAAGGAAATTTTTGAAAGAGGTAAACCCTAGAGCAAACTCCTTTCAAGCATCCCTCTCTTTTTCTTATTAGAGCTCTATAATCTTATTCTTAGTGATTATGGGAAGGGAATTAAGTCTTTGAAGTGCTCAGGAGTGATCCGAAACCCTAAGACCTCAACCACCCCAAAGGATTTGAACATAAAGAGGTAAAAATCTTGATTCTTACCATAACATTTTAATGACTTTATAAAATGTGAATTTGATTGCTGTTTTGTGAGTTAAATTAGTTATTTGGGTTTTAATAAGGTTATTTAGTAGACTAATGATGCATGCATGTGGTTTATGTGGTGTTTGGTAGCTTGGAATCCAAAGTTCCATAGGATTGATTGATCCATGTTTGCTGCCAAAACTTTTCAGTGGATTTCAATGGGCCAAATCAAACCTAAACGACCTAATTATTCAATGAGAATTTTTGTAATGCCTTATTTTTAAATATTACATTATTTTAACATTTTAAACCACTGAAAAACGTTTTATATAACTCAAGTTATGAGCTTTTTGGGAATCTAGTGCAAGCTGTATAAGGGTTTGACAGTTCCGACCTTAAAAATTTGAATAGTTATTTGAGTGGGTAAAAACTATTATTTTTGGCTGAAAGTTTTATTAAATGTTTTGGACATATTGAATATTAATCCCATGAAACATATTTTAAAAATTCACTATATTATGGGGTTATAAAATTTCCAATTTAGATGTTGAAAATTGTTTGCTGCCAAGATGGTTTTGTTACGGTGGCTTCCAACGGACCAAACACTAGGTTATTGGCCAAATTTTCAAATGTTACTTTCAGAATTTCATTATTTACGAAGAGTACATGATTTTTTAATTTTGAAACACCAAAAAATATTATGTCTAGGTCAAGTTATAAGCATTTTGTGATTGATGTGCAAGCTGGAGTGAAAAACTTACTACTTGAAGACTGCATGTTTGAGCAACGTTTTGACAAGTTTAAAATGAATATTTTAAGATAGTTTTAATTATTTGGACTCTTTTTATATTAATTAAAAGCCCTGCAAGAGTTGACTAAGAAATAACTCATAGATTATGAGTTTTATTTTTTCTAAAAAAGTTGTCAAATCAAATTATGTTTTGGACAGATTTGGTTTTTTTAAACTTTAAGTCATAATTCACTAGTCAAATCATGTTTATTTTTCTTAAAATAAATATAAGATAACTTTAGGTGAATTAACGGTTAAGATTTAACTAGCTTAAAATATAATGAGGTTTTACATTTTATTGAAAATTCTTAAGATGGTACTCTTGTGTGAAATAGGACTAAATTGTTTATTTGGTTAATTGAGGAAATAAAATCTTTTTAGATAATAAAACTTATGAGTTTCTTAATTTACTGAAAATGGAGTTTTTTTATTTACAATTTTAATAAAGCGGGAGATATCGTTTAACACTTTTATTTTATAAGGAAAATAAGAAAGCGGTAATGAAAGTTTTCTTTAGGCTTAAGAAAGTGGTCTCTTTATGCAATTAGAAATTTATTTCCAAATTTCTGGCACTATTATTTGTAGGCATGTTTTTATGAATAATGTGACAAGGCTATATATTCAAGGGTTTAGTCTAAGTATTAAGATTTAAGAGCAAATGCTTTTAAAGTATTGTTAATTTGTTAAGTTATTTCCTAATCGCTCAACTTAAAGGCATAAACTTAATTATTGAAACGCCATAATTAATTCGAGTCACTATGTGGTTTCACTACATTGTTATCTAAGCGGGAAGGCTCGCTTCTGGATAAAAGATTTCCACAAGCAAGCGTTAAGGAATCCGAGTAAGATAACTTATGATATGTTTGGCTACAACACATTAATGACTAGTTTAGATAACTAAGTTATAAGCTAAAAATTTGAACTAGTCTTAGAAGGTTTACTCAAAATTGTGGTCCTAGAGGGTTCGCATACTCTTGACTAAGGTAAGCAGCCCAGCTAGCTACCACGATGACTATGAACTTCGGCTAGCTACTGGGGAAACAAGTAAGGTTGGCCACCATAATATGTAAGTAGTCCGGTTTAACGCCTGTGACATAAGACTCTGGTTAAACTCTGGGATACATAAGTAAGTTGATTCCAATTCCGGCTAGCTACTGTGACAACTATGAACTCCAGCTAGCCACTGAGGAACTAAGTAAGAAACTAGTTCGCAACTGGTGACTATGTAACTAAGGTTGGTTGGCCACCGCAACATGTAAGAAGTCCGGTTTAATACCTGTGACATAAGAGTCCGGTTAAACCCCGTGACTTGTAAGTAAGTTAATTCCGGAATCAAATATCTATGACCAAGAAAGTATGTCGAATTCTTCTAGGAGTCTGGGTAACCGATGTAACTAGTTTACACCCGTCGACACTATGGTAAGATATGTTAAGATGTACTAAGATGTGTTAAGTTATGGTAAGATATGTTAAGCTATGCTAAGATATGTGAAAATATGTTAAGTTATGTTGAAGGTTCCTCCGGAACCCTAAGTAAGTATGTATGTATGTTAAGATATGAATGACTAAGTATGTATGTACGTTAAGATATGAATGAATAAGTATGTATGTATGTCAAGATATGACTGAGTAAGTAAGTATGTATGTTACCAGTTAAGACTGTATGTATGCTCTGGGATTTTCTGCATGCAGGTGTACCTCCAGGATATGAATTTTGGTTATGAGGCATGACCATAAGTTTTCCAGGACGTTTGCACATTCTTAATTGTATGTTAGGGTTTGGTTTCATCATTATCCTATTCTTGGTTGGTTATCTTCCTAGTTATAGTTACTTTAAGTTCTTGCTTCGTTTATGTGGTTATGTTTGTTAAGTTGTTCTTACTAAGCGTTTCGCTTACCTAGTTGTTTCGTGTTGTAGGTAAGCTCAAAGGCAAATTGGATCAGTGAGTGCTGGATTTTATTTGTGAGGATGTACATGTGGACCTACCTTTTGGGAAATTATGAATTTGGGGACAAGAACCCATATGATAACTAAGAAATTATTTTGGGCTTCTTGATTGTTTTAAAATTAAGACACTATAATTTACTTTTAAGTATGCACATACTTTCAAAATCCTGCATGTTTTTTTTTAAAAAAAATTATATGGATTTTTGGTTACCTTATTTAGAAAATGGTTATGCTTTTCTGCAAATTATGTTAAGAGCTTTTATGAGATGTTACATATATGCAGAGAGCATAATTGTGAAGCATGTAGAATGAATGGTTTTGAAAAACATGTCCCATTTCTTTTAAAAGGAAAAGTGGGAGTTTGTTGGGTTTTATGCCCTTGTAAAACCATGTCGGACATGTAACACGATTTTATATTGTCAATAAAAGTAGTAGAAATCATTTAGTTTGACAACCATGTTGCTAGCTTGTTTTATTACATGATTATTGAAATAATACAAACCTTTATAAAATCACAAACATACAAATAGTTACAATTATAGTGACTAGGTCATAGTGGATTATAATTGTAATTATTTGTTCAAAAGAAAGAGTCCTAAGATTAGATCAGTCATTGAATTTTCATTGATTGGGCAATCTACGATATGATCTACTTACACATTTGGGGTGTGATGTCTTTTCCAAGTAGATAAGATCGGATGTATTTTGTTACATCTAAATAAGACCGATATTGATTATTGATAGATAAATAAGTGTTGTTGTTATCGAAACTAATCAATGTCACAACGTTGACCATAGGTTAAGTCGATCTTAATTTTGAGTGATAATATTCTGCTAATTATATTATTTAAATCTTTTGACTTGTTCGTTACCAACTTACCCTACGGTATAGCCCATACATACATCTTTGAGATTTGGTAGTGCAGTTGAGTGGGAGTATTATTCATAAATATGAAATCTATAACTTCTGTATGAGAAGTGATAAGATGATTTCCTTAAATCCTTTGTTCAAAAGGGTAAATAATTTTGATCTCATTTTTGTGATTAAGTTCACAAAAATATCATTTATAAGGAACTTAGTGGGAGTTACGGATAAAATACTGATGAGGGGTAAAAAGGTAATTTGCACCCAGCACATTAGTATGTCATCAAAAGAGAATTGATGTTGCGAAAATTATGTACTACACAAATGCACATAATCGTAAACAAGTAATAAAGTGATAAATAGAATATCGTTCCCATGAGGATTGTATATTAATTACCGATGAATTAATTTCCTAGTTCTATTTGGTTACTAAAAATTGGATTTCAAGAATAAAAATAAAAGGAACAAAATAACTAAATTAACAATTGAAAATTAAAAGAAACAAATAACAAATAATTCAATGGATGAGAAATCTAGGTATTTAATTTCATCATTTATCCATTCTATTATATCATCAATACAATTTTTATTATTCATCATCTCCTTGTGATAGCAGGTTTAGTAATGCAATCTATATTTTTATTAGGATACATAAATCTCAACCTATATGCAAACCTTCTACATCTTTGTGATAAGTTTCAACATACAGTAGACATTAAACATAGAAACCTAAGAACTACACAAACTATACAGGTACTCTCGTCCAATATCAAAATTTGTGTCTAAACAACTATAGCATATTTAACTCTCACTTTTTTTTTCACGATTTTGAATTAAAATCATATAAATCATGCAAATGGTGATCAAACATTCACAAACACTTAACACAAATTGAATAGATCACAAGTATGAATAAGAAATCATAAAACATGCATTGAATAAGAATATAGTATCAAAAGACTACATTAAAACCCTTGAAAATTAATTAGTTCAGGGAAAAGAATAGAAAAAGAAGTAAGAGAAGAAAGAGAGGAAATGTAGAGAGGTCAAGAAGAAAGAGAGAGAGAGCTCTCTAAAATAATATAAAACATTTTTTTTATAGTGATATGGTTGTGAAAAGAATTTTCTAGATGTTTCTACTTGTTACTTCATAATGCTCCAAAATATTTTCATTTGAATTTCAAATCTCGTAACTCTAGCCTACTTAATCTTTAGGTCGAATATCACCAATTAAACATCTGAATTTGATTTTTCTTGTGAAACAAGCTTTCGTAGGGTTTTGAATAATATTTCTAACGACACGAAGAACATGTAAATTGGGTAAGTGAGTTGGGAGATATGGTCAAAATACCGAAACTGTCTCATATTCAAAATATCTCAGATTTTTCCAACAATTTAAGTTTGAATTCTCCTTTATCTTCTCCAATCAATTCAAATAAATATCTTCTATTATTTTTCTCTTTATTGAATATTATATTTTAAATAAATTTTGAAATATTTCTCAAATATCCATTTAACAAATGACAACATGAAAAATACAGCAACCACACATAAAAGAACTAAAAATATAAAATAATAATAATAAAAATAAAATAAAAACTAAGACAAAAAAGTATTAAAAATATATCCTATCAATTGATTGACTATAATGGTTGTAACAATGGACAACGTATTTGTAGTTTGGAAAATACGTTCTATGAATTCAAGAGTTCAATTTTGAGTCTATAGTGGAGTCACGAGGAATTAATAAGGTAGTGAAATTATTTGTAAATAAATTCAAGGTAACTTATTTGAGCTTGATTTCATGGATTCATGGTCCCCGCATCACATTTGAGTAAATCATCTAGAATTTCTTAATTAATTAATTTTATTATCAATTAGAATTTTTAAAGTTGACTAAGTCAATTTTGGAAAATTTTACAGATATATGAGATTTAGAGAATAAAAGATAATATTTGGGCAAATTTATTAATATTGATAAATTGGTGTCAATATAAATAAATAATAGTGAACTAAGTTTCAAATTTTAATTAGTTAATTTGAATAAGGATTTAATTAATTAATTAAAAGATAAATAAATAAAAAGGTTTTGCATTTAGGTCCAATTGAGATTTAAATTCAAAACAAAGAGATTAAGCCCAAGTCCATTTGTGGGAGCCCAAGACTTTTATTTATTTTTTATTATTTTTAATTAATTTAAATTTAAATAAAGCTCCTTAAGTTGCCTATATAAGGAATATGATATCTAAGGTTTTCATAAGTTAGTTTCAATTGATGCATTGGGGAAGTGAAAACCTAGACAGTCTAATTATTTATTGGCCATTCTTTTTATTCTTCTTCTCTTCTAGATCTCAATCTCATGTGTTGAGAACCAACCCACACTTGTTCTAGATTGATCAAATGTTTGGTGAGGAAGATTGTGTTGTTGATCTAGTTCAATCTCTTGATAATACTCTGTTACAGAAAGTAATCAAGGGATAGAGAGATTGAAGGAAGGAGTTGTTCCAGTTCCGCTGCGTATTGTAAGTTTTTGTACTTTACTATGATTTGTATCAATTTCATAGAAGCATGTTCTATGAATTTACATGTTTGTTTGATAACATGTAAATTACATGAAAATAAATAAAGATATATGCAATTTCCTATTCATATTCTTTTTTAATTGTTCTTCATTGCCACCCAATAAGTGATCGTAGACATATTTGTCATTCATCCTCACATTCTCAAGTTCTTCACTCCAAAGTTCAATTTCGTACTCCAAATTTTCAACCATAAGAGAAGTTCACTATTTTCTTTTTTATTGTTGCTTCTGGGTAAAAATGACAATTTCAGACTCCGAATTCTTTTCACTATGAGAAATTTCTTCTTTGGAAAATGTTTTTACGATGGATAATTGGTGTTCTATCATTTCAATCATGGAAATAATAGGTGCTTGAAATTTTAAAAAGTCATCCATAATATTGAAAAATCATTTAGAAGAGAAATAGAAAGTTTGTTATTTTCTAGAGAAACAGATGAAGATATATATATATATATATATATTAAAGGAAGAGCTGAAAACAATTTAATCTACTTTAGAATATATCCAGTGTAGTAGGATGTTGTGTAGGGTTATGAAGAAAGATTTTTTAATTGTTTGTTTATGAGTAATTGCAACTTTTCAAAATCATGCATGTTTCCCCATTTTCATTTAATGTGTATTCATGATACAAATAATTGCGTCTATTCAAATTGAGGTGGGTATTTTTTTTTTTTCAAAACAAGTTTTCGAAAATGTTGATATAATTATTCCTACATTTTTTCTAAAATTAAACATACATACTTGAAATATTGCATGAAAAAAATACAACTTTTGAAAACCAATTAGGTAAATTTTGAATGGTCATATATTAAATTATATTCCTTAATTATATTTTTTTGAAAAATAAGCATTTTTTATTATTTACATGACAATAATAAATTTTTAAAAAATATATTTTTCATTCTTTTTTATTTTTTGAATTTTATTCTATTTTTTTAAGATGTTAAATAAAGATAAGAAAAACAATAAATTTTAAAGTTTTTACTGAGAAACTTAAAGTATTTGTAATTGAATAGAAAATAAAAACAAAATACAAATAATTAATTCGATAACTTAAAATCTACTTTTCATTTCCCTTCATCTTTTTCTTTGAAAATTCTCGTTCTTCACCAACCATTATCCTCTTCTTGATGCTTTCATGAGTCTTCTTCTTTTTGACAAGTTCTTTGTTCCACCCTTCCATTTCTTCTCTCAAGCTTTGAATATACATCTTGTTCAACTCCCTCCTCATTTTTCGAGATATTGTGGCACACTTGTAGGGAAAATTTGTTCCATCTTCGAACTCAGTAAATTTTGATGAAGGCAAGATCTCTACTACTGACAAAATGAACTATAATTTTTGTATCATGTTTTCAACAAGAGAAATAAGATCTTGAATCATGTTATCCATGAGAATTGTTGAAAATGATTAAATTTGAAAGACAACGAAATATGTGAAATGAGAGTAGAAGTAGGTTGTGTTTGAAGAAGAGGTCTATAATATTAATTTGTTAACCATTACAACTCTTCAAGTTCATGGATGAAAATATTACACAATTAGAGAAAACAATAATTTTGGCCCCATTAATAATTATTATTATATATTTATTTATTTTTTCAACTCTTAATCTTCATGCACATTTTGTACCATTAAAAAAAAATTATTCAGCCATTATTTTTATTGGTCAAACCTAAATTTTTGCCACATATATAATATTTATTATTAATTTAAACTTTATTTTTAAAATATACATATGGGATAAATATAAGGACAGAAAGATTTGATTTTTTTCATAAATACATACTCAAATAATAATAAATGACATTCTTTATTCGGATATTTTTTTTGAAAAAAAATTATTAATAAATGCAACTTTTCATATCACTACTCTACTTAAATCATGCATAATTTAAATATAAAAAAGTAAATATTAATTGAACAATTAAATATTTATTTTGGTCTTACAAATTTTAATTTTTTTGTAAAATAATTTTGATTTTTTATAAAGACAAAATTTTGGATTTCGGTTGTTTATTATTTTAAAATGAAATTTATAAAAATTTAAAACTTCAAAAAGTAATAACAAAAAAATAACCATAAAAATTCACTTTCAATTCATAACTGGGAAAACATCAAAAAAATTTAATACAAAGTATGAATATTCTTACATATCCATGAAAGAGTTCAACAAAGTTTCATAATATACTATTTTATGTTCAACATCATACATTTGACACCTCCAATACATGTCCTCCTTCTCAGAAGCATTGACGAACCTTTGTGCTAATTCATTATGAATTTCTCTATTCTTACGTACTTTAGGGCTTTCTCCACTCCATTCTCCAAATACTTGATCGATGAAGGCGATTCTCATTGTATTTCTTTCTTTTAATGATCTCTTGAGGAGCAACTTACTTTCTTCCATGAAACTATACAACTCTCCACTTAAGAATTTTTCTTTGCATTTCAAAAGTGATCTAGTAAGAATTATCTCCTCTATCATCTTGTTGTCTGTTTTCTTTCCTTTTTTTTTATCTAAAATGACAATCTTAGTGATGATGTAGGGTTTCCTAGTCACACACACACATATATATAAAGAATTTGTATTCAACATTGTTTTTATACACAAATAATTAGAAAGTAACAGAAAATATCGAGAATAATAATGACTGATGAGTAAGACGAGGAGTCAATACTCCAGAATAATTAATAATTTTTTGAAAAAGTATATTTATTTTTTAAAAATTTAAATTAATGATTTTTTTAAATAATCGAAAAATGATGTACTTTTTGTAAAAAATTAGTCAATTTCGAAATATATCTTAGGATATATGGCTTTGTTCATTTTCAAAATATATTGCTACAAGAAAAAACATCTATATGTAAATTAATAACAATAATATTTATAGAAATTAAAAAAAGTTCACATTTCCATTAACAACAATAAAATTCTTAATTCAACATAGATGGGAAAATATTCTAATTTTTGTAGACAAAATAGACAATCTCTAAATGTTCTTGAAAGCATCCAACAAAATTTCATTATATATAATTTCATGTTCAACATCATACATTTGAGTCATCCAATACAAGTACTCCTACTCAGAAGCATCGATGAACTTTCGGAATAATTCATTCTGAATGTGTCAAATCTCATGTACTTTAGGGTTTTCTCCACTCCACTCTCCAAGTGCTTGATCCATCATTTCCTTTCTCATTGTATTTCTTTCTTCAAGTGATCTCTTGAGCCGCAACTTAATCTTTTCCATGAAACTGTACAACTCTCCACTTATGGATTTTTCTTTGAATTTCAAAAGTGATATGGTAACAATTATCTCCTCTATTTTGTTATTGTCCATTTTCTCTATATTGGTTTCTGTGTCTAAATGAACAATCTTTATGATGATAAAATAAGTTCATAGCCACATATATATAATGAATTTTCAATAATAAATAGTTATTAGTAAAGAAAATAAGGCATGATGAATAATAATGACTGATGAGTAATAGGAGGAGTCAATTATTCAAATTATTAAGTTTTTTCAAACAATTCCAATCACTCATTTTTATTTGCAATTTTCGAAATAGTACATCTTTTTTGAAATGGAACGCCATTTAATTTTTAAAATGTATTTTTAAACTTCAAAGAAAGATAATTAATTTATTTTTGGACAGAGAAGACAATTAATTAGTTTTACCAAATATAAGTATTAATTATATATAAGGATAATTGTATTAAGTACAATTAAATTCATAAATGTCACTGTTGACTACTCATAATCTTCTTTTATTTAGTTTTAAGTCTATTAGCATATATAATTAATTATATTTTACAATATTTTCGAAAAATCCGTATTGTTAACATTAAAAAAATATATAAAAAAGTAACCACTTTTTAAATATCCAAGAAAAACCACTAATTTTTTATTTTACTTTTTATAACAAAATATAAATATAAAAAATAAATAAACATATTACAAAATAATAATAATAATAATAACCATTAAAAAAAGTTCAAATTTCCATTTAATAATAATAATACCTTTAATTCAGCATACATCTAACCAAAAAAGCATTCAAGAGTACAATCATTTAAATGAAAATTGTAAAAAGAGACAACATTCTTCAATCCTTGATCAATTTTTTCATGTACCAATTTTAAAAAGTAATATCACGTTCAATCTTGACGAGTTCAATCTGCATGTAGTAATGTTCCTTCCCTAGAGCATGGATGAGCCTTTCACAAGTTTTAATTTGGAGTATTTGGAGCTCACGAGCTGGAATACAGTTAAGAATAGTAGAGATGCTTCCTGACAACAAGAGTTGTTGAACCAAATTTATTTTACTACTAATTCTAAGAAGACGTGTGTTTATATGGTACCTCCTATTTTCAAATTGTATTATAAGTTGTTGGACATCTTTTTTTTTTAAGAATGGTTTCCAAACATTTTGGTTCCTCCGAGTTGTGAGATATATAATCTGTAGTAGACCTCTCAATCTTGTGCTTCATTTTCCCTATTTTCTTCAGGTTTTCCATTTTCTGCTTTCCATTGTGCTTTGTGTTCATGTCTTTATTTTTTTTACTTCTGTTTCTCTATTTTCTTCACGCCTTTCATTCTTTCTTTCTCTTTCTCCATTTTTTTTTATTAATCACAATAAACTCAACCTTGTTTGTCATGTAATGGCAGTAATGGATTATTGATAAATATGTTTAAAACTTATCATTGAATGGTGCAGTTAATAGAGATAACATTTTATCAAATTAATATGAATAGCACCTATTAAGATTCCCTATGATTTTATTCGAATTTTTTAATGCAAATTAAAAAAAGTGGAACAGTGTTTTCAAAAAAGGAATTTATTCCCACAAATTTGTTACCTCACAAGTTTTATTGTCAAGACACCTATTCATCTTCCCAATACAAATTAAAAAATTAATAGTTATATATTTTCAAAATTTGATTAAATCACATTTATTAAGTTCAAAGAACGTAGACATATTTTCGTAATTAATTCAATAATTTTATACATTTATTACACTCTATGAATTATTCAAAAGACAACCATTCAAATAAACCTTACTAATTTCGAATTTCATAATAAATTTTATAAAAATTTCCAATAATTTCGGTGTTATTTATTTTATATTAAAATCACATTTATGTCAAACACATTAGATTTCATACTATATCCCTTTTCATTTCGAATTTTATTTAATTCATTTAAAAAAAATTATACATAATCATTAAAAAGACACTTGTCATTTTCAAAATATAGTGCACCAATTTATTTTATTTTATAAATTTATGTTCATTATTTTATTTATTAATTGTTATGTGTTAAGATTTTATTTTTATTATTTGAAATTTTTTAGTATAAATTATGTGAATTATATTTTAATTGTTTTGTTTTGTGAATTTCTTGAGTTATGATTGTATCCATTAAGGCGCATGAGTAAAAGAGGTGGTGTTGAACATTTGTGTGTGTCCATGTGCATGGTATGAATGGTGAGCATGCATTAGTTTCCATGCATAGTGTATTTTGTTTATTTATTTTATTTATTTAGGAAAGGGATAAATAGGGGAAATAAAAAGGGAATGCTTTAGAAGACTTGTGTTTACACAAGTGAGAAATGGAAACAAAAGATTGGAAGAGAGAGAGATGGAGAGTTAGTGTGGGAAATATTTTCTTAATTTTCTATTATTTTCTTGATTTGGAAATGAAAGAAATTAGATAAGGTAAAGTGAGGTGGAGGGGATTTACTTGAGACATTTTAAATAAGTAGGAATTTTAGAGTTTGAGAGTGTGAATTGGCCTCTCATGGCCGAGTATGAGAGAGGGAAGGGAGGTGTAGATCAAGGGAGAAGAGGAAGGGTGGCTTACTTTCTCTTTTTGGTTGTTGACTTATCCCTAGAGTTGGAACCATTATGACAATAGGATCTCAAAGCAAGGATCATTGGAAACAAAAGTTGGAAGTTTCCCTTTCTCTCAAGTATTAAGGGGGTCGGCGACTAGGGTTATTTTGTAGAGAATTTGGAGCTTGGGCATTTCACTTGTGTCTAGCCGACTATAGAGAGAGAAAGGAAGAGAGAGGGCACAAAATAGAGAGTGAGAGAGAGAGCTTTTGGAAGAAGAGACGAAGAAGAGAGGAAAGGTGGTTCTAACCTAGGTTTGTGCCTTGTTTCCCTAGTGATTGATCTTCTAAATCATCTCCTTGTTCTAATAAGTTTCTCTTGTTGTTGCTAAGTGTTACTTCTTTGTTGTTTTATTTTCTTGTTTTTGTTGAGGTTTCAAAAACCCTAGGAGTGCCAAGAGGGTGATCATCATTTTTCTATTTTCTTGAGTCTTGATCTGTACCAAGGAGATAATGGAACCTCTAGCACTTTTTTTTTTATTATTGTTGTTCTATGTTCTTTGAATATGACTAGAATATTGTCTATGTTGTTTTGAGGTTTTGATCTTTGTTTGTAGTTTTGTAACGTTTTTTGTTGATTTTTGGTTGAGAAGTTGTTTCTTATTGTAATGAGAATTTCTTATGCCTTTTGGTGTTGGTATTTCATTTAGAAATATATTGAATGCACACATATGAGATTGAAGAAATAAAAATTTGGATATTGATGCATATGGGTTAACATGTGTTTATGCTTACTCTTTATTTTTTCTGTTTTATTTTTATTATCTTATTATTTGTGTTGCTCTGATATGTTGAATTAAAGGGTTCTTGAATTTGATTTGAGAAATGGTGTGAGTTTTGGCAAGTACATGTTTTAGATCTTGTTGTTGTTTTCATGAGTACTGACAAGCATGCTTATGGTTTTGAGGGTAGAGTTGTGTTGTACTAATAGAATGCATATGCTAGGTCGTATTGTGTTGTTGTATTTTATGTATGTGGGAGTTTTATTTTATTTTATTTTGGTCAATAATCTTTAACATGATTATTTTGTTAAGAAACATGTTAAAACATGATTTATGATCATTGAAATATTTTATTATGTGGGAGGTGTAGATAGGGTTTCGGCCAATGCATGGTTCTTGAAGTGTATTTTATTTTAATTGTTTAATTATTGGTGCATGTTAATTAAACCTTGGAATGCATAAAAAATTAGAGAAAATGATAGGTTAATGGATTAAAGTGAATATGAGCATTTTTTTTTTAATTTATGCTTGCTGAATTCTTTTAGTTTCCTAGAAAAATCTCTTTTAATCAAAATATATAAGATATATGTTTTAATAATTTATTCTTTAGATTTTATGCATGAAAAATATAATTTTTTTTCACACTTGAAATATGTATTTTCTCATATATAATTATGCAGTTTTTTATTATAATTATTTTATTTAAAAAAAGTGACCAAAGTAATCTATTTGATGAATGAAAGTATAGTTAAATCTTCTTCCAATTTTTCCTAAAAATGTGACTTAATGTAAAATTTTGTAACCATGAGGTCTTAAATTTTTGAGAGGTTAATTTACTCATTTTATTCATTAATAATTAAATAACTTTGATAAAGTGAATGAGAATAATTTATAAAATTAATTATGTCAAGATTAATTATTTTGTGAGAGATAGAGAGAGGTTGTCATATTTTATCCTTATTTAAATAATAAATAAGATTTTATTATTTTGGAACAAATGTGACAAAATAGCTAATTAAATAAAATAATTTTGTGAAACAAAATCTAGAATGAAACTTTTTCTTGAGGAGGCACTATGGCAATGTTAATAAAGTTGGTAAACTAACTCTTGCTTAATTTTGAGAATGTAACAATGAAATATATAACACGAATTTTAAGAATCCTCCCACGTATGCATGTTGCATGCAAACATAGTTTTACGTTCTAATATGCATCATTTAATTAAATGTGTGATTTTGTTTTGCAAACATTGAGGATTCACTACTAGAAAAGAGCTTATTCTTTTATGATTTTATGTGATATTATTGAATGTTTATAGTTGAGATGAAAATATGTGCCATATGTGAATGACCCATGCACAGGTGGGGTATAATTGTATAGTATGCTTAGTCTTATTTGATATTGAGACGAGTGTTTGATTGTGATTCTAGGCTCCTTGTGAAGTACCCCTGCTCTTTAATTTGCTTAGACTTGAGATAAGGAAGTTAAATAGAATTATATGAGTTTATAATGAATGTATGAGATGTAATGATATGAGATGAGTTGCTTGTATGTGTGCTTGCATATTGTTGGAGAAAACAGAGGTTGTTAGTGTGTGGAAATGCGACACAACAAGAGGAGTTACTAAGGTATGACGTAACTCATAGGGCGGACGCGCCAAAGAGGCCAGCAAGGGACAAGAGGAGGATTAACCGGGCTATGCTTTACTGGTTACCTCATAGAATTGTTTGTTATATTTGTTATGTTATATTATCAGATGAAGTGTTTGAGATTGCTTTATGATGCTGATATGCTACACTAGTTATGTATGATAAGAATAGCCTTGTTTAGTATTTGTATTCATTGTTTATTGTTTGTACTTCCTTATTGGGCTTTTAGTTCACCCCCTTACCCCTTTCAGGTAGGCGTTACAATTTGTATATGGCATGCATTGTGATGTGAGGCATTCCAAGATTTGGGAATGTATGTCACGTGGTGTCGACGAACGAACAAACGATCTAGTTAACGCCAATAACATTTTATGGAGTTTATTTATATTTTCTATTATGTTCGCAGTGAGACTTTAAACTTTTATTTTTAAATTGCATTAAAGACATTAGTTTTTATTTTAAAGAAATGGGTCGATGTTGCATGTTTGATTAAAGCCTCACTGAACCTTTTCACCTTTATGGAATTTTTCTAATAATTATCAATTGAGTATCAATTTTGCAAAGAGAGTAGAATAGGGCATTTTACAAATATTATTAGAGACGATCGTTCATTGTTTCCAAGGGCCCTCCCCATATATGATAAAGACTAGAAATCGCACCTCTTTGTGTCGTAAGTATTTTCATTAATTGCTCATTGTGTTATTTTCTTTTAAGTAGTTAGTATTATGATTGTAGTGTAGAAAGTCTGCCTCCCATCATTAGGACCACTAAAAAGCAATTGCTTAAGGAAATCCGTGAGATACTGAAGGTCCACACCGATGAAGACGATAGGGACTGGAGGATCGTCGTGCTAAAAAGGACCACAGTTGTGTGTGAGCGCATACATGAAATGATCAACAAAAGGGGGGCACTTCTCTAGCCCTTTGAGCAGTATTGGATATTGAGGGAGTCGCTGGCGACATATCGTGAGGCCCTCCTTCAATTAACCACAGCATGGTATGATGTTGTCCAGTATGATTTGGATTTTGCCACTTTTCAGTACGCCATCTATGATCTCGTGGATAACTATGATTTCCATCGATTGGAGGCAGTCCTTACTCGAAATGAGGACAAAAATTTGGAAGAAAGTTACGAGGTGGTAAATGATCTCGAAGGAGAGACGGCGCTTCAGGAAGCCCTACATGCCATAATAGAAGTAAGTGTCAAGATGAGGGTGATTGCTAGCACCCTTGATTATTTCCACATCTCTGAGGACCTCTTCAACTATGATTCAGGGGACGAGTCCAAGGTGGAGGACTAGAGTCCTTTCTTTTTTTGAAGCTCCAACCTATTAGTATTATTCAAATAAATGGGACTCCTTTTGAGACCTTTTGGAAATTTTTAAATATTTAGGCTATTTTGGGATATTTCGTGTAACATCCAGCAAACTCCACATTAAGAATTTTAAAATAAAAATAATATTTAATTAAAAAATAATTTAATTAGAAAATTATGGAAATAAAATAAGTATTGATTTAATTACATATTAGGATGATAAATGGATTTTTATGTCTCAAATTATGTAATATTCTTTGGAATAAATAATAATAGACATTAAGGTTTATAAGTGGAAAATAAATTGAATTTAAAAGAGTTTTTTCCTTTAATTTAAATTATTATTATTTATTGGGAACTAAATAATAAGAAATATTAAAATTAATAAATGAAATTTTATCAAGATTTGTAGATTTACATTTTAAATTATGAGATTTAAAATAAAAATAAAAATTGTGAGAATTAAAATGAATTATGACTTAAAGTTAAATTTATTGTATTTTCTGGGACTAAATTGTAGAAAATAAATAAAATTGGGGAATTAGATAGTTTTTAAAAGAAAATTGGTTTTAATAAAATATTGTTTATTTAATTAGTAAATAATAATTAAAATCATTTTTATTAATTAATTAAATAAGGAAAGTTAAAAATAATAAACATAAATTTATAAACCCTAAAATGGATAGAGCAACTTTTTTTGAAGTCACTCGGTTTCTCTCTCCTCTCTCTCTATCTTACCTGATTCTCTATCTCTTTCTCGTGCAACCATGGATGGAAGCCCATCGATCGCCGCCTGCTCGCCTGCTGTCGACACACGCCAGCTAAGGAGATGCACCGCCTTTTGCTCCTTCGATCTCCATGAGCCCATCCCCTCACGCGCAACTTAAGACCCTCAACGGAGCCTTCAAAGTTTCAGCGATTCCATGAACTCCGAGAGCTTCTGTGTATTTTCCAACGATCTCCGGCGTTGTTTGGGATAATGAGTTGTATGGTTGAGTTGAGTAAGTCAAGATGACCACTACACAACATAGGATTGGCCTTGAATGTCACCAGAGTTGAGGGAAAGGTTTCCTAGAATCCATGGTGATTCTGAACCTTTAAGTGTAGATCCAAGCTTGTTTGAGCCGTTCCAAGAGAAACCATCACCACCGTGATGTTGTCAAGATTAGTGCCCTTTAAAATATATGTTTTGAACAATGTTTTATGAAATAAATAATTGAAATGAATTTTTGCATATATTGTTTGTTTATTATTATTATTAGAATATTGTTTTATAAATATTAGAAAATTCCCAAATTCGTTATTGTGATTACAATCTTGTATTGGTACAAGAGGATTAAGATTGTAGGGAATGAATTTAAATAGTTCACAGTAAAAAAAAGTTATATGGAGTCTTTAGATTAAATACTGTAAGTACAGTTGACTAGTATTATGTGTTGACCCACGATTTGGCCAACTGACACGGAGTCAAAATATGAATGATATGGACGAATATAAAGAGAATAATGTAATGACAAAAGTAAAGAAAACACAGCAATTTATAGTGGTTCGGCCCCAGGATCTGGTAATGACCTACGTCCACTTAGAATTGTATTGATATGAAATCAGAAGTGTGATCAGAGAACTTGGGTTCAATGAGTTTCAGCACTTCACCTAAAGCAATACAAGTTTTCTAGGAGAAATTCTGTCTCTCTATGATTTTTCAGCCAAAAAGTCCCCTTCCCTTAGGCTATATCTTGCTATTTATAGGCTCAAGGAGGGTTACAGAATATTGTTACAGATACTATCCCCTGAATAGTGGGATATTCAGAAGATTGCATGAGATAAATTCGGGATTCACAAAGATCTTCCCATAAATGTTGCTTTGCCAGCGGAACCATCGACCAAACTGGTCGTGGCAAAGATAGGCTTGTCCTGCTTCTGGTGTGTCTCCTGGTCGATACTCTAGCAGATGCTTCCAGGTATCAGCCACGTTTCAAGAAATTATTCGCCACGTCACAAATGCTAATTTACTGGATAACATTTGCCCCCCAAAGTTTATTTACTACGAACAGTAAATAAACTTTGAACGAATGACTCTTCGGTAACCCCTCCTGACGTGTCAGGACCCTTCGTGTGTTCTTGAAAAAAGCAAACCACTCCTATCTAATCATGGCTTTTCAGTTCCCCAGAAACACTTTTGACGGCCATCACGTTTCCCCATACTTCGAAAAAGGAAAATTAACGATCACGCCTTTTGAATATCAAAGACAAACTTATATAAGATTACCAGAGCCATTTCTTTCCTTTTCACGCACGCCACTACTCCGCCGAAAACCCTAAAAACCAGAGCTTTACCTTCTCCGGCGAACGTTCTCTTGTGCTTTAAAGACTCAGACGGTGGGCTCCTTGACTCCCGAAGCTCTCACTTCCACCTTCACGACCATTTTCCCTGGTAAGTTTCTTGAAACCTCATGCTTCTAATTTCTCGTGGTGCATGCTTTTTAATGGTGTACTATTTGAGTCTCTTGGCTTCTGGTTTTTTAAGCGCCTGTAGATAGAATATTTTTGTAGGCAGAGTAGGCTTATGAGTTGGTTTAAAACCCAGGATCAGTGCTTTTTAGGACGTAAAATCGAAGTAGCATTTCGATTTTTAAGCCAGTTGAAAATAATTTTTCCCGCCCTAAGGGGAGTCGAAAAAGCTTTTCAAGAAAACTTTTCACTTTCACCCTTTGATCCGTTTTTTAAACTGTTTGCACAGAAAGACTTAGTTTCTTGTTTGAATGCTGTTGTATAAAGGCTTAGCTTTTATACTCGACCAGCGTTATTCTAAAAGCCTTCTAGACTCCTCTGACCTCACCTCCCCATTCTTCTGTTTGCAGATTTTAATGCCAGATTTGTGGGGAGGTGAGAGACCCATCGACGATGACCTCCTCGCCCAGCTGCTCGAGGGAGAAGAACAACCAACCGATCGCATTCACCAGATACCTTTCTCACGAGCCTCTTCCAGACCACATCCTTCTCCTCCAATGGCCCGTTCAAAGTCTTCTGGCAAGAAAAGGCCCGAATCTAAAAGTAACCCTACTTCTCCTGCCCGGCCTGGCTCCCAGGCGGGGGCTCCCTCGACCAGTGGTCGAGAGAATCTTGTTCCTGACCCTAATATCCAAACTAGGGCTCGTCCTCGTCATAGGAAGCCTCCTGATGTCGAGTGGTACACTCCCCTGGCCAGTTCGATGACCCCTCGGATGGTTGCCAACTGCTTCAGAAAATTCCCCCTCACAGGGGTAACCATTACACGTCCTACTGCGGACCAGAGGGCTAACCGTCCAGGAGGAGCGAACAGCGCCTGGTCCCGGTATCACATTGAAGCGGGGGCTTATCTGCCGCTTCATCCTTTCTTTGTCGGGGTGGCCAATTATTTCGGCGTCGCTCCCTTTCAAATAACCCCCAACGGATATAGGATGTTGGCTGCACTCTATGTCCTGTACAAACTTAAGAAATGGCCAGAACCTTCACCTCATGAGGTTAACTACCTCTTCGACCTCAAGTCCAATCCTCAACACAACGGGACGGGCTTTTTTCACTTCTGTCACCAGGAAACCGGTCGGACGTTCCTGAGTGGTACTACTCATGTCTCGAACGTGGGGCATTATAATAAGGAGTACTTCTTTACTCCGAACATAGCCAGTAACAACTTGGCCTTCGCGAGAGGAGGTAAGAGCTTGTCTTTCGCTGGTCGATACTTTTCCCCAGAGTACATTCTTTCATGTTTTCTCAATTTTGACCTATTTTTCAGGCCCCTGGTTACGTCCGACTCCAACACCAGACATGGTGTTGAGGTCCAATGCTCTGGCCAGGATGTCTGATGCAGCGAAAAGCATCAAGGCCCTAATCCTTGAAAAGAACTTGAGGTCATCTGGCCTCCTGGCTCCTCGCCACAAAAATAGAGGGTCCGTGGTGGACGAAGCCACTGCCGAGGGGGTTCCCGAGCAGCAACCTCCTGTGCCTTGGCCTACAGGAGTTACGATCAGGGAACCCACGGGCAGCCCTTCTGCAGAAAGGCCTTCTGTTCCCCAAGGAAAAGGGAAAGAAAAAGCCACAGAGCCTGTTGTTGACTTGGGAGAGTCTTCTGATGACAATGGTAACGTTATTTCGCTTTTAAATGGTTTGCCAATTCCCTGTCATATGTTTGACGGGGACGGTAACTTTACATATGCTCCAAATCTAGGGCCAGACTTCTACATGCCAGAAAATGAGTATATGATTAATAGAGTCAATAGTGTAGCGACCAGTAGTTGTAGCTCGGGTATTCACTTTATTATCTTCTTTCTGTTGTATTGCTTACTTTCACCTTTCTCTTCCCTTACTAACCTCTTGTGTTTATTTTCATGCAGATATGTCGACTCCCAACATTTTTGACATGTACCAGGCCGAAGAGGAAGAGGAAGTCCCTCAACTTCAACGGAGGTCAAATAAGCGAACTGGTGAAACCAGTCAAGGCCCTTCAGCCAAGAAGAGTCGACCAGAAGACCTTCCTCAGGGTACACCGACTGGGCAAAGTCCTGCGCCAACTGGGCGTACTCCTACCCCTCCTCCAGCTCCTTCTGAATAGCAAAACACTCCTGTTCGGTCCAATCCTCCAGCTGCGCCTGCTAGGGAGCAGCTTTCTCGCGAAGAGGCCCATGGGGCCAGGCTCGTGAGCTGTGCCATCCGATCCGCTAAGGACTGACTTGGACGCATAGGCAAAGGTGAGCGTGTTGGGACCGCCATGATCCAAGCTGAAGAGCTACCGGTCGACCAGATCCTAAACAGGGCTCTGAACGAGATCTCCAGCGTAAGTGTTTCTTTATTCTTTAAGTCTTTTAGTTTTTTAGACCTCGTGATAAGTCCTAACTTCTTTTTCTTTCGTTCATAGGCCTTACTTTCTGCCACTACCGCTCGTACCCGAGCCCAGGCTTATTTTGAGAAGGTTGAGGCTAAAGTTCTCGAGAAACATCAGGTGAAGGCGACCGAGGAGCTTTCTGTTGCTGAGGCTACGCATGCTAAGGAGTTGGAGATGGTGGTCCGAGAGAGGGATGCAACGGTGACCAAACTGTCCGCGGCTGAAGCTGCAAAAGATGCAGCGGTTAAGCTCAGGGAAGAGTATCGGTCGTACAACAAAACTCATCTCCGCGAAATCAAGCATCTGGAGGGGGTAGTCAAGACTAAGGATGATACTATTGCCACTCTCGAGGGCAAGGTGCAGCAGTTGGAGCTTGACAACTCCAAGAATCTGGAAAAGTACAAAAGGACCACACTCCGATGTTTCTATAACTTCTGGAAACACAATCAGGGTGCTGACTTTAGCTACCTTTCTGAGGAAGTCAGAGCTGCGGAGTTGGCCCGGTGCGCTGCTCAACTGGCTGAAGAGGAGGCAAGAGCTGCGACTCCTGCAACCCCAAGCGTCGTTGGTTTGGAAGAAGAAACCATCGAGGAAGTGACTGACCAGGATGCTGCCCAGGACCCTCCTGCCCCCCAGGCCTCTTAACTTTTATTAACTATTTTTCTTTCTTTTTGAACATGCGACCCACGGGTCATGATGTAAAGACAATAGTTTCTTTTTGAACTTTGCTGCACGGGCAGTAAATCTTTTTTATTTGAACAGTTACATCCAAGCAGCAATGCTTGTGGTGTAAAAGCTTAACTCTTGGTGCTATAATATTTTTACTTATTATAACATTTGTCCGTATGACCGAACTTAGCATAGTACTTTGGCATGATTTAACAAAACATAAATTTTGAAAAATACACTAAGTACTGTAGCATGCTTTCACTCATTTTGTTCATGTGTTTACATACCTTGAGAGTATGCTTTGCTATCGATGTGCCTTATATGCCCCCCAAGTGATCGAGGAGCTTTAGGTCCTTGGTCACTTGCCTTGACCATGGCCTGCTCGAACATTCCTGTTCGTGTGGAAAAAATGATACTTGTGATACAGCAAAACAACACACGTAATGAACAAATACTTGCAAATGTAAATTCACAAAAGGTTGGCAAGAATGGCTGGCTGAGCACAGTCCCTTATAATCTCGTATTAAAAATGGACTAAACATGTCTTTACGAGTGATTCTGAAACAGAATCTTACATATACGAGCAGTTAGCCATACATCGTGGCTAACCCTATTTGCAAAACTTGTAAAAATTAACAGAAAAATTTAAACAAGCCAGTCCTTTAAGAAGGGTTGTTTATTGATAATACTTGCGCAGGTGTTCTCCATTCCAATAGCGCGGAACGAGATCACCGTTTAAGCGTGCAAGTTTGTAGGTGCCTGGGTGAAGGACTTCTTCAATCTGGTAAGGTCCTTCCCAGTTGGGTCCGAGCACGCCAGCAGTGGGGTCGCGGGTATTTAAGAAAACTCGTCGTAGCACCAAATCTCCGACGTTGAATTTTCTTTCTTTAACTTTGGAGTTAAAGTACTGGGCAACTTTTTGCTGGTAAGCAGCAACTCGGAGTTGAGATTTTTCTCTTATCTCATCGATCGAGTCTAAGGACTCCATCATCAACTGGCTGTTCGTGTCCTGGTCGTAAGTCAAACGCCGATGTGAGGGGGGATCTAACTCGACAGGTAACATTGCCTCATATCCGTAGGCTAGAGAAAATGGGGTATGCCCTATCGCTGTTCGATGAGATGTTCTATACGACCAGAGGACTTCAGGCAGCTGTTCTGGCCACGCTCCCTTAGCTTCTTCAAGCCTTTTCTTCAGGGTGTCCTTGAGGGTTCTGTTTACAGCTTCGACTTGCCCATTCGCTTGGGGGTGTGCGACTGAAGAAAAACTCTTAATAACTTCGTGCCTCTTGCAGAAATCGGTGAACAGGTCGCTGTCAAATTGGGTCCCGTTGTCTGATACTATCTTTCTGGGCAAATTATACCGGCATACAATGTTCTTGATGACAAAGTCGAGAACTTTCTTGGTCGTGATAGTTGCGAGTGGTTCAGCTTCGACCCATTTCGTGAAGTAATCAACTGCCACAACTGCGTACTTTACTCCTCCTTTTCCTGTTGGCAGTGACCCAATCAAGTCTATTCCCCATATTGCGAAAGGCCACGAGCTCTGCATCTGCTCGTGGGATTTTGGAGAACCTTTGACATTTATCACACCTTCGTACGTACTCCATTGAATCCTCGTTCACTGTTGGCCAGAAATAGCCCTGTCTGAGAACTTTTTTCGCCAAGCTCTGCCCCCCAGCATGATCTCCACAGACGCCTTCATGCACCTCTTTCATGAGTTCCTTAGCTTTTTCTGATGTAATGCACCTGAGCAGTGGCATTGAATATCCTCTTCGGTACATAACACCGTCGAGCAGTATGTACCTAGCAGCCCGCCTTTGCAGAGTTCTGGCCTTGTTTCTATCTGCTGGCAATGTCCCATTTGTCAGATACTCTAGGTAAGGCGCCATCCATGTATCTTCTATACGAATTTCCATGCTGGCTTCGGCCGCATCAATGCTTGGTTTACTTAATCTCTCTACTGGGACTATGTTCAAGGTGTCAGCATCTTTAGCACTTGCGAGTTTGGCCAAGGCGTCTGCATTCGAATTTTGGTCTCGCGGAATCTGCTGGAGGGTGTACTTTGTAAACTGGGCTAGCAAATCTTTCGTTTTGTTAAGGTAGGCCATCATCTTTAATCCTCGCGCTTGATATTCTCCCAGGACCTGATTCACGACCAGCTGGGAGTCGCTGTAAATATCGAGCGCTTTTATACTCATATCCCTGGCCATTCTCAGTCCAGCGAGGAGCGCTTCGTATTCTGCTTCATTGTTTGATGCTGCGAAGTCAAACCTGATTGCGCAGTGAAATCGATGCCCTTCGGGCGTTATCAATATCACTCCCGCTCCAGCGTGGGATTCATTGGATGATCCATCCGTGAATAGCTTCCACAAAGGAGTCTCGTCTTGAGGCATGGGCGCGTCAGGCTGTTTGCACAGCTCACTGTTGGGGAGTTCGGTGAACTCCGCAATAAAATCGGCCAAGGCTTGCCCTTTTATTGCTGCTCGCGGTGAATAAGTTACATCGAACTGTCCTAATTCGACCGCCCATTTTAACAGTCGTCCACCCGCCTCAGGTTTTTGGAGGACTTGCCGAAGGGGCTGGTCGGTCAGAACTGTGATAGGATGGGCTTGGAAGTACGGACGCAACTTTCTGGAGGCTAGAATTAGGCAATATGCTAATCTTTCGATCGGTGGATATTTCAATTCTGCACCGATAAGCCTTTTGCTGACGTAGTAAACAGCTTTCTGTATGTTTTCTTCCTCCCGTATTAGTACCGCACTAGCAGCAGCTTCGGTAATCGCCAGATAAATATACAAAGTCTCTCCTTCGATTGGTTTTGATAGGATGGGAGGTTGCGACATATGAGCCTTTAAGGTCTGGAATGCTTGCTCGCAGTCTTCCATCCATTCAAACTTCTTATTTCCCCTGAGTAGATTGAAGAATGGAACGCACTTGTCAGTTGATTTTGAGATGAATCTACTCAGGGCCGCGATCCTTCCGGTCAGGCTTTGTACATCCTTGATTTTCTTCGGCGACTTCATGTCGATCAGGGCTTTTATCTTGTCGGGGTTGGCTTCGATTCCTCTTGAATTTACTATAAACCCCAAAAACATCCCTGATCCGACTCCAAAGGAACATTTGAGGGGGTTTAATTTCATCTGATACTTGTTCAACACGTCAAAGCATTTTTGCAAATCCCTCACATGTCCTTCTGCCCTTTTGGATTTTACGAGCATGTCATCCACATATACCTCCATACTTATCCCAATTAGCTCTTTGAACATGTGGTTGACCAGTCGTTGGTAAGTCGCACCTGCGTTTTTCAGTCCGAAGGGCATTACTTTGTAACAATACAAGCCCGTATCGGGCCGAAAGCTGGTGTGATCCTCGTCAGGGGGATGCATGCTGATTTGGTTGTAACCCGAATACGCATCCATGAACGAGAGGATCTCATGTCCTGCAGTTGCATCGACTAGCTGGTCGATCCTCGGGAGTGGGAAGCAGTCTTTTGGGAAGGCTTTATTGAGGTCTGTAAAATCCACACAGGTCTGCCACCTGCCGTTAGGCTTGGGGACCAGCACCGGATTTGAGACCCACGACGGATAAAATGCTACCCTGATGAATCCATTTTCTTTAAGTCTTTCGACTTCTTCTTTTAAGGCCTTTGATCTATCTTTATCGAGCAGCCTTCTTTTCTGTTGCACCGGTGGAAAGGCTTTGTTTATGTTCAGGACATGGCTGATTACTGCAGGGTCTATCCCAACCATGTCTTTATGCGATCAGGCGAAAACTTCCTGGTTCTCTTGCAAGAATTTCACTAGTGTCTGCTTTGTGGTAGGTTCTAAATTCTTCCCAACTCTCACGACTCTGGTTGGGTCTTTTTCATCGAGTTGGACCTCTTCCAGGTCCTCGATGGGTCCGACATTTTCTTCAAAATCCCCAAAGCGAGGATCTAAATCTATATCCTCACTTTGGGCAACACCCTATTTGGTGACTTTACCACCTGATTGGGTTTGTCTGTCTTCTGTCATCTGCAATCGTTCTGGGGTAGCGCTCCCCGATGCTCCACTTTTCGCCTTTGTGATCGAGGCGTTATAGCACTCCCTGGCTTCCCTTTGGTTTCCCAAAAGACATCCTACCCCTGCGTCCGTTGGGAACTTCATGGCTAGGTGCCACATGGAGATGATGGCCCTCAGCTCAACCAGTATGGGTCTTCCAATAACGGCGTTATACGCTGAAGGACAATCGACCACTACAAAAGTGGCGAGTAGTGTCCTTGAAGCAGGCATTGTACCCGTTGTTACTGGGAGTTTGATCATTCCGGCTGGTGCGAGTCCTTCTCCAGAGAAGCCGTATATGGTTTGATTGCAGGGCTCCAAGTCCTTTACGGACAACTTCATGCGTTCCAGCGTTGATTTATACATGATGTTCACTGAACTTCCTGTATCGACCAGTACTCTTTTTACCATCATATTGGCCATCTGGATATCCACGACCAGCGGATCGGAATGTGGGAACCGGACGTGCTGGGCATCGCCCTCAGAGAAGGTTATCCCATACTCCTCTGAGCGGGCCTTTTTCGGCGCGTGGTCCTCCACAGTCATCATCTCGATGTCCTGGTCGTGGCGTAGAGTTCGAGCATATCGTTCTCTGGCCTTTCCGCTATTTCCCGCGAGGTGCGGGCCTCCACAGATGGTTAAGAGCATTCCGGCTACGGGGGCAGGCTGTAATGGTGGCGAGCGCTGGCGTGTGGACGTCTGCTCGTTGCCACCTGGAGCTTCTCGTTGGGAAGTTCCCTAGGCCCGTACGTACCTTCTCAAGTGTCCTTGTCTTATAAGGAACTCGATTTCGTCTTTTAACTGGTTGCATTCATTAGTGTCATGTCCGTAGTCGTTATGGTAACGACAGAACTTGGTGGTGTCTCTTCTCGAAATGTCTATTCGAATGGGCCCAGGTTTCTTGTAAGGTACACTAGTGCTTGTGGCCTGGTAAACCTCTCCCCAAGACTCGATGAGGGCAGTGTAGTTAGTGAACCTAGGTTCATAACGATTACCCTTGGCTCGTTTATTGTCGGAGGTGGAAGGCTCGTTATATGGCCGTTTCCCACCATTTTTGCCATTACCGTTGCCGTTTTTATGGCCTTTGTCGTTGCCATCAGGTTTGGACCCATTGGCGGCTTTGGAAGGTTCGGCGGCCTTTTTACCCTTGTTCGAGGGTTTCCCATCGTCAGCAATGGCTTCCTCGAGCTTTATGTAACGATCGGCTCGATCCAAGAACTCTTGGGTCGTTTTTACTCCTTCCTTTCGGAGACTCTTCCAGAGGGGAGAGCAACGCTTTACCCCTGCGGTAATGGCCATCATCTTGCCTTCGTCTCCTACTGTTTTTGCTCCAGCCGCCGCCCTCATAAATCGCTGGACGTAGTCCTTCACTGACTCTCCGTCCTGCTGGCGGATCTCGACCAGTTGGTTTGCTTCGGTCGGGTGGACACGACTCGCGTAGAACTGTCCGTAGAACTCCCTTACGAACATTTCCCAGGAAACTATGCTTGCAAGTGGGAACTTAAAAAATCATTCCTGCGCGGCTTCAGAAAGTGTTGCAGAAAAGATCCTGCACCGAGCGTCTTCGGACACTTTCTGAATGTCAATCTGGATTTCAAACTTATTCACATGCGAGACGGGATCCCCGTATCCATCAAAGTTCGGGAGCGTAGGCATCTTGAACTTGCTGGGAGTCTCTGCGTTGGCTATCCTTTGGACAAAAGGAGTGCCTTTTCTTCTATCGTGGTCGATGTAAGAGGTTCTTCCCCCGACCAGCTGTTGCACAGCCTGATTCAGTGCGTCTATCTGGGCTTGCAATGCAGTAGGAATAGCTGCGGTCTCTGCTACTGGGGGGATGTTCTCACCGTGCTTCTCTCGACGATCATTGAGTATGTCTCTTAGGTCTTCCTCCCTTCTTCGTTGCTCGCTACCTCCGAGCCGGTTGAAGACATTATTTTGTCTAGGTTGCCCCCCAGCATCTTGTCTATTTGGTTGGTCACCTTGAGGTATTTGGCTCCTGCTTTTACCTCTATTTCCGTTCCTCCCATCAGCATTGCCCTTGCCTGAGTCAGCCTCGTTGTATCCGTGGCCATCTTTGAACCTTGATTGGCTGTGGTAAGATTGGCTGTTCCCTCTATTCCCGTCTCTGGCAGAAACGCCCCGAGCGTTAGAGGGTGGCCTGCGCTGGTCGCGATGTCCCCGTGCATTATCATGCCGTGGGGGTCCACGGACCGCAGAGCCTAACTCCGAGTCCCTCCTGTTACCAGGAGGGTAGTGACCTCTGTTCGCTTGGTGTGGTCCATCATTCTCACGGTGTCTAGGACTACGAGGCTGTCGCTCGGCCCTATTCTGCCTTTGCTGCGGGGGATTACCTCGAGCAGCTTGGGATGGTGGATTTGCCTCGGGGTCCAGTGGGACGTCGTCATGGGGCATCTGAGGCTGCTCGGGCCTTTGTGGACTTGAAGGATGGATTGGTGGGCTAGGATTGGGACCCTCTTGAGGTGGCCCATTCTTAGGTTGGTTAGGTTGCGAGGCAGGCGCGGCCTGATTTCTTGCCAACAGCAAAGCTACTTCGAGGGCTGCCATGGCCTCAGTCTGGCGGCGGTCCACCTCTGCTTGTCTCTCGCTCAACTCCGCCCGCTGACGATCAAGCTCCTGCTGTTGTCGCGTCATAACTTCTGCGGCAGTTTCTTGATTGGCCCTCAGACTAGCCAATTCTTCTTGCAACGCGCCCAGGGTGCTCTTCAGCGTCGCATCGTCCATTTCCTCCTCTTCAAAATCTAGTTGCGGCTCATCTTCCGCCATGCTTGCGGGTGGAGGAGGAGGTGGTGGATTCGACAGTGCAGCGGCGGTAGTCTGGCCAGCTTTCCTTCCTGCTTTCGCCATCAGTTTTCTTAACAACGATGAATCGTCCTCTCAATGAAAGCACCAGAATGTTGACCCACGATTTGGCCAACTGACACGGAGTCAAAATATGAATGATATGGACGAATATAAAGAGAATAATGTAATGACGAAAGTAAAGAAAACACAGCAATTTATAGTGGTTCGGCCTCAGGATCTGGTAATGACCTACGTCCACTTAGAATTATATTGATATGAAATCAGAAGTGTGATCAGAGAACTTGGGTTCAATGAGTTTCAGCACTTCACCTAAAGCAATACAAGTTTTCTAGGAGAAATTCTGTCTCTCTATGATTTTTCAGCCAAAAAGTCCCCTTCCCTTGAGCTATATCTTGCTATTTATAGGCTCAAGGAGGGTTACAGAATATTGTTACAGATACTATCCCCTGAATAGTGGGATATTCAGAAGATTGCATGAGATAAATTCGGGATTCACAAAGATCTTCCCATAAATGTTGCTTTGCCAGCGGAACCATCGACCAGACTGGTCGTGGCAAGGATAGGCTTGTCCTGCTTCTGGTGTGTCTCCTGGTCGATACTCTAGCAGATGCTTCCAGGTATCAGCCACATGTCAAGAAATTATTCGCCACGTCACAAATGCTAATTTACTGGATAACATTATGAATACATGTAATCTAGACCCGGATTACTTATGTAATAAGACATCTTAGTGGAGGTACTTTGTATAAAAAGGTACTACTACGACTACCACTACTACCACTACTACCACTACCACTACTACTACCACTACCACTACTACTACTACTACTACTACTACTACTACTACTACTACTACTACTACCACTACTACCACTACTACCACTACCACTACCACTACCACTACCACTACCACTACTACTACTACTACTACTACTACCACTACTACCACTACTACCACTACTACCACTACTACCACTACTACCACCACTACTACCACTACTACTACCACTACTACCACTACTACCACTACTACCACTACTACCACTACCACCACTACCACTACCACTACTACTACCACTACCACTACCACTACCACTACCACTACCACTACCACTACCACTACCACTACCACTACTACTACCACTACTACCACTACTACCACTACCACTACCACTACCACTACCACTACCACTACTACTACTACTACCACCACTACTACCACCACTACTACCACCACTACCACCACTACCACTACCACTACCACTACCACTACCACTACCACTACCACTACTACTACTACTACTACTACCACCACTACTACCACCACTACTACCACCACTACCACCACTACCACCACTACCACTACCACTAC